>NC_044329.1:12427857-13042953 GCF_007399415.2 Gopherus evgoodei
CCCCATCACCTACATCGCTTCCAGAGGGACCAAGCCCAAGTCCACAGTCTGAGGAAGAACTGGTGACCCCAGCCTCAAGGGAACAGTTCCAGGCTGAGCAGGAAGCAGATGACAGCCTTCAGAAAGCGTGGGCGGCGGCACGGAGCACCCCACCGCCTCTCAGCTCTTCTAATCGATCCCGGTTTGTTATAGACCAAGGACTTTTATACAAGGAAATTCTTTCTGGTGGACACCGGGAAGAATGGCAGCCGCAAAAACAGTTGGTGGTTCCAACTAAGTACCGGGAGAAGCTCTTAAGCTTAGCCCATGATCATCCCAGTGGCCATGCTGGGGTGAACCGAACCAAGGACCGGTTGGGGAAGTCCTTCCACTGGGAGGGGATGGGCAAGGACGTTGCCAAGTATGTCCGGTCTTGTGAGGTATGCCAAAGAGTGGGAAAGCCTCAAGACCAGGTCAAGGCCCCTCTCCAGCCACTCCCCATAATTGAGGTCCCATTTCAGCGAGTAGCTGTGGATATTCTGGGCCCTTTTCCAAAAAAGACGCCCAGAGGAAAGCAGTACGTACTGACTTTAGTGGACTTTGCTACCCGATGGCCAGAAGCAGTAGCTCTAGGCAACACCAGGGCTAACACTGTGTGCCTGGCCCTAACAGACATCTTTGCCAGGGTAGGTTGGCCCTCTGACATCCTTACAGATTCAGGGTCTAATTTCCTGGCAGGGACCATGGAAAAACTGTGGGAAACTCATGGGGTGAATCACTTGGTTGCCACCCCGTACCACCATCAAACCAATGGCTTGGTGGAAAGGTTCAATGGAACTTTGGGGGCCATGATAAGAAAATTCATCAACGAATTCTCCAATAATTGGGACCTAGTGTTGCAGCAGTTGCTGTTTGCCTTCAGGGCTGTACCACATCCCAGTTTAGGGTTTTCACCATTTGAACTTGTGTATGGTCACGAGGTTAAGGGGCCATTACAGTTGGTGAAGCAGCAATGGGAGGGGTTTACGCCTTCTCCAGGAACTAACATTCTGGACTTTGTAAGCAACCTACAAAGCACCCTCCGACACTCTTTAGCCCTTGCTAGAGAGAACCTAAAGGATGCTCAAGAAGAGCAAAAGGCCTGGTATGACAGACATGCCAGAGAACGTTCCTTCAAGGTAGGAGACCAGGTTATGGTCTTGAAGGCGCAACAGGCCCATAAGATGGAAGCATCATGGGAAGGGCCATTCACGGTCCAAGAGCGCCTGGGAGCTGTAAACTACCTCATAGCATTTCCCAATTCCTCACTAAAGCCTAAAGTGTACCATGTTAATTCTCTCAAGCCTTTCTATTCCAGAGACTTACAGGTTTGTCAGTTTACAGTCCAGGGAGATGATGCTGAGTGGCCTGACGGTGTCTACTACGACGGAAAAAAAGACGGTGGCGTGGAAGAGGAAAACCTCTCAACCACCCTGGAACGTCTGCAGCGGCAACAAATCAAGCAGCTGTGCACTAGCTTCGCCCCATTATTCTCAGCCACCCCAGGACGGACTGAACGGGCATACCACTCCATTGATACAGGTAATGCTCACCCAATCAGAACCCCACCCTACCGGGTGTCTCCTCATGCCCAAGCTGCTATAGAACGGGAGATCCAGAACATGCTACAGATGGGTATAATCCGCCCATCTACCAGTGCATGGGCATCTCCAGTGGTTCTGGTACCCAAACCAGATGGGGAAATACGCTTTTGCGTGGACTACCGTAAGCTAAATGCTGTAACTCGTCCGGACAACTATCCGATGCCACGTACTGATGAGCTATTGGAAAAGTTGGGACGTGCCCAGTTCATCTCTACAATAGACTTAACCAAGGGGTACTGGCAAGTACCGCTAGATGAACCTGCCAAGGAGAGGTCAGCATTCGTCACCCATGCGGGGGTGTATGAATTCAATGTCCTTCCTTTCGGCCTTCGAAATGCACCCGCCACCTTCCAGAGGCTGGTAGATGGTCTACTAGCTGGACTGGGAGAATTTGCAGTTGCCTACCTCGATGATGTGGCCATTTTTTCAGACTCCTGGCCCGAACACCTACTCCACCTGGAAAAGGTCTTTGAGCGCATCAGGCAGGCAGGACTAACTGTTAAGGCCAAAAAGTGTCAAATAGGCCAAAACAGAGTGACTTATCTGGGGCACCAGGTGGGTCGAGGAACCATAAACCCCCTACAGGCCAAGGTGGATGCTATCCAAAAGTGGCCTGTCCCAAGGTCAAAGAAACAGGTCCAATCCTTCTTAGGCTTGGCCGGATACTACAGGCGATTTGTACCACACTACAGCCAAATCGCTGCCCCATTGACCGACCTAACCAAAAAGACCCAGCCAAATGCCGTTAAGTGGACTGATGAGTGTCAAAAAGCCTTTACCCAGCTTAAGGCAACGCTCATGTCGGACCCTGTGCTCAGGGCCCCGGACTTTGACAAGCCATTCCTAGTAACCACGGATGCATCTGAGCGTGGTATAGGAGCAGTGCTCATGCAGGAAGCAACAGATCACAACTTCCATCCTGTCGTGTTTCTCAGCAAGAAACTGTCTGAGAGGGAAAGTCACTGGTCAGTCAGTGAAAAGGAATGCTATGCCATTGTGTACGCCCTGGAAAAGCTACGCCCATATGTTTGGGGACGGCGGTTCCAACTACAAACTGACCATGCTGCACTAAAGTGGCTTCATACTGCCAAGGGGAACAACAAGAAACTTCTTCGTTGGAGTTTAGCTCTCCAAAATTTTGATTTTGAAATTCAACACATCACAGGAGCTTCTAACAAAGTTGCTGATGCACTCTCCCGTGAGAGTTTCCCAGAATCCAGTAGTTAAAAAGTGTTCTTAAAATGTAAAAGTCTGTTAGTTATATACTTAGTAGTATATGTAAAGGTGCATGTGTTGTATTAATCTGTTTATTTTCAAGTTCTAGAAGGAAATTGCCGCCAGTGAGCTTCCCCACTGTCTGCAATTTGGGGGGCGTGTCATAAACAGATAGCTAAGGGTTAATGTCTCTTTCACCTGAAACACCTGACCAGAGAACCAATCAGGAAACTGGATTTTTTCAACTTGGGGTGGAGGGAATTGTGTCTCTGAGTCTTTTGTCTGCTTGCCTGCTGTCTCTGAGCTTTGGAGAAGTAGTTCTATTTTCTAGTCTTCTGTTTCTAAGTGTAAGGACAAAGAGATCAGATAGTAAGTTCTATGGTTTCTTTTCTTTGGTATTTGCATGAATGTAAGTGCTGAAGTGCTTTGATTTGTATTCTTTTTGAATAAGGCTGTTTATTCAATATTCTTTTAAGCAATTGACCCTGTGTTGTATCATCTTAATACAGAGAGAACATTTGTATTTTTTCTTTCTTTTTATATAAAGCTTTCTTTTAAGACCTGTTGGAGTTTTTCTTTACTTCAGGGAAATTAAGTCTGTACTCACCAGGGAATTGGTGGGAGGAAGAAATCAGGGGAGAGCTGTGTGTTGGATTGCTAGCCTGATTTGGCATTTCCTCTGGGTGAAGAGGAAAGTGCTTTTGTTCCAGGATTGGGAACGGAGAGGGGGACTCACTCTGCGTAGTTTCACAGAGCTTGTGTCTGTGTATCTCTCCAGGAGCACCTGGAGGGGGGAAGGGAATCAGGATTATCTCCCTTTGTTGTGAGACTCAAGGGATTTGGGTCTTGTGGTCCCCAGGGAAGGTTTTTTCAGGGGGACCAGAGTGCCCCAAAACACTCTAATTTTTTGGGTGGTGGCAGCAGTACCAGGTCCAAGCTGGTAACTAAGCTTGGAGGTTTTCATGCTAACCCCCAAATTTTGGACGCTAAGGTCCAGAATCTGGGAATAAGGTTATGTCACCTACACTGTCCACCACTTAGAACATTG
Organism: Gopherus evgoodei; assembly: GCF_007399415.2. Classification (NCBI taxonomy): domain Eukaryota; kingdom Metazoa; phylum Chordata; order Testudines; family Testudinidae; genus Gopherus; species Gopherus evgoodei. The sequence goes on from NC_044329.1 coordinate 12,431,743, forward strand.
CCCCCAGATCGGACTTCTATGAGGACTGAACCTTGGATGTTTGGATCAAAAAGCATGAGCATTGACTGCATAAAGGACTAGGCCCAACAGCCAAATTATATTTCTCTATGTGTGGTATAGCCACTAGAAGGGGGGACAAAGACCTACAGTGTGTTAGGGCAGATTATATGGTGTTCAAGACAAACTACACACAGAACTTAACCAGCAAGGCTGAGAGGATTGTGAAGGCTGGGTGATTGGGGAGAACAGGACTGAAACACCCTGGTATCTGGCCACACAGGATTATTACAGTTCTTTCAGCTATAGTGCTAACACATGTGGGAAACTCTGAAGAATGGGCAGCAGATGAAGGGCTGGATGAATTCAGCTATGAGAACTCTATTTCTACAGGCTGCTGCTTTGGGTTGATGAGAGCCCTAGACAGAACACTTACATGAGGGCTGGGGTAGAAACACCCTCCTGGCATAATCTTTATATGGGTAGTTAGGTAAGGAAGGTCTTTGGCTGGATTCTTGCCTTCCCCTTTGCTGGGAAAACACAAACAACATCACTGGTTCTACATACTATGTTTTAGCTTCTTAAACAGTTATTCTAATTTTCTTCTTCAACTATATGGGCACTGATAGCTGGTTAGGATCCCACCAGTGTGAATGTAACATTATCAGAACCAGAATAAGTGAAAACTGGTGATCATGCTTATGATTAATAATTCTAGAGAGCCCCAAAAGTATGTTTCATAGCACAGACACAAAGACATGGGCCTTGCCCCAAAGAGCATACCACCTACCCGAGATATACAATAGGATGAGTAGGATTTGCCACACAGCTCAGATCATCTGGCCTCTGTTACTAGCTAGCATCCAATGCTTCAGAAGTCAAACCCCATCCCCCATGAGATCTCTCATCATTTTTGGAAATGACGGACAGAGTGGGAAAAAAACTCCTGCCTGATCCTTCAGATGCTCCATGAGTACCCTGAAGCATGTGTACGATATTCCTCACCAGAGATGCATAACTATAAAAGTTATTAATGGTCATAAAAATGAGAACTCTTTTCATATATTATCCGACTCCCCCATCCGTGGCAGTGCATTTTGAAGGCTGATTATATATTGCATGAAGAAAAGTTTCCTTTGAGTGCTGTAGATGTATTCAGTATTCTTATACTGGAGTGGCCCCTTAGTTCTCTTGCTATGGGGCAGAGTATAGAGGAGAGACCAACTGGTCATGCTGGTAAGCAATCCATTAAGTCATAAGGTAAGACCCAAGGTTTAATGTGTAGTATATGTCAACTGCTCTATATTAGATATAGTATTAGCTTCCTCAAATAAATATCTGCCTTGGATCATTCATTTTGACTGCCTGTGGCTCAGATGCTATCGCAGAAGTACCTCTGAGCTTGGACTAAGCAAATATTAGTACAGAATCCTTCCTCAAATTTAAAAAGGCTGATTGACTTTAACATGCAGTTGTACAGCCATTGCACACACATCAAAACAGGAACAGTGCTGACAGCATTTCATATTGACTTTGAGGTTTCAAATGCTGGGCTGAAGTCTTCACTTAGTCTAACCTCTCATTGAAGTCAGTAAAAAATTGGGCTAAGGACTGCGTAAGAACCTCAGGATTTGGTCTGCTGTTGTTATGAGTATTTACTTATGATTTAGCCAAATTTCTAAAGACAGGCAGTGATAAATGTCTATATCACATGTGATGTCATTAAACAGAGAGCGATTTTAATCTATTCCCAGCAGCTCTGAAATAACACTGTAGACACTCCTATTCTTAAGCTGTTACTTTTCATGTTCATATTACTGCAACGGACTGGACTAATTTTATCTGATCCTAAGAATTTGGTAAATCCTTATAGAGAACGAGATTTGCACCTGGAGACAATTACTGGATTATGCTATTTAATTTCTTGGAGAAAAGTGAAAGTGTGATAAGTCTGTGCTGTAAAAAACCAGGTCCGTGCAACATGGACCTACTGATCTTCAAAATCACGCCTAGTAAAGTCCATGCTATAGAGTTCTTTTGCCTTGAGTCATATCCTGCCATTGCTGCTGTAGATGGATTTTCCCACTGGACACCGGGTAGACTGCATTCATTAGGTACAAAAGAGACTGGCTAAACTGGAGCAAGAACGATCAGCGGGTTGGAGGGATTGACTGATGAGGAATGTTTAAAGCAGCTAAATGTGTATGATTAAGTGATAACAGAAGGGCGCAGGCATTAGAGCCATACTTGAAAGGAGTGAATTATTTGGAGTAGCACAAAGAGGACTAACTAGAAGTAAAAGAGGGAAGAATTTCGTTGAAAAGCTTCCTAGTACTGAGCTTTGCCTGCATGTGGAATAGTCTCTCAAGAGAAGAGCTGGAGGTCACCACTACTCAGAATTTTTAAAAGTAGACAGATAAGTACCTTTAAAATGTATGGGAAGGGACACTTCTGCATTGTTCTAATTGCTATGACTGAAACCCACTGGAATTCTACATTAAAATCTGGTCTCACTCATGTGAGCAGTTGTAATGATGCTCACTGTGTATTATGGTAACACCCTGTTAAATAGAAAGATCTGCTGAGTATATTCCTGCAAAATGTCTCTAACGAAAAGCTCCCTGTTGTAATGATTGTCTGGTTTCAGATATTTACATGGCAAGGGTTTGTGAACTTGTTAATACTCTCTCAATAAATTGTAAAGAAATAACAAAAAACATTAGTCTTGCTTATAAAATGGATGAGAGAAGAGCAGATTTTGGATGTGGATTTTTTTTTCTCTTTTTTAAAAGGAAAATACAGATGCATTACGGAGAGGTCAGTGGGACTGTGTTGTGGAGGAAGCAATTCATGTCTACAGTTGTTATTCTTGTGAGGAGGTTTGTATCATGCATTGTTTTAAAGATTTCAACACTTTTTTTTTTTAAATGATGGCAGGACACGTGGCCCAGTATCTCCATTTTACAAGGAGTAAGAACACATTTCTGCCAGGTATCAGCACAGAATTAATTATTTGATTTAAATCAGTTGCTGCTGTAGGTGTAGGATATGCTTAAGGGGGGAAAAAAATGAGTGTTGCAGACAATAACTAAAATTTACAGGGGGCTTTTCACAACATGTCAAGGCATCATGGGAGCTCTCTCAAGGGAAGGACTTTTGGGTCATTCTAAGCTAGCAGAACAGGACAGCTGATCTAAATAGTAACAGAGAATGTCCTTCATTAAGTAAAATTCTTCCTCTGAAGCTTCAGTTTCAGACTTAACAAATTGTAAGAAGAAACAAAACAGGATTTTATATTAACAGAAAAGGGAGAAGAAAGACAGGTGAAAGCCCTTGCCCCCACTCCAAACCCCTCCCCCAGAAGTTCTTTCCCCCTCCCAGGCCCAGGGAGTTATTTTTATAGTGTTCCCTGGCTTTCCTCTGAACTGCTGATTAGGCTGTCAGTTCCAGTGGTAGGCCATTACACCTGTGGGAGAGCTGAACATAGAATTAATCCCTTGCTTGCTGGTGCTCAAGTCAAGCTTCTGCACCTGGGCACAGTAATCTGACACAAGGGGGGTTAGAATTAAAACTGTCACTTAATCAACATCAGAAAGTAGAAAAGAGATCAAATTCTACAAGAAATCATTTGTGGTTGCTAAGGGAATTGTTGAAAAAGCCCTTTCTCTTTAGGTCTTTCCCCCTGCTATGTAGCAGAGGGTCATATTTGATGGGGGGCTTGGAGATGTGTTACATATCAACATAATGCACAGAATCACAGTAATGGGGGCAGAATCAGGCCCTTTATGCTTCTGCCATGGAAAAAGACTGGAAATAGTGCTGAGAAAGCAGTGCCATTTTGCATCCATCTCCTGGCTGGTCTGGGACTGCCAGCAGCAGCCACTTGGCTGAACTAATTCCTGTGATGGAGGGTGCACAGAAGAACAGAGCAGCATGCACTGAACTAAAACACATGGCCCATGCAGTTTACTCACATGCAGCAGCAGGATGTATGTTGCAGACTATGCAGAGAATGAACACTATACTAGAGTGGAGAAGTCAGATTACATTACCAGAAAGTAAAATCACTATTTCTCATTGCAATATTCAAATGCATTTTTCCAGCTGAAGTTCAACCCTTCAGCCTCATAGCTGAGTACTTCATAAGCTTTTGTGCCACTAGCTGACAGTCTACAGACAAAGGACCCCATCTACAGTGTCAGGGTGAGGGTTAGTGTACTTCGGTCCCTCCAGAACAGGGCAGAATCAGTATAAGGAAGCTGACACAGTTAATGCCCGTGATGTAACTCCACTGTGGCTAAGCAAGAGAGCCTAGTCTCTAGGGCTATCTGTGGCATTAAGCACTACATTTAACACTCCCCCACCCCCAAAATAAATTAATAAGGGAAGCCTTTGGAATTCCTTTAAGTCTGTGACTTTGGCCTCTGCACTCAGTATATTGCAGTGCTGCGTTCTCATAGTCAGACTTACCCAGCTGTCCCAAGACTGAGTCGTTCCCTGGTTTCCTTTTTTCTTTCTTCTCAGGACTACTTTTTCTACCATCTCTTCCTTTTCTTTTGGGGTCACTTTTCTTTCCCTTCGTTCTCTTCCCAGTTTGTTCTGTTTTTTTTTTTCAAATAAAAAGAAATGTGAGCTCACGTAACCAGGGAACTTGATGATGAACACTTTGGAGCATTCAGGAGCACAGAGATAAGGATGAAATTAAGAGCTGGAAGAATCCTTGCTAATCACCTTCTGTGAAACAATACCAAGCTCTAGTGCAAATCTGGGTCAAGAGTTGCACAGGAGATCGGTGTACTGCCATTTTGGGCAAGTGGACACTACAGAGCTCAAGATTAAGGAAAGGTTTTCAGTCTCAGAGACTGTATAAAGAAGAAATTTGGGCTTTGATCCAGCAAAGCACTTAAGCAGAAACTGAACTTTAAACACACGTGGTTCCACTGAAATCACTGGATTGCTCATTTACTTAAAATTAAGCACTTGCTTAAGTGCTTTGCTGGATCAAGGGCTTTGGGCACCAAGATTTCAGTCCTGAGAATGCAGTGTTTATAAACCAAACCCCTACATATGAACACCCCAAAAGACTGAGGCAGTTCCAAACTTTACAGCTTGTTGTATAATGCAAATTTGCAATGTAAACTACAGGCAAATGCAAAGTGCTTATCAACCTACTCTTCCACAGCTGGTATAAGGTCGCAAAACAAGTTTGACAAAGATCTTATTGGGAGCATTTTTAAGCAGACCTGTCTTGATTTGATCTTTTGGATATAACAACTACCCTTGCTTACACTGTATAACAATGAAAAAACAAAACTCTAATACCTAAACACTGCAAAAAAGCCAAGTAAACCCAGTGGGAGAGACGTGGCTATTGAAAACTGCCTACTGAAAAGCAGGAAGATAAATCACAGCTATTTGGACATTCAACTAAAAATCAATATAAACTAAATGGTTTTGCATATGTACTGGATTTATTCTTCTTGGGGGAACAGGATTAAGATGTACCCTCTGAAAAGAACAATTACTAAGTGAAATACTCAAAGCTTTTTATATATATAATCTTCACCTGCAGAAGCTCATGCTAAATCTCCTACTACCGGCAGTGGGGAAAGAACAGGGCCCTAAAAGCAAAAGTAGGAGCCTGGATGGCTGAAGGAATTGTAAATATGATTTCTAGCTTTCCGTAATCTGATCATCAGCTTGAAGCTGACCCAAGTTGGCACTGACCAAAAGTTATTACTATGTGATGGCTGTAAAATGACAACTGAGCAATAATTCTAAGAGATCTATGCAGTGATCGGTGGAAGGTATCAGCTTCATATAAACCACCATCAGATTTGTTAGCAGCCTTAGCAGAGAGGCCATGGAGGCTGAAGTCTCCTCTCTCCCTAGAGGTAGTCTCTCTAGGTTGAAATATAGTGGTGGAATTTGCATTACAGCTGCCTGAGAATATCTGAGGGTCTGGATTAAGAGAAGATTTACATTTCCAGGATTGCCAATCCAGGATCTTTCATGAGCAATGGACTTACTGAAAGACAGAAAGAAAGACAGAAAGAAAGAAAGAAAGAATAAACAAATAAACACTGATATAACTTAGATAATGTTTTCACCCCTCAGCCACGAGGCCGAGATACTACAGTCCAAGTAACTCCAGAAGACTGGGGAAGTTACAAACAGACACATTTTTCACTTGACTTACAAATAAAAATATGACTTTGTTTAGACATCACAATGGTTCTAAACAGAAATATGAATGTTACCTTTTCAAAAGGAGCCTGTCAAAATAACAGCCTCATTTCCCAGTCAGGAGTCAACTTTACATTTCATGCAAGATATATATGTGAGATAGAAGAGGGGTAGTTTTACCTGGGCAATTCCCAACAGTTTTAATAAGAACCTCCTGCCTAAATGATCGTTCATCAATGAAAGGAAAATACAGATGCAGTTATGAGTTTTAGTAGGAGACCCTTCCAAAAATACAGCATGCCAAACGTGCCTATGGGGTATCTCCACCAGGTTGTGTTGATTAATTGCCATGCACCATAATAATTAAGAACTGCATTCAATCGAGAAGAGTGATACGGATTTCTTGCTTCCTCCCCAAAAGTTATTGATATGTCGGCCAATGAAATCAAGTGTCAGAGGGGAGGAAATACTGGTGAGGAAATATTAGGAGACAAATGTTCTCCTCCACTTTCAAATCATTTCGTGCCATAAAATTCAACAACAATTTTTCCAAGAGGCTGGTCCTACCAAGGGCTGATAATCCTCCACTGCCCCTGTGGTTGACAGCAGCTCAGCAATTTATGGAGGCCAACAGCATTTTACAGGATTGGACCCTAAAACGGTGCCTCTCTTGCACCACAATGAAATGGAGAGTAGTTACTGTCACATGAAGCAACTCTACTGATCTGGCTCGTAACACTACAAAAGGCTGTCCTACTGTCAGAAACAAAGCTTAGCCTGGGAGGTCTCAGGGAAGCATACAGATGTCTGAGCTACCGTGTGCCAACCTGTGTAGTAGGAGAATATGCAAATAAATGGTCTCAGAACTAACAACTTTGAACTCCAATCCTCTCTGTACTACGAACCATCCTAGCTACATGGGGAAGCACTTGACCTCTCTTGAGGGAAGCTATTATCACTGATTTATTCAACTCACTTATTAGAGCTTCATTTTGGCACTATCCTTCATTCTCCTTAGCTGAACAAAGCTGTGGAGATCGGCATCTCATGGCTTACTGTTCAGACTGGCTTAATTTCCCCCATGGAAATAAAATCATGATGAAGTGTCCATTTGAAAGTTATTCCCATTTATTTAAACCAAACAATAAATACTGCTCAGATACAAGCTTGAACACTTACAATTTTACAGCAGTAAAATTCCTCATTCCTTCAAGTCATTCAGAGCAGTTCTTATTTCTGGACTTCAAATGCTGTCCCATGGAAATCTTGTTACTTTCAAAGTAGGTAAAGGTTCAAAGCAACCCTTCTGGTCAGAATACCCTGCGCTCTGTAGATAAGCACCTAACTTCAGAGGGATGCTTATGACCCACAACTCAAAATAAAGTCAAGAAGCTGGATTAAATCTCTAGAAAAACTTCCTAACTGTAAGAACAGTAGGACAGTGGAACAGACTATCAAGGGAGGTCGGGAAAGCTGGAGGTTTTCAAAAGGAGGCTGGAGAGCCATCTCTCTTGGATGGTTTAGACATGACAAATCCTGCATCTTGGCATAGGGTTAGACTAGATCAGTGTTTCTCCAACTACTGTACCCCCTTCAGGAGTCTGATTTGTCTTGCGTACCCCCAAGTTTTGCCTCACTTAAAAATTACTTGCTTACAAAATCAGACATAAAAATACAAAAGTGTCACAGCACACTATTCCTGAAAAACTGCCTATGTTCTCATTTTTACTATGTAATTATAAAATAAACTGGAATATAAATAGTGTACTTATATTTCAGTGAATAGTATATAGAGCAGTATAAACAAGTCATTGTGTATATGAAATGTTAGTTTGTACTGACTTCGCTGATGCTTTTTATGTAGCCTGTTGCAAAACTAGGTAAATATCTAGATGAGTTGATGTACCCACTGGAAGACCTCTGGGTACCCTGAAGGGTACGTTTACCCCTAGTTGAGAACCACTGGACTAGATGACCTTTGTGGTCCCTTCTAACCCTATGATTCTTCTACTCTTATTCACAATGTCAACAAGTAGCTTCACTAATTGCCATGTGATCACTTATGGAGTTAAGGTATCTTTCAATAAAGGTTATCAGTCTGTCCCATGGGATCAGCAAGTGCTCAACACTCAGTACCTCTACTAATCAGGCCCTCGATGTAAAACAGGCCCCAATCAAAGACTCAGGGCACAACTTCCCCACAACTCTGGGATAGTTTTGATCTGGCTCCAAAAGGTAGGTCCTATTCTGAGAAGCGCTGAACACCTGTAATTTCCACTGAACATAATCAGCGTCATGGCTGGTCAGCCTCACCCAGTATCAGACTTTTTGTGGCTTGGACCCATCTCTGACTAGGCCATACTGTACATGATTACTGGACCTTCTTCTCTGCACTACAGAGCAGCCTGAGTCAGGCTACCAAGAAAAATTTGCACGGAATCAAAGTCACAAACTTTTCAACACTACATTTCTCAGGCTCAAAACTTGAGTCAAAGGAAACTTTGGTAAGGGAAAGTGCAGTCCAGACAGTTCCTACGAAACCCCAAACACGTGATGGCTTCAGAAGCAACTCCAAAGCCACAAACACAACAACTGGCGGAGGAGTCTGCCAAAGAGCCAGATGCTGTTTCTGGAAGAACTGTTATGCAGCCTTGGTTTTTGAGTCTTGTACTGCCATTGAAAAAAGGGAAGAGGAATTTATGAGATGTGGGGTCAACCACTGCATGTTTAAAAAAAAATAATCAAAGAAAAAAAGAAAGAAATTAATTCTATATTCGCTATTTAATGAAATGCAGCCAAATGCTTCCCGTACTGTGTGCATGATGTTCTCCACTAATAGATACATATAGCCGAGGAATTACAGACAATCAGTGTTAAAATGAGACGGCATCTAGGAGCAAAAGACATTCCATCGGCAGCTTCACCTTTGATTCTTAACAGAGCCAGAGGCAACTGAAAAGAAGTCAATGCAACTGCTACTAAAACATGCCAATGAGCCAGATGCCACAACTAAAAACACCAACCTCTCTAGCTTTGCACCCAGCATTTGTAATCACCATCCAAACAGGATGAGGAGGAATTGGAAAGGAACAATGTGCTCCAGCCACAGCATCTCACTGCAGGCCAGACTGATGTCCTAATTTAACTATCCAGCAAAATGATTAGCGTTTACTACCCAGAGGTGATACAGATCTATTTTGTATAGGGTCAGTGAAAACCACCATCTCAGCCTGTCAGCAGAGTCAGGGTAGGAAATTTACTCTTCCCTTGTCTTAATAAAACGGTAATAATCAGAATACTCAAAATGCACAGTGCTTTATCACCTGTTGATTTCAAAGCAAGTGAGGAAGGAGGAGGAGGTATCATTCTCTTCCTCCCTCCCCGCATTTTGCAGTTGGGGAAACTGAGAGTGTGTATTCACTGGAGATGTAAATTCCAGCATGAGCAGATATCAAGCTAGTGTGCTAAAAACAGGAGCATAGCAGTTGCAGTGAAAGCACCAGGAGGGGCTAGCTGCCCTGAGCACACACCTATGGTCTCAGATGGGATCAGACTCGGGGTGGCTATCCCCCTCACGCTACCACCGCTATACTCTGTTCTTAGCACATAGCTCGATCAGAGCTAGCCTGGGTATGTCTTCTTGAATTGGAATGTACCCCGCCAACTCTAGTGCAGATATTTCCTGAGACTCAGAGAAGATAAGATCCCAATTCTGCCCTCACTTAAAGGGTGAAACTCTTACTGACTTTTATGAGAGGGCAGAACTGAGGCCTAGATGACTTGTCCAGGGTGGCAGAGTGAGTCTGTGGTGGAACAGAGGCTTGAACCCAGGTCCTCACCCCAAGTCCTGTGCTCTATCACAAGCCTACTCTGGGCAGAGCATAAGCTCCCAAGTGTCTATAATTTGCTTTATTTTCCACAAGATAGCTCAACCACATGTTTATCAACATAAAAAAAGAAAGGAAAGATCTAATCTGGTGATGCTTTTGCTTCTACCTGTGCAGGTTTGGATATGAGTGTTTCATATTATATGATGGAACTGGAAGCATCTGTGATTACAGGTACTCCCAAGCCATTAGCAGAAGTACCTACCTGGATAAAGATCCTTCTTGATCAGTTGCATCTGGAGATGAAAGATCTGCTCCTGAAGTTTGCAAATGGAGTGTTTCATTTTCTCCCGCCTCGTCACCATGTAGCAGAGATTTCTAACCTGAAGAAACACAAGAAAGAGTTTCCACTTTCTGAGTGGACTCTGAGAAAAAACCCAGCTGCTTGGCAGTGCTACTGAAGAGTCAGCTGACCGAAGGTGGCTCTCTAGATGCTGTCCCTTCTCTGTTGCTCAGAGAAATCCCAAGTATTATTATGACTGTTTTATCGTAGTGCCTAGAAACCCTTAACCATGCCCCAGGACCCCACCATGTTAGGTGCTGTACAAAGACACTCTTCTTTTTATCCTCATTTGTCTGTTCACCTTATGCTTGGATGCATGATGCTGTGATTCGGATATGCCCAAGTGGTTTTGAGTAAGTCAGGCCTGCAGAATAGGAGCCATCAACAGGCTCCTGGTCTAGCAAAAGAGATATTCAGAGAACAGGGACAGAGGTAAAAGGCTTCAGTTCTGGCTCTGGGAGCCAAAACCTTGCAGGAGGGAGAGGGCCAGGAGCACTGTGTAAGTGGCTGTAGCTGGAGTCATTATGCGTGCAGAGGCCAGAAGGCACAATGCATCCAGGGACACAGGGGCAGCCTGCTCACCAGTGGCAGATCCTACACCCACAGAACACGTGTAGCATGTGCTCTCCCAGTATAGCCCTCCAGACACTAGCCAGCTTGCAAGAGCAAAAGAGGCCATGGCTATCTCCACAACCAATCCCTATTTGTCCCCTCTGAGGTCTGGAACACTTCTGGCAGCATCATCTGCTCCCGTTGTGAACAGGCAGCCATATCATAGCAGTCCCCTGCATGGAGAATGTTAGGGGGAAGGGACTTTCCTGGGTTTTCTTCCTCCCACCCATGCTCTGGGGCAGTGGATTCTCTGCTCCTATTAGGCTGTGCCTCCAGCATCCATGGAGAGGTTGCTCTGCAGGCTTTCTCTGATGAGAACCATGGACGTTCAGAGGGCATGGCCAAGATATGGACCCAGTAATGACTCCTATGCAAAGATCCCCACACTGATTGCTGCTGATGACCAGGAAACAGACACACATTGCTGCTCCTTTTGTACCCAAGCTGTGGGGCAGTTATGCCACTATCCGCCATTGGATTCTTCCCTCCACTCTTGGGCAAGTGAAGACCCCAAACAGAAAGGTGTGCACAGTGAACAGACATGCTGGTCACTGAATGCTTGCCAGACCCTTTGCTTTAATCTATAACACATTTACAGACTCTATTTTATCCACATTTTGTACACAATTTTTCAGGCTTTGGTTTATTTGGGATTTTCTTTGCCACCTTCTGCTGAACATAAAATAACAGGAAGTTTGATCTTTACCTTTACCACTGAAGTCAAAGTTCAGTAACTTGAATTCAGGAGAAAGCTCTTAGAGCTTCCCCGTGCTTCAGTCCAGAGTGTCCAAAAGATGTAGGAACTAGGAAGTTCCAGTCGACCACCTGGACCCAAATCCTGGTACACTTACTCAAGATTAACTTTCAGTACTTGCTGTGGCATAATCTTTAAGCCATGCTGCTGATCTGAATGAAAGGATTCAGTAACTAACATCCGTGGGGGTGGGAGCAGGGCAAGGCGGGGCGGGGTAACTTGCTTTATCAATTTACCCAGTTTTGGTTTTGGGAATTACCTTTACAACCACTGTGGTCAACAGATTTGCTTAATTTAACGCGATGGCTATTGTGACAGACATAATGAAAGAGTTAATGTCTGTAAAGTGCTCTGTGATCTGTGGATGAAAAATGCAATAGAAGTGCAAAAGATTTTATTATATGTGGATATATAAGGACCACAGTAAAGGCTTGGCAGGCAAAAAGTGAGGAGTGTATCCAACTAACAGGCCAGGTTGTCAGCTAGTGCAAACCAGTGTAGCTCCATCGACTGTAGTAGGGCTATGCCTGTTTATACCAGCTGAGGATCTGGATCATATGTGCTATAAACATTGTACAAATCAAAAGATTATCTGGTATGTTTTCCCCTGGGTTCACTCCTGCAGTTCTGATTCATATGTTCTATTTATGTCCTGTTTTTGCTGGGACAGTCCCTTTTTGAAGCGCTGTCCTGGCCATCCTGACTTTTTTAGCAAAAGTGGGCATTTGTCCTGTTTGTTTTTGCCAACTTCCCTTCGGGGGTGGGGAGCGGTAAGGCCAGCCCCTGGGGGGGGGCAGGGCTCAGACTGGGGGCAGACAGGGCTTGAGCAAGCAGTGCCACCAGCCTGTGCAGGCTGGGGGATTGCCCTGGGCGAGTGACTCGGGCCAGCCCTGTGCAGGGGAGGAGGGAGGGCTCAGGTTAGCCCCAGGGAGTGTCCCATTTTTCCTTTGGGAAATATGGGCACCCTAGTTCTATTGAAATCAAGAGGAGTTCTGCATGAGTTTGGGCTGCAGGATTACGCAGTGAGGAAGTTACCCACCATTACAATAATAGGAGCAAAATATGCATTTACTTAAGAACTGTGCATGTAAAACTGTTTGCATAGCTAGGATAATGAGCTACTAAAATCAGGGATGCCTCATAAAATTGACTGTTAATCTAAAACAGACTCAAGGACACAACGTAGGAAATACACTGAAGTACTGAACTAATATTGGGCTAGAACCTCAGCTGGTGTATGCTGGCATAGTTCCACTGTCTTTGATAGATTTGACACTACTCCCCATATTCTTCATAACAATATTATTATGATAGGCACATGGCATAATCATGATGTATTTTATGCAAGATAGGTCATGTGAGATAGCATTGGAAAGGTTATGATTTACTGCATATGATTATCCTATTTGTATGCATGTATCATTTTTGTATCTGAAGTTAGGAATGTTGTCTATGTATCTAGTACAAATGTGTTTACACCTGTGGAACGCCCACTAGGCAAAAGACTGTGAGACTAGATAGCTGGCTGGGAAGGGCCCATTCAAGTCAATGGATCATTAGGGAGAAAAACAGATCTTAGAAGAAGCTAATCTCCCACCAGGAAGCCTTCCTGAGGACACTGTAAGAAGCCTTCAGCTCACGACTGCTGTGACCTTATAGGGACATGTGACCAAGTCACCTAGTACTTGACACCATCTTGGAATACCAGTGTTTTTCCACTGACCGGGTGTGGGAACCAAGCTTGGATACAAAGGGTTCCTGCCATATGCAAAAGCTATTTAAGGCAGAGGATTGACATCATTGTGGTTCTCCACTGACTCCTCGCCCAAAGAAGACTCTTGGAAACAACTGAGGAACAAGGACTGAAGTAGGGGGAAGTGCTGACCCAGTCTAAAAGGAAATTTTAGCCTGTGAAAGAAACACCTGGGGTTTTTACGCTGCATGCAAATGCAGCTTTCCCCTGAAGAGCCAGCAGTCTGCTTGAATCAATATTTAAGGTGAGAATTTGCTACTCACAGCCAATCTCTTTAGTATATTAAGTTCAGACTCCATTTTTGTTTATTTGCTAGGTTATCTGCTTTGATCTGTTAGCTCTCCCTTATGATCACTTAAAATCTATCTTTTGTAGTTAATACATTTCTTTCTGCTTTATCACAAACCCATGTATGGGAGTTATAACATGGGGCAAAAAGCTGTATATTCACTCTCCACATTGAGGAAGGAGCGAATTTCTGTGCAGTGCAAGGCACTATAATTTTGGGTTTAACCTCCAGAGGGGTGGGTGCACTTGAGTAGATGGGTAATTCATAGAATATTAGGGTTGGAAGGGACCTCAAGAGATCATGTAGTCTAACCCCCTGCTCAAAGCAGGACCAATCCCCAAATGGCCCTCCTCAAGGATTGAGCTCACAGCCCTGGGTTTAGCAGGCCAATGCTCAAACCACTGAGCTATCCCTCCCTGTTTACCTGAAGCCTTCCTATGCAGAGCTGATCTCAGCATCTGTATGTAGCTGCAGCTGGGTGTGTCCCCACCTGCATGTGTGCTGAAGGGCACTTGAGGTCCTGTCACAGCAGTACAGCCTAAAGGGAGCCCAGGTTGGTGGGTCAGGTAGGCTCAGTGGTACCCCAGTTCCAGGTGGCATCCCGGGGGGAACCCATCTCAAAAGTTATGCCAATATACTCTAGATCTTGCTCACTGCACCATCCTATATGTTGTTTATTCATAGAAGTCAAATATTTGCCTTTAGTTGCCAGTGTATTTTGGAGAACTTTGTTCAAAACAAGAGAAACTTTCTTTGTGCAAATGACAAAGCTTCAGAAATAAGCCTAGTCACCAAGAGGTCAAAACTGCCCCCAAGCTTCTAGGATTGTCACTCTCCTGAAGTTCCAATACTTGTAACCTCCCCATCCCTCTCTAGAGAAACGCTAAGTACTGTACACTTCAGGAATTTCAAAGGGAAAGTAAAAACCTGCACAAACAAAGGCAGCCACAGACTGAGGGGAGAGGGAGGAAAAAGTAGCCCAAGTGTCAAGTTACTTCCTTACAGTCATCATGCTGGTGCATGTCCAGGACTCCAGCACTCAGGACTGACACCTGAATTCAGGCTCAGTTCCCAAGCTGAAGAACTGCAGCACTCCTCTGTTTGCTCTTCCAATGCAGTGCAGAGTAAAAAATAACTGTTCTCCTCCCACAAGACTTTGTTTATGGTTCAAGCCTTTTGTCACGCACTGTCTGTGACACTGAGTAAGGTAAACAGAGATGCAGCTCTGATTCCGTCCTGAGCCCACCTGATTTCCTGGATTTCCAGTAGCTGATGAGCCAAGCTCTGCTCTCATTAATATTCTGTCTCAGCCCACTCAAGACCTATCCATTTACAATGGCTCAGCTCAATGGACGTGCATGTGGGGAACTCAAAGTTGAATTTGCTCTGACATCTTTACAGGTGCCAGGTTCAATCCTGCCCTCTGCTGCTATGTACAATGAGAGATGCAGAAAGCTTGCCCCACCTAAAACACAGCTCAGGTCCCCACAAGGGCTGGGTCTGAGAGTCAGGTGGCATGCTCATCCCTGTACCAGTTGCCATAAACTGCTAACTAGCAAACAACGGGTGCACATGTTATTCCTGCTCAGCAAAGGACACCTCTCAGCCAGCCCTGACCAGCAGCATCCCTGGAGCAAAAAATGCAGCAGGCATCCTCTGTTTTTCATTGCTCCACTGGTGAGGGCAGGATTTGGTCCCTAATGTGTAAGCTGCTCATCTGAACTTCTGTGCCGCTGGTTAAATGTCAGATGCACATGCAGAGGTTACTGATCAAAATTCCCTCGGCAGCCTGGAAAGATGGTGCTGTTGCCAAGTGATACCAGCTAACATTTGTCTTGTGCTGAATGTAAGCACTGCAGTTTTTGTCAGCCCGAAGTATCTGTGGTTGGAGTGACAGTCTGATGCTGTCTCCATGGCTGTGTCTTGCGGAGGGGAGGGTCACTATTTTTTGGAGGAAATGTATTGTCTCTGCTGTAAAACAGAAAATGCTAATGGAATCTAATCTCACTTGACAGTGAGTGTTTACTCAGCCTCCTGACTTTCCACAAGCCACAGCCAGACGGGGCCTCAAGAGGAAGGCAATAACCTAGGAGGCAAAGGTCAGTTCCTAGGAGTGAATTGGCCATAAGGAACTTTTCAATACTCTTTCTTTCTTTCTTTCTTTCTGCTCTAGCCACATCACTTAGCAAACCTTGAGTATGATTCACAGATTACCTAGACTGAAAGTGTTCAGGAGCCTTTGTGTCTCTAATAGTGACACATCAAACCTGACCTTTCCCCTCCCCCCACCTTCTCTAATTGGCTACCAACAGCACAGTGTGTCACAGGCTGCTTCTGAAAGCTTCCTTGCCCATGGTAACGGGGAGACATCATGTATTTACATTTGCCCCATGCTCTCCATTTGCTCGCTCTTTACCAATGAATTAATGTCCATGAATTTTCATAGTGACAGCGAGCTTCCAGGATCTGAATTGTAAATAACAGCCTAGACAAACAAAACAACCACTTGAAAGTGAGGTAATTACAGACGTAGAGCCCCTGTGCTCAAACAATTATTATGCTTTTCAAAGGCTCTGAATGCAGGAGGACAATCACGGCCGTTTGCTAATGGCATGATGTTTTTTTCAATATTAAAAATAAATTGTTAAATAGGGATAGAGGGAGATAACAGAACCACAGAAATGGAGAAGACCTATTAAATTATCTAGTCCAGCCCGTTGCAAGTGCATGATTGCTACCCACAGTTCATTTTCTAACTGTTTGTCCCAGTCAGCGAGGCATCCATTATTTCTCTTGGGAAAACTATTCCTCAGCGTAATTGATCTCACTGCCAGGAAATTTTCCCAATATTCAGCCTATTTCCTTTCTAAATTTGATTCTGTTATTTCTAGTGATATCCCTTTGCAGTCCCCAAAATAATTATTCCCTCCCTTGGCATGTTTGTGTCCTTCCCAGATTGTAGATGGTCCTCCAGTACTCTTTTTTTCACTGCTTAGCCATGCTATACATATTAAGCTCTTTAATCAGCTGTTCCATCAGTTCTGTGGCTCTTATCTGAACTTCCTCCAATATGACTGCATCTTTCTGGTATTGAGATGAGATGGGCTTTACTGCCAGTCCCTTGCTTTGTAAGCTACAAAGTTATAAAACATCTCGGGGCATTGGTGTTACCTCAGGACAACTGGAAAGCACCTACTTTGTAGAAGGGAAAGCTGGTCTTTTTTTTTTTTTTTTAATAATATAAAGAAGTGATTTATATATTGTATATTTAAATATGTGCCCTTCTTTTTGTTCTGGATTGAAGCAAACATCAAACTGAAATTTCTTTATGAGGAAAACAACTGCCTTTGGCAACCTGTGTATCAAAATGTTTGGCAGTGTCTTTCCTCTATGATTCTTAAGTTTTGAAAGAAAACATTATTCGCCTTTGCTTAGAGATTGCTATTTATACTACTAAACAACACCCCTCTTGCCTCCCCCGGCCAATCTCTGATGCCGACCTGATCCCCTTGGAAGTGTAGAGCTTTTGGTTGAAGCTGATTCAATACTTGGAGGAGGTTAAAAACAAAGTCCTGTTAGAATTCCGGGAACAGAGAAGTGGACATTTCAGTAGAGGAAATTTGCTGAAAAGGAAATTGAAAAGTGCTAGAATCATAGCTGTTAAGTGATGGCAAATATCTATTAGGTCATGTAGTCTACATCCCAAGGTTCTCTAGCCCACTCTCCCTTTTCTTGTCTATCTCTCTATTCTTCTGTATGGATCTCCATTACAAAAAGGACATGGTCTAACAACCTCATCCATAAGAACATCTCTACCTATGTCATCTGAGAACAAGCATGCCTGTGCACACCTTTGCTCACCATGGCATCAGTCTCATGGCACATGCAGAGTCTGTAGCACATAGCCTAAGTCTCAAACCACTTTGCAAAGCTAACTTGGACCTCTAGTAGCTTTTTAAATCTTAATTCTCTGAAGCAGCAGTAGGTGTTAGGCACCAGTGAAGACTGAACTCGACTGGGTGATATCAGTTTGGGGCAGATCAGTGCACTAGTTTGAGCCACGGGTGTGTGCAAAAAACATTACAAGTAGAAAATGTTATTCTCAGGTCCTTTTTTTAGGATCTCTGTCTCTCAGAAACCCCATAGCCAAATGATTTCAAATTTGCACCACTAAACCTACCTCAGATCCTGAAGAGGCACAACAGTTTTCAAGACAATCTCCATATTTATGTGGAGTTCAGAGCATGCAGACAAACAAGCTGTTAAACAGAAATCTCATCTCCAACTCAACTCCATTAGTGCTACTGCCCTGCTATGATATTAAGGAATCTGACTGGCACCTAAAGTTGCCCTGCCTCATGCCAGTGTAGGCCTTAGCAGCAGGATTTTGTACCAGCCACATCCTGTTCATGGTGTGTACGGGGAGCCCAGCAGAAAGTGTGTTACACTTATCTAAACATCGTGGCAGTTCAGGCATGAACAACAAAGGGAGGAACGAAGAGTGTAGGTGAAGATGTACTTTGACAATATTCGTAAGGAGACAGAAGAATTGATATTTCCGTAGAAAAGACACATGATTCAAACGACAGCTCAGCATCCAGCAGAGCTTCCAACTGGAGAAGGGTCTGTAAGTGAGTCACATAAAGGCAGAGAGAAAGACCAGGGTGATCAAAGCTGGCGTCTCAATTCCACAAGCAAGTGGCTCAGTTTAGGCTGCGTTAAACTGTAATATGTTTCTGGATGATCGGGCTTTCACATCAGTTAGGCAAAGATTTATCTGTAGGCCCAATGTTCCTGGAAAGCAATAGCATCCAGAGAGTATTTCCTGAGATGTTTTGAATGTGCCTGATTTAAAATCCCATTCTTAGTAATGGAGCTACACCTGATGCACCAAGCCAGAATGGACGTGGTGGGAGCGGGGTTAGCTCAAGGCTAACACATTCCCTGTCCTAAAAATAATAATAAATAATCATCTTCTCTTCTATTGGGCCTTTCTTCTGAGGAGCTCAAAGTACTAAACAAACACTAACTAAGTCTCACAACAGTCTTGTGAGGTAGATAAAGGGATTTACAAGGAAGACATCACTCCCAACCATGCCCCACTCCGAGAAGCATCACCTACCAAATAAGCACCACCACCTTCTGCTGCACACTGGAATTTCCTTGGAGGTCTTCCATCCAAGGACTGACCAGCTCCATCCCTATTTAGCTTGAGAGAGATGGCAATATCAAAGCACAAGCTAAAATATGCTTTTTCCTGCTTCCCTCCTATCCCACCTGCTCCCCTTAAGTGCTCAGGACTTACTGTGCCACTCTGCCAACTTGCTCCTTTCTCTCTCTCACTCCTGAAAGACCAGGCCAAACTTCAGCTGAGGGCTGGCCCACAAGTGTTCTGTGCTCTCTGTTTAATCCGCAGCTGAAATCAGCTGTTTCCTCTGCTGAGTGATTCAGGTGGAGTGGATAGCACTGACTGAAGGAGAAGAGGGGGTAGCACTTTGTAGGTGGGCAGTCCTTCTACACACCAGCAAGGAGAAGTGTGGAATATGGAAAGGAGGGAAAGTATGTAGCAAAAGAAACAAAGTCCTAGTTTCCCTCTAGCTCTGTCCAGCTTCCCTTCAGTACCATATAAGCTTCCCATAACCCATGCCTTAAATTTGGCACAGCTGTGTAAGCTGCATTGCATCTAAGATGTCCTCCATGAAGGCCTATATTCTGTATTTTCAGGGCATGGACCTCATGCTCTAATAGGCCTTTCCCATAAATCTATGACTCTATTTCCTGTGCACTATTCCTTCCTGCTACAGTGGTTTTCAATAGCCATTCAGTGCTTTGGCATTCCTCTCTCTCCCCACTGCCAATTTTGTGACATTTCTCTACACATTTTGTACTGCTTCTTCCCGGCACCTTGCCCTCTTGCTTATACTGTCGCTGATGACCCTACTACTTCTGTCAGCTCCGTGCCTGTATGCAGTCATTAAAATAAAATTTACAAGAATTTAAGAGTGCTAACAGCCTGGTGCTTCAGAAAGCAGGTCTCTTATAAATTTCCCTTAGCTGCCTGCATGCACAAGCCAAGCCAGCAGCAGATGCACCAGGGGAGAGCAGGCAGCGTTGAGTGCAAGAGATCAGTCACAATAGTTTGTTATTATAACTTAGCTGACATTGACTCTTCCTTAAAAAGCCAACAGGCAGAAGCCCTCAGGGTTTTCCTTCCCCTCCACAAACTCATGTCAGATACAGAACACACAGGTCAAACAATGGGCCCACCAGCCTGTGAAGGGGAGCTGGAATGGTCTGACATGCAGTGGACCTGCCTCTGCGGAGTTTAGTGTGATACACTCCAGGTGGCATGTGTCATAAGGCTCTGTCCATTCAGAGATCTCCCAGAGGAGGTGGCCCATTTCCCCCTATGGAGACAGCTGGACCAAGCCATGAAACACTCAGACCCACCAGCCCTGCAGTTCACTTCTACCATTTTATCTGTCCATATTGTTTTGTTTTTAGACAATACATAAATTCCATTTCTGTTTTTAATGTGAATGTCATGCTGGTGAAAGGTGCCGAATTGCCAACCCTGGACAACCTCTATTTTGGGTCCAATCCTGCGCCCCTGGAGACCAAAGAGCAGGATTGGGACTTTCATCTCCAAAACAGATAGCTGCAGTGTTGGTTTTCGGCTGCACGGCACGGCCAGCATGCCTCTCCTCTGTTCTGGGGGGACCTTATCTGGAGGAGCGAGGAGAGTCGGGACTCTAGGCACAGACAGTCTTTGACCTCTCTGCTGAGACTGCCAAGAACTGTCTCAATTGTGCAGGTGGTTTTGTGATGAATGCACATGTGCACTAGGAAATGGACTGGACCGAGAAGCCTATACAACTTCTGTTCATATTTTAAAAGGAACATCTAAACTTAAACATAGGGAACATAAGAAGTGGGATGACTGGAGGGTTGCTAATGAGCTGCATTATGCAGAATTCGAGTCACTGATAACAAACAGGCAGATCAGAGCAGAAGTGTAAGTGAGGTCTAACAAGGTCAACAGACATGAAGACAGCTTCTTCCAGCAGACACTGGCCCATATTAAAGAAACCCTGGTAGAACAACAGAGTAGGTCCTTAAACAGGAAGTTGTACTCACCCTCTCTAAGTCTTGCCTGAGATGTGTGAAGAGCTTTAAGCGTCGGTACAACACATCCTGCTCTTGCTGAGCCAAGTTGTCCACTTCATCTGTTTTTGGTGTCAGCAGTGGCTTGTTGCAATTCGCTTTCCTCTTCAGCTTCCAGTACTGATAAACGAAATCCACCAGCGACTCAGTTAGGTCCAGGTTCTCGGCTACCTCAGAGGGCTTTACAAGTTCATAGAAGTCCTCTTCCAACTGCTGGAGCTTCTGTTTTCGCAGCGTGACCTTTTCCAAGTCCAGCTGGGCTTGGTCTGCCTCTGCTCGTGCCTCGTCCGGAGGTTTGGTGGCCCCACTGCTGTGCTCAAGGCAGAAGGATTTGAATTTCACTTCATCGTTCTCCGCTAAAATAGTCCGCATGTCCAGATTGTGGTCAAAAGCGCAAGTGACGTGGAATGCAGTGATGCAGGCGGGCATGGAACACTGGAGGAAAGACAAAGTAGAGAACCCAGGTTATTTCACTCACCGCCCATCATGGCACACTGAGGAAACGTGCTTACCCCTGTTAAATCACTGTACACAAGACTACAGCGGCACTTGGTCATTACAACAGGACGACGAGATGTGTGAGCCTGGCCCGACTATAAAAGGGATCATCCTACCGTATGTAATGCAATAAGTGACTCTGCACATTACTCCAGGGCACCCAGCTGCTTGACAGAGAAAAGCAATAAGAACTTGACACTGTACAAAGAGCAGACACCCATACTGAGAAATGAGTATATTTCCCAAATCTCATGTGCGTACGGCTGGTCGCCATAATTTCAAGCACAAGAATCTACATTAAACTGCTACCTCTACTTGGTTCCTTTCAGTCTCATCCCTACGGCCCTTCTGATGCCCCCCACATAAACCAGGTCTCTCTGTTGGTTATTATAAAAATAAGCTTCTGATTGTTCATCCAATAAAATAGGCAATACTGTTCTTGTCAACACTATGGTCCAATACTATAGACAAATGACTGTAGCTGGGTAAATGAGCCTCTCCCGACAGAGAATTAATTTATTTCTTATTGTAATTTCTCTCTCTAAATTACCTTAGTTTCCTTTTCTTTAACTCTAAAAATGGTCTTGCTAATTTTATCTGAAGTCTAGAGAGGGGAGTCACAGTCCATGAGTAAAACAGGAATCTAGGGAGCTTCTAACACTCATTAATAAGTAAGCAGCTCCTATTGAAATTCCACTCCCTCTAGTTAGCTTTAGAAAAAAAGAAGAGGAAAAAAAGAAGAAAAGAAAACGGAACCCGAGCTTATTCAGAACAGATAATGTGAAAATGAACATTAAAAAAATGATACCGGGATTAACTTGCTGTCCAAAGTTATTTTAAATTAAATAAATAAATTTTAAACAATTTTGCTAAATTCCCTCATAGTTAAATTATTCTGTCTGGATTCTACAGGCAGCAAAACCTAAATTATGAGTTTCCATTGAAGCCAATCCATTTCCCAGCTAACATGTGGGCTGTACACATTTCAGCACATTCTCCTCCCCAGCCTTCCTCTAGTCATTAACTATTTTTAATGGCTCAGAGTGTCAGGTAATTATTCAAACCATAATCCATAAGAAATCAGTCTATTTCAGCTGCTAATGAACAGTTAAACGGCAATAACGAGCCATTCTGAGGGGCTTATTACTGTAGACACCACATTTAGCAGTTTATATAACATTATTCGGGGGGCGGGGGCAGAGTGAGCACTTCCAGCACGAATGACCACATTAAAATGTCTGATATTTCCTGAAGGCTGATGACAGAAATACAGGATGTTGCACATTTTTGGTGAGGTTTTGGGTAAGTTTTAATTTTCAAAAATACAAATTCCAGTTACATTTAAACTGCAAAAACGGTACTGTATTTTCTCTTTGTCCCATCGGTCTTGGCTTCCTGCCCTGTTATTAAGTTACAGAGCACAGGAGCTTTCAACATTGCTGTTTTTAGATATTTCCCCTTGACTTTGTTTATAAATTTGCTGGTGCTTATGAAAGCAAGAGACTAACTAGACCCAGGCATAGAGCAGGCAAGTGGTGTCCAAGTTAACCTCTCACACAGCTCTCCCAAAGCCCATTAAAATCAATGGAAGATTTGCAGTGACTTCAGTCAGCTTTGGATCACCTCCATCCTGACCTTTTGCACGCCTGCTATTAATCCTATGCAGATATCTCTGATGAAGAGGGGCTGCCAGTTGTGCCACAGTACCTGTGGTCACATTCAGGGCGGAAAGAGACCACGGAACTTATCTAGCTCTGAGTTTGGACATCATGGGATATGGACAAATGCCCACTAGGGATTAGATTGAGATTACTGGGCCCATTTGAACCACAATCCAAACCATGTTTGAATCTATGTCTCCCCCTCTTAACAGATTTAAATATGTGGATACCTGATTTCTAATTGTGTTAATGTGTTTCAAAATAAGCAAATTCCACTAAAAAGTGAGTATTTACCCACAGTTACCACACAGCACTGCTAATTAAGACACCAGGGTATTATTTCCCTATACCTACACTGAGAAACAACACCAGTACACCAGATAACACTGTGTGGTAGCCATTGGTAAATGGTAATGTTTTGATGGCTACCACTGTTGCTACTGCAGAGCGAGTGGGAGTCTTTTTGCCTAATACACTGACAGAAGTGCCAGCAATGTTCCGGATAGAGAATCTTTATTTCTGCCAATGCTACGAGGGGAAGAGATACCAGTTTGATCATCAGACCCCAGATTTTTTTAGTAGAGCCAGCATATCTTCCTTCAGTTCTTACACCGCATACACTTGCTGTGTAAGTCACTGGGACCGAATATATTCAGCAAAGTGATACAATGTCATTCGATGGAGGCACCTTCCTGACTCTAATGTAACTTTAAGGTTGGACACCTTTGCCAGCTGTAAGTTACCTTGATTGAGTTTTCTTGTCTGGTTGCCAAAATGGTTATTTTACGACATTGAGCTAACTAGCCACTAATGTAGTCAATTGTATCTATATTGGAGCAACATCTGGGGGCACTTTAAACCAAATCATTGGGAAGATCGTTTGTGCTGTTATGTGCATCAACGGCTACAGCACTGTAACAAAAGTGGGCCACCCAGAACTGGCTCTAGCGAACCATTCAAACTAAAAAAAAATGGACGCATCAGCGCTGCCTTCCTCCCTTACTGTTTACGTCACAAACAGTATTAATATCATTACTCAAGTGTCTGTGGCTTTTGCCAAAACAACAGCCTACAGAGCGCCCTTTACATGGGAAAGATTATCTGTACTACCTTAGAAATAAAACAAATTGAATGACACTCGTCCTGGATTTCTCCTTTGACAGATGGCAAGCAGCATTTGTCAGAGACTGTGCCCCAAATGCAAACAGAAAATAATTAGCAAGCTCGGCTGACAGGGCAACAATGAAAGGTACCTGTTCCACAGCAGCTACCAAAGGGCCTTGCATAAACTGACAATAAAAAACCATATTGATCCATCAAATCATTCACAAGCCCAGAATGCCAGTGGAATGAGGCAGCAGTCTGACAAGCTGAATGAACTCAGGCACTGGAGGCTAGGGTAGCACACTGGATCTCACAATACTTATGACAGTAACAGAACATAGTGAAAATAATGTTACTGTATAGCACAGGGGTGACCAAACTGCAGTTAGAGTGTGGCTCGCGGAGCTCCCGCCCCTCCCCCCCGCCACTCTCCACCTATCAGACTGGAAGGACAGGGGACTCGGGGTTTCTGCCCTGCAGCGGGATGGCGGGGCTGGGGAATTCTGCCCAGCAGGGAGGGGGCTCTAGGGGCTTCAGCCCCACTCTTGCTGAAGGCCAAGCCCAGGCCGGTGCTTCCCACAGGTCTGAAGACTCTAGCTGCACCACCCTGCCACAGGGCAGAAGACCCAAGTCCTGGCAGGTGGTGCCCTGGCTCTCGAGCCTCTGAAGATTATCGTATGCGGCTCAGAGGGTCAGTAAGTTTGGCCACCCCTGGTATAGCACCTTTCATCCAAGTATCTCCAAGCACTTTGGAGGCAATGGGCCAAGTCCATCCCTAGATGTAAGTCCAGAGAAGCCAATGGAGTTGCACCAGAGATGATTTTGACCTACTAATATGTCTTCAGACAACTCTTGTGGAATAGAGAGATAGGAAATATTTCATTTCCCAATGAACTCCAGCTACCTCTAGCCATGGAATGCTACAGATGTTTAACAGCTCACAGCAATGCTACACAACAGAGTTAGGGCAGAAGGTGATGAATATGTAGTATCCAGCAGAACTTGAGGGGGGCATTTAGGGAGAGAGAATGTAATTACTAAAGTTGAAATACGGTCAGGGCAACAGTTTTGACATGGCTGTGTTCTTACAAAACGCTCCACGGGATCTTCAGTGACCACAAGTGGTCTGGACTTCAGCTTTAGGTCTCATCTGGAAGAGTGCTTCTCCAGCATCACAACTGCCCTAGCACAATGCTGGGGCACTGGTTCAGTACTGACGCAGAGGGAAGAACATCACAGCTAGGATCTTGGACAGTAAACATCGGACTCATTCCATTTCCCCCAAAAACTGTTTTTTAAGTTTTCGGCACTGAATGGTTCCCTATTTGACCAGAACAGGACTAACTGATGTATCTACTGCAGACTTTGGGAAATACATTTCCACAAATAGCTGTGGTTCTTCAGTAAATGGATGTTAATCTTTAGTGATCAAATGGTCTTTATTTCTCCCTAGCATTCTGGGTTTGGCTTGGTGCAGAATCTGCAAAGACATTGGCCTCTTATCCATGCAGCAGGTCTGTCTCTTGGAACCTGATCTTTGTCCACGGCCAGCAACTACCACTTACTAATGAAATCAGTGAGGTTTTTATTCTATACCAAACCAAAACCAAACTGAAAAGAGTTAAGGAACTATCTAAATGGCAGATGACACCACAGCCGCTTTCCTGTAACCTTCAAAATCACTTTCCCAAAGAAGGAAGGTTAAAGGACAGTAGTATCAAGAGATGATGTCTCAGAAGGCCGAACTGCTGCCAATCTATGGAGAACTGGCAACAGGCCCTCTCACAGAGGAGCACTGACAATCCCTGCCAATGCTTCACCAGTCTGTTTTGACCTGCCGTGGGGGCTTGAGTCCATCTTACAAGTTGGAGTGCACAGCGTTCTCAGGAATTGCAGTACCTTCGGGATATATAATCAGTATGTTTCCTTATACTTTGTTCTTTGGTTCAGCAACATAAACAAGAAAATGCCAAGAGGATACAGCACTCTTTTGGCACATTCTCATGTCTAGCCACAAGAACCACTATGAAGTCATGATTTCCCCCGACCAGAAAGTTGGAAAACTGCTCAGACAGGACTGTATCCTCAGCTAGTGTGAACTGGCATTGGCTTTATGGAGCTATGCTGATTTGATTTGGCCCACAATTTTTTAAAAGTAAAAACAAGGAAAAGATAGTGCTGTGCATGAAGCAATATCAGTTCCTCCCAAACCATTCCCTTTGTTAGCTAATATTAGACTGAGGATTCAACTGCCAGCTTGTGTGGGGCAAATTCTCTAGAAGTATGGAGCCTGGTGGCACATGCAAATTCCACAGACAGGGGTGCACATGGCTAGTTAGGTGATTAGCTTACAATCTGCATGAACGTTTGCTCCATTTACACATGCAACAGCAGTAACTATGTACACATCTGTGGACAAGAAGTCTCCATTTATTAAAATGG
The DNA here is from genome assembly GCF_007399415.2 of Gopherus evgoodei. NCBI lineage: Eukaryota > Metazoa > Chordata > Testudines > Testudinidae > Gopherus > Gopherus evgoodei. Next base: position 12,458,373 of record NC_044329.1, read on the forward strand.
GATCCTGTTTCCACACATCAGGAGAGAAGAGCAATGAAACAGAGAAGGCCCCCCCTACCCCGGCTTGTTCGAGATGAAGGAGTTGTTCTCCAGGCACAGTTCATCTTCCAGTGTCTTACTCTGCCAGGTCAGTGAAACCCAGTCAAACTGGCCACTAAGAAAAGCTAACTCCAGAAGCCTCTGAAATGAGCTTCTTCTAATGCTGCAGCTGTAACTGACTTGCGCACACCGTAACTATCTCATTCCCATCCTCAGGAGCTAGTGCTACGGTCCAGATCTTCATTTCAATTAATGGGAGCTAGGCACCTTAGAAGACCTCGGCCTAAGTACTCTAACAAAAAGATTTTCTCTCTTTAAAGCTGTCACAAAATGATAGTGGTGACAAAGATGGTTAGATTTCACCTGTATAAACAGGCACTGATCAAAAATACGTTACATAAACATAAGGGCTTTGCAAACACAGGCCTTTGTTCCTCTGATGAAAGCGGAGGATACAACGCTTATTTACCTCTACGTGTGAATCTGCTGCTTATTCATCCCTTAAACCCTTCAATAAAGGCACCGTCTGCACATTTCTTTTCCTTTCAGCAGAGCTGTTCTGCAAGAGCTATGGTGGCACTGACAAACACTCCAGTGGAAATCTTATGGAGACTTAGAAACTGTGAGTTGTCAGCACACGAGACAATAAAACTCTGTGTTCCATTTCAGGTGACCTTTAATTCAAATCCGTTCAATCCAAAGGTTCTCACAGCTAACGTGTGATGCCTGTGCTAAGAGGATGAAGTCTCAGAGAATCTGAATTCTTTTTGATGCTGCCAAGTCTATTTGACTCCTTTCGCTGCCCTTCCGTTCTTTGAAAGCAGTTGCCATTATGACACAATATCTCCATCTGGCAGGGTGAATAAGCAGATCCACCCAGAGCCATCACAAAAGAAGTGAGTCAATGCTGGAGATTTAAAGAAATATGGTGAGATCTCATTTCAAGCTAAAAGGATTGCTTTTAAATAGCTCCCTTTAAAGTATTAAAACCATTGCAGTTGCATAAACACCACGGAGGCTTGCAGCTCTTTCTGTCCATAAGACATATCACTGTTCCTCAGCCAGCTAGTTACTCTGTCTCTTCTATATCGTTGCTATGTCTGATGTTTAAGGTCCAAATCCCACCTCAGCACTGGAGGAAGCAATAGCTAATGATGCTGTGCAGCAGCAAATCCACCAGCCCTCCTGCTCTTCCCCTGGCTCCCCCTCCCCCCACCAAACCAAGGGGAAGCGGAGGGAGCCATGTGGGACTGGGCTCTGAGGACTGCAGTGGTGCCGTCCCCTTGGCAAGGTTCCACAAACCCTGGTCCCCCACCATGCACAGAAGAACCACATCTGTTCTGCTGCAGTCACAGCCCTCTGCACCTGCTGACAAAGGATTCACCACGACAGTCAGAGCAGGATCTCCTGGGATCTCCTGGGGTCAGTGCCTGACCTAGCAGAACTTGCTGTAACAGCGGTGTTTTTCCACAGGACAAAATGAAAGCATATAGTCCTTCCATATAGCACTGTTGTGGGAAGGGTAGGGAATAGGATATTTGTTGTGATCCACTGTGTTACAGAATAGGTACAAGCAAGGGTGTATAAATTCTAAGTATTCTATTTCGTGAGTTGGTAGGGCTCAAATCAAGTGCACTGGAAAGCTAAGCTTTCTGGCTTAGCTTTCCAAAGGTTTCATTCCTAGCCCCACTGGCATGTGAAATATTAATACAACTGGCTTCTGACTTTAGAGCAATGTCATTGTCAGTCCTTGTAACTACAGAGTCACTATAGCATCGGCATCATGGTGAATGAACAAGGTTTATTTAGATTTGCAGCATTTCACGTACTAAAACATTACAAACAATAACTGGTGGCAATTGATTGGCTCTTGTGCTCCCAGCTGTTACTTACCTGTCAGTGACTAGGAAAACTTGTTCTCAAACTAACAAACAAATCCTGCCCTCCAGTGCATGCACAAGGCTCTAAGGGCTCTCAAGAGCAAAACCTGGCCCTGGGCTTCATTAAGCAGCGTTACGTACCTGAATACATGTTCCAGTGCACTCCTTACAGAGACTGCAGGACAAAGCCCATCTGCTTGCTGGGATATGCGAGATCTTTGTAATGGGTTCCATTTTTTCTGGGCATCCGATGCTAACCTAGCCGTGACATAAAGTACATGTGTTTGTACCAGTTACCATCAAGGATCTTCCCTGGGATAATGCAGAGCTTGATTCCCTGAGATGGCTGGAATAAGAGGATTTTCTAAAAGCCGTCTCTACCATCACCCATCATGTGAAAAAACTCAGCTATGAAGATGAATGAAATGGCAGGAACACGGAGGGTAAGGCCAAATACCACCTCTGAGCCGACTCCTCTCTGGTGTGTTGTTATCGATGGTGAACTGGTGTGATAGAACCCAGCTAGAGGCTGTGCATGTCTGCTCTCCCTGGAAGAGCGCAACAGGGCTGAACTGTCCCCTAACAATCCAGCCTGCGCGAAGGGCAGTATGTATCTGAGCTGCCACAGGAGGGTCACAATCTGTTGCTGCTCCCTTTCTCCAGGGGGCAAGTAACTGAGGCAGCCTTTGTGCTGGGGCAGCTAACTTCCCCCTGCACTGGCTCCTGGGCCTCAGCTGGTGTGCTAGGGGCATGTGGATCTGAAGTGCCATCTATTCCCCGCCCCTGACCACCCACTCCCCACACACCTGTGCAGTAGGTGGCATGGCAGCTGGGCAGTGGCTGCTCCTCTTCCCACATAGACTCTGACATGTGGGTGAGCCACGCAGATGAATAAGGGAGCTCTTTATGCATCCTCGTGCCCCGGACGGCCATGGAACAGGGCTTACACTTGAGACCAAAGTGATTTAGCCTGAACTCTTGTTTGAAGAATTCCACATACCCATTGCCGTATTGTTCCTTATGTATCCACTTACATTGTACTCTTACTCCACATTACTCTTTTATTTCTCTACTAAATGCGGATGCTGGTACATGTGTGCCTCCATGCTGTTCTATTGGCACACCATGCTGACGGACCAGGAAATACCACTAAGCCATTGCTCGAAAACACACCCTCCAAATAACTTCCCGTGCAGGAACACATGTGCTGCATGCAGTCAGAGTGCAGAGTGCCATGCATGCATGCATTGTACATGCACCTAAGTCATCTATCAGTTCACTGTAATAAAAAAAACCCTACATAGTCCTCCTGGTAAAGGATTGCTCAGTAATGCAGAGAGATTAACACTGAAGTTGTGATATAAACAAGAATGACATTCCCCAGGGGATACAAAGCAGAAAGGGTAGGTACAGACAGCAGGATGGTAGGTACCAGCTGTTGGTTCACTCCCATGCCTTGGCATCTTGCACTTATATTGCCCAGACTTCACGAGCACAGCTTGGAACTGCTACACAGAACATGAGTGAAAGTTCTGGGATCAATGCTGGAAATCACCAGGGCTCTGATTTCCAAAGGTTTATGTATAAGGAGGTTTAGGTAGTTTCAAAGGAATTTGGGTGTCTAACTCTACTGGCTCCTTTGAAAATGCCAGCCCAAGTTACCTGCCCCTTACCACTGAACACTTGAATCAAGTGATTATAGTATAGGGTTGTTGACTGTACTGGGCATGCTAAGACAAACTACAATCCACATCCCACCCACATCTGGAGAATACATTGAATAAAGTCTTACTTCTGGGATCCATAAGGCACAGCTAACGTGGACCCATTTTGTCCCACTCCGGGTGGGTTTCAAAGCTCCCCCTCTCTTCGGGCAAAGTAGACACTTTGGCTGAACTCCAAGGGCACAGGTTCGACAAAGCCAGTTCCCAATGGGAACTTTTAGGATTCCATAGCAAGCCTACACAAACACAAGAAACATTGCATTAGCTATACCACACACTCCTCTGGAAGGGCACCCCACCAATATACTCATGTATTTATTCATTTACTTGCGTATTTTTATATGGCTGGCTTAATGTCATGGCATCTGGATATTGTCATAACAATTAAAAGCAGACATGAATCAATCAGCGACAACTGGGTTCAATCAATCAATCAATCAATCTATCTATCGGATTTGTATTGATGCTCTGCCCCTAGAAATATGCCATGTAGTTTAGTTAAAGGCCTGAATACCCAAGCATGTTTGCATCATGCCAGGCAGCAGCAGTGCAGGCTTCACAGTGCTGCTCTGCTAATATGTTCTTGAGAGACTAGTTCTCTCCCAGGCCTTGATTTCTCTGCTGAGATCATCAATGGAGGGGGAAAGTGAAGACAGCAGACTCTGAAATGTGGACATCTGCCCATCAGGCACTAGACTGAGACCATACGCTCATGTCACACAGGCTACCGAACAGCTACCAGAATAGCAATAGCTTTCAGTCCTTCCAAATCTGGGTCCTATTCAGATCAGTGACCTAGAGGTGGAAGGTGCTCTATCTCATTAGCAGTCCCCTGAATACGACATTTTAAAGTTTAAAGGTAATATAAAACCAACTATGCTAGGACTGGCAGCATTCACTTCACTGATCTCCCACACGACAGTAGGTGATGCTGTGCTAAGACAACCTGACCCCCTCCCCCGATAAGCTAGACCATGGCTTTTGCAGGTCCTCCACCGGAACCTCTGCCATTCAGTGAGTTGCATATACTTAACAGAAAGATACAGCCAAGCTCTAATTCGAGCAGCATCAGAATTCACAAGGTGTCCTGGATATTGTGCTTTCCCTTCTGGTGGGTTGAGAGGTGTAGTTGGCTTGTAGGTTAGTATGTCAATCATTCCAATTACTTCAGTGCCTTTTAAGAAAATCCAATACCCTCTTTCTCACTTCCATGCTCATTCATCCTGGAAGCACAGTGTTTGAAGAGCATGGATTTCATTGGCCAGAGGTAAAGTTAGAAAAATAAACTCTTAAAGAGAGAGGAATTCCCACTCAACTGCCTTTAATGTTCATCCTCCTGACATTGCCATTTCTGCAAATGGCACAGAAGCAACGTCACAGCACAGTGTGTTCTTACATGGAATAGCCATTTATGAGCTGCACACTGGCTCTTGTTGGAGGTATGAAAAGGAGCTAACTGCAAAATCTTCAAATGAAAATATATTTCCCTTGCAAAGTGGACATCAGCACTTCTTCAAGATCTCCACCTGAGATCAGCCTGAGTGGGAAATGTACAAAAGCACTCTGATGTGCACAGACCAAGATCAGCTCATTCCATCTTCCCATCTTATCAAAGTCTCTGTCTCTCATTTTTAGAGGGTTCATAAAATCTGATGGCGCACAGAAAATGATGACGACCCGCTTTGCAGGCGGGATCAGCACTTCGTAGGTAAGATACACAGGGGCGAGACAGGTTATCTGCTCAGCCTGCCTGCCTGATGTGACGGGCCATGCAGCAGGAACCAGATGCTGCTTTTTCCAGAGGAAACACAGCCTACTCGACATGACAACTCCTTCATTACTGGGGGGTGTAACCATGTTCTCTTGTGGAAGTGGCGAAATCATGGCCCGTTAGCACTGTGTGAGAATTCAAATAGAGGTTAGAAATGTGTGATGGGGGATGCAGTGGGACAGGGCATTAGGTAAGGAATAGACTCACAGGGCCCGCTACCCTGATGTATACACTGGCCAGAAATTAGCTTAGAGTTAGTGTAAAGGTCTGGCAGGAGACTTAGCTGATAATTTAAGACCTGATTCAAAGGCCACTGAAGTCTATGGAAAGGCTCAACTTGTCTTCAGTGGCATGGGATCAGGCCACTAGTGTCTAATTCTGCAGCCCCTACCTGTGGAAGAAGCTCCCGCCCATGTGAGTAGACCCACTGGACCTATGAAGCCCCTATGACTACTCGCATGAGTAAATGCTACTTAGCTGCCACATTCTGCTTTCAGGTGGCCGTGGCACATACACTGAAGAGCAAAATCCTCCCTGACATTGGCCTCCATGCCTGTGTTATGTGGGGAAGGCACACAGCCTCCACGCCTGTGTTGCACGATGAAGTCATGCTGCCTCCACACCTGTGTTGCATGGGGAAGTCGCGCTGCCTCTATGCCTGTGTTAAATGGGGAAGATATGCTTCCTCCACGCCTGTGTTATATGGGGAAGGTGCACAGCCTCCGCGCTTGTGTTGCACAGGGAAGTTGTGCTGCCTCCACACCTGCGTTATACGGGGAAGGTGCACTGTCTCCCTGCCTATGTTAAACACGGAAGGTGTGCTGTCTCCATGCCTGTGTTGCACAGGGAAGTCGTGCTACCTCCACACCTGTGTTGCATGGGGAAGGTGTGCTGTTTCCATGCCTGTGCTGCACGGGAAAGGTGTGCTGTCTCCATGCCTGTGTTGCACGGGAAAGGTGTGCTGTCTCCATGCCTGGATTTTCCACATAGGTTTGTAATGAAAATTCTGAATCATCTTGATATTCTGCAGAATCTGATTCACTGATGAAAACTATCCAAAACATCCTCCGACATCAACAACAAGTATCTTGAAAGCTCCCCCACTTCCCGGAAGCTCTGATACAAATACTGCCAGCAAAGTTCAGCACCAGACCCATTTAAAGAAAGACACCTTCAAATACTGTATATAATCGAATCTAAAGAAGTATCCTTTGTTTACACCGGATGCCTCAAACTCAGCTAATCAATATCTATATCTGATGGCTGACCTGATCTTTGTGGACCTAAGTGATTTTCTTTCCCTTGAAGTGACAGTGGGTAAAATTTTCAAAAGCACCAATGTGATTTAAGAGCCTAAGTTCCATAGAAACTCAATGGGACTTAGGTTGTTAAGTCATTTAGGCGCTTCTGAAAATTTTACTCAATTTGGCTTTTTTTTTAATAGGAAAATTGGCTTCTCTAGAGCATGTGAGCATACACACACCCACTCACACACTCACCCTCCTGCACAAAATGGCATGCACACAGACATACAAATGAGTGCACAAGATACTATCATATTTCTTCCTTCCTTGCAGCAAGTACTTGGAGCGTTAACACTCAATTCTACAAAACAAATATTCAGGCAAAAAAAAAAAAAAATCCAATCCAATCCAATCCAATCCAATCCTGCATTCCGACAACAGGCTGGGCTATAAACCCTGCCACGTGAGAGAATGTTACTGAATCTGGGTGGCTGCTTATACACAAAGTGCAATGCTATAAGATCAGCGCCCTAGAAGAGAGATGTGAGGAGAAACCTACTGGTCATTCCTTCTGGCCAATGCAGGGGGGTTGCTTGCAATGCACAGACTAATGCTCTGTCCAGTTCTGCAATAAGCATACCTCATGTGATGCATAAAAGAGATCCTCGGTAGCGACATCTATATTCTGGGCACTCATGGTCATTAAAGCTCCCATGGGAGCAGTTTAATGGAGAGAGAGAAAGAGCTGGCACATTAAATGGAAAGGTTGGGGTGAAAAAATAGCAAAGAATAGGCGGTAGCAGACAAAACAAGAAGACGAGACTGCAGAATAAAGTTAGGGAAAGGCACAGCCTATGATAAATAGCAGTGGGTACAGACAAACACAGGGCAGGGAAAGGTAAGAAGACAGACAAATATTAGATGAGCAGAGAGTCTACGAACCCCTCCTTTGGTCTCTGGATGTGCCAGGCACGGTGTCATGAGGCAAAGTGTGTCCCACTATGAACCTAGGGACGTGCACTGTGTACCATGTTGTGAGGTTTGCTGCATCACAACCAAACCATGACATCTTTACTTGTGTTTTCCGTCGTCTTTACTCAGACAAAGCCCTGCAGGATTCCAAGGGAGACTTACTAAGTCAAAGCTGAGAGCCAGCTGCTGTTTGGCCCATAGGCAATGTGTGGGGCAGTGAGTGCAAGGAACCTTTCCTCCTAATGCATGTCCCAGGTAAGGAGTAGGCAGAACTACAGTCCCTCTGTTCCCTCCCTACTCTGTGGAGAAGAGCAGAGAGTGCCAGAGTGCTTGTAAATGGGCAGGGAGGTGAGGAGGAGAATGCACAATGATCTGCCCCTTCCATAGCAGCCTGGTTTGCATTCCATAAGGCAGTGGTTCTCAGTCTCTCCAGACTACTGTACCCGCTTCAGGAGTCTGATTTCAGCCCCGGGCAGTGGGGCTTGGGCTTCAGCTTGTATCTTAGCTCCACGGGGTCCCTGCCTGCCACTCCTAATGCCAGCCCTGCACTTGCAACCTCCCTAAACCCATCCCGCAGCCCCGCTCTAATATAGTATATAGAGCAGTATAAACAAGTCACTGTCTGAGTGAAATTTTAGTTTGCACTGACTTCACTAGTGATTTCTATGTAGACTGTTGTAAAACTATGCAAATATCTAGATGAGCTGACATCCTCCTGAAAGACCTCTCTGTACCCCAAGGGGTACATGTACCCCTGCTTGAGAACCGCTGGCATAAGGTGAGCAATATCGGCTGTGCCCATTCCTTTGTGTTGCTTTGTGCTCTGCATTCCCGTTAAGGCACAAGGCCTCTTGGGTGTACTGCCCCGATGCAGGGCTGTACACCCTAACCCCGAGTAAGGACCAAAGAATTCCGCCCCGTGCACAATCCTTTCAGAGGAGGGACCCCAGAAAGTTTATCAGAGGTGCAGAAGTGGGGTGAAGCTCTCTGGTCACAGCAGGAATGGCAGAGGCTGCCCAAGCCAGTACCATGCTTTGCTATTTCAGACTTTCAATGTCAAGCCTGTGTTTGTTCTAGCTAATCAAAGGTCAGATACGCGCATCAGGCTGAAAGCGCTGGCCCACGCATGATGAGACGTCGTTCACCTGGTGCACGCAGACATTGCACTTGTCACAGAAAACCATCTCGTTGCCATCCTCTCCCTCTGGGGACCGGCACACGTCGCATACCACGTCCTCGTCGTACTCAATGCCCAGGCCTTCCTCCGTCTCAATGGCAATGTTCATGTTCTCGTAGCACATCGTCTCCAGCTCCTCCAGCACTCTCTCCAAGGTGATCTCATCCAGCTGTGGCTTTTCTGAAAGGCAAGAGGCAGAGTAATGACACTGATGCTTCCCAATTAAACCAATCTTGCTTCTTAAAAACAAAGGGATACCAGCCCTGCTGTCCCTAGGACATTTTGCCTGCTGGGGTGAAGCAGGCAGAGCCCTCCCTTTGGAGAGTCTTTGCACAAAGCCGTATTTCACAAAGGAGACACTTTGGGCTTTAACTTAAGAGGTGAATTCATGACGATGATAAGATCTGTGATTCAGAAAACTGCTGCTTTTAACTGTGGATACGGTTTATGTTTCAAAATATTGCTGCTGGCAAAGAGGAAAAAACTCCATCCAGCTGAACCAATGCGGATAATTAGGTCTGACAGTTTAAATGTTCAAGGAGACAAGTCTTGCAAAGATGCTTGCTGCAGGAAGGGCTCAGACAAGCTTTGGCATTGCAAAGTCAATGCTTTATTTCTTAAGACTGTGAAAATTGACCCTTTAGTGCAGATGTGGGCAAACTATGGCCTGCGGGCCACATCTGGCCCACGGGACCATCCTGCCCGGCCCCTGAGCTCCTGGCTGGATGGCCTAGTCCCTGGCCCCTCCCCCAGCATCCCTTCTCCCCACAGCCATGCCGTTGTGAGCACAGCTGGCTCTGGCCAGGTATCATGGCTGTGGGCTCCTGCTGCTGGTAAGCGGTGGTCCTGGGGGGGCAGTCAGGGAGGAGGGGGTGGTTGGATGGGGGGGGAGGTTCTGGGGGGACGGTCTGGGGATGGGGAACAGGGAGGGTTGGGAGTGGAAGTCCTGGAGGGTCTGTCAGGGGGTGGGGATGTGGATAGGGGTCGGGAGGGCAGTCAGGGGATAGGGAGCAGGGGGGGCTGGATAAGGGGGTGGGATCCCGGGGGCCAATTAGGGGTGGGGAGTCCGGGAGGGGGTGGTTAGGGGATGAGGCACAGAGGGCGATTGGATAGGGGGTGGGAATCCTGGGGGCGCTGTCAGGGTGCAGGAGTGTGGATAGGGGTCGGGGCAGTCAGGGAACAAGGAGCGGAGGGGGTTGGATGGGTTGGGGGTTCTGAAGGTGGCAGTCAGGGGGTAGGAACTGGGAGGGGGCCAATAGGGGGCGGGCGCCAGGCTGTTTGGGGAGGCACAGCCTTCCTTACCCGTCCCTCCATACAGTTGTGCAACCCTGATATGGCCCTTGGGCCAAAAAGTTTGCCCACCCCTGCTTTAGAGGCTAGTTAAACAGAACTGTAAATTTGGAGACAAAGGTTGAAATTGAGGGTAACATCGTTCTTTGTTTCTGGTCAGTACAAATACAGTCAGGAGGTCAGTTACAGGGGAGGTTTGGGCTTGTATTTGTTGTCACACTTTTTATTCTCATTGTACTAGCACCTCTAGTGACAACTAGTGGCGAGGACGCTTTCACCAGAGGCTTATCCTCAGTGACAATCCCTAATATGGGGATGATACCACTTTTCCATAGTGGCTGTGACATATCCATAATCACTGCTGCCATGGGGATGCTACCCCAGTAGCTTGTTGACAATGAAATGCTGCCATTGCTGAACTGCGTTCCAATGAATTCAGTCTCTCACCATCTTCCACTTCAGGTGCTTCTTCCTAAGCCACTTCCTGCCATTGCACAGAAGTCAATAAGAGTTCAGCTCACTGATCGATGGCAAGACACAGCCCTTTATCTCCATGGAAAGTCTAAGTACACAATAACTGTGGTTCACCTTCCCTTATTTGCAAACGATCCTGCTGCTCCCCCATAGAATGCTAAGGATATTTCCATGAAATGCAGATTTTTTTTTTGCTTAGGAATTCATCTTCTCCTGTTGTTTCTCCCCTCACCTGATTGTAAGATCATAGCGATCTGCACAACAACTAGGATGTTACAAATAGCATTTGGTCACTTCAGGTAATGAAGGAAAGAAGAAAAAGCAAAATTAAAAAAACATCCATAGAGTCTATGTGATGTTTTCCATGAGGCACGAGAGCACAGAATTTTAACAAAACCAACACACATAAGTCAGGAATATTTGTTAGTGGTATGGAGAAGGTGATTTCCAACTAAACATTGAAGGGCTACAATAGCAATTTAAGCTTTGAACTCTAGTGGGCTAGCTTATTTAATATATAATAGTGATCAGAGGAGGGATCTGTCATATGTACAAAGGCAACAGAGGAATTTGACTTGTGATGCTTCAGAATACCAGGATTCCTTTATTTAAAAATACAAAACAAAACACTGCAATTTTCGACAATTATAGTAACTAGCCACTTCAGTTTACAACTGAGTAGCTACAGTGGTTGGGACCATTACTGTAGATTACTGCAGAGTACTCGTTATAGAGGTTTTCTACCTTCCCTGCTGCTGGGCAGCAGGGGAACAATTCTTGATTTTTAAACACTAAAGGGAAAAAGACAAAGATAAATTCATAATAAAAAGTTAAGTGGCTACATGGTGCACAGTTTTTGTATGCTGAACTAACATGGAACCAAATTCTGAAGTTCTCACCCAGGGCTAATTTTTGAGCCCACTGAACCCAGTGGCAAAGCTTCCAGGAATATCAACATGACCAGGATTCAGCCCCATGTCCTCAGGCAAAACTCCCAATGGCTTCCAGAGGAGTTTTGCTGATAAGGCCTGCAGGATGTGTTCCTTTTGCACCAAGTCCTAATGACCCAATAACATGCTGGAAAAAAAACCTCTCAGGTATTAAGGGCACATGTAGGGAGAAGTGGGCAAACAAACAGGCCATTGTCTGGCTTTTTAAGTTCTTCTCCCACGCTCTTCCACTGGCATCGTTTACTTTGGCTTGACAAGTCTATGCAAACTTCTGGATTGGCATTCTACACGTCTGTGTCAATCTAAGCCAGTCAATCCCATTCCCTATCGGGGCCCTTTCAAGCACTTGAGCTGTTATGCCACAACATGCAAAGAAGCCTGACGCTACCTGTTTTATTGCGAGCAAGCCCACTGGATGGATGCGTGATCCTTTCCGAGCCCAAATATGGCACATGGTGCCTCACAGGTATTTGGAGAGCTGCAATCATGTAACCATTTCAAGCACCCTTCATTGGCAATCTGGTTCACAACACCTCATGCTTCAGAGCTTAGATGTAGCCAATACCTTGGGTTGGGAGTTGCACCACCACAGGGAATCGCCAAAAGAGAATGTGCCATCCTTAAGGATGGTGCAGCCGATTCCTCCAGTGCAGGGAGAGTGGGTTGTGTGAAAACCTGGCTCATTAATTTTACTTTGGCAAGGTCCCTTTAGGAACAGACCATTTCAACAACTTTGTTATTGGAGCAAATATTTCGGCCTCTGTTTTTCACTCTTTCGGAAATGAAAGTCACTATTAAAATCTCTTTCTGTTCCTTAGGGACAGAAGCAGAAGAGTTTTCTGCATATCACACCTGACAGAGCAGGCTTGCTGTGTCTAGAGCAGCCTCTGAGCAGCTAAGAAATGACTATGAAGAGTATGATTAAGTGTTTGCTATTCATGAAGAAGGGGAAAGAGGGAAGGTGGTTTCCATAGGAAACCTAAAACTGACCCAAACTCTGGAGTCAGGATCACATTGGCACCTGGAGAGTACCCATTACACTCCAAGTGGAAACAAACTTCTCATGCAAGGTTGTACATTTTTAATTGATAGTGATACCCTGTCACTGCCAGCCTAACCCACAGGAAAGGTCGTGTCAATGTCAAACCTCTCCCACCTCACTGCTTAAAAACCAAATGTCCTACTTAGCTTTGAAAGCGAGTCTGACTTCAATGGAGCTTTGGACATGCACCCAGAAGCAGAATTCAGCCTTTGAACGGCATGTGGAATTTACAACACCTGTAATGAATCAGCACTCGCTCCTCACTTTTTTAAATGTTTCATTTTTTAGATGGCATATCTATGAATCATGCATAAACAAACACATTTTGGTACTCCTGAGTGCATATTGTGCCAAAAAATTAAAAATTCTGTGCACAATATTTTAAAATTCTGCAAGTTTTATTTGTCAATAAATAAATGGAGAGACTGCAGCATGGCAGTGGGGACCACTGGCCGCACGAAAGTGGGAGATCACCCTGCAGCTCCCCCAGCACCCACTCCTGGGACATGGATTCAGCAGCGAGGCTCCACCCAACCCTAATACAACACAAAGCCTGGCCCTGCCCCGGAAACACCCTGGCCCTGCCCCTCTGCACTAGGTGTGGGGCAGACAGGCTCAACCAGGCAGGATCCAAGTATGAAGGGGCTCAGCGTGGGGGAATCCAGGTGTGGGGTGAGAGGGTTCTATGTGGGACAATCTGGGTGCAGGCAGCTCAGTGGGGGGGTCTAGGTGTGGGGGGATCTGGATGCACAGAGGTTCGTTGGGGGGGCTCCAGGTGCAGGTGCAATGGGACACTGCAGTGGCTTCCAGATGAAGGTTGTTGGGGCTCAGTAGTGGTCTGGGTGTGGGGATCTCAGCAGGGGAGTCTAGGTGCTTTGGGAGTGGGGCTTGGTGGGGTGGGAGTCTGAGTGCAGCCAGCTGGGGGTCAGTGGCATGGGGTCTGGATGTGGGGGCTCAGGGCGAGCTCATTAGTGTTGGGGTCTGAGTGCAGGGAGCTCAGTGGGGGTGGTCTGGTGTAGGGTAGGGGCCTGGAGGCAGGGAGCCTGGGTGCAGGGGGGCTCCAGATGCAGGGACTGAGGTTCAGTGGGGTGGGGTTTGGGTATGGAGGGTTAGGAGGGTTCTGGATGCACGGGGTGAGGCTTGGCAGGGGTTTCTGGGTATAGGAGGTCTGGATGCATGGGGCTGGGTGAATGGAGGAGCAGCTCCCCATACAGTGACCCCTCCCCCTGCAGCTGAGCAAGGGGGAGAGGAAGCAGGGGAGGCTGATGACCTTCCTGCAGTTTGGGGAGGTTTCTGGGGATGGGTTTGATACAGCCCCAGCCACTCCTTGCAGGGGAAGAGCAAGTTCCATCCTCTCCTGCCTCCAGCTCAACTGGGACTAGAAGCTGATCCTTTCTCAGGGTAGGAGCCAATGGCTGGGATGTCCCCAGCCCCGTGGTGATGTACCTCTCCTCTGGCTGTTCTGGGTGCCTGAAATGATGTACCTGCACTGCTAGGAAGTGGTGCATAACTGCTCTTGCAGCTTCCCTTTGGTTCCCTGTCAGAAAGTCATTTTTCTGCGGGGAAGCAAAGAAATATGCAGGGGACATGAATTCTGTGCACATGCAGTGGCACAGAATTCCCCCAAGAGTAATTCAATATAGATGTAGTTACATGTGGAATTAGTTTGCCAAGCTCTATTCAGAATACCATGGAGTCTACTGAAATGACAATTGTACTTGATGTGTACAAAGAAATTAATGGCTTATGAATCACTAAACATTGGGGCCTGAAGGTGAAGTTCTTTTTCATTTATGCCCTGTTTATCTTCTTCTGCATCATATAAAGTTGTCCCTATTAAGCTCCATTCATAAAATTGTCTTTTTGGCAGAGAAACCCAACCAAAATATCCCATGCTGTATACAATACTGATACTGTTATTTTCAACATGGCATGATGAAAAAGGAAAAAGTTTCTGATCTTGGTGACACTGAATAAGTCCAATGAAGTCCATGGAGTTATTCCATATTTACGCACATAATTACTGAGATCAGAATTGGGTTTATGGATTCCAAACGAAGCTCAAGAGAAACAGGTTTTTATTCAGTTAAGACCTACTGGCAGAACGTACACTGTTCTATGAACCTTGACCCTGACCTAGAGGGACCATGTCTGGAAGTGAGTGTTTAATATTCATGCCCCTGTAAACACTGCTAGACTGGGGTCCTATTCAAAACACTAGCCAAAAAGTAAAAGGCTCCATGTCTATTACTCTTTCCATGAGGTCATCCAGATCCCTTTCTCAGATATCTGAATGCTGAGGGTGCTGGGGATGGTCATTTCTGATGAGTGTCCTCATGGAATTTCTAACTAGGCCCATTTATACACCAAGTAAGTTCAACGCTTTTCATATGAGCAAACTAGAACTTCTGGGTGTTTATATGAACTGAAATGAACCTGAATAGGTTGTTAGGGTCACCCATTCCCAGCCATTAGCTGACTGTCTGAGAGTAAGAGATACAGGGGCAAGTCATCCTATTAAAATACACCTGTGGGCGGGAGGGAGCCTGCATAAATGGCCAGAATGCACTGCATGTGTGGAAGTGACAGGAGATGAGGATAGGCCCCATCTTTCCCTTTACAGGAACTTCCTGGATTTGGGGCTCTGAGGATTCAGTGAGGGACAGCGAGGCACCATCTCCCCCCCTCCATTATCTTACATGAGGCCTCCAGTGCTGCCCTAATCTCATGCTCCCAGCAAAATACAAGCCCTTACCATGCCTACATGGTCCCATCGCCAGCAGGACACTTCAACTGCCAGCTTACTATAGGAACTGGCAAGACATTCTGCCCTCCCCTCCTCTGGTATATGTGTGGATTAACTTGTGGAAAGATCCCCAGAATCTTGGGGAGTGTTTGGTGCTTCGATTAGATGGACCAATGTCCCTTAGAGGCCATACTCCTTCCCTATCTGTGGTGACAGGAACCTCATCCTCCTGATGGGATGATGCTGTAGAACCTATGCAAGTTGAAAAGTACAGTTTCCATGTCCTCCTCTGGCAGTCCACGATCAAAGGTGAAGCTGATAGTCTCTTCCTTCCCAGACTGGGACACCACTGCACAGGCCAGGAGGAGAAATGGCATCATGTATCCAACCAAACTAAGCATCCCATAGAGGAGAAGGAAGGAAGCGGAAGAGGTGGAGGAGTTGTCAGACTATAAGTCACTCCAGGAGGTCTCCAGATATGACTTAGAAAAGGACAACACATACCTGTTATTTGGACCTGGCTCCTAACAGGAGGCTATTCCTTGTATATGTGCCTTCTGGGCGTGTGACGGGGAACTATTCTACAAAGACTCATTTTCTCCCTATCCACATAACTGTGGGGTCATGTACACCACTGACAGATTCCTAAGGATCCCATCATGTTCCTCTATTAGAATTAACCTTTTGCCTCATTCCCGTCAAATCCTGGAGGCCCCAGTGCTGCAGGTTACCACATTTCTGACTCAGATGACACAGCCCATTTCTGTGGAGAGACTAGACATACATTTCCCTACAGGCCAACCCACAAGTAGCACTGACTCTACCTCTTCACTGTGAGGTCAGCCATAGCCTCCTTGTCAGATTCTGAAGAAAGTGGGAGAAAGGTACTAATGGCTCATGGGATGAGAGCCCCTTGAAGTGACGACTAACAACAGCCACCATAAATCCTGTAATAACAATACTTTGCACTTACAGCGATGTAGCACCTTTCAGCTGAAGTTCTCAAAGTGTTTTACACACACTAATTAAGGGTGTGTAAATAGGGTAGGTAAATATTATTTGCTCAATTATACAGGTATGGGAACTGAGTCTAAGAGGTAAAGTAACTCATCTACGTCACACAGGAAGTCAGTAGCATAGGCTGGAATAGAACTCAGAACTTCAGGCTTCCCAGACACCGGTGTAACTATTAGACGAATTCCCTTATACACGCCATGTGAAGTAGTGACATTCTTTTGCTGAAATACATTCTCTACCTTTCTGTATTCTAGTTTGAATTTACTTGGTATGCTGGGGCAAAAATATTTAGGAGGAGCCACCTTTTGCAAAACTGAGACTTATTGCCAACAAAATTGCACTCTACTGAAATCAATTTACTAAAACAATAAATCCTTTTACCCTGTGGCGTATATTTGGAAACAAAACAGCTATGAACAAACAAACAGTCAAAAAGCTAACAGAATGTTAGGAACAATTAGGAAAGGGATAGGTAATAAGACAGAAAATATCGTAATGTCACTATATAAATCCACGGTACATCCACACCTTGAATATTGCGTGCAGGTCAGAAAAGATATATTAGAATTTGAAAAAGTACAGAGAAGGACATCAAAAATGATTAGGGATATGGAACAGCTTTTAAGCTTCCATACGAGGAGAGACTGAAAAGACTGGGACTGTTCAGTTTGCAAAAGAGACAATTAAGGGGGGATATAAGAGGTCTATAAAATCATGAATGGTGTGGAGAAAGTGAATAAGGAAGGGTTATTTATCCCTTCACATAACACATGAATCAGGGATCATCCAATGAAATTAATAGGCAGCACATTTAAAACTAATATAAGGAAACATTTCTTTACGCAACACACAACCTGTGGAACTTGTTGCCAAGGGATGCTGTAAAGGCCAAAAGTATAACTGGGTTCAAAAAAGCATTAGATAAGTTCATGGAAGACAGGCCCATGAATGACTATTAGCCAAGAAGGTCAGCGACACAACATCATGCTCTCTGGGTGTCCCTACACCTCTAACTGCCGGAAGCTGGGACTGGACGACAGGGAATGAATCACTCGATAAATTGCTCTGTTCTGTTCACTCCTTCTGAAGCATCTGACACTGGCCACTCCTGGAAGACAGGATTCTAGGCTAGATGGACCATTGGTCTGACCCAGTACGGCCATTCTTATGTTCTTAATCTTCAAGACAACAGGCTGTGCCATTAGTTGATTCACAAACAATAAACCTTGGCATCTCTCTCTCGAAATAAATAGATCACTGTCCCACCCCCATTTTTCTTCAAATAAGTTTTGCAAAACTGTCTAAAGTCAATCGCTGCTCCTGGGTCTATTATAATCTTTGACAAATTAGAAATGCAAGAGCATAGACTCCTTTACGAGCCAGCAAGGGGAGTATTCACGCATAGGACTGGAAGCCAGGGATTCATGAGATCAAATCCCAGTTTTAACACTGTTTCCTTCTATGGCCTTGGGCCAAATACTCAGAAAACTGTCTGCTTTAGTGTCTCCATTTGTAAAGCTGAGATAATGATCCTTAGTTACCCCACAGTGATGTTCTGAGAATTAGAGCAATCTGAAGATGCAGAGTGCTAAGTGCTATGTATTCATAGGGTTATTTTCTTATCAAAATACATTTCTGTAGATGTTCGGTGAAGAGTATTCTAGTTACTAAGTGATCCGACTGCATAATGGTGATGATGTAGACTAAGATTTTCGAAGCACTAGAGGGGATTTAGATACATAGCTCCTATTAATTGCAATGGGAGCTGTGCATCTAAATCCCCTAGGCAGCTTTGAAAACTCAGCCCAGTGTCCACATGATCGTCACTCATTGGTGTCAAGAGGTGTAGGTTCTGTTCCTGGCTCTGCCACAAAATTAACATGTGACTGTAGGAAGGTCATATAAGCTCTATGTGCCTCAGCTCCCCGTTTGTAAAAAGGGGAGTAACAATACTCCCTTCCCTCCCAGGGATGCTGAGAAGTGCTCAGGTCCTGCTGTGATGCACGGCACAAACACATCAACAAATAAAATACTCACATTCTATATTAAGGTATCATTTTATAAAGGGTTAATTATTAATAAATGTTTTAATAACTGATTAATCAATTGTTATAGACTCCACCAGGTGAACAGATTGCTCATAACTATGGCTTACAACAGTCAATAAGATCTTCTACTTACATGTTTACAAATATCTACAACCCAAACTACCCATGTTCTACAACATGCTTATGATATCTCATCATCATATGTTAACCATTTATAAATATTAATAAACAATGTGACCAATAAAATAAATAAAAAGCATACAATCTGCATATGAGCTAAACACATGCAGCAAAACTTCTAGGTATTTTGTTATAATCATATCCTGCTAATGCACTTAAAAGATTTACAGGAACCAATTATCACCCTTTATGCCACCCACTGACATCAATTATTGCTCAAATTTCAGATGATGACAAAGTGTTTTAGAAGCCACTTAATAATCTGCTGTCTTTCTGCAATAATGCTTTTCACTCGCAGAGCTGTCCTGGGGCACTTCTGATTAAAGCTACACCCCTTCCACCAGCCAGGCTCAGAATATTGTTTGAAACTGATGCATTTATTTTAAAGAGTTTATGTAAATAATAAACAACTACACAGAAAAACTGATTATGCTGAAAACAAATAAAATCAAGAGCGCTAAAACCTACATTTCCACTACTGACCACAGATCCTACTAACCTATTTGTAAGGTAACAGTAGAGGGGTGCTCCTGCAAGCTCTGTCTCCGTATGGAGTTAAATCATCTAATGCTTTCATTTTCAGGGGGTCACAGTGTTTCACCTCTGCAAATGGTTATGGAAAACTACCTGCAAATACTTCTAGCTTCCCTAGCAAGCTTTGGTGAGATAAGCTTGAAGGCTAAGGCTATTTTCACACAAAATTAATTTGGATTATTATTTTAAGTATCTTTCTTTCTTTTTTTTTTTCCTTCTTCTTCTTCTTCTTCCCTTGAGACCCACTGTCTAACTTTTGCCATTTCTGGGACAGATTCTGATACCCTCACTCATATGCAGTTATACATTACTCCCTGAGTAATCTGGCTGTAGCTAATGAGACTACTCACGGAGTAAAATGCTCCTGAACTGGAATAAGAGTATCGGAATCTGACTCTCTGATTCTTCCTTCTAACTTTTTTCATGGGCAGCCCAGAAATAAAACAATCAGCCCAATAAAGGTCTATGGGCTCATTTCTGCTCTCAGATAAGCCCATGCAGGTCTTCACTAATTGGATCTGGGTAGAACAGCATAAGTGGAAACTGTTTTGACTAGTGGATAAAGCACTAGAGTGAGGCCACCTGGATTCTAATCCTGGTTCTGCCATTCTCCAGGTCATTTATATTCTGTGTGTTCGTTTCTCCTTCCACATTGTGCCTGCCTTCTTTATTTAGATTGCAAGCTCTTTAGGGCAGGGACAGTCTCTTACTATGTGTTTGTACAGTGCCTAGCACAATGGGACCACAAACTCAGTCGGGGCCTTTAGGTGCCTAGCATCATCATCGTCGTTAAGAATCCATCCCAAAGACTGAAATGAAAAAAGAAGTCAAATCCATTTGCAAAATGGCATTTGCTCTGCTGGCCGTGAATAGTAAATAACAAAAAGCCACATTTTGTTCTCATTTACACCAACGGAGTTAATCCGGACTGACACTGCTGTAACTGAGACAAGCATCTGTTCTCAAGATACTTCCACGCTGTAGATATGCATCCACTTTGTGTACTAAATGTCCTTCACTTGTAAATTGTTAATACAACGAGAAGTGGTGGAGGATTTGCTGGTTCTTCTATTATCATCAAACAAGTCCACCTTTAAAATGATTGTGTAGTGAGCTCCTGTTCTCATTCACGCACACAGTACCCATGAATGCTTTTTGTGGGCTGCCGTACAGATATGTTATAAAACAGCCCCAAACTGGCAAGATTTCTCTAAAACAAAAATCCAAACAAACAGAGCCTGAATTATTAATGGAGATAAGCTTTCTCAACTCATTAACAATAACTACCGCAAGCCTGGATTCAGCTGCAGAGCTGAACATCTTTGTGAAACCACACAACGTGGGAGCTCTGCATATGGATTACACAGGGGTAAATAGTCCATTATGGCCATTAAAAGTAGATGACTAGCAGAAGATTCCAGTCAAAGCCTTTGTACATTAACAATCCCTTATGGCAGCAGGATGGTGGGGAGGCAATTAAAAGGGGGAAGTCAGTCAGTCATTTAAAGGAAATGGAACCCACAACAAAAACGACAGGGCTCCACATACCCCACTGGGAGCGGCATATGTGAAACATACTGCACTGTGGGGACAGAAGGCCCCTTGGTATCTTCATCCTACAATGCAGAAGAATCCCACTCCCAAATGGTATGAGCAAAAAAACAAACAAAAAAAGAGGCCTTAATACTACTCTCACTCATCCAAGTGTAAATCAGGATTAAGACCAGAGAAGTCAATGGAGTTACACCAGTATAGAACCAGGGTAAGCAAGATCTGAAAAAGACCCAGGAGACAGCCAATGACAGAAGCACTAGGATGGGGTTAGTAAAGGGAAGTGTATATCAGGAGACCAGGGTTTTATTTCTGACTCCATCACTATCCCAGAGTGTAACCCCCGCCCCTCTAAAGGGGGATAATAAATCATAGCTATTTCACAGGGCTGTCCTGAGACCCACTGGGGTTGATTCTCCACTCCCTCACACCAGTGTAAATCAGGAGCAGCTCCACTGAAGTCAATGGAATTACTCTAGCGTAAAACTTAGGTGAGTGGAGACTCAGACCTAAGGTTTCTGAAAGGTTGTAAGATCCTCAATGAAAGGCCTGACGTGAATGAGAATTAACCGCTGGCCTGTCGGCTGCTGTTGCACCCTCTGTAAGACAGTGGCGTCCCCTGGGACAATGGCACTTTAATCAGATATAGCACATAGCTAATGCCTCACAAACTACAACTCTTACATAGAGCAGTGGCTTAGTGGTCAGAGGGTATGGCTACACTGACCACGGCAGCGCTTTGAAGTGCAAGTGTGGTCACGGCGCCAGTGCTGGGAGAGAACTCTCCCAGCGCTGCAGGTACTCCATCTCCCCGTGGGGATTAGCTTACAGTGCTGGGCGCCGCACTCCCAGCGCGGGGGCACTGTTTACACTGGCGCTTTACAGCGCTGTAACTTGCTGCGCTCAGGGGGGTATTTTTTCACACCCCTGAGCGAGAAAGTTGCAGTGCTGTAAAGTGCCAGTGTAGCCAAGCCCAAGTATCAAGTCTATACCACTTAAACACAAGTTTGAACCCTCAAGTCAGTTTTCTTCCTTCTGAGATGATTAACTTGATTTCCATACTGTTTAGGGTTCAGAAAGAGAACAATATAGCTATATCCTAGTTAGGAGTGTAAGACTGGCTACAGTATATTTCTTTCTGGATCTTACAAGAATCAGATTTAGATCCAAAAAGACAATAATATCCCTTAAAAATACTGATGATTAAAATCATATCTAGTGAATCATAAAAATGAGGTAGCAGGCTCACTTCAGTGCACCAGTGAAAGCTCAGTGAATAGGCTCTGACCAATCAATTGTTTTGTTTCATGCCCCCAGTTTGAATGCCATCTGGGAACCTCTCTCTAAAGCCTTACGCTCCATTCCATCTGCTGTGCAATGGTTCTATTTCCAAAGGAAAAGGTGTTTGCCTAATGTGAGGAAGTTATTGGTAGTGCCTCTAATCAGCTGTTACCGTTAGTACAAGTGCAGTGATCAGGGGAATCAGACCACTTGTAGGCAGAGCTGTGGCTCAGTAAACACACACTCACTTTAATCTCTGCTGCCCCTCCCAAAGGGATAACAAATGATTAATTAATCCATACTGGGGATTGTGCAACGGATTGGAAATCTGCTGAGAGAAGTTATGAGCTGAGTTTGGGCTCTGCACCAGCTGACTGAGGTGTGTCAGAGTCATTACACTCACACAAAGGCTGGCTGAGTAAACCAAGGTGACCCATGAAAGCCAACTGTAATACAGGTATGCATATTATGTTGATAAGAGAAGGCTCATAAGAGACTGGATGGCTTAATGGAGTGGTAATTGGCTACAGTGCCTTTCACTTCCAGGTCACTAGTTTGACTGCAGCTCACATTGGAAGTGACTGAAAATCATTAGCCTTTTTGTAACAAAAGGCTCTAGCTGTAATGCCAGGTATTGCTGTTGACCCGTGTGACTCCTGAAGGAACATCCCACGCTTCAAGAATTGGTCACAGGAAGGGGAGTGGGTTCTAACATCAAGTTCTCTTCAAAGAGAATGTCTTGCCGTCAGTCCCTCCCATATATATCAACAGGGCTCCTGCTCTCACGTGGGGAGAGTGGCGGTTCTCAGGGCTTACACGGGCTGCAGGCTTTCCGGGTTCTCGTATTAGAACAAATCAGTGGAGGGTGGGTTCTTGGGGTGTCATCTGAACCTCCAGCAAAGAGCCCTTTTTGATCCCCCAGGTATAAAGTGTGTAGAATCAATAGTGGATGCACACTCTCATACTGAACGGCTGAATTTGGCC
Organism: Gopherus evgoodei; assembly: GCF_007399415.2. NCBI lineage: Eukaryota > Metazoa > Chordata > Testudines > Testudinidae > Gopherus > Gopherus evgoodei. The sequence goes on from NC_044329.1 coordinate 12,481,277, forward strand.
AGCTGGGCAGACTTCACCCCAGTGTAACTCCACCGACCTCAGTTTGTTCCAACAATGTCCACTTAAGATGGACTTCACCTCACTTGACTTGAGATGTTCTAATCATCACACAGACATATCTTACACATATTATGATGAATTCCTACCCCATCCCTGCTACACCAGGAGTAAATCTGACCCAGGTGGTTCTTGCTATCCCTATAAAACAACAAGAACACCTCAAGTACCTACGACAGAGCCCTGAGTGCAGAACCCACTGTGAACTTATATAAGCAGCATATACTGTACGGACTAAGTCGAGGAATACTTAGAAATGGTCATTCTGCCTTCAGCAAGACTGATACAGGCATCAACATTTTTAGCAATTTCTCTAGGATTTCGTGTGTATGAAGTGCCTATCACAGCAAGGGGATTTTTCAGTCCGAGGCTTTGATGTCTCTCTAGCCACAATCCTACAATAGGTTTGAATTTAATGGAGATCACAACGTGTGGCATGAAATCTTAATAAAAAACCAAAGACTTACAGCAGGGCTTCTCCCTAAAAGGAAAGGTCTTGTGCTGTCTATAATGTCCTATACCCATAAATCTGGTCAGTGTCTGATCCAAATTACTTTAGATCCACTTTCTTTATTATCTCACATTGCAGCCGCAACAAATAAATTGTTCGGGCACACCTAAATGTTGAACTCATCTTTATCAGCTAGGAGCTTTTAAAACAGTATATTTCAACAGGATACAGTAGCCGGTTATTGGCATGTGCTCATGACAAAGGAAGGTTTTTTTAACGGACAAAGCTTTTTATGTGATCAATTACTAGACTTTACATTTAAACTGATAATCTTTTGTTTCTCAGTCAAGCTGCTTACTTGTCTCATGCCTGGTCTGTGTGTATGTGTGTGTGTGTCTGTGTGTGTGTGAAATCGATCTAAGATACACAACTTCAGCTACGAGAATAGCGCAGCTGAAGTCGACATATCTTAGAATGACTTAGAATCACGTACTTGGTGTCCTCGTGGCGCGGGATCGACGGCCGCTGCTCCCCCGTCAGCTTTGCTTCTGCCTCTTGCCGAGCTGGAGTTCAGAAGTCGACAGGCGAGTGATCGAGGATCGATTTATCACATGTAGACGTGACAAATCGATCCCCGATAGATCGATCACTACCCGCCGATCCAGCGGGTAGTATTGACGTACCCTCAGAAAGTGCCCAGGTAACTGCATATAGCTATTTGCTACTGGGAAGATTTATTTGATCTCAGTGATCAAATCTCATCTCTTGCATCATCTAAGACAGGACTGGAAAAGGAATTAGGGAATACACTATATGGAACAATATTGCACCAGCAGAGGAACAGACCTGATGATCTAATAGGTATTTTCCATCTCTACCTTCTGTGATTCCCTAAAAGTCAGTCTTGGATCATGCTGCCTTTTTATTTGTCATTAAATTCTTTGTATGTGACACATCCTGTGCACAGCCTAATAACACTTCAGGTGACAGAAATTTTTCTGCAAGGCTAGATGTAGTTTTAAACTTTTGCAAACCTCCTTATGCTGAGGGACATCTTCTGACTTCAGCCACGCTCTCTGAATTTGAGGACAGGCTACGATTCTCCAGTAAGACTGAGTTGGCAATTCTGAAGTATAACACAGCTTGTTTAGAAATCCCAGTATATTATGAATCACTGGGACTACTAACATTGCAGATCTAAAAGACAGATTGTCTCCAGGCCAGCTTATGCACATTGCTATCTACTGGACTAGGCATTCAACTGGGAGATGAAGGGACCTGGGTTCTAATTCTACTCTGCCACGGACTTGCTGTGTGACCTGACCCATCTGTAAAATGGAGATAAAATTGCTTACCCTCCTTTGATACATCTCTTCTCACTTTGAGACCTACTGATGAAAAAATGAAGCACACATGCAAAGTGTTACTGTTGTTCGGATTCTGGAAATTTGTTACAGAAGCTTGAAGTCCTGCTTATTTCAATGGTTTAGTTTTGTTTTATTCCATGAGCATATAAACCCATCACTTCAGACTGATAATAGTATTTTGTACTTCTATAGTGCCCTCAAGCTGGGGATCACAAAGCACCAGTATATTTCATTGGAACTCTTCTGCGAGTAGGTAAGCATTACCATCCCCACTTTACAGTTTGGGAAACTCAAGCACAGAGAGTTTAAGTGATTTAGCCGTGGTCACACAGTAAGTCAGTAGCAAACAGCAGAACTCGTGAATTGCCATCCTGAGCATTAACCTCAAGACGACACTTTTCACCTGCCAGACTTTTCCGCCCACACTGTGTTGGAGGATGTATTATATTTATGCCATGTTTCTCTTTCAAGTCACTGGAAAAAATGTCCTAGGCATAGTTCTAATGCAGACCTGAGGCAGAGGGGAAAAACAGCAGAATCCTTATACCAGAGCTACATTCTCAGTGGATCTCATGGAAATCACTGGATACTATTTTCAAATCTCTGCCCTTCCCCAGAATATTAAAGGCTAAGACAGTAGTTACTGGGCTCTTTTTACAAACAAAAACAGATTGCTGATTCGGCCTGATGGGCTCCTGGTTTCTTTGCACTACTGTGATTGGAAATCTATGGATTCAAAACTACTGTTTATCGTTGGTAGTTCAGCAGCACTTAGAGGCTCTATGTGAGATCAGGGCCCCACTGTGCTAGGTGTTGTGCAAACACACAGTAGGAGACAGTCCTTGCCCCAAAGAGCTTACTCTCTGAATAAACAAGACAGACAAAGGGTCAGAGAGGACACAAAGATGCACAGAAGCCAAGTGAAGCAGCTTGCCCAAGGTCACAGAGATGGTCAGTGGCAGTGTCAATCTCCTGATTCCCAGATCAGTGCCCTACTGGATCACTCTTCATCTCCATGCAAGCAAGTCCAATTCTCCCATGTCTGGTTCATCAAGGATTGGAGGTGTGGCAGAGGCAGCAGGCTCACTCCTTAGGGATGCGGGGAGTATATTTCATCATCTCTACAGAAACTCCTACAATGTAGGATTGTTTGGGTTGTGATTTCAAAAGGGGCTCCATTCCAGGACTCTTTGGCAATGTAAAAATAAGATACTACAGCAATATCTACACTGTGTACTATTGCAACAAGCAGCTCCCTTTCCTAATCTCTGGCTTTTAAATTCAATATATATCTTATTGCATTTCTATTGGTAAAAAAATCTATCTAATCCAAAATATTAACATTTGGAAGATGCAAGTTAAAGATAACAAGCAACTTCTGGTTAAGCAAGAGACCCAGTTTGCTTGTGGTGCCATGCTAGCACCTCAGTCTCCTTTCCTCCCCAAGCTGTGAAACCAGCGTTCTCATCTCAGTCTTGCAAGTTAACAATGAATGTGGCAGTTTCACAACTAACAAGCTTTTAAGACACTGTATTTGTAACCTGATCCTTTAAAGAAATAATAAAGAAAGTCAGATTTAACTCAACCAAACTGATTCTTGGAGCAGTGCTAATACGTTTGCCCAGCTGAACATCATGAACACTAATGGGCTAACTCCCAATCCCACTTACTTCTGTCTAACTGAAATGGATTAAAATGTGCAGTGATATAAAGCATATAAAGTTATGCTAGCAGTATCACGCTGTGCCATGCACAGACAACTGGAAAAGGAGAGGCACCCCATGACCCGTATTCCTCAACTGTACATATTTTGACCGAAATAATGCCGTTTCTTTCCTCTGCCTCCATTTGTCAGTTTGGCAAGAAGACAGTTGAGCATGGCCTTTGTGATTTTGAAGAGAATCAAGGGAAGAGGAGTAGATGTCAGTGTCATACCTTTCCTTTTCCTCTCCTGGCCATGGGGCACTTCTGCAGTACAGTGCTTTGGGGAGCAGTAATGGAGATGAAGCTAGAGATGGGAATGGAGTTAAAGTGCAGAAGTGGGAGTCAGGAGTCTGGATTCTGTTCTGTAAATCAACCTCCTTGCTCTACTGCAGTGGTTCTCAAACTTTTTGTGTTGGCAGTCTCGGGGGCTGACAGCTCACAACCCCCACATAACTATCTCATGACCCTTTGAGGCTCATAAGCCACGACCCCCAATTTGAGAACCCCTGCTCTACTGGGTGAAAGCAGCATGGAAGGCCTCAATCTTTTTTGTTTTCATAATTAATAAGGCATAATACCAACTCTGTGTGCTCCCCGGCAAGTAGAGAAATAACAGCAACACCTACCCATCTCCCTGAACTCCATGTTCACAAGCTCCAGCCAGCAAGCGTCAATCTCATCCAGGTCGTAGCGGATCACTCCCTGTGAGCACGTCCTGTGGACTTCCGAAATCTCAGAGACAGACAGACTGCTTGGGGAAACCTGTGGAGGAGACTCCTCTAGCAGGGGCGTAATCCTAGGAGAAGAAAAGGAGAGCATAAGAAAGAGCTGCAGTACCTAAAGAATTTATCATTAGAAACCTGACTACAAACTATTTATTCCTAAAGCCCTGATCTTGCCAACACTTATGTATGTGCTTAACTTTAAGCAGTCCCACCAAAGTCAACGGGGCTACGCCCATGCTTCAAGTTAAGCACGTGCATAAGTGTTGGCAGGATCAGGGCTCTTACACATACGCCTAAATTTTCAAAAGTGACTAGTGATTTTGGGTGCTTCAAATCTGGAGGCCTGACCTGAGCCATGCAGAAGGCATGATGCTCAGACAGTGCTGAGCAACCACCCTGTGAAAATCTGGTGTCTCAAATTGGGCCCTCAAAATTGAGGCCCTCAAATCACAAGTGGTTTATGAAATCTCCATGATTTTTTGGACACTAACAAAACACATTTAAAAAGATGAAGATCCAGCCTACATACAAACGTTGTACTGCTCTAACGACACCCATCAAGTTAGGGTGAACCCCACCTAGCGTGGCCATAGTTACACCGGTATAAAAGTCCATATACTGGTATAGCGTATTCTTGCATGAGATGGGAGTAAGCTCCACTGGCATAAGCACTTTTATATTGTTATAACTGCAACCACACTTGGGGTTCCACTGGTAGAACGATTTCGATAAAAAGTGAAAAAGTCACCAAGCTAACTGACACAGTTATACTGTGACACAATCTGTGTAGACCAGGCCTAACTTACAGGAGGAAAAATGCTCAAGGGCTGACACTAGATGTAGCCTTTGTAAACACCAGGGTCCCTATTTATGTTGCAACGGCTTCACAAATGAGAAGGACAGTGAATGTTCAGCACAAAGGCGAAACACCGTGTGTTTCACCCCTGACCTTGCAGCAAATCTCAACATTCAAGTGACCCACATTGCAGACACTCTCAGGACAGAATGCGCCTTTGCAGTGAAAGCTTGTACTGTGCGGGCACCATGCGAAGTTCAATCTCTTTTTCTACCCTTTAATGGACTTACATTCAGTGGTGTAGGCAGTGGTTTATCATTGCACCAGGAGCCGCAGTTGCACTCCACTAAAAGGAACATGTGGCATAGTGGGAGACCCTGAGAGATGCTGGCTATTTCGACAGGATGCTAAACCTTCTTGGTTATGTGTCAACCCAGAGGGATCGTTGCCATTGCAGGTGTTGTTTTTAACTGATATATTCACATAAGAAGTGATTAATGCAGAAGGATGTGTGCCCTGCATCTTTTTAAGCATGTCCCAGGAGCTGTAACAGCACGAAAAGGGCACAGATTGACTTTCCCTCCATATACCTTGGCATTGCCTCTAACTGAGAAGCAGATGGTAGACAAGACAGCCCAAACAGAGGTAAAGAAACCACCAGCGAGCAATTGCACATTACTAATTTTCATTTCCTTAAAATAAAAAGGAGTAAAGAACCTCCAGGATAACAATTTAGCTGCTTAAAGCAGTGGGTCAAGGAAGGTGTTTAAAGAGTCAGATGCTGCTGCTGTAAAAAAATACTTTGTGCAGCTTGCAATCTGGGTGGGGTGAGATGACTGCCATCAGATGAGAAAGAGAAGGATGTGCCAGGGTAAACAGGACACTGCACCAAAACAAACTATTGGAGCTTGGTTTTTAGGTACTGGAGATGCTATGCTTTTCAGAATGTACAGTAAGGCACTCTCCACAAGCGTGGTGCTTTGCCTAGTGGTTAGAGCAAGGCACTAGGATTCAGGAGGTCTGGGCTGTATTTCTGGTTCTGCTGCTAACTTGTTGCACGAGCTTGGGCATGCCTCTTACTCTCTCTACCTTTTGTTTCCCAATCGGTAAATAGGGATAACAATGCTTACTTGCTTCATGAGCGGTGAAGGCATTTGAAATTGATCTATGAGTGGAAGGTTAAGTCACTGAGCTGGAACTCTTGAAGCAAGGTGCAGATCCCAGCTCTAACACAGACTCCTTGGGCAAGTCACTTTGGGCTTGTCTAGACAAACATTTAGTTTGCAGCAAGGTGGGGTGTGAATCTAGCCTGCCATGAGCTAACTGTCCACGCAGACCCTGCTGACGCTTATTACCAAGTTGTTAATGCACTTTGATATAATTCTCTTTGAAACTGTTAGTGTGCGTCAGCAGGGTCCACAAAGACGGTGCACGGCAGGCTAGTGCGGGGTAGAGTTACTCCCCAGCCTGCTATAAACTCATTGTTTGTGTAGATAAACCCTTATTCTCTCTGCTTCCCATTTGTAAAGTAGGAATAATAATCCTTCCCTTCGCTCACCCTTTGCCTTGTCTATTTATACTTTCAAATGTTTGGGGTAGGAGCTCTCTCTTACAATGTGTATATGGAGCACATAATACAGTGGGGACCCAGTCTTGGTTGTGTCCCCTAGGCACCAGCTTAATACAAGATCAGGCCCACTGGTCTTCTCTGGCAGATAGTGATCGACAGCGGAAGTGGAAAACATTACTGCATAAGGTATCTGAACATGAATCCCATGGATTAGCAATGGAGCCCAATGCATACTTCTGGCTGAGACAGATTGAATATTTGTAAGTGAGTTTTAAAACTTATATAAAGATTGAAGTACCTCGAAGCAGAGCCCTACAATCGGGTTTATTTGTTCAGGTCCAGGACTGTACACTGAAAGAATGAAGATAAACTGAGCTTATAGTCAAAGCACGGGTGAAACCATGTGTCTGCTGTTTGGGAAATTTTCCATTTAACTTTGGGAAACATATGATGGGTCAAATGTATTGCAGATGTAACCCCATGAAAGTCAATGGGCTTCACTGGAGCCCAGTGAAGTTACCCAAGGAATAAACTTGGCCCACACTATTTACTGGCACAGGAAGCAGCTCTGAATTGTTTGTGTTTGCTGGGCTACTCAACCTGAGGGACTGAATTTGAGCTTGGGGGATACACACGAGGAGTTTGGAATTTAGCGAGGAGTTTTCCAAACTCCCTCTAGGTTGCTGTAACCACTGAAAGTGCACAAAGATCCCAAGTTTTAGCTAGAAACTAGGCAGAGAGGTTTAGGCCCAGTTCAGTAAGATCATTAAGTAAATCCCCCTGCGTACCTGGCTTTGTGGCTGCCAGGCTTTCTGAGACTGAGACCGGCTTCCAGCCACAGCATGCAAGCCTGCTGCTCAGAGGACTCACCTGGGTGTTTAGAATGCGGCTAGTTAAGCATTCACAGCAACCACTGAAAATGCTGCAGTCATCTGGGAACTTTCCTTTTCTCAACAGCACTTTCCTTTCCAAGAAAGCCTGCCAACTGAGGGCTGGGGTCCTGCCTTCTTGTGCCTGCTACACTTTCAGGAGTCCAGCTCTGTGAATGCCTTATTGTGCCATTATGCTCCCTAAATCCTGGCCTTCGGATGTAGAAAAGTGTTAAACAAGCATCTTACCAAACAACAGTAGTTTGCAGCTCTGAAGAGCCTTTCATCTAGAGAGCCCTGAGTGTTTTACAACCATGGATGAACAGAGCCTCACAATATCCCCAGTTTACAGATCATGGACCAGACTGATTGGTCCAAACTTGTCCACACAATGAGACAGTGGAAGACCTGTGGATAGAATACAGGAGTCCTGATTCCCAATGCCTGCTTTAACCTCTAAACCACACTACTCTAAATTTAGTCGACCTTCCCTCTCTTTTTAATGATGCCCCCAATCACCTAGTTTTGCACAGGAAAGCTGCCCACCCTGGGATGCCATTACTTGCCTGACATATCCCTGCACACAGCTATGTCCAGGAAGGACTTAACAGCCATTCCAGACATTCCTTTTCTCCCAGAAATCACGCTCCCTCACTTTAGTCTGAGCAGAACTTATCGCAGACTTTGCAGAGCCCTGAACTTGCAACAGTTTTATTTGCAAGTTTGATCATGAAATGATTTGAATTAGCACAAATATTCATGGGACTCAGGTTAGCGCTCACCTTATTCCTCCAGCCCAGCTCGGGCAGGTCTGCGTTACACTGGAACCTACTAGGCACACTACCAAGTCTGACGTTGCCTCTGGCACAAGAAAAACCACCCAGTGCACTGATCAGCATTAGGCTCTCCACAACAAGGCTTCTTCTTAATGCTGAAAGGGGGGTGGCCCCATCAGTCTTTCATTTATTTTTACTGCTCCCTTAAGAGAATCCTTTAGCTCTAAAAAAACAAGGAGGAGTCAGCCCTAGGTAATATGACAATGATACAAAAGAGAGCAGCTGTTAGCTCTTTGGGACACTGTCAATCATTTAATGTGTTTTCCCCACGCAGCCTGAGAGAGTTTGCTGGTTTACCTCCCTCTACCACCCTATCCTACAGCCTTAGGAGCTGTCCATACAACAGGCTGTTCTCCTGCACCTTAGGAGCTTCCACACCAGTCTCAACAGATGTAAACATGGAGCTGCTGAATTTGTTTTACAAAGCAGCTCAGTGGTCTGAACACAAGCCCAGGATCCAGGAACTCCTCAGTTCCAAACCTCCCTCTCCTACTTGCTGTCTCTGTGGCCTCAAGCACTTTCTGCCCAAGTTTCCCCTTCTGCTAAGTTGGCTTCATAATATTACTGACTTCAGGAGTAATAAACGTGACATCAAATGCAATTTTTAATGGCATTTTTTATTCTTTTTAAAAATAGATGATGGTTATTAATAAGAATTCATCTGTTCTCCACACTCTCTATTCTTGCCTCTTTTACCCTGCATTCAGCAGAATCCCAGATTTCAAGAGAGCCATCAGGAATGACCAATACGAAAGCTTTGGGCCTAGGTCTCTTTGGGAACAATCTATCTTTCGAGGAATTAAATACTTTCCTCTGACACCACAAAGCCATTTTTTCTCTTCATGTGGTGCTTTTATTTCTTTCTGTCTTGCGAGCATTACTACACATCTGTTGGCAGCAACCTCCCACATGTTTTGATTCCGAAGTCAAACAAATAACCCTACCTCCGGCTAAATCTGTCTGCATCAATCTCCTCACATTGGTCCCTGTGATATCAGAGGGTTTTTTCCCCCTCAGAGCTCCCTGAAGGGATCACTGAGAATAATCACGTGGACGAAGTGCCACTTCAGGAAAGAAATAGCTGGTCTGGATTTTTATATATACTGCTCTGTACAGAGCTGGGAAATCTAATGTGAAAAAGCACAAGTGAAAAGTAGGCTACTCCAGCCTCCGCTGAGATGTGGTAAGCCAAGCTATGACAGCTATTATAGTCATTTACTTTGAGGGCTATCAGATGGGGACGAGAAGCCAATGAAACTCTTGTTATTCTTAGACTGTGAAGCTAGAAGCAGAAGAATGTGGTTGTTAAGGATAAAGCTGCTTTTTCAAGGAGCTCAGGAATCCTGCCTCTCTCTCAGTGAGGTACTGTTTCCATAATAACGAACTGATGCTCATCTACCCCAGACAGAAAGGAGAGACTCTGTGCCTAGGTAGTCAAGTATCAGGGGGTAGCTGTGTTAATCTGTATCCACAAAAACAACAATCTGTTAGTCTTTAAAGTGCCACCGGACTCCCTGTTGGTTTTGTGCCTAGGTAGGTTACCAGCTTACACAGATGGACAGGCAGACACGGGGTTTTAAGTCTGATAGGGCTCTCTGCACATTCCCAATCACACACACCCTACCTCACCAGCCACAGTACCACCAACAGGCTGGGAAGTGTGTGTGAGGGGGCTAATCAAAGAAGGTGATGGGGCCAGGCCTATCTTATTTTGTATAGGGGGTCCTCTGCAAAAACAAAGCCATCCCTTAGTTTTGTACAATGATCCTTTGTGATCACATGCTCACGCCTCCTGCACAGTGCTCAGTAAGGAGCGTGTGCAGTTCAACAACTGCCCTGGCAAGTCGCATAAGTGCACCCCAGGGATCCAATACTATCTAGCAGAAGGCACTGAACTGACAAGTCTTTTCTGGAGCTTTGCCATACAGCAATATTTGATCAACTGTAATTGTGGGAGAGCAATCTGAGTTCAGACTGGATGATATGGGATGATACATTAAAATCCCCAGTTAAGAAATACTGACAGCCAGATACCAATCTCTTTCACACTGAGTGACCCCTTTCGCCCTGCAATACAGCAGATCAGGATCTGCCTGCAAGTCCTCGTTCTGCATTTTGAAGCTGTTCCTCCCTTGGGGAGAATTAAAGGGTGGAGCTCTTTTTCCGCCCTCTGAATGAGTGTGAGGTTAATGCTTTGTCTTAGGTGAGATGAGTTGGAAACTTCAGCTCAGCCACCAGACACTGACCTCCCACTTCCCAAACACAGTGTCCCAGAATTGCCCATCACATGAGGAAGACTCTTCTCAAGTCTATTTTCTCCCAAGCCTCAGAGATGTCAAGGTGGCCCCACTCTCTGCCAGTGGAGGAAGGCTACGGGTTCAGTGCTTCCACTCTCTAGACACACTGAGTAGTACCCTACTCCACAAGCAGTCCCACTGAACCGACACAAGCCCTACATAGGGATGTACAACACTACAGCTACACACTTCTGAGATACCTCAGGATGAACTTTTCATAGTATGATGGGCTACCAAGCAGAAACTCAATGGAATTCCTCCTTGCTCCCCCTCCCACACAAATGGATTTTGTCTTGGGGAGGCACTGTGATTCAGGGCCCAGTCTAATTCACAGCAAAGTTCATGGAAAGGCTCCTACAGACTTTGATGGGCCTTGGACAGAGTTCTCAAGCATCTGACTGGAAACATTAACGGTCAGAAGATGGGCTACATCTTGCATTGATTTAAATCAGCACAGGCCGATTTCCACCAATAATGCATTCTGCCCTGCATCTCAATATACATCAGCTACTGCAGTGGAGTTAGTCCAGTGTTCCTGGAGTCACTAAGATCAAAATCTGAGCCTGAGACTCTTTGAAGCTACAGAATCACGTTGTAAAAGGGTCATTTCACTTCTTCATCCTTCCCAGCTAGATAAACTGTGCCAGGCTCTCCCCTAAATACAGCAGGATTCTTTTGACTTCAGTGAAGTTAACTCTTGAATTACATCAGTGTAAACGAGAAGAGAATCAGGCCCGTTGAGTATTATAGTGTTTACTGAGGGCCAGATTCTGACTGTGCTTGTAACGCCACTAGCATCAGAGAGAGTTACTTCTAATTTAGAGCAGTGCAAAAAATATCAGGTTTTGCTCCTGGATAAAACAAACCGAGGTCCTGTCTGCTCTGTGTAGACGTTCAAGCTCCAAGAAGACCATTTGTAAGAGCAGGGATGTCCCAACCAAATGCGATTACACTGCCATGTAATGTGCTGTGAGGAAGCTTTCTACTACCCTGATGGCACAGGAATCCTTGTAGATGATACCACAGAAGGTAGCTGCCCTCCTGTATGTATATAGTGAATGGGGCATTTTGGGATGCTTTGGAATGAAAGGAATCACATATTACACTTATGGATTGGTTCTGGACACTGTGTAATAAGACCCAGGATGAAGAGAAGCGAAGCGAAGCAAAGCTGCCTCATCTGCCATTAACTTCCTGGATGGGAAATGAGCAGGCACTTGCTGTCAATTCTCCCGCATTCTTCAGCAACTTTATAGCATCACGTGTCCCACTTGCCATGTGCATGACAACAGTGTCACACATAATGACATGCAATCACAGGAAGAGCTAGGACTGAAAAGCAAAGCACGGTGCCAGCTCTGACAGCTCTCTGCAAACTCAGGAGCTGAAGCTTGCAGCAATATTTGCACAGATCACATTTCCTCCTTGAAATATCACATCATGACACAAATGTCAATATACAAACATGCTGCAAGGAAACAAACAAGCACAAAGCAACAAACTTTACGGTATTACAGCCTTTAAAAAACTGTCTGTGGCTGGGATATTTCGGGTCATGCCAAACTCGAGGGCCTGATTCTCCCCTCACTTACACCGCTGTGAACTGGGAATAGCTTCACAGAAGTCAAAGAGTTACACTGGTGTAAATGAGAAGACAATCAAACCTGCTATCTGTGCTTACAACTGATTTTAAAATGAGGCTGTCAAAGAATTCATCACAGGAGATACTTCAATGTATTTACCCTCATTGCACCCCAGCTATTATCCCCATTATACAGACGGGGAACTGAGTCACAGAGAAACAAAGTGACTTGCCCAAATCACACAGAAATCCTGTGGCAAAGCAAGGAACTGAACCTAGGTCTCTCAAGTCCCAGGCTAGTGTCCTAGCCACTGCCTATTCACTAGCCAAATTGGTCACTGCTATCAGAACATCACACTTCAGATGCAGGAGTAAAAGATGAGAATATGTGGCTCAGTGAATGAGAATCAGGACACCTGGGTTCTTTGTCTTGTCCACTGACCTACTGCATCACCTTGTGCAAGCCACCTAATCTCTCTGTGCCTTGGTTTCCTCATCTGTGAACTGAGACTACAGACCTGTAAGCCCCTATATAAAACGCTTTGGGAGCTATGGATGAGGAGTGCTATACAATTGCCAAGTATTATTATGTGCTACAGGAACAAAAGGCAAGCTAAGTTCTAAGAAAAATCCAAAGGGTGACTTCAAGGAGCAATGCACTAGGAAATACAACCACTGTCAGTCAGACAGTGAAAGACGCCACTGTAATGACCCTCCAGATTTCTGGCTAGGACTTCGGAAACTAAACAAAGACTAGCCCTCAGAGATTCCCTCCCAGTTTTTACACTGAGCCCAGTGCAATCTAGGATAGGGCTTCGGGTCTTTAGTAAATTCTGTATGAGTATTCATACAATGCAGGCATAAGCAATAAAGCTTAGACTTATGAAGATCACTAGCAAGTGTCAGTGCTTTGAGTTAAGAAGCACCCAGTCACCTGGAACATAGGAGTCACCATCACCAATGCATCTTGCTCGGGACCAGCCAGAACTGACATTAACTTTATCTATTAAACTAGCTTTCCGGTTAGCAATGCAAAGCAGCAGTCCTATGCTAAGTCACCAGGAAAGCTCAGCACAGTCGCTCTTCAAGGAAAGCCTAATGCTCTTTTGGAAAAAATATCCAACTGCAATGAATATTTCTGTTTCACTGGTGCAAAGAGATGATTGAACAGATACAAGGAACTATACTGTGCAGTCAGGCGGTAAGCCTTTATTAATCCAAGTTATGTAACTTGCTTACTGAACAGCCAGCTGCAACAGGTGACACTTTGAAACGTGTCCAGTTGGTGATGCGCAAAATGTTGATCTTTGAACCTCAGCAGAACGAAGAGTTTATTTATAGCCCGGCATAAAAGTACAAAGATTAATGCTCTGCGTGAATACCAAAGGGACAGCACGCCTAGGCAATTTACTGTATTGACAGTCATTAGAACTTACTAAGTCTGGTAGAGATGCAAGTGCAGACTGATGGTGGCTGGGGGATCCTTTATGCATTATCAGTAAATATGATACTGCCCTGTTAATGGAGCACTGATATGCATAAGTCCTGTATATCATTATCCCTCTGCAGAAAGGAATTTAAAATACAACATTGTTTAATCCAATGTTGAGATACCGGAAAGAAGTAAGGGCTTGTCTACGTTACCCACTGCATCGACGGGCAGTGATCGATCATGCAGGGATCGATTTATCGCGTCTAGTTTCGATGCGATAAATAGACTGCCGAGTGCTTTCCTGTTGACTCTGGTACTCCACCAGGGCGAGAGGCGCAGGCAGAGTTGACGGGAGAGCGTCAGCCGTCGACTTACTGCAGTGAAGACACAGCGATAAGTAGATCCAAGTACGTCGACTTCAGCTATGCTATTCACGTAGTTGAAGTTGCATAACTTAGATCGATTCCCACCACCACCCTAGCGTAGACCAGGTCTAAGCCTTCATCCAGTTTTCCAATCTGGCTAACAGTGGTACAGGTCTGTCTCATCTTACGCAGGGGTTCCATTCCGCAGTTGTGCGTAAAGCGAAAACTGTGTATAGTCAAAATTACATTGAGTTGAACGGCGGACAGAATTGCCTGCACTACAGAAACAGTATTTAAATTGTTATTTTTCTCTTTTTTTTTGTTTTTGCCAACCGCGTTAAGTTGAAATCGCACATGTTAAATGCACATAAGATGCGACAGACCTGTAATTGCTGTGTTAGCTACATACTGAGAACTTGAAAATGCAAGACTGTATTTAACTCATGGCTTTGAGATCCCCAGAATACCAAAGGTGAGGATTGGAGTCTATAGTTGCTAATGTATAGTTGCTAATCAATGGTACAACCCTAAATTAAGGTTTCTCCAACATTTCAACATAAACATTACAGTTAATTTTCTTAATTTCAAAATGAACTGGATTTTATGGAACAGCCACTGTTTGCTCCTTACATGCTAACTGATTACTAAAAACATATTTATTAATATGGAAAGATGTAACCGACACAATGCATGATGCATTGTTATTGATCCTTAATAAGTATGTTTAAAACAAGCCACTGGTATTATGGAAAGTGTCTTATGATGTCTAACTCAATTTCATATTGGGGAAAATAACAAAAGCATTACTGTATTTGTTTATTACAGTATGATATTCTTTCCATGGTTCCTGTTCAACTGCAGGTTACTCACCACTACTAAGAGCAACATAAGGGAGAAAGGAAGGGATAGCTCAGTGGTTTGTGCCTTGGCCTGCTAAACCCAGGGTTGTGAGTTCAATTCTTCAGGGGCTATTTAGGGATCTGGGGCAAATATCTGTCTGGGGATTGAGCACGGGGTTGGACTAGATGACCTCCTGAGGTCCCTTCCAACTCTGATAGTCTATGATTGAATATATATTAATACAAAGTGTCTCTTGTAAACAGAACCACTAAACTTTGTTAGTTTAGAATTTTCCCCTTTTCGGCAGGACTCCAGCACCCTAATAAAAGTGATTCTTTGTACCTACTATATATAGCACTTATATAGATTCCAAAAGGCTTTACAAATGTTTAATAACTAAGCTTCACAACACTCCTTTGAAATAGGTAAGCAATATCCTACCGATTGAGGCCCTGAGAAGTCAAATAACTGAACCAAGATCACACAAGTGGCAAAGTCAGGAATAGGAACTGCTAATGCCCAAAGCCTTGCTCTATAAATGCAAAGCACTCCACTTAGGAAGGAACAATCAACTGCACACATACAAAATGGGAAAGAACTGCCTAGGAAGAAGTATTGTGGAAAGGGATCTAGAAGTTATAGTGGATCACAAGCTAAATACCAGTCAGGTGTAGCACTGTTGCAAAAAAAGCAAATATCATTCTGGGATGTAGTAGCAGTACTGCAAGTAAGACACAAGAAGTAATTCTTCCGCTCTACTCCACACTGATATGGTGTCATTGGGAGTGTCCAGTTCTGGGCGCAACATTTCAAGAAAGATGTGGACAAACTGGCAAAAGTCCAGCGAAGAGCAACAAAAATCATTAAAGGTCTAGAAAACATGACCTATGAGGAAAGACTGAAAAACTGGGTTTGTTTAGTTTGGAGAAGAGAAGACTGAGAGGGGACATAACAGTTTTCAAATATACAAAAAGTATTCAAAGAGGAGGTGAAAAATTGTTCTCGTTAACCTCTGAGGATAAGACAAGAAGCAATGGGCTTAAATTGCAGCAAGGGCAGTTTAGGTTGGACATTAGGAAAAACTTCCTAACGATCAGGGTGGATAAGTACTAGAATAAATTGCTTAGGGAGGCTGTGGAATCTCCATCATTGGAGATTTTTAAGAACAAACACCTGTTGGGGATGGTCTAGATAATACTTAGTCCTGAGTGTACTGAGTGATAATACTGAGTGCAGGGGACTGAACTAGATGATCAATTCAGGTCCCTTCCAGTCCTACCCTTCTATGATTCTAAAACTGATATGCTGCACAGTAAGGCCAGGATTTTCAAAAGTGTTCAGGGCCCATCAGCTCCCATTGAGGACAATAAGAGCTGTTGGATGTTGAGCTTTTTTAAAACCTGGCTGACAATGCAGTAAATCGACTCTGAGGCTGGCATAGCTATGCAAAAGGAAAGCCTATTTCATTCCCAATGAAGTCTCCTGAAGTGTGCAGAATTTGGCAGTGTCCAGGTAATTGGTGTGAAGCTGTTCATATTAGTCTCATGAAGACAAACTCTACTACCAAGGTCTTACAGTGAGATTAAACGGATCCAGTAACTGGTAGCTGAGCTCACCCTGGACTCAACAGCTACTTTAGCAGTGTAGTTAGTTCCTGCTCTATGATATGTACAGAGACAGGGTAAATACTGGGGGCCTGAATCTAATTTCACTTATGCTGGTTTTATGCCAGTGTAACTCTTCTGATGTCCATGGCATTACAATTTATTTGCACTGGTATGAGAACAGAATCCACCCCGATCCTAGATCTTCTGAAGTACAACACTGCACCTGCGCTTCTCAGCCTTGGGAAGCAAAACGTCCTTACTCTGGATTATCGGGACACACTCAGTGTTGCCACTTGAATTATGATCTATATTGCTTGATATGAGACGACGCACAAAAGGATGCTGCACATTTTCCAATCAGTTGTAATAATAGCATTTCTGTGAGGCTTTGGTTGAAATCTACCCCTCCAGTCTGGCACCAAAGAAAAACAGCTACAGTTACAGATGGTTGAATGCTTGGTTCACATTTACTGAAGTTAAGTTTTAGATTCTCTGAGACAGCAATGCACTAGAGGCCAGATGCTCCACTGTCCAGGACCTTCTGCAGTAGTTTACACCTGTGCAGAATGATTAAAAAATGCTGCTAAATCAGTGCTTTGCACTCATGTAAATGAAGACAGAAGGTGGTGAATCAAACACTTTCCCGTTATGCTGCATTTTGGGAAGGAAATGCTGCATTGTTTCCCAGTGCAACCATCCCTGCCATTTATCTATGTCCTGCACCAACAGCTACTTACAATGACACTGATGCAGCTGACAGAACTGGATGCTGAAACGCCCTGTGTCTTGAGGCCAAGTAACAATCCAGGTGCCCACTTTGTCACAGCAATCACTACACCCTGATTCACTGATCACACTCCAGCAACAGGCAGTTATGTCTACATGTGGACTTAGTCCTAGGCTTCTCCTAAATGGAGGCTGTCAAATATGTTGAATTAAGTCATGGATTTTCGAGATAATGTTTCTTGGGTATAACGAGCTGAGGGATCAAAATTCATTTCACTCAGGCCTTGTCTGCACTGAGAGAGCTGGCTTTAATAATCCCAGTTTAAACAGAGTGCCTGTTCACACAGTTTATATGCAGCTTGCCTGGCTCATCTGTATTCAGAATGGCCCTTTGAAAACCACGTGCAGAAGTTTGATCTAAATCAGGTCCTTCACTAATCTAGAACACTTGTTCAAACATGGTTCAGTAATGGCCAGGGAAACTGTATTTGCACCTTCAAAACTGTGTCTGCTAATATAATTGTATAGGCTGCATTCACTTGCACTGGTGTAAAACAGTATTCCTAAAAGTCAACACATCTCCCTTTGCCATATGCAAACCCACACACGGGATCAGGTACTTCAGAGACATTGCTTGGAGCGAGGCAGTGCAATGAAAGCAAGAAAGTCTACAATTTAATAATGTGATCCTTTAGAAAAACCTGCATCCTTGATTTATAACAATATGAAAAAAAAATGGCCATTCAGGCCCCGCTTTCACTATAATCTAAAGGGAAATTGGTGACCTGAAAGCCATATATCTAAAGAACAAGGTAAATATGCTCATAGAGTAAGAAAATGAAGAGTTAATTTAAGTTGCCGAAGTTTGCCTAGCAAGGTGATGGAACATCCTCCTTATCAGGATCACAGAGCAAATTCTCCAGCCACATGCAGGAAGGACAAGTCTTAGTATATAACAATAAATATTTAATTTAAAAAAGACCCTTGCTCTGAGTGCTTAAATTCCTGAAAGCAGCCAGCAGAGCCTGCCTTTTAAGTCCTGCCTGGTCTTTCACAAACAACATTTCTTTGTACTCCGCAAACTATCTTCCTTTTGAAAAATCCCTCCTCATATGCTGTCCCTGCTGCGGTTCTGATGCTTGTTTCTTGAATGAGAGAAGGAACAAAATGCAAGAGAAAAACAGCTTCCTAAAAATATGTGCGGACTTTTACCAAGCAGCCATTTTGTCTTATACTTCTCTGATTCAGATGCCCAAGCTGCCTGCACATAAATGCCAGATATGTTGCCATGGTTATCTCTGTTGTGTTAATGTGTCCATTTGGGGACCGAACCCAAAGCTAATCAACTTCCCTTGCCGATGGCCCTAATAGTACTTTGCAGTGCAATTAATCAGGCAAACGCAAATGATTACACTGCTGCCACTCGGCTTCATTCACATTTCCACTAACTTACTTATAAACCTGGAAGATCTACACAGGCAGGCGGAGGTTTTGCTGGCGTCGGGCCATAACCTTGTTTCACTTGGGAAGTGATTTTATGCTGCCCAAACACACTGCAGTGGAAATGCATCTCTGTTTTCTAGAAAGAGGAAAAAACACAAGAGGCCATTCTTATTAGCCTGGAGTATTTTGTACTGCTCCAAAGTCAGCCCCTGCCAAGTCTGGTTTTACAAATCCATTAGCAAATTAAGCAACCCTGAGTTACAGCAGGCATGTGAATGTGGGGAGGAGAGAAGTAGTATGAAAGACCCCCTCAATGTATTTAATAACAACCCCTTGTTATATCTCCACAATTATTGGGAAGAGACATTCTGCTTCATACACCTTAGATTAAGGCTTTACTTTCAGATACCAGAAAGAGTTAAATACAAGGTGCAATCCTGAATGGTACTTGAAGTTAAAAAAATGAGAATGTCTGCAGCAAGTGTGACCAATGTCATGGTTTTACTGTGAGCTCCACAACATTTGGTGTTTTTCTTCAAGTCCCAGCTCCTGGAATCCAGTGATTAAGAAAAAATCTCAGCTTTAGTTTTAAAAGCCAAAAATAAACTTTCCAGGTCTCGTGGCTGCAGAGAAGATATTGAAAATGCAAAGCCTAATGACTCAGAAACCAGAAGGAAATGCAAAAGAACCTCAAAAGTAATGCTTGGGTTCTGACTCATGACTCTTGAATGCTTGCATACCAGAATTATGTCAATAGTGCTCTGAAAGAGGGATACGTATGGTCTGTTAATGCACTACCATTTGGCAGGAGGTGTTTTTGAGGAGGGAGGACGGATTTACAGCTGATGTTAGGGGTAGATGACATATAGGGAGCTTGCTTTCCAGACGTTGGCAAAATAGCCATTCATCTTCCCCAGGAGCATGGGCCAGTGGACAGAGGCAAGAACACTGCTATTCTGTGCCCTTACCCCTATCCTGGCTTGGGAAGAGCCCCACACCAGCTGTCTGCATAGGGGACACACAGCACTAGCTCTGGCCCTGTATTGATTTTGTTTTGAGATAGAAAGTGAAGGCCAAGCTCTTAATTACTTTAATTGCCTGTGTTGCTGTTTCCTTTTATCTGTATTGAAGGGTTTCTATTGGGTTGTTTTCTGTTTAAACCGTAGCCAGGTAAACAGCAAACTCCAGGCTATGAGTTCATTACTGTGCCATTTATGGAGCAGGCAGCTAATAGACTCAGATCGTTGGCACTGTCTTACAACTCTGATAGGTTTCTTTAATCCAAACAACAGAAGAGTTGGATGGTAAAAAAGCAACTTTCCAAAACCCTTGTTCTGCAGCACAGCAGGAATTTCAAGCATTGTCTGGAGTTTTCCTGCCCCACAGAGTTTTTAGTGGGTTTCCTATTTTGGTCCCTATCCTCCCTCGGGGTTTTAACATAGCAGGTTGAGAGATCCTATGAAGGGGGGAGCCATTATTTAGTTTCAGGCTACACTAACCCTAGTTACCCTGGACTGAATGGACCATTGTGACAAACCACTGTGATGATAGCTTCTATAACAGAAAACAAAGCACTACTGCTTCCCAACAAAGCCTATGATGGAAGTCCAGTCTGCTTCTATGCAAACCCCCCTGGTGTCAATGGAGCTCCATGCATGTCACTGAATTTATCCCACACACTACAGTGAGAAAAGAGCCTTCCTCCCACTTTGTGTTCTCTGTGCAGGGACTAGGCAGTCCTAGCCCAGGGAGCTCCAGGACTCACCAGGCCAGGCGCTGCTGCTGGCAACAGCCTCTTCAAATGGGGTGGAGCCATAGCCCTTTCCCCAGTTTACACTCACCAGAGATACTGTCCTTTCCTCTTTAAGGATGGCAGAAAGGTTGTGTTCCCCCTTGGCTCCTGGAGGCGGTGACCACACCCACATAGAGGCACGGTGCCCAGGAATTTTCACTACACTGGTGCACCTTTGCACTGTCACTAAAACAGGGCTTAATGACTAAGCAAATAAGGAGGATGTCAGCAGGATGCAGGAATAATGTGCTCTAAGAAGCCCAGAAATGAGCTTCCTGAAGTTTAACATAGGGAACAATGAGAGATGAAAGCAATGTTACGTAGCGATGAACCTGCAATGCGGAGATGAGATGCATGAACAACATAACATTTTGGAGCGTTACAGGCTCTGTGTGATGGGCAGAGGATACTAAGCGAACAGGAAGGATCGATCATAACTCTTGGGAAGGGGTGGAAAATGTCACAAGGACTGGGTGATCCATACCTCCAAAGGGGAATCATTTAAAAATGGGCCAAAAAAGGAGCGTGGGCAGAGGATAAATAATGTCACAAAGGAGAATGAAAACAATAAAGAAATAAATGTGAATGCCTAAAAGTGACTAAGTAAAATACAGATGCATTAAAGAAAATCATTACTCCATTAAAACAACATGATTGTTTTATTTATCTCAGACATGGATCCTTTAGAGGGGGGGTGCGGGGGGAAGGGAGTTGAAACCTAGATCTTGCAGTCCTTACTCCAGTAAAAACCCACTCACTTCCATGGAAGTTTTTTTCTGAGTGAGAACTGAGTAAGGAGGGAAGGATCTCCTGAAAAAGCAGTACTACCATCTAAGCTAAGAGATTCAGAAATGTGAATGCAAAAATATGTGTGCACATTTTACATGCCCAATTGCAGTGATTGTTTGAACAGGACCTGCCAAGTAGGTGAATGTCTGGCAAAATGTCAGGGCTCAGATGTCTAACTGGTCATTTGCAAGCACAATTTCTCCACCTCCATGTTTAACTGTGATACTGGCTGGTGAAAATTATGCACACAAACAATCCAGAAAATACAAACCCTAGGGTCAAGATTTGTGCCAAAGTACTTTGCACCTGTGCAAAGGGAAAGTTTCCAACACAGCATGATGGATGCCTCTGATTACACCTTGTGGGTTACAGAGCTTTTTAGTTCTAGATCACTGGTTCAAACCAGCCCAGGTCAGTTACAACCAACAGACAAACTCTGATGGCCACTTATGTGAAATGAGATGGTGGGGGGGGGGTCTCATGTCCACATCACAAAACCTCCCCCACAGTTAGCACTGCTATTAGTGGTCTCCAGCAGAGATGCTAAGGGCTGAACATCCCATAGATGCTGAAATACTCTCTCACTCCTGAAGGTAGACTCCCAGTACTAGGGTTCAGGCATGAGTGGAGCAGACTTTGATCCCCACGGACGTCCGTTTGGCATCTTCACAGAGCACAAGAACATTTAAAATCAGCATTCTTTCCTCAGACTCATAGAATCCTAAGAAAACATTACCTCTTCCAATCCAGGAGGGCTCAGGAGTTATGGGGCAGGCTACCAGCAGAGGTCATCTAATAGAGCTCCAAAGTAGAGCATCCACCCTGAAGGCATCAGTTCATGGAGAGATTCAGGAACACAGACCTGACATTTGGCTCACCAAGCTTGGAACTGAGTCAGCCCCTTCACCTGAACAAAGCTCTTGCAGCCAGCTCCCACCTGCCTCCTTTCAAGAAGCCCTGCTCCCACACACACCCTTAGCAGGAGGAGGGGCAGGAGGAAAGATGGTTGTTGGGGGAGATCAAGGGAGAGAAGTTTCCCAGCTTCCATATAGTTGAACAACCTCAGACCTGAGCCCCTGAACTTTTATGAACGTAGGCTGATGTACTAGACTTAGAGCAGCTCATATGCTATGAGCTCCCAGTTCTAGTGTCACCCTTGAAAGGAAGATGTAGTTAGTCACTGGCTCTGCAAGTCCACATATATAATGTGTCTGCTGTGGCAAGGCACCTTCTTGGTCTCCCCAGCCTCTGCTGCTTTTAGTCCTGATGAGACAGGCTTGGGTAATCTGGTCCCCTTTGGGACACAGGGGAAGTCTGTTCCTTTCCTCCACCAGTCCTTTTTAGAGTATATCTCTCCCTTGTGGGAGAGAATACTGCCTCTCCTCCTGGTAAGACTTGCTTCTTCTCTCCCCCTCTGTCATAAACAGATAGTTAAGGGTTAATGTCTCTTTTACCTGTAAAGAGTTACAAGCAGTGAACCTGGACCACCTGACCAGAGGACCAATCAGAAGACAAGATACTTTCAAATCTCGGTGGAGGGAAGTCTTTGTTTTGTGTTGTTTGTTTGTCTGTTGTTCTCTCTGGGTTCTGAGAGTGACCAGACATACCTACAGGCTCTCTAATTTTCTGTTGAAGTAGTAAGTACAAGTAGAAAGGCAGTTTAGTCTTTTTGATTGTTTTCTTTATTTACAAATGTGTATTTTGCTGGAAGGATTTTAATTTGTATTTGTGCTGGGGGGAAGGCTTCTCTCTAGTGTCTATAGCTGAAAGACCCTGTAACATTTACCATCTAAATTACAGAGACAACTTTTACTTTTTTCTTTCTTTTATTAAAAGTTTTTCTTTTTTAAGATCTGATTGATTTTTTCCCCTTGTTGAGGCTCAAGGGAACTGAGTCTGTACTCACCAGGGAATTGGTGGGAGAAAGGAGGGAGGGGGGAAGGTGGAATTCCTCTGGTTTTAGATTCACAGAGCTTGAATCTGTATTACCTCTTGGGGAGGGGAAAAAAAGGAGGGAGGAAGGTGCATTCCTCTCTGTTTTAAGATTCAAGGAGTTTGAATCACAGTGATCTTCCAGGGTAACCCAGGGAGGGAAAGCCTAGGAGAGGCAATGGTGGGGGAAAGGGTTTACTTTCCTTGTGTAAGATCCAGGGGGTCTGGGTCTTGGGGGTCCTCTGGGAAGGTTTTGGGGGGACCAGAGCGTACCAGGCACTGCAAGTCCTGGTTGGTGGCAGCACTACAAGATCTAAGCTGGTAATTAAGCTTAGGGGGATTCATGCTAGTACCCCATCTTTTGGATGCTAAGGTTCAGAGTGGGGGTTATACCATGACACCCTCTCCTTCCTCCCGGGGAGGGTTTAAAAAGATCTCAAACAGCCCTTAGTTGGAATCAGCTGATCCTAATTAACTTCAGGTAGCTCCCTCTCAGCTGATTCTCATTGATACCTTGGCAACCCCTTCTCAGCTGAACCTGATTGACCCATAGTTACCCCCCAGTTGATAGGGAGGAGGGCCTTTTAACCCTCTGATATTGGTTTCTACCCCTCCCTTGTAGCTGTCTGTCCTGAGTTTATCACACTGCTCAGGGTAATCACATGGCCAGCAGATCACACACTACATTACTGTTGCTGCCTGATATGCTTCGGACTGGGCCGATACATTTTTTCCATTTAAAGCAGTGAGTTTGTGCCTCCAGTTGTAGTGACATGACGGATGATAGACAGAGATGACTCATCTCGGGGAAATGTTAATAAGTGATATTAGAACAGGAAACCTCTGAGGGTTCTGCTCAGGGTGTGGTGCAACGGGCCTATTATAGCTTCCCTTTTAACTTGGGCAAACTCCCTGAAATGACTAGAGCTACTGGTACCTAAATTCCCACCTCTTATACACACGGACTGGTGGATCTCTGGATTACATCTTGAATATGGTATTTTTATCATGTGAATAACCCTGTGTAGAAAGAGGGAAGAAACCTGTCTCTTCTAACAGGGGGACTAAGAGGAGGACAAAGGAAACAGGCGAGAAAGTGATGGCTTGATGGTTCAGTGGATGAGACCCAAGCTGCCCAACTTCAGTCACAGTTCAAAGTTGAACTTTTTCTCTCTCTTTCTCTCATCTGTGGTTATATTTATCAGCTCTTTATCTCAAATCACACAGAAAAGTCCCACCTGTTAGATGCAACACTGGAGCCAACAGAGATGGCAGGTGATGATAATAATTATAATTCGCCCTTATATAATTCTTTGTCACCTATAGCTCTCAAAGCGCATTACAAATGTGGGAGAGAATCGCTGTTGCTGCTTTATACTTGGAACAAGAGAAGCACAGAGAAGTGAAGTGACTTGCCCACGCAGTGAACCAATGGCAGAGCTCAGAACAGAACCCACATCTCTTGGCCCGGTGCTCCAATATTTAGGTCACTGATGCTCCTACTTGATGACTGACCAATACTCCTTATATCCAGAGGCCAATCTGATTTGTCACGTGTCTTGACACGCTACTGTGATCATTCCTGATCACATACAAAGACCAGAAAACTCTTTTGCTGGAAGGAGGGTGAAGTCAGCAGGATGCAGCAATGATCGTGACGTCAGGTTAAATAACTGGGACCTGAAATATCCCTTTTAGCTAAGGGCCAGGGACAGGTGGAGCAGGTATGGCATACAATTGTTCCTTTATCCCCTTGTGGCTGTCCATAACCCTGATGATTCACTGATCACTATTCAATGCTCAACCCTGAGCTGGGCTCCAGCCAGTTTATTGGGTGCACTTGGGAAGCCTGACCACCAGCACTGTCATGAGGCTTAAAGCAGCAGCTCTCGCAGTAGCCCAGAAGCAGTAACTGGGAAGATGACTGGCTCCCTAGGACCTCACAGGATGGCCTGTCACAGGCACCTGTGCCCAAATAGCCAGCACTGGCTGAGCCACAATGGGAGAAGCAGGGCAACCATGGCAACTAAAGCCTGGGAAATAGTGTTCATGCCTGGGGCTGCACTCATGTGCACAGAGACCTGATAAGCACATTTTAAGGGAAGGAAAGTGATTCATTTCCCAGCAGCGGGAGCAGTCACTTCATGTCTGTACTGAGTAGAAGGGAAGAATCCCAGCTGATGTGAGGAACTAGAGGCTCACACAAGGGTTCACCCCAAGCTAGCTGCCGTCAAGAAGGCAGCAGGGAAAGGCTATGCCCTACCACAGAGTGTTGGCCAGGGAAAGCTTCCATACCCCTTGGCAGTCACGTGCCACAAGCCAGATACACCA
This sequence comes from Gopherus evgoodei, assembly GCF_007399415.2. Lineage (NCBI taxonomy): Eukaryota > Metazoa > Chordata > Testudines > Testudinidae > Gopherus > Gopherus evgoodei. The sequence continues at coordinate 12,506,788 of NC_044329.1, forward strand.
GGAAAAGAGAAGTGGCAACCTGCTAGCCCCGAAACTCCATAGTCTGGAGGGTTCCACCCGAGGGAGAAGACAGTCTCAACTCTCTAAGCCTCCCTTGCTCCAGAGCCTGGGGAATGGTTCCAGCAACACCCGGAGAGATGGTAGCACAACCCTGAGTGCCATACTTTTGTCAGTGGGGCACAGGACTCAGTTAAACTCCATGAAGACTCACTAAGGGTTGGAGAGGGGTGTCAGTACCAGCACACCCAGGGCACTGGCCACACTTGCTACCACCCTGCAGCTGAGTCCTAACTATAAAACTTCTGTTGTTCAAATTAATCCGTAGAGCTTCTGGTTCACGGGACAGTGTCCACAGAGAATCTGGTAGGCACACTTCAGGGTTGAACCCACTTCGCTTCTGGGGGCTCTGATTATGTTTCTTTACTTTAGTAAAAAGGATGTGATTCCTTGGTGGAGAAGGTGTTTGATTGCTGCCGGGGGCGTGTGTGTGTGTGGGGGGGGGGGTTGCTCACCCATTTCCCCTTGATGTCTAGGCCTTTTTCTTTTACCTTTTGTTTCCATCTACATCCCTCCTTAGATATTTTGCCACGTGATCCTGTTTTACAGTGACATATTAGGAGCTTTCTGAAGCGGTTTTCTCCTTTTACAGAACTCTGTTTCTCCTTGAACTGTGTTTATTCCTTTATTTACCCAGCTATTAGATGCAAGCACCAAATCTCAGAAGTCTGGTTTCAACCACGGAGCCCAGTTCAACAAAGAGCTGAGAATTATGATCAATCCAAGCAGCACAGGTCCATTAGTCATAAGGTAAGCCTCAGAGGCACTTCTGAAGAAGCGCTAAGTGGGCTCCATCACTCTTGAGTACCAGGGCTGCACCAGGAGGATACTACATGTTAATAAAAAATACTGAGTGAGTTCCCCTGGCTAATCATCTCCAAAACCCAAACGCTTCATCCAGCTGAAGAGCCTATGCATTTTATTTTATTTTTTATATCCAGAATGTTTCCCTTTAATGTGCTAGATAGAAATGATAAATTATCCTGCATAGTGCTTCTCTTATGCAAATACTTAATTTTATTACAGCAAAGGCTTTAGTCAGTCATCGTCTCTTTACCTACATTCCAGACTAAATTAGTCTTGTCCAGTGCCCATAAATAAATCAGCTTAGGAAAGTCAGTGGAAAGATAATTCTGCCAGCAGCCTTCAGTGGATGCTGATATTGTTATTACTGCCAGCTTTATTCACGGGGGAATTCTTCTGCAGCACACTAGAACTTAAAAAAAGCATTCTGCAATTTGAAGAGATGATTTTCATTTTCTTAGGGCTGTTATCTGTTTACTAAAATAGAATCTAGTAGGCCATTCAGAGCAGATGCCCAATCTTCTCATGAATTTAGGATAATGGATTTATTACACTTTATCCCTTCTGTGGCCTATGGCAGATTTTAAGATGTTAGAATAGAGGCCAGGTGACATCAGAGAAAGTGATGGAATCACAGGCAATGATGAAATGGTATCAATGCCAACAACTGCAGTGGCACTCAGAGACTACATGACCCTTAGTCTGTTCATGCCTAGATATTACTGTGATTGGAGTCATACTTTCAGACTTGGATATGCCATTATCTGTAACTGCTATTCAAGGCTATAAAACCATCAGTCACACAACTATACTCCCAAGGCTACAGGTTCATTCACAGCTCAAATAAGGAAATATATACCAAGAAGATATTTTAAAATGGCTGACAGTGGTTTGATTTTAAAATGGTACTTAAGTCACCTGGGCTAGCTGCATCATTAGCCAGTAAGCGTCTTCAGCAGCCAGGTCTCAGATTAATAATGAATTCTATACATTAATATTTTTGTCTATAGTCAACCAAAGATGCTTTGCACTGGACTAGTTCAACAGTCCATGATGTACGTTTGGCACCCTAGAGGCTCTGGTTTAACTTCTAGCACAAGCAATTGGTAGGAGAATTGTAATTGGAGTGACTAACAGCAAAACCTGGGCTATTCTGTTTTTAAAAGGTGCAAGTAGCATTCCGTGAGGCAAGGGAAAGATTGGAAGAATACTCGGTGTTTTTGGCCAAAGTACATTTTTGATGCACCAGCAAAGCTCTTGGTGATGCTGGTCCCAAGGAGAAAAATAATGGTGCAGTATGCCCTGGCACACTCTTGGCAAGAAAACTGTTTATTTTCAAAGAAAATCAGTTAAAACAACATATTCAGCTGGCATCCCTAGGACTGTTTCGTTCAGAAAAATAAGAATTTGTAGTATTTCTTGATTGGCTGCTTGAGCCAAAAAATACTCAAGTTCTGGCAAGTGTCTTAGTATATCCACAGAACTTCATACGCACACAGTCCCCAGCTAATGGCAACAACTCAGGCTAGGGGATCAAAGGTGAAGTATTATGAAAGCTAACCTGCAGATTCACCAGTTTCAGTTTGATAACTGGTCCGAACTGCTGGTTCTTGTGGCATATATTCATTTCAGAGATTGCACCAAACATGTTTCTAGAAGGCAAGGGCTAGGTAGATAGATTTCTGGCACAATGGAAGGCCCCTGACCAGCCAACCCTCATTCACATGAGTAATCCTTACTCACACAAGCAGTTCTAATGAAGCCAGTGGCACTATTAATTATTATTATTACTCATGGGAGTGAGAGTTTGCATGCGCTGGGCCTAATTTGCCCCTGATCAGTTAAGACAGCTTTCTTCTGGTAGTTTAACCAATAGCTCTATACAAGGAACGGTAAGAAATACCTTTACTGAGCTTTGCAGCAAGTACATTGGAACCAAATTCCACGATCCTTACTTGAGCACAACTCCCACTGACTTAATTCAGGACCACAAAATGCGTCCCTCTGCTTGCAGCCCATGTTTTCACCCTTCAGTGGTTTCTTCATTTCATTCTGCATTTGTGACACTATCAAGGGTCTTGCAATTTGGGTTTGCAAATCCCTGCAAGAAAATGCCTGTATTTCTTTACCTGGCATTAAAGACTAGAGTTGGGGGACTTCCTCAGATACTAGCACAGGTTGCTGATAGATGTGCATTCTAAAACTGTTCCTTTCATGGAAATGGAACTGAATTTCTGAATCCCAACTAACAGGTACAATAAGAAAATGCCTCCTTTCCCCTTTCTGTCTCTACAATATCCTCTAGTAACAATCTGTAACCAGCATGGGTCCTTCCAGCCTTTGGAACAATCTAATCCTCTAAGCGGAAACTGATTCACTCTTCTCTGATGTATTAAAAAAAGAAAAACAAGTGAACAGGAGGCACTAAACAGCCACCTTGTTAAACCCAGACAGCTTTTCCAATTTAGTTTCTGAGCTGTTTATCACCATATAAAAAAGCCTGATACTCAGCAGACTAGATAAAGTCCAGAGTGTTGATGTTCATGTATTTCTCACATTTATATTTCAGGCTAAATTTGAGTAAGACTAGCCGGACAAATGAATTATTTTAGGCTAGGTCTACGTTTCTTAGGTCGATTTACCAGGCCGTAAGAATGGCGGCGAGTCGACAGCTGCTGCTCCCCCGTCGACTCCGCTTCCGCCTCTCGTGGAGTTCCGGAGTGGATGGCGGAGCGATCGGGGATCGATTTTATCACGTCTACACTAGACGCGATAAATCGATTCCCAATAGATCAATCACTACCCGCCGATCTGGCGGGTAGTGTAGACATACTCTAAATCTCAACTCTTATTCAGTGCCTGGAAAATAACTTCAAAGTAGATCAGAAAAGAGACCTGGAAAACAAGCACTCAGGTCTGATACCAACTAGTCCCAGGGAAAACAGTTACTGCGTGAACAAGTAAAGATTATCAAGGACTTGCTTGAACAATAGATAGGGCCTTACCAAACTCACAGCTATGAAAAATGGGTTACGGACCATGAAATCTGGTCTTTTATGTGCTTTTACCCTATACTATCAAGCTTTCACAGAGGAGAGCAGCGTTTCCTCAGATTGGGGGTGCTGACCCAAAAGGGAGTTGCAGGAGGGCTGTAGGGTTATTTTAGGGGGATTGTGGTATTGCCACCCTTACTTCTGCGCTGTCTTCAGAGCTGGGCAGCCAGAGGGTAGCAGCTGTTGACTGAAGGCCCAGCTCTCCAGGCAGCAGCGCAGAAGTAGGGGTCGCAATATCATACCCCATGCCATCCTTCTGTGCTGCTGCTGGTAGAAGCTGGGCCTTCAGAGTGAGGATCCTGGCCAGCAGCCAACCTCTCCAACTGCCCAGCTCTGAAGGCAGAGCTGCCACCAGAAGCAGCGCAGAAGTAAGGGGAGCAGTACCACAACCTCCCTATAATAACCTTGTGACCCCGCCACAACTCCTTTTTGGGTCAGGATCCCTTCAATTACAACACCGTGAGATTTTACATTTAACTAGCTGAAATTATGAAATTTATTATTTTAAAAATCTTATGACCATGAAATTGACCAAAATGGACCATGAATTTGAAGAGCCCTAACAACAGAACATGGACAAAGGCAGTGTCTGTTGAGGGCTAAATATCTAATATGCAATAGCCTGAGGCTGTGTGAAAGGACCTCTCACAGCCAGTTTGCAACATTCCCCTACAACAAATTCACACTAACTTAATGGAAGGTGCTCTGAATATACGAAGGGCAATACTGGGTCAGACCAAAGGTCCATCTGTAGCCAATGTCAGATGCTTCAGAGGAAATGAACAGAACAGGTAATCATCAAGTGACCCATCTCCTGTTGCCCATTCCCAGTTTCTGATACCATGTAGATGGGTGCAGGATGCACAGATGGGTAGATCCTTCATATGTAGGGGCTTAAAACCTCTTCTCATTTTTAATCTCATACAATGCAGACCTCGATCTCCCGAGCTGCAATAAATATGGAAGAGTTGCAGCTCTGTAGTTGCACAGAAGAGATGGAAAGGATGGAGATGGCTTTTCTGATTTGCAGAAAAATGGAGACCCCTGTAGGTAAACATTAAAATCCATCCAGCGTGTGCTGTAATGTTCACGCCTGGAAAACAGGAAAGCCAATGAACTGGCTTCATTGTGGTAAAATCAAACCATGCAACGGACTAGAACTTTGGTGAACGTGCAATTCCATGTATCCTTGTGAACAATTAGATAAGAAGGGCTGTACAGCGGAGTCCTCATTTCGCTTCTTCCTTGCCCTGTAAGATAACAGGAGCCAAAAGCTATCTTACATTGTTGAGCTCATACTATTCTATATAGAGAACCTTTTGTCTCAAGGAACTGAATTAAGGCCTCAGTGCCTTGGCACACAGCCCTCCATCCAAAAAACCGGATGATAACAAGGGCTTTTGGCGCTGATCTAGGCCAGACTTTAACCAGTAACCTAGAGCTGAAAGGCTCTAAATACCATTACTCAGCCTTTGAGCCAATCTGTTCCTCAAGTCCTTTAAAAATCCCAGTATCCCAACAAGAACTTCCACAGCGAGTTAGTAAGAGAAAGACCCATAAAGTGACATGGCAAAGTTTGTGATTTACTGTAACTGCTGATTATATGGAGGATAAATACAAGAACTACCAGTATATAAAATATAGTTAAGATAGTCTCCTTGGAGCAGTTCTCTCTTCTGCCGCCTAATCATATCCACTACATTTTAGCAGATTTCATAAAACGTGGGATGTAGGAAATGTAAGAGCTGTGATTCTGGGAAGATGATCCTGTCCCTGTGATTCTGGGGAGATGAGCTTTTTGACCCACCCACCCACTTTCTTAGTTATTCTTCAAACTGTCTTCCCTTTCCTATTTATGTCAGTCACATATTAAAGTCATTTGTTTTAGCAGGTGCTGGTAGTGGGTGTACAAACTCTCCCTTGCACACCTCATTGTAAACAAGTGTCTCACCACCCTAAAGTGCTTTCTAGGTCTCCCTGTTTTGGTTTGGGATGGGGGTAGAACTTAAATATGGTAACTCTGTGAACAAAATCCCATGTTGTTCGGTTGGTCCAAGTGTGAATTTGCTCAAAGAGCTTCTATTTCTCAGTCCTCCAAAAAAGTAAGACTCTTCTAACAGCTGCATTCAGAACACTCTGCCCTGGGAGCTAGCCAAGCCCTGCCCTACTTAGATTAAACATGTCACCTCCATATCCTACCAGCATTCAGCGCTAGCCAACAGGCCATCTGTAAAAAAAATTCTGTTTTCTTTTTAAAAGTAGAGCGATAAATCCTCGAAGCCCCAACTGAGATAGGAGCCCTACAGCCTGCACAATCATACAACATGATACAGTCCCTGCTCTAGAGTTTACCATCTACATTAACAAGACAGACAAAGGGAGGAAGGGCATACAAACGCACAGAGAAGTGAAGTCACACAGCAGGTCAGTGGCAGAGAATGCAGGTCTCCTGCCTCTTCTGATGAGTGCCCTATCTGCTATACCACATTACCTCTACATTGGGCTCCCCTGAAAGTGCTGTCAGGCTGCCAGGTAGATGTCTAGAGAGTGAAACTGTATGCCAAACCTCTTAAAACAGAGGAGGCAGGTTGCTAACATTTTGCTGATTTCAATTTAATGAAGCAATTTATATTTTGGAATTGCTACTGGTAAAACCAAAGAAGTTAGAGCGTATGTTTTCTCTATATAAAAGGTTGCCTCTCTATATAGTTGGAGCCAAGCTACTAACATTAAAACATCTGGAATTAATTATCTAAGCCAGATAATGTTTCCAGAATTATTTCAAAAACGCAAACAGATATACACTCATTTTCATCTGTCTATTAAAGGACAATAGAGAAAGGTTTTGCAACTGTCAAGCAGTAGGCACACATCTGCCAATACTATGGGCTTCAGAGTATGTGACTGTGATCCTGCAGCTGCTCAGAAATTAGCCAAATATCATCTATAAAACTGTTAATGAAGCTACATAGGCTTAGCTGCAAAAACCTCAACCTTGGTTTGAATTTTATATTACCATCATTATGATCAAATATGATCCAGATTGTATAGCTCTCCATTGTAGTATGGATGGATGGGTACAAAATATTGGAACCAAAAAAACCCAAGCTTTTTGTGGGGATATGTGAGGTCACACAAAACCAGGCCTGTTTTAAGAGCACCCTTTCTTAATTAAATTAACGATCCATTGCATTCATCCTGAACCCTGAAATCAGGGAGGATGGTTTTGATTCTATAACAAGACAGTGCATGGGAGTTCTCAGCAGAATCACTTCAGGCCAGCTCACAGTCAATCCAGAGAAAACACCCTTAACCAACCTGCCTTTCACTAATTTCAATATGCTTCTCTGAAGCAGCATAGGCTTCTGCGGGTTTCTCAGATGTTCTTCAGGTGTGATGTGCAAAGGCAAAGCTCTACCAGCCCTAACACAATTCAGCAAGATCTATGTGAGATCTTATGTACCCCCTACTTCCAGAGTACTAAGCACCTCACCTATACTAATTAATTTATCCTCACCGCAATTCTGCAAGGAAGGGAAGTATTATAGAATCACAGAATCATAGGACTGGAAGGGACCTCGAGAGGTCTTTTAGTCCAGTCCCCTGCACTCAAGGCAGAACTAAGTATTATCCAGACCATCCCCAACAGATGTTTGTATAACTTGTTCTTAAAAATCTCCAATGATGGAGATTCCACAACCTGCCTAGGCAATTTATTCCAGTGCTTAACCACCCTCATAATTATGAAGTTTTTCCTAATCTCCAACCTAGGCTGCTCTTGCTGCAATTTAAGACCACTGCTTCTTGTCCTATCCTCAGAGGTTAACAAGAACAATTTTTTCACCTTCCTCCTTGTAACCCAGAACTGATCTCTGCAGGACCCCGCTTGATTAGCCCTTCCAGCTTGACTGTGAACCACTGATAACCTGTTATGCACCTACCTTATAGTAGCTCCATCTAGGTTGTATTTCCCTAGTTTGTTTATGAGGTCATGTAAGACAGTATCAGAGGTATGATAAAGCATGATGTCACACCAGAAGTCAATGATGCCTGATATACCACTCCCCAATGATCTGACACCCATCCACATTCCTAATACAATATCTGCACTAATCAAGTTGTGCTCAGCCAATACACTCACAAGACTGGAGACTGCAAACAAAGGGAACAGTGTGAGACAAGGCATATCCAATGGAAGTTTTGTCTGAATGGGTGAAGTGCGTAAGGACTTCACGACTGACCGTTGAGACCAACTCTTGGTGTAAACTCACCTAACAGGGTGCTATGATTTTTTAATTTCTATTTCGGATCCTGCTACTCAGTTTCACTTAGTCCTCACTGAGGCAAAACAGCCACTGGGCCACTAGGGCTGCAGAGGAACCTTTGTCCTGCAAAGGGGAGTTGCATACCATCCGGACTGATTCTTCGGAAGGTCAGGCCATCATAGCCAGAACAGGAAGTGGCTGCAGTGGAACTCTGCAGAGGCCCAGCAATGCTCATGCAAACAGGAAGCTTTATTTCTCCCCTAGGTCACTTTTTCTAATCTTTTAAGCAGACACAGGCCACTTCAGTTTGGATTTTTTTATCTTTTGATCAGCTAAAAGCCTCAGGATTTAATACTGATTTTCAGAGGAATCTATGTATATTAGGTAGTGTAACAGAATCAGGGTAAATTTAAGGCCAGAGCATCCAGATACCAAGAAAATTGGCACAAAAGTATCCCCTTGTGAAAATACTAGATCTATATCATGTCTGCCCTTTACAAAATGAGTCTCTGCAACTCCAATCCCACACTTACCGAGAGGATGCACATCTTCATTAGACTCCAAAAGAGGAACCCAAATTGGATTGTATTAAAAAAAATCCAACACCACTGCTACAAGGACACACAAGCTGCTGCAGAATCCTCCACTGCCCCTTCTGCAGCTGAGCCTCAAGGGAAGCTGCTGTTAAATCAAAAGTCAGACAGCATCTCAAACTGAGAAAAATAAATCTAGCCTACACGGCCAGTGATAGACCCACATGCCTGTAGACGTGGCATATCTTGATTTTAGTAAAGCTTTTGATACTGTCCCGCATGACCTTCTCATAAATAACTAGGGCAGTGTTTCCCAAACTGGGAGGCCACTTGTTTAGGGAAAGCCCCTGGCGGGCCGGGCCGGTTTGTTTACCTGCCCCATCTTCAGGTCTGGCTGATCGCGGCTCCCACTGGCCACGGTTCGCTGCTCCAGGCCAATGGGAGCTGCGGGAAGCAGTGTGGGCCGACGGAGGTACTGGCCGCCACTTCCAGCAGCTCCCATTGGCCTGGCGCGGCAAACTGTGGCCAGTGAGAGCCGCGATCAGCCAGACCTGCAGACGCGGAAGGTAAACAAACCGGCCCGGCCTGCCATGGGCTTTCCCTAAACAAGCGGCATCCCAAATTTGTGAAACACTGAACTAGGGAAATGCAACCCAGATGGAGCTACTATAAGGTGGATGCAAAACTGGCTGGAAGACCGTTCCCAGAGTGGTTATTAGTGGTTCACAGTCATGATCGAAGGGCTTAACGAGTGGGTTCCCACGGGGATCACTTCTGGGTCCAGTTCTGTTCAATATCTTCATCAATGATTTAGATAATAGCCTACAGAGAGCACACTTATAAAGTTTGCAGACGATACCAACCTGGGAGGGGTTGCAAGAGCTTTGGAGATTAGGATTAAAATTCAAGATGATCTCAACAAACTGGAGAAATGGTTTGAAGTATACAGGATGAAATTCAATAAGGACAAATGCAAAGCACTCCACTTAGGAAGGAACAATCAGTTGCACACATAAAAAATGGGAATTTACTGGGTTTGTTTAGTCTGGAGAAGAGAAGCCTGAGAAGCCTGAGAAGGGGACACGATAACAGTTTTCAAGTATGTAAAAGGTTGTTACAAGGAGAAGGAAGAAACATTGTTTTTCTTAACCTCTGAAGATAGGACAAGAAGCAGTGGGCTTAAATTGCAGCAAAGGAGGTTTAGTTGGATATTACGAAAAACTTCCTGTCAGGGTGGTTAAGCATTGGAATAAATTGCCTAGGGAGGTTGTAGAATCTCCATCACTGGAGATTTTTAAGAGCAGGTTAGACAAAAACCTGTCAGGGATGGTCTAGATAATTAGTAAGGGACAGGACTAGATGACCTCTCGAGGTCCCTCGCAGTTCAATGATTCTATGTTGGCAGGTGTGGGTGGGTTGCATCTCTTTCCAAATCCACAGGGACAAAACACACTGGTCAGTTCTTTATCCTCATTGTTCATACATGAGGGGGCTTCACAGGGTCACAGGCGCATACGAGGATGAGATGGTGTTTTCTAGTATTTAGAGCAGAGGACTGGGAGTCAGGACTTGTGGGCTCTGTTCCCAGTTCTGCCACTGATGCACTGTGTGATCGTGGGCAATTCCTATTAACTTTGCTGCTCCTCCATTTATTCTGTTATTTTACCTTGCTCAGTGCTTACATTCAAACCCTGTCGATATGGTCAAAGACTGTGGTTACTGATCAAGAACAAACTCTATCTGCCTACCAACAGAATGACAGCCTGTGTTCAGGGGAGCCATATCCTGAAAACTCACTGGATCAGCTACATAGAGGAAGCAGTGCCTCTCACACCACAGGGTACTCTGAGCTGGAGCTCCTGAAATGTATTCCTGGCTGTGCCACTGACTCATTGTGCAAGTCACTTAGCCTCTGTGCCTCAGTTTACCCACCAGTGAAATAAATCCTTACATCACACAGGTTTGGCGAGGTTTAATTCTAGATCTGTAAAGAGCTGTGAGGCCCTCAGATTATAGGCTCCATAGAAAGGCAAAGTATTAGCATTAGTACCTGATTCTTGTAGGTGTACAGCTGTGGGTTAATGCTAGCATGAGCTGAGTAAGCAAAGCATGTCAATCTGTCAGTCCAGTGCCTACCAGCTAGGAAACTTGCTTTTAACTGCTCATTGCCCCTGTTTTCATTCAGCTTCAAATGGCATTATATATCTGTGCTGGGCCCCTTTAAACTCTGGCCAATTCTCAGGCACACATCTGTACAAAATAAAACCCTACCAGGTACTGGTCAACTAGAAGTGGCTAGCTAGAGGAAACAGCCCTGCTAAGTACCGCCTGCCAGGTGATCTCATGGACACTCAGTCCCTCCACCCCCTCCATCACCTGCTACTCAACAGTGCTCACATTCAGCAACCCATTTGTTTTAAGGTGGCTCTTGGTTTCAGTCATTTCAGATGGTTGTTTTCTGGGGAAAGTGCTCCTTAAAACAAATCCTTTCCTCTCCACCTCACCCACATCTTTGACATTTCAGCGCTCCAGAAAATAAAATGTTTCCAAATCTAATTTTCAGCTTTGGATCTGCAAGACCTAGAGGCAACGCACAAGTAGGAAGAGTTCATTTCTCAAATCCCAGCTGAAAGATGAAAAGAATGGCAGAAGCTGGGTATAAAATCCTTTTGGGAGCCACAGATTGACTCGCTGGGTAGGAAGTGACCTTCGCCCCCTTGCACAAAATATCTATCGGCTCACGGTCTAAATGCTCCCTAGCTCCCCAGAGATGGAATTTGTTTTCCTGTAGGTTGCAGTATGATTTGCTAAATATATTATGACGCACCAGTCCACAGCTCCCAGACCTCTGTGTGGCTTCTCCTCCCCTCTAGGAATTTCACATACAAATCACTGTCAAAGTGACAGCATTAGCACAAGTGAGTTAACACAGAGCATTCATCAACCTACAGCCCTAATTCTCCTGTATGCAAAGGCCACTTTACCCCTCTCTGACAGTGTAAAGGGTTGAGCTGTACCTGTTTTAAGGTCCCTTTACACTGCTACAGTAGTTGCAATGGCCTTATTATAAATGAGAATAAGGCACCCTACGTTGCTTACCTGAGCACAGGGTTTTCAAAAAGCCAGAAGGGTGTCAATTAGGCTCTATATATCACTTACCGTAACCAAAATTGGACTTTTTTTTCCTTAATAGGTTTGACTTCCTGATTCCCTGAGATATTGTTGTTATTTCTTTTTAAATCATTAAGTGGAAAAAAATATTCAAGAAACAAAGCAAAAATTTACTGTAGGGCCTAACATAAACAAAACTGTGGATTCATGCCCTGACAAATGCACATAGTGTTCCTATGCTCAGAACTGAAATAAGATTGGCACTATAAAAATATTTGGGAGGAAGAGCTGATGCAATTTCAATTTTAAATTAACGACCCCTGAAGGGGATGGACAGGGAAAAAGTTAAGCCCTCATTCTGGGGGGAAATAAGTTTTCAGACAGGTAAAACTGTGGGTCCTGAAAATATTTTTCTTTTCAATGCTTAAAATGCAGTTAGCAATGTGAAGAGTTAGCAATGGCCCCCAGAGAAGACAAATGTTAAGGCGAGTAATGTTCCTTCCTGTGCTACTCTAAACCAGGAGATGACAGCGGATCCAGCTCAGATCCATGCTTAGCAGTTCAAACCCATGTCTCATCACTGTGACTATCCCATCCACCAAAAAAAGGAAAACATCTGGACCAATGACTATAGCAAGCTGGAGCTCTGGAGAGGAAGGGCATACACATACATATGCTCTGCTTCCTGTTTTGTGTGATGAAAGACGCTTGTGGGATTTAAAAGAGAAAATCTGACAGTGCCACTGTTTATTCTCTGTGGGCCTTATTCACCACAACCCTATACTGGGCACAGTTGCTTACTCAGGGTCAATGGAGTGCAAAGTGGGTGTGCGGTGCTACCACATCCGAAGGAAAGCACTTTATTTCACTCACTTTGCACTGGTGAAAATGACAGCAGGGAAACGGTGGATTGGGCCTTGTAGAAGTGAACTCTCTTGAGCAGTTTTCAATTTGAGGAGAGGGAGAGAGAGAGCGAGAGGCAGAGAGACTGTTTCTATCTGCTCCCTCAGGACCGAAGATGAAGGCTGCTGCGAGCTATCCTGCTGAAATACTATGCGCTGCATTGGACAGCATGGCCGCACCGGCTTTAGCGATATAGGAAGCTGTGGTTTCCGCTTCCACTTTGTAACTCAAGGTAAAATCTGGTCCCTGTGCACAGCTGAAACAGGTTATCCGTGCACAGGGGAACTATATGTGGAAATGGGGCATCGGGATCCTACCCATGACACAGGGACAGAGTGTGAGTGCTCCCACAGCTCCAGGACGCAGGGTTAGATTTGTGGATATGGGCGGTCGTGGGCATGATGGCCATGCTTGGCAACACACCTGTCCCAGCCCAATCCCCTGGCCCACTGTAGAGCCATGATGGAACTGTCCTTCCCAGGGCCTCTGTGCAGCCTCCCATCCGTGCAGCACATTTGGACAGGTTCCACTGCAATCCAGGCCTTCCCTGTCCCCTGGCAGGGGTAGGAAGATTTGGCTCACAAAGCTACGAAACAAAATAAGGTCCAACAAAATGCCTAGAAACGAAAGCTTTTTGCAAAAATGTGAATTCCCAGACTGGTTTTAGATGGGCACTTACTGCAGCGGTAGTGCCAAGCTATCACTTTTCATCTTGAACTAAATCCCAAACTAGCCTTCAGTCCAAGAACTGGACATTTCCGAGTTCAGACTGTGGTTAGCTATCAAAGACAACTAAAAAAAGATATTCCACACACAGGTGTTTTTCAACGAGTAAGTCACCTCAACAGTCCCTTTTACAACTTCCCTTTTGATGTGTTCAGACTTCTCATTAAAGTTTCATTTCTTTCTATATTTTCTCTTGGGAAGGGGGGGGGGGTATGTGTGTACAAAAGTTTACTTCATAACTTTTGACCGGCAGCTGCAATAGCAGCTGTTACCAAGGGACAAACTGTGCTTCAGACAAGGTTATTGACTTTACTGAAATTCCTCCATCATTTGAGGAGCAAAACAGAATTTCCTGCATATAATCTGAAGTCATCTTCCCCTGCTGAGTTCCTGAAAGCATTTTTTAAATTGATTTTTAAAGATTAACAACATACAGGGTCTCCACGGTGACCTGTACCATTTTAAAGATTAACAACATACAGGGTCTCCACGGTGACCTGTACCATTTTAAAGGCATGGAACCCAAAGATCTTTGATATTCTTATCCAAATGATTCATATAAGTTAAAAAGGAAGAAGAGAAAAGGAAAACAGCTCAAGTGGTGGACACGCTGTTGGCAGCAGCACACTGGAATAGAGCAGATAACTTGCCCTAAGTTTTGGTGGAGTTACCTGGACAGTTGGGTATCATCATATGGCAAAGGGAAGAACTGAAATAAATTTTAATAGAAAAAATAGAGTCCAGTCTTCAGAAATGGAGCTGGGGGATTGTGAGCACAGTGGCCATGTCCTGCAACTTACCTGAACCAGCCCCAAATCCTTAATACAATTTGCTTAGCTTTGTCTGAATTGTAGGCATAGGCCATGAAAGACCTCATGCCAGATATTTTTTTTGATGGTGTCTGTTAGCCCCCATTACTAATATTTCTCTTACCCTTGCTAGCCAGAGGGAAACACTGGATTGTTCCCCCTGCTTGCATCATGCTGCAACAGTACCTTCGGCCACATTTACTACACTTAGCAGGCTACAACATGTGCCAAGGGAGTCCCAAGGGAGTAGTTGTGTGACGCACTGAGAGACTTGTGACCCAAATTCTGGGACTTTTGGACACTCCCACCAGCTAGGAGTCACGATCCCCTTGTACTGCAGTTCAACAAGTATTATGTAATCTCATCACAGGCGTTAAGTCTCTGGCTTTAAAAAAGTGTCCCTGAATTTCAGTGCAGACAGCAGATGATCTCGCTGCCCTTTGGCTATGCCTAGTGCTCCGCTTCTGTATGGATGACAGCAGTAACTCCACATCCCTTTCCTACCTGAGCAGTTACAGATCTTTTATTGTTGCCTATTTTAAAATATGTACTGAAATGACTGATACATTTGTTACAGCTTGCCTTTGGTGGCTGTCTGTCTATTTAGCAGCCAGCGTTGTTCTTTCCTCTTCCGTGCGCAATGTGTTAAAGTGGACGGCACTAAAAGATAGCAGGTTAAAGTTATCGGGCCAAGTCTTGCAGCCCTTACAAAGTCTCAACTCCCACTGACTTCAGTGGGACCCCAGCACGACACTGAGTTTCCCAGTGGACCCTGCATGCCCATAAATCACTGAACAGGTTAATGCGTGGGTGGACTTTCATGTTTATTTTACCCTCTCCAAACCCCTGGGTCATTTCAAAATGCCACCAGCCTGGGCAAATGCAGAGCTGGTGTCCCCTGAGAGTCCTTCTCTCACTCATGCCCAGCCATCCAAGAAAGAGAGAGGACTTTCTTCAAGGGAGAGCACTCACATCTCTGTCATAACATCTGGCCGGGGGGAGAAGCCTGAGTTCATATCCCATCCCAAAGCTCCATGTTAACACCTCGGTCCTCTGTCGGCACATTCCCAGGCCGCACTGAAGGATTCGTTTTGAGCAATAAATTGAACATGAATGCTGCAATGCTGGGTCACGTAGCCTAAAACCTATCACCCATCCCAGACCTGATTTCTACACCGACCCGAACTAAGTCACTCGCATATATGGCCGCTGGTGCGCTGCAAAGCTTGTACAGCCCAGAGTGTGCCCTTCCAGGACCATGATGGTAGGTATTGACAGCCTATAAAACCACATTTCTGTCTCCCCAGACAGATATGTTCTCGCGCATACATATCACTTGCTTACTAAGGGATTTTGCCCTTCACTTGTCCCCTCTTGCACATTTCCATTGTGTCTTGGCTGTCCTCACAGAAGCACAGGCCACTGCTGCAGTTGGAAGCATCACCTGGTTCTACTGCATTTGATCATTTGCCCCCTCCCCCTGGATCTGAATCCTGGGACTGATGGTTTTTTACCACCTTAAGGCTCGCTTCCACCTAGCTCAAGTTCCAGGCCTGCCTGCTTTATTTACTCTACATTGCAGTTTAGACAGCACTATAAACCCAAATTATTTTGGAAGCTCCTCAAATAAACAGATGGGCAGAACAATGCCAAGTAAATAAGTATCCCCTCCAAGGACAGGAAAAGAGACAGCAGGCATTTAGCAGCACAATCAGTATTGTGCTCACTTACCTAATCACTGGTTCAGGTATCGCCTCTGCTCCCGCTGGAACTTGGACTCCTTTCTCCCACTCCTGCCTCCAGGGATCGGCAAGTATGTAGTACTCATCTGGACTCAACTGATGTGAGTCAGGGATTTTCATGGCTGTTATCAGATCGGTACGAAAAACCTACAGAAAAAAGCAATGAGACAGTCTTAAATGACTCGGAAGAGATGAGACATTGCACTGGGGCAGTGGCATTCCCCTTGCAAGCTGGCATTCTTTACGGATTTCCCAACGGGACAGTCATGCCAGGCCTGAAAAAAGACAGGGACCCGCCTGGAGCAGTGGAAGTAACTGTGGAGAACAGGTAAACTCCTGTTCACACACTAGGATATATCATCAGACTTTCTGATTTCCTTCATATTATAACGCAAGGGCTTTCAAGAAAACTTCCTGTCTTCAGCTCAACTTCCCCTCCCCTTTCATGGGGGTCAAGGGGACAGGCTACTGGAGTGGCTGCTCACAGAACTGGACTGAACCCCAGAGCCCATGCAGAGTATCTCTTTACTTCCTGATTCTCTCACATTATTTCACTTTCCTGTTATTCATGCTCCCAGTCAGGGGAAGACCTGGCTGACTGCAACTGATGGCTGAGTCATCCCTGCTTAAAGACACTGAAACAAAACTGCTCCATGGAATTCTGGTCTTTCTACTGGGAGGCCTCAATGTCCCGGAGTAGGCTGAGATCCTGGAACTTGGTGGCCTGGATGAACTTGGACCACTATTCTTATTATTCCAACAAGCAGAAGAGAATGCAGGCTTCTCTTCCCACAACTTTAGGGGAGAGAGGGAACAAACCACAGAATGCTCTCAGTGTGTTCCCCAAGAGAAGAGCAGATTGTCAGCATGGGAGGTGCAGGTAACTAAGAGATGGGACTGCATGTGATAAGAATATCAAACCCTTATGACCAGCACCTCTGGCCTTTATGACTGAGGAATCTCACTGTGGGATTCACTCTCTTCTCCTCCTGTCACTTAATAGGCACATTAGCCATTTGTCAAATTACAACTAGATGAAAAGACAAGCAGCAAATATCTTGATATCTAAACATAATAGGCCTGACTCTCATCTCACTCACACTGGTGTAAATCAAGAGTAACTCCATTTTACATCAGTGTAGGATGCGTGTATGTGAGATCCGGGCTTTATATTTCAATCAATGCTGGGAGAGAGATAGCCAACATTAAAGAAGGGTAAAATAAAGGGTGCACTATTTTCCTCCAGGCGATAAATGGATTAAACATATTCATACAAACAACTACTTTGAACTCAGCAGAAAAATCAAAGACTCCATGTTTTCACTGCATTCAGCTTCTTGGGACATGTTGATGTTTTTTTCTTCTTGAATGGCTAATACAGATAAGGCTGTAGTGAATGTACACAGTCACCTGATTCCCATGCATGTTTTAGTTTTTATTATCTGCTACAAATGCAGAGAAATCAGCAAAACCCTTCTATGATCTGCCTTCAGAAACTGCTCCTTTCAGGTCACAACACAGTTCTCATACAAAATGCTCTGGGTCTTTTTTTCTAAAACTCATCATTCTTAAAACATAGCCAGAGCAGCCCTGGCAAATGCAGAGGCACTTAAAAACAGCCAGATTCTTTGACACTGACCTTGCCCCCGTTTCAGAAGCAAACATAGCATTGCCATTGAACAGCCTGTCTCTGCAACACAGTGATTCAGGGACATGCTGGAAAACCATGGGTTGAGCTACATCCAGCATCCTTAAAGGAAAACTCCTGTGTTAATTATAAATCTTAATGGGCAAAACCAATATTTTCTAAGGGGTAGAATAGCTGGCCCTCAGTGTGGGTACCTGTGGGTGGAGAGGAAAGGTATAAGGAACCATTCGGAAGCTATCTACAATTTTAGTCCCAGACGGCAACACCTGGGGTGCAAGCTACTCCCAAAGAAACATCTGGGGGCAGGCAAACGGTGAGGGAACTTTCTACCTTCAGCTACTCCAGTCCTACAGCTTTTTTCAAAAACATGGTATGAATTTTTTTTAAATGAGAGGAAATATTTTTTTGGTACTAAAAAGCTTTGTGACCCTTTTTCCTCAAGCTTCCAAGGAATATTCCCTCTCTTTGGAGAGAGACTAAGCCTGGGAAATTCCATCCCATAACGTGAATGTTTCAGAAAGCTGCAAACGGCTGAGAACAGACAGTTCAAATGACAAGACTTCTGCATCCATAACTATGGCAGTCACTACCCCTGCCCCACATTACATATAGGGATGGAACAATGGACACTTGAGTCCAGACACCTAAGAAATCTTCCCTGACCAGAACGAGTATTGAAACCTGCCCCTGGAGTTCTGGTTCCAGGTTGGCTCCGTAAGTACAAAGGGTTCTGGCTTGGCGGCTGAAAAGATTTTGTCCCCTGGTGGAAATGTTGTGAGATTCCTGCTATTTGGGGGTGAGATTTCAAAAGATCCACTCACAAGATTTGATATCAAGAAGTGGACAAGATACATTTGAGGTGGCTGGTGTCCTCATGTTCTTCAGGGGAAGATGCTGATCTTCCTGTCCCCAGCATCCTCCCGACCGAAGAAGCCAGGACTTCACCAACTGGCTGAACCCCTTTCTGAAAATGACATGATTGTGGACAGAGGCTGCAGGCAGCTCACTCTCTCCTCCACAGACAGCAGGAACCCTCCACCTAACAAACCTCTTTGTCCTGCTCAACCCTCAGTCTGCATAATGCTAGGAAGTATGGCTATTTTCCTTTTAGTTTGGAGGGACTACTTTTTTTATTTTACAGCAAATGTGAAAGGATACCAAGAGAGAAAGACATCCATAGGTGAGTCACAGGGCTATATCTGTTTTCACTTGCACCACAATAAATCCAGAGCACCAACAGAGGTATTCCGGATTTACACTGGTGTAACTAAGACCAGGATCTGCCTCACAAATACAGAAGCCCTAGACAGGGTATCACAAATGCTCTGTGGCGTTATTGTTCAGAGATCCCAAAGGAGTAGATTAAGATGGGCCAGATATTCAGCTGATGTAAATCAGTGTAGCTTGAACAGAGGTATGTCAATTTACACCAACTGGGTTCTGGCCATCTGTTTTCAGTATTGCTGGTAATAAAAAGTGAAGGAAGAGAATGGAAAATTGTTTGCAGAATCATTTCTGAATGGAGCCAAGATTATACTCCATTCCACTAGCGTAAATCTGGGGTGACTCTTCTGCAGAGAATGAACTTACTCCCAATTTAGACCAGAATTTGGCCCAGAATGCCTCTTAAAGTTTTCTTTGAGGTGTCAGCAACACTTCTGAAATTCACAAGGTTGTAACTGTTGGTCTTAATTGCTAATGGTTATTGGATGACTCAGATGTTAAGACCAATCCCTGGCACATTTTGGGGCTCACTAACAGCATACCAGTTTGCTGGAAACACAAAGGAATTACTAGGTTATAAAGCTGTTTCACACTTTAATATTCTGTCTGGCTTCCCAAAAGGATGGATATTGTTTACAGTCTTGGGGAAAAAAACAGCTTGTTTAGTGAACAGGAAAAAAATCAAACTAAATGGTGGTATACATGCCTGCCTACATGGCCAGAGCCTGCAGCCGAATACACTCCGATTCTCACTGACCCGTTAAACTGCTCAACTGGGCCCCTCCTCTCGGAGAATTCTCCAGCCCTGGGATAGTGATTTTGCTCATCTTCCCTTCCCATTTTGCTTCTGGACCTAGTGAGGTTTCCCTGATGTACACTGTGGGGAAAAAAATAATTCCACAAAACAGATCATGGTAAATAAGGTTTTTCGTCCAGGGGATTGCCTGACAGCAACGATTTGATTAGAGCTACCCCATCTCTTGGAGAATAAAGAACCATTTGTAAATGAAAATGGATGATTTCTCCTTTTCTCCGCATCAGTTATTATCTGAAATAATAACCCACAATGCTAGCAATAACATCCAGACACCAGCTATCCCTAATCAGTCTGTCTCAGGCAACTTCTGCATTACCTTATGTGTGGCTGGGATGGATCAGGTGTTTTCTTCACTGCTTATTCTCAAACTAACTATTGCTTGGGATGAACTGTAATGAATGATTCCAGGATGGCTTCACACTTTCAGTACAAAGATCAAATGCCCTGGAGGGTATTTGGGAAACCAAATGGGATACTATATAGGAAAATAGACATTAGCCCCTAACTGAGACCTGGTATTTAGGTCAGTTCATTTAATTCTCAGAGCCTCAGCTGATAACCCAATTACAGCTAAGTACAAATACATAAACAACCTTTTCTATATTGCTACCTCTTTGGACAGCAGTAGCACCTTTTTCCTGCTGCATTTGTTTGGAGACATTTTTGACCCCATCTATAAAGAGCTAAATTAAACTGCCCAGACACAGTCTGGCTACATCTTCCAATAAAAACATAATTAACAGCCTACATGTTATAGTCAGAGCTAGGCTGGGTTTGAGAAAGGTCAAGTTCCTTGAAGTCTCCATATGCCAATATAATTTAATTGTTAAGAACACCACAGTAACATTTTATTATGCTACTAGGCTGAAAAATTAAAATAAGATTAAGACAAATGCCAAGTAAACATAAGAAGTAATGTGAAAAAGACATCACAGTCCTTACAGTTTTGCATCTCTGAATATCAAGCAATACAAAAACTATAAATAAATATAAATAAAAAATAAAGCCAATGCAGCTCTAATGCATTTCTAAAACATAATGTATGTATGTGCCCTTTTAGTGATAGATCTACAGTCCCCAATGTCACCATTCAGACCTAAAAGCTGTTTACGTTATTCAGTATCACCAAGTGACTATCTCCAAAGGATATAAAACAAGCAAGATTCAGCATCAATCTGAACCTTTTACCTTGCTCTGAGTTTCCACCTAGCCTGTTAGGACAAGGGATAATTCTGTTTCGGTGGCTATGAAGATCTCCCCTCTCTGAATTGTACATGTTTTAATAACAGGACATGAGATCCATTTAAAATCCTAGTATTTGTTTACTTACAAATTCAATGGGGCTAAAATGTTATAGCATTTCTAATGTGTCCAACTCAAGGCATCTTGCCAAACAAACATTTTCAGTAAGGGCTTACTCATTTGGAGGTCTCTCAATTTTTTATGCCCAACCTGAGACCCTTTGGGATTTATTCTCTAAGGTGCTCAGCACAGCACCCATAACTCCAGCTGGAGCAAGGGAAAGTTGCAGATTCTCAGTACCTCTGAGAGGCCCAATTTGGGCAATGAAATATTGAGGTACCCAAAACAAGTAAACGCTTTTGAAAATGTAAGGTGTGACAAATCTGTGCCTTAGCTTCCCCATCTATAAAATGGGGATAATGACTCTGACTCACAGGGGTAACAGGCATAACTTACTGATGGGTAAAACTTACCCTTCTGCATGAGGTCCAAACACCATGTCCCACTTAGACTCCACTGAAAAGGCTTACGTGGGACTCATGATCTTGTGCGGGCCCTCAGCAATTTCTCCCTTTGGGAGTCTCGGGTGAAGTGCAAAGCTCTATTTGACAACAAGGAGGATAACAGCAAGAGACATGCAAAGCCAAGTTTTTCTCCTTGAAACAGTTGCTAAGTTTGCCAGAAGTCTCAATCTCAGAGACACTGCCTGCCTTTGAGATTGCTGTAGGATCCCTGAAGTGTGCATTCAGCTACCTGACCTTGTTGTCAACTCAGAACTTCCAGCCTCTTCCTCCTGGTGCTTCCCACCCATCCACATCAGCTACCTGGTGATGATACTGACTTCAAAGACTTAGCTGTATAAGTAATTACAAATATGACATCACTCCTTCATGATATGCAAATAACGAGAAATCGTCCAGGAATTTTCTGGCTCGGGAGTCTGAAACTGGCACAGAAGACAAAACGCTGCTGAGAAAAAACACAGCTCGTGCAGAAATTCAAGAATGTTTTCTTCCTCCCAATTACTTTTTTATTGAAGTATGATTGTGCAATTACACTAACCTGCCAGGAAAGCACAACTACCAGAACCCCAGCTCCAATGCCTGCAGCATCAGGCATGGCTTTTAGTCTTCTCTTGGGAGACCGTCCCTCCTTTCTTCTGTCCATAACTGACAAGCACAGCATCAGAACTCAGAGTTATGGGATTCATTGAGGATTGGTGGGGGCAGGGGAGCTGAGATTGCCAACTGTGATAGTGACAACAGGATATGGACAGCTGTCTATCAATAACTATACTAACTCCACCAACTCCCGGCACAGAGGCCAGTGAACAGCTGCCATTTTGGCAATGTTGATCACTCCCAATCTGACCGTGATTTAAACTGGTGACCTAAAAGCAAAAGGTTCCATACCTCATCGTCATCTCCCTTGAGAATTTTACCCTACAGAGAAACAGAAACTTTTCCAAATAATTATCTCCGCCATCACTAAAGAAGATACCTATCATCGGATATTTAGTGTTGCAAGAGATCATGGGTTTAACTGTGCTGTGTTGATTATTCTCTTAATTATCAGCAAGATTTAAAAAAACTAGGCTAAGTTATAAGAAATATTTACTGTTTTAAAAATAAAAGATTCGATTAAAAAAATAAAAGTATGATCACAGAGAGTGAAGACTAAGGGGCTGATTGTCTCACACCGGTTTTCCCCCGAGCGGCTAACTCCATTGACATGAGAGAATTACTTTGGATTTACACTGTATGAGGGAAAGCAGGATGACTTGACTAGTGGATCTCTGGGCTCCTAACTTTACTCTCCACCTTCAAAAAGATCATTCTGCTGTCTCTTGAAAAGAGGACTTTGGCAGCTACAGAGCTCTGGTTTTAGAAGAGTAACCTAGCTAGGGATCTTAATTCTTATTTGCAAAGCCGCGATCACATGACTGTAGTATGCTAAAGACAGTGGGTTGGATCCTCCGGTCTCGGCACAGGACCAGAGAGAGGTATGCAAAAGTGATTTACACCAGCCTGGAATCTGGTCCATCATCTTCATTCTACAAATTGAAGGAACAGAGGTACAGAGATGCAAAGTGACTTGCTCAAAGTCACACAAGTCTGTAGCAGAGATGGGAAGAGCATTCAGGTAATGTGCCTTATCTGATGGATGTGTATAAGCGTGCAGGACAGAGAACTAAATGCTGGATTGTTCATTGTCTCTGTAGGTCATGTTAAGTCTTAGAAACTGCAGAAGCTTTGGAGCCCCCATAACAAATCAGTGATGGAGCCTCCAATTGTATGTGTCACCTTAATGGCTGTAGTAAGCGTTCAGAAAACAAAGCTGGCTTGAGCTATCTAATCTGTTTGTTTCTCTACTTGTATGGCCATATCACCACCATATCCAGCACTCGTCAAATATACTCCCCCATCATTCATGGACCAAATGCCATCAGAGTCGAGTTTGGCTATGTAATCTGTCATCCATGCAACAAAGAACACCCCACCCCTGGCATCTAGAGGCTTTCTGCAGACAGTGGACTGAAAAGAGGCGCTGAATGGAGAAAAGAAAAAGTCCTAAAACTGGTGATCAGTATTGCTTGCCACTAGGCAGTGCCGCTTTGCTCCAGTGCTCTCTGTCCACAGGAAGACTTCTTTGGCACAGGAGCACAAAGGCAACGATAAAAAGCATTAAAAATCCTTGCTCCTCTTGCAACAGAAAGTGGACTCATTTTATCTTGATGTGTGCTGTGTGGACTGGATCTATGTTCCGTGGGCGCTCAGCTCCTCACCATACAAACTAAGAACAACACATTTTGCTTAGTTTACAGCTGTTACCTGGGGTTATTTATTTAATTCTTTCTCAGTCTGCATGGTTGCTTGAAGGGGTCACAGTTCCTGCACTGCCTGGGTGCCTTCAGCACCCCGGTAGCATCTCCATTGAAAGTTTATGCTGTGCAGCCTACCTGACTTTGGTCACTAGTCTGAGTAAAGCCAGGACCAGCTTTACAAATAGCTCACAAGATCCTCAGGGGTTGAAGTGAAGCATAGTGTTGTGAGGGCAAGACCTTCCTGAATGCTACGGACACAGCCTGCTGTCCTTACCATTGAAAAGGGAGAGCGAATCAGCGTTCTGCACAGTTTCTCACCAGTGTATTGCACAAATCACAGGCCTGTGTTTTCCTACACTAAGTCTTTCCCCAAACTCGTCCCTTCAGGCTTGTCAACTCACGTTGGGATAGAAGATTAGTTCTAATTTTAAACCAAATAAGTATGATTGTATCTATTTCCCCAAAGATGATAAGGCACATTGCAGGCTGGATTTGTAATATTACCGCTTCGCTTATTTAGTCCTTCTTCGAAGACAGATAAGCCTCCACTTTCAAAGGCAGCAAGTGTGCCAACACTCTATCATGATGATGCCTCTGTTTTTCCATGAAGAACTGGAAATGCATAAATTACTAACTATCAAAGCAGAACGCTTTAGAAATGATAGAATGCCACAGAAATTCTAAAGGAAAGCAGATCAGTTGTCTGGAAATCTACCAGCAGCTAATATGTTCAAATTGTAATCTAAATGTCTTTTTGTTTTGAATTGTCTGGGATTAGGGTTGGGAAAAGACTCAATTATTCTACTCAAACTCTTCTGAATTATTTATGAAAACTAAATAAAGGATAAATTAGGCACTGATGAACTGAGGACCTGGTGGTGGAGGGAAAGTTGTGTACTAGAAAACAAGCAATTTTCTCTCAATAGGACTGTTTACTATTTCCTCCCTTCTGCAAAAATTGACAAATAGTCTTTAAAGGCCTGCTGCTTAGCAACACCGGTTCCGCTGATCTGCTTGGAAGATGTTAATTGCTTTTTCAAACAATGTGAACAACGGTTTAAAGAGCTATAACTCTAATTTAATAACCAACATGAGCCGCAAGACCAACTATGGCGACTGTGACGGCGACGTAGTGACTTCAGTAATGGACTGGCCATGGTAGCTCTCTCCCTCTCACTGAACTGGAAAGTAGCACAATCAGGATCTCAATGTATGGAGAACTCTGTCCACCTGAAAGGGGACAAGACCTGGGGCCACAATTTCAAAGGTATTCGGGTGTCTAAAGATGCAGATAGATGCCTAGTGGGATATTCAAAAGCACCCCAGCAGGTTAGACATCTGTCATTGATTTCAATGGGACTTGCTACACTTAACCTGTGTAAGTGCTTTTGAAAATCCCACTAGGTGCCTATCTGCATATTTAGGCACATAAATGTGTTTGAAAATTTGACCCCAGGGGCCTGTATTTAGGGCTAGCCTCAGCACAAGCTAACCAAGAATCTACTTGAGGCCAAACACTTTTGGCGGCCTCATGTCCCCTGCAAGATCAGCAACTCCTAGGCGGACCCCCCCCTTCCCCTCCATCTCCATCAGTGCATCTGGAGAAGCAGGAAACACCTCCTTACCAGTTCTTCTAACTCCCTATAACAAAAGGAGCAGAGGAGGAGGTAACTTATGACCTGATTTCTCCTAGTCCTGACTTTCTGTTCTTTGATATCTACATTCAGTGTCTGGTGGGTACACCTGGACCACAGAAGGTGCTGAAAGGCATGTGCCCCTCCGCCTAGCTGCTCCCTTGTAACCAGCTCTAAATGCTATACCTCTCCCAGAAAAGAACCCCAGGTGCCTCCCTCCTCTAGCATAAAGCTTGTATACCTGGATCAATGTTCTTACTCCAAAAGAAGCTGTGCCAAGAGATGCACAGGCTCCACCGCCCCTGGGAGCTCGGGCTGGGACTCTTCAGCAGTGCTACAGCAGACAGGCATCTTTCTTTTTCCCATTGGCTTTTTTTCCCCCTGCATTATTGGCCCTGCCTAGACACTTGCTTTAACATGATAAATACCATCATTAAATATCAGCCCAATGAAAATGTATGGCATTGCCATGGCTCTGTGATCCTGAGAGAGACAGACAGAATCAAATCATCCTGTGCTTTCAATATGCCATTTGCAACACTCTTATTTGCTGCCTATTCGGGAAAGTGGTAGAGAACATTTTAAACAGATCTGAAGAATAAACATAGAATCAAAAGGAAGTCAGGGGGATGCACATTAGTGACAGGCATTACAACACCACATTAGCAAAACTGGCACCTTTTGTTATGGCTCCTGATACCCAGTAAAATGGTCACACTTCCATGCCAAAGGAAAATGACTAATCAGATGGAAAAGAAAAGAAAAAACATCAAGAAAATGGCAATAAATGGACCAAGCAAAGCAGGTGAAATTCACATTTGTGCTGAGTGCTAGCACATACCTAGGCCTATGCCTCACTTCAGACATGGGGCTTAGCCAGTGCACAGTCCTGGTGTTCAACTTCTGCACTGGGGTGAATTGCATCCTGCTTGTCAGGGCCGGCTTTAGCAATTTTGCCGCCCCAAGCATGGCAGCACGCCGCGGGGGGTGCTCTGCCGCTCACTGGTCCCGCGGCTCCGGTGGGCCTCCCGCAGGCTTCCCTGCGGGGAGTCCGGTGGTCCCATGGCTCCAGTGGACCTCCCGCAGGCGTGTCTGTGGATGCTCCACCGGAGCCACGGGACCAGCGGACCCTCCCCAGGGAAGCCTGCGGGAGGTCTACCGGAGCTACCTGCCGCTCTCTGGGCAACCGGCAGAGCACCCCCCGCAGCGTGCTGCCCTAAGCACGCGCTTGACACGCTGTGGCCTGGAGCCAGCCCTGCTGCCTGTCCGGTCTATTCCTACATTTAGGCTCCACTCCAGCTGCAACGAACATCTCACTGATCTTAAAGGCCCAGAAGCCAGATAACGTCATGGCTGTTTTCTTAAAACTACATGAACCAAACTTTTCTTGGCAACCGCCACCACAGGAAGGCTCAGGACTGAATGGGCTTTGGGGACTCTCATCCCTGAGCGATGATCCCTGCAGGTCAGGATTGGGGCACATTGTGGGGCAGCACAGGGAAACTGTCACTGCCTTTGCCCACACTCACAGACTCATATATAGACTTTAATGCCAGAAGGGACGATTGTGATCATCTAATCGGCCCTCCAGCACATCACAGGCCACAGAACCTCACCCACCCACTCCTGTTATAGACTCTTAAACTCTGGCTGAGTTACTGAAGTCCTCAAATTTTGATTTAAAGATTTCAAGTTACAGAGGACCCACCATTTAATTCAAACCAGCAAGTGACCCATGCCCCAAGCTGCAGATTAAGGTGAAAACTCCCCAGGGTCTCTGCCAGTCTGACCCATCACCTTCCTTCTTCCGAGGATTTCAGTCTCCAGAGCTACCAGCCCAGCAACTACTGACCAGCACTAAATTCACTTTAAAGAGAGATGCAAAACAGGAAAACATTAGTCATCAGGTCACACTATTCTTCACGCCTCTCCCCACCACCGATGAGCTGTGACTCAATCCCCAAAGCATCTTCTCTGCACGCTGATTTTAAAAACACAGTGGGGTAAAATTCACCTCTTTACAGAAGGCCAGCACGTGTCCTGGAAGTCTTCAAAACAGAGCTTATGTGGTGCACATATAATGCAATGATTGGCGTATTACAGGGTTCCCGCTCTGCACTCACTTCTAAAGGCTGCGAGTCTGTTACAGCCCCAGCTTGGGAGCCTTGACTATTTAGCTCAAGTTGTAGCAGCAGGTGCTTTTAGCCCTGGAGGTCCCTGCTTCACTCCCTGGTGCGCTGGCATCACATATGTAGACAAGGTGCTGACGCTTTGATATATATATCTCTTTCACTTGGTGTTTTCCCACCATATATGAATTCAGTCAATCTCCATTGTCTTGCTACATCGAGAAACGTTCTATTGGCCTCTCTGCCACATTTCCAGTGCAGTGTAGGCCTTGAGATCTACAATGTATGCTCTGGCTCCAGTAGCTGATTAAAGGTTATTCCCCCACGTTTCAGAACGACAATGCTAAAAAGCTGATCATGTATTGCTCTGCTAGTGTTAAACAGGTTGGACAGTCAAAAATGAAGTATTCACATTTTAACTCAACTTACTCAAGTATCTTAGAGATGTTCCAGCAGAGCATGAAGAGCAATAAGGAAAAGGAAGCACAAATGTGGTTCACATTTCAAAACAACTTCTCTGAGGTGCCTGACTCTGTCCACAGCTCAGGTGTTGGAGGACAGAGCAGCATCAAGTGATCCATCCTCAGTCAGATAAATATCTAGTGGGCCAACCTTTGTGTACTCCTGGACCACCATTAAAGAGGGAGAAAGAATTAGTAAATTCCCCAATGTCTCTCCAGTCACTTTGCCCCCTCTTTACTTCTGAGCTGGAGGAAATAAAAGTTAGGAATCTGTGTCTGTGAGACTTCAAAGCACCAGAGAATGCACTGCTCAGAAAAGCACACACACAAAAACACTCCCAACGCCAATTTCAAACAGTTTGCTAACCCTGGCGCCTTTGGAGGTTTGCAGAGCAAGAGATGAAGAGTGTCTCATAGTAGGACACGAGGGAAAGGAAAAATAAAAGGACATTTAAAATGTTGCCATAGGAAATATAAAAAGGGAGGTAAATCTGTCAGCAGTCTGAAAAATATACTTCTTTTAAATCCTTCCTTGCTGACCTGGAACATAGTTCCAGTAGCGTTCCTCTGAACGGTTGGTGCTGAGTATTGTCAACTCAATGGCGATGCATTGCCAAACGTGGCGTAGCCTTGGAAAGGCATTTTGCCAGGTGCAGAAAAACATTTGTGAACAGCGTGATGGTTTAATGACACCTGCTGGTTTCACACAGGTTCCTTTTCTCATGTCATGTCTTCCTATGACTGAAAGATTTCTTATTGTGTTGATTTCAGAGCTGGATCCCATTTCCCAACCTTCATACACTTACTGGAGCACCTGACGCGGACCCCGAGCTCTGCTTGAATGAGTAAAGCACCCTCATTTTCCGGCTTCTCAACTCTTTGTTTCAACAAGAGTGCTAATTTTCTTCAAGCCTGTTTGCCTGGATTTGAATCACAAAAGATAAAGAGTCAGATGGGATTGTCTGGTAAAAGATACCTCTTGGTTTCCTCACAGCAGTTAATGTTCTCTCCTTATTCCTTATACCTGTGAATTAAAGCTATGGATACTAGGAAGCTCAAGGCTTGGAGCCTTTCAGCTCTAAGTTCAAATCTAGTCCCAGGCCTGTAATGACCACTTTAAAGAGATGTCCCATTGGCTCCACCTTAGAGCAGGTTAAACGCTGAAAAAGACAACAATCCTCAAATTTGGCATGCATGGGAAGTTTCTTGGCTTGAATGAGCATCTAAAAAATTAACCACTCTACAAAGAGAGCTCTGCAGACACATGCTCACAGACTCTCCCCACTCTCGTCCCTGTTCAGCCATTTAAAAAGGGCAAACAGCAAGCTCAATCGTGTTCCGGAGCTGCTACCGCACCTGCTCAATGGGCGTTTCCTTGAAAACATTCTCTCAGCTGTTAGATGAGGAGCTGGATAAATCCACAGTGGAAATGCACTGACATCAGTGGAGTCACATCACAGATGGATTTGGCCCACCAGGTCTAATTACTGACTAGTCCTAACAACTTCTATCCAGGGAAGAACACTGACTTTGTCAAACCAAACCAGACTATTGACCCATTGAGTCAGGGATCCTGCCTCCTGTCCTACCAGGAACTTACGGAAGGTGTTTGTTTGATCATAACTGCAATACCACTTAACTCTACATGGGATGTTACTTCAGGCCAATTCATTATGGCATCACAGACTTAAATGACTTATCACGAGATGCATAATTAGATTCACTTTCTCGTGTATCTTCTTCCAGATATTTTGACAATATCAGACACTATCAACCACAGACTTCTCATATGAAGGGACACTCTCACAGGTTCAGTTCTCACCATGGGAGGGACCCATGAGTAGCAGCAGCACACATGCTCCATGCAGTTTGTGCTGTGCATCCTGGCTCCACTGCAAATCCTGTTCTCTCTAGTGTCTGCAAGTTGTCTTAGCAATCCACTTTTAATTAGCATGGCCAGGATTTTCAGCCAGATCTATCATACTCAGCTATGCCCTCAGCCCGTCACAGCCCAAACTGACTGCATTCATGATGACTAGTCTTGGGGTCTATGAATGTGGATAGGACCTAGCACGCCACTGGTGTCATCATAAACAAATAACAAATAACAAGCGTTATTATTTGAGGAACTCACTTGTCAGAGGGTAGCTGGACCTCTGAAGGTGTCAGGAAGGCTCAGCATACCTCGGATAGGCTTCACAAGGGGCAATGAGACAACTCAAGTTTGCTGGGACTAATTAACTTACTGAATAACTGGGATACAATTAGGTGGGCAGGGAAGCATCCAGACACAATAAAAGGAAGCTATTCGCAGTGGGATGGGGCTATAGAACAGAAGCGCCTGAAGAGAGGAACAGCCCCCAGAACGCAGAAAGCAAAGGCTTCTAAGGGAAGGGGACTCATCAGGAAATCAAGGAAGTGTGCTCCTAGGTGGCAGAGGCTCCAAAAGGAAGGCGCTATGAGTGTCAAGTCTCAGCAGAACCTGGCCCTCACGGAAGGACTTCACCAGGTAGCAGCAGAAACCCCAGATCAGAGGAATTATATGCTGTTTCGAGGAAGGGTGGTCGTGGTTTAACCTTTGTGAGGACCTTGACCCAAGAGGAGAGACCCTTCCCCATCTGATGACGAGAGGCCGACTCCAGAAAAGGGTTGCAGGCCAAGAGGGCCTAGCTGGTTAGTAACCTGAACATAGGTAGGCCGATGGACTAAGGTTAACTCAATCCCCTCCAGCTAGAGATGTTGGGTTGAGGCCTATTTGTCTTACTGATTTAGCCCTCAAGCATGTACCGGTAACACTTCCTCTTCAGCAAATTAACACCACCTCTTACAAGGAAATATTTTTTCACTTCACTCCAACGTAGTTTAGACTGGTCGAGGTGACCTCAGGTTCCATCCCTGACTCTGCCACAGGCTTCTAGTGCATTTTAGGATGAGTCACTTAATCTCTCAGTGCCTCGGTTTCCTCCTCTGTCATAAGGAGGTAACAATGCTTCCTTATGTCATAGCCTGCGTTCACTGTGCCAGATGTTAAGCTGGTATAGATCAGCAAAGAACTGTGGACGTTAATGAAACACATGCTGAGAATCTGGACCAATACAGGTAAAGCACTTGAACAGCCTGTGATGGGTGCAAACAATTATTGCTGTAAGCACAGATTCACTACAAGCAGAACTGCAGTGTGTGCACTGTGATGCATTGTAACGATCTGGGCCTTTTGTTCCATTTCACTACAAATGGAGTTTCTTTACATCTGAGTTCACTGGAAACAAGTTCCACTGAACTCTTATAACACCCATTTCAAACATAGAGTTCTTCGGTGTCACACTGGCCTCTGATTATCCTTTGACAAGCCACTGTCTCACTGCCTCTGGGACTTTCTTTTATCGCCTTTGAAACACGGAGAAACAAGAAAGACTTGGGGGTGATGGTTTTTTCACATCTACACTTGACTGGTCCGATTCAATACTTGTAGGATTCCCAGAATGTGCTGCCTTTCATAGGGTTTAGTTAATACAAAACACTTCTGCTCCATTTCTTAACACTTCACATTTTTCTCTGCCTAGCAGCCTCATTTTCAAGTCTCTTCACTAGCTTTCTGCAAAATTTCTGTATCGATTTCAAGGATCTTTTCTCACTTACAAAACTCTTTAATAGAGTGGCCAAACCAGCCTCGCTCACATTCAGCTCCTGCTTTAAATTCTTAGTCAAAGGCCATGCTTTTAAAACAACTGCATGGTAGGGCTGAAGCTGCCAATTATCTGCTTAGTCTCAAATTTCAATTTAAAATATTGGATCCAGATCCTTTTATTAAGTAGTCTCCACTTGTGTGAAATCAGTTCCTGGCTGAAATCCAAGGGGCTGAATCTGTTTTGGTCTTTAAATCTAAACTAAAGAAACACACGTCTGGCACGGGTTTTAATTAGCTTTTAAAACGACAGCGATTCCAGGGACTATTTTGTAAGAACTCTGTGCTGTGTGAATGCACACTGCCTTATGCGGTGCTGTGTGAGACCAGAGCGTGTCTAATCAAACACATCCTAGAAGGATGCCCAGTATCAGTAGGTCTATTCCATCTCTAATGTCTACCATCTTACGATGTTTATTATTTAATAGCCCCAAAGTTATGTGTTATCTATTTTCCCCCACTGTTATTGGTAATCAGCAAGTGCAAATAGAGCACTTCTTTCCCCAGCTCTAGTCTCTTAGAAAGAGACTTGCACCCGATAAGGATTGTAGCAGCCTGAAGTCCATGGGGAAGTAAAATGCACCGTTATATGGAGATGCATCGCTATGGGCCACATTCTGAGAGCCTTTCTCTGTAAAAACTATGCACTGAGTGACCTCATAGGAAGTTCTCAGGATCTCACAGGACTGGGCCCTCTAGTACAGAAAGAGATCCTGGAATTCCAGTCACCTGAACCACCAATATCAGTATTTGGATTCCCAGCATTTGGGAATCACTTTCGACAAACTCTGCAAACTCTTCGCTTTCAATGTGCCTCTCCAAGTAATAATCTGTGTCTAATGCCTATGGGAATGATCTTGCACCTGCTGTAGTTAATGGCAAGACTTCCATTGGGTTCAGGATTGGGCTCACATTTAAATACATTTATTGTTTCCTTTCTTTGCCAGCTCTCATTCTAATGCAGAGATCCAGCTTTGTGACAAATGTCCTGTCCATAAATCAGCCAGGGTGAGAGCAGAACACACAAGAAACATACAATTCACTCAATAAAACATAAAGTGACTCCCATCAGGCCAAATCCTGAAGTCCTGCTCAACAGGAGTTTTGCTTGAGTGGGGATTGTATTCCAAATCCTCCCCTTTTGGTTACATCATGTGACCCCACTGCCTTCAGTTCCCATAACCAAGGGCAGACTGATGATCCCTAAGAGAAATCTTTAGGATACTGTAAGCCACTGCTGCAGAACTCACAGTAGAAAGCAATAGTGCCCAACACTCATACCTGGCTCATAAAGAGAAACTTTTTTTGTCATAAAAAGTTTTAGCAAAAATACATCAAAGCCACTCTAACGTCCTTTGTGCTGCAAAGCACTGCCAGGAAACACAAGGGAAATTATAACCATCATTCAAAATCAAGTGCATGTAACAAAACATAATACCGCAGCTAGTGAGACAGGGTATGGTACAGGTGGAAATGTAAGGGCTATTACCTACTTTTGAAATCTCACATTTGACTCTCTTCCCCTTTGTAGACCTAATAATTTGGAACTTTTCATTGATGTCTTTCTATCCACCACAGTAACGAAGATTTACTGTGCAGTTTCTCTACAGTTCACATATTCCATTTGGCTGTATGTACCTCACTATGAATGACGGCCATAATTTCTTCTGTGGTTGTGGAGCAATGGTTCACAGCATGAAGGACAGCGGGATGCTTTTTGGTTTTGGAAACTAATCTATCAGGTTTTCTTTTGGGTGTTGGGTACAACATTCTGTTCTGTCTGCCGTCTTGACTGATGTTACATAGGACACACCAACAGCCAATGCACAGAGAGCAATGGCTTCCCAAATACAAAGTTAACTGACAATCTTCTTCTAATTTAGTGACAAATACGTCATCCTTTGGAAGTCTGATTCATCTCAGTTGAGGGCAGGCATGTATGCATGTGTGTATAAGTGCTTCACAATCCATCCATGGGTAGATACAAGAGGTCGTTTAACAGGGTGCTGTAGGTTAGAACTGAGGCACACTGGCAGAGCTGTGGGGGGCCAGCCCTGGAAAAGCAGCATATTGCAGGTGAGGGGTGAAGTCCATCAGCAGAAATAAATGGGGAGCTGAGGATGAAAAAACATGGTTGCAGCATGTCACGAGCATGTGAGAACCAAGGAACAGGCTAGCAAGGGCATCCCAGGAAGGGACTCATGGAGTAGCATTGGGGAGGTTTTCATACACAGTAAAACCAGACATGACCAGTTAAGTCATCCAGGCTAACCTATTGTGTTCTGCAGGATTTTATACTGGGCTCTAGCCAGTGCTCTTGGCTCCTCACTTTCACAAGCACATAATTCACAAATGCTTTTGGAAAAAGAGAAAACAATGTTGTGATTTCAGCAACGAAAACTCTAAGGACGCTTTTCCATTGTACACATTCTCCTTGCATCAGCATCCAGCCAGCACAAAGACAGTTAATGCCCTTACTTGTCCATTTCAGCTTCACTTCTGCCTTCACTGCTCTAGCCAGCGCCCTTCTTATCCGATTGCATTATGTCACATTTTTCTAGTTCACTCCGAATTGAGATGAGGCGGCAATATTCAGCAGCAGCAGCAGCGCTAAGAAAGGTAGCAATGCCTATTGTGTATCTGTAAGCACTAATATTATCTGTCTGTTAGTAAAAAAAGAGACTTAATCTGTTTGTCTGGAAGCCAATCTGGTATCCCTTAATCTAGCCTCATTTCTCTTCAAACTGTTGGATGCCAGTGGTTCACTGAACAACAGAAATTAAAGTGGGAACAGGAGGCATCTTTGTTTTACCCTTCTCAGCAAATCAAAAGACAATGGCATTAATTTGTTGTAACCACACTGGTTTGGGAAGATTGACAAAGATGTTGGATTCAATTTAAAAACTTCTCAGTGAGGCCTCTGCGGTTCCAAACGAGGCTCAGCAAATATGACCATGTTTGCTTGGCTGGGTAAGTTTCGTAGATGCCTCTCTTACAGCATGGCATTCCCAGTAACTAAACCCACCTGACAACGGCCCACAGACCCATCAGCGGAAGGCAACACGGGATAAGGCTTCACGCACACATAGCAAATGCAGCTGCTTGAAGACAAGTGGTCCAGGCCCATTTCAGCTCCCACTCCAGAGTGAGAGAGAACTTTCTACTACATTCAGTAGGTATCCCCTGCACACCCAGTTCCTGCAGCAGCAAGAGCAGAGGGATAAATCTCCACATTCTCTAGTGGGCCCCAGCTTTTGTAGGCCCTCTGCAGGCTTGGGGACCCACAAATCATACTCAGGACTTGGCTTTAACTCAAGCTGGTGTTGGGTTCAAGGAAGTCCAAGCTCTAATCAAGGTAATAAAAATCTTAACAGAGCAAGGCAAGAGGATACTAATGACACTGCGAATGCAGGTCTCTGCAGACAAATGAACCGATGTGCCTCTGCTGTCTGAGCGCAAGGGCTGGACATGAGTGGAGTGCTCACCCACAGCATGAAATCCAGTTTACACAGCAGCTCACACATAGCAGCAAGCAGTGGGAGGGACATGAGCTGGCCAAAGGAGGGGCTGCCCCATGGATTTGCTCAATCTTACCCTTACCAGAGTGCAGGGCTACTTCAGTTCACTGGGAGCGGCTGCTGAGCTGCTCTGCTGAGGAAGGTGGCTCTTACTTTTGCCTTTGTGTAACTGGCTATACAAGGTGCAGGTGGCTGGAGAATCAGGCCCAGGGTCTGTATCACGTCAAAGAAGAGCCCTGTCAGGACTCTGCAACGTGCACTGATAAATACCAGTGTTCTCCCTGGCAATAGCCTGCACCACGGATGTTTACAAACAGCTCAGTACTTTTCCATGCTAAGAAGCTTGTTTTTCCAGTTGCCTTGCATTGGGTTTATGATGTGTACGGCTAATCCCTTGTCACAGAGTCTTTCATAATAAACATCACCCTGACCTAGCTAATAACTATGCAACACTAATGCCTTTGTTGTCATAGGGAATGCAGATGGCACCTCAGCCCCAACCTAGGCACAGCTTCCAGAGGGATGTTGAAAGAGGTTTGAGATTAGCCAGGTACATGAAATCACTGGTTTCCAGGATCTCTTCACAGTAGTTTGCTCAACAGCAGGGGTTCCCCCCAAAGCCGTAAAGGTTAACAGCAAGAGATGGCTCAAACTATCCATGGCCAGACTGCAAACACCATAGTTCAGGCCTGTCGGTGACTGAGGTTTTGGTTCAGCTCATTATAAAGGTAAGGGCCGTTAACTAAATCTGGATCTGGGATTGGATTAGGAAATGGCTACACCTGCCTCCCCACAATGGACTGGACTGCTTAGGAGTGGGGGGTCTGCAACCTCATCACACTTTTGCTAACTCCCTTCCGTGCTTCCCTTTCCCTGAAAACCTCTCCTACATTTAACGCAGTCTTAGAGATTACAGCACCTCAGTGCACTGTGTGAGATGGTTTTGAGTTGTTTTTTTTTACATTTCCAAACTCCTCACATACACAGGGCATGTACTGTACTAGATCATACGATGGCTGGTCCCAGCCTGTGCCTAATATCTTGGAAACAAACACTCAGCACATAGACCTCCACAAACACTACCCTGCACTGTGATCATGATAGATCTGCCAAGCTATTCAGATTAATGCTGGGTCAGAATCCATATAGAATAAGTGCCCCAGGAGGGTGTGGACTGGGCTACCGGAGATGCTGGATGAGAAATGTATAGCTGAGATCTTTACCACTAATGGCTGTTAAAGTTCCCATGACACTTTTTGTAAAAGATGAGTTGTTAGCTCAAGTGTCAAGTGGCCAACTTCCAACTTGGGTGCTTACACTCTGCCTCCCAAAATCCCCCCTGCAGTTTCAGTTTAGATATGACATGTTTCTTCACTTTCTGTCTGAATAGTTGGGTAGTGCGGCAAAGCACTGTTAAACATTGCTCCAGTCCAGAGCCGACTACATTTCCCTGGTTTGAGAACGGACCCCTTTGTATGGCAGTTCACGAAGCAGCATGGGATCTTTTGGGACAAAGCTGCCACAATACATCGTATTAACCGATGAGCCTGAGCTGCAGAGTTGGATACGGGTCCAGATTTGAATTTTCCCGAAGTGCAGTGGTGCTCAGAGCTGGATTTGATTCCATCTGCTATGAACTTCCTCAGAGCCCAGGGGTGCTTGAACCTGGGGTTTTGGTTCAGGCCCACCTCCAGTTAATTCATTTGTAACTGTTACACTGTAAACACTGGTTTATTTTCCTTACTGCTCAGCATGAATAACCATATTCTTTCTAGCTGGCCATTAAATGTAGCCTTTTCAACTTATATTAAAGAGCAGCAACAATAAATGTGTCTTTCCTACTAGTGGAAAGGGAAAATTCCTGACACGTGCCACTTCAGAGGGGAACTGTATTTGGATACAGCTTTCCAGCCTTGCAGTGTCATGCTAAAAGGCCAAGTGTTTCCCCTTCAGTTTGTGATGAGTGATTTCAACGATTGCTATGGTAGTGGGTTCCAATGTTGACTGTGGATCTTAGACCTTCTAGAAGCTGGAAATTCACAAATATCTAATCTGATGCCTTTTAAAATGTGTCACACTAGGCAGAAGCAGCTACTCTACAGGATGCGGCTACTGTGCCCACAGAGGATGCAATGCTGCAAGTTTCCTCTTTTTTGTTTTTGGTTTGTTTGGTGGCTTCTTTGGGGTTTTTTTTGTCCCCAGTCACCTATCTTTCAAGGGCCCTATACAGAACAGAAAACCTATTTTACCAGCCTGCTCTGCCAGCCAAGAAAGCCTAAGAGAGTTGAGATATGTCTTGCAATGGCTTTAAAAGAGCAACAAACTCAGGCACTGTCAGGAACATGAATCACAAAGAGAAGAGCCTTCCTCTCAGACTGCCCTGCCAGCAGCCCCCAGATGTTTAAATCTAGGATTATCTGAAGGGTCCTTGCACTGACCTCAAGGGCCATAGCAACTCTTGGGGAGATAGCCTGTCTCTCAGATAGCCAGGGCCTAAAGCACTCAGGCTATAGAGACTTATGTCAACTGATTTGTTTAGATCTGTCCTGGTGAGGAGGGGGCAGTGCATCTGGTCTGGGAAGTGAATGAAGGACCTTGAGAACCACCCCCAAATATCTACCAGCCTGATGCAAATTGAGGATGTTACAGAGGGTCAAGCGCTCACTGGGTTAAATTTAGAGATGCTCCAGAAGGCTGGGGGCTGTAAGACACATGGTACTTAAGTAGGTCTAAAGGAATCTAGAGAGAGTCTAAGTTAGAGTAGCATATACAAGGGGGCAATTGCAAGATGGTATCAGTCACACGAACGTAGACTCCCTCTAGACTCCGACTCAACTCTGGATCTGGACCCGTGTCCAAAGGAAAGGAAGACTGGTACCGCTTTTAAGTTCTGTTCACACTACAGAGGAAACCAAGATAGCAATGACTAGCTTTAAACACTGCTGTTGCTACAACACAGCTGTTGCTAGTATAGTTTCTATGCCCATGGGAATTATGTCTGAGGCCCATGCTAGGCAAAACATGACACAGCTTCACTCCATGCTGCAGGATGGTATCATAACACAATCACAGCATGGTTCTCAGAAAAAAAAACAACTTAGCTCCTCTCCAACCAGCTCAGAGAAACTGTGCTGAAAGCCTGCCAGCAGCAAGTGATACAGCTAGCACCATTTCAGCCCCAACCTGGACAATGCCTTTTATCCCCTGCTAGTAGAGCAAGGGGCTGGCACTGCAAAAGGCCATATGCCAACTGCCTCAGCCTAATGCACAGGTGCCCCGCAGCGGAACTAAAAGGAAAATAATGAAACTTTATTTCCCCCTCTGGGTTAAATACTGTATTGGCTCCTATTTAACAGTCCCCAGTACACCCTAATTATCCAGAAGAGAGGAGTCACCATGCTAAACTGAGGATACCTCCCTCTGACCTCAGAGACTTCTAATATATATGACCCATGTGACCAATTAATTCAAACTTTACTCCATCAAATTCTACGGTCTACAGGGGCAGCTAATTATATGACAGGAATATAAATATTTGATGGATATGCCTCCCTCTGCAAGATACGCCTCTTTTTGCAAGGGATCAGGCTAACTGGCCAGGCAGCTGATCACTGGGAATCCTCAGCCATCAGGCAAATTCAAATACTGTAATAAAACCCAATCCCACTCACAGTGAAGTCAGGGGGAGACTCTCACAGCAGAGCAGGCTCTTGACGCACTGGAGATGCTTGCAGGCTATTATCAGGATAGCTTTCTGGCTGATACACTCAAGGCAAGCTCTACTTTTATGGGTTCCTGAGGGAAGTAATATACATGGTCCTATCCAGCTCCTTCTCCAATTCTGCTACCTCCCAACTACCCATGCCCCACTCCATAACTCCATGCCATTATGAAAGATTCTCAATAGACGTGCGCAGGGAGAGATCCATGGAGAGTGACAGCTCCAGAGGGCCAATGGGGAGGTGGAAGAGCACAATGCGTCTCTGTTGCTGAGTGCATACTGACAGAGGCATGGGGATTCTGAGAGGGACAGATGGCTCTAGCACCTCTGCCTACTGTCAGCCTTCGCTATTCTTGTTTCCATTACACCTGGGCAAGCACTGAAATTACCGAAGCGCGGGCTGATTAGAAACAAGAAAAACAACCAACCTCAGAGGGCTTCTTCTCCTTCTGTCTTGACCAGTTGGATTTTGTATTTGGAATTTTGGAGCATCTTGACACTGATGTCGTATGACCTTAAATGAGACACAAGGTAAGAGTTATCTGCAGAAGAAACTGACCACAGCTTTTTTGTCGTATGTGTCACAAGACTCACTGTCACAACAGTCCCTCCACCCCCCTTGCTGGACTCTCAGCTGGGAGGCCAAAGAGTGAATGGGCCATGGTGAATGAACTCCCTTCTCATCCTCTCCAGTGATCCCCGGTAGAGGGAGGAGGCATGGGAATGGGGAGGCATGAGGGAAACTAGCACTACTGTTGTCTGTGCTGCCCCTGCTCTGCAGATACTCAGAGATCTGCAGGCTCCAGGGCTGTCAATCTCCTGCTGATGAGAACTCAAAGTCCACTGTAAACCACAAAAGACCAAAAATAATAAACTGAAAAAAACCTAGTAGAGCAAGATTAAGAAGCTAGAAATGACCTGCGGTTAACTTCCCGTCAGTCCAGTCTCAGTTCCATTATTTGGCATTTCTGAAGCCAATAGCTGACACTGAGCATCAGGTTTGTGTGGAGTAGGAGTGAATTTGGACTGACACGGAGATAAAATAGAATACTTCTCTAGCACTTTTCATCTGTAGATCCCAAAGTGCTTTACTAAGGTGGTTAAGCATTATTATTCCCCTTTTGAGACAGGGAAACAGAGGCACACAGCAGTTCAGACCAGTATTTTGAAACTCAGGAGCCTAAAGTTAGAGACTCAAACACCTATTTATGCATCTAAATAAGAGGGGCCTGATTTTCAGCAGGGCTGAACACTGTAGCTATCTTGGCTCAGCACCTCCGAAATCAGACAATTTTTTAGGGGACAAAGTAAGAATTTAGGGCTAAAATGTTCAAACATGGGTGCCTAAAGTTACACCCAAATCTATACTTAGACTTCAGCTGCCAAGGCTGAAAGTATTGACAAAACTGATGTCCAGATAATCCTGTCATGAAAGAGCCGGAATTAGAACCCATATCTTTTAATAATAATAATAATAATAATATATGGAGCTATACCTATCGCATGGAACTGGAAGGGACCTTGACAGGTCATCAAGCCCAGTTCCCTGCCTTCACCTGCAGGGCCAAGCACTGAGTTTGCCCCAGATCCCTAAACGCCCCCCCAGGGATTGAATTTACAACGCTGGGTTTAACAGGCCAGTGCTCAAACCACTGAACTATCCCACTCCTCTGCTGTCTGTATTTAATGCTCAAGCTTAGATGCACTCCATCACCCCACAGCTGCACCTAGTGAAAAGTTACACTACACATTGTATTGAGGAAATAAACACAACATTCCCATCACCTTCCAGTGGCAAAACTGTCTTTACATTATTATTAAAGGACTCTCTTTATTTTGAGTCTTGTGCAGCACCAAGCATAAGAAAAGTAATAATAAATCTTGTCCATATTGGGTAATAAATAATGACACAAACATTTAAATATAACAAAATAATAAATAATAAAATAATAATAATA
Organism: Gopherus evgoodei; assembly: GCF_007399415.2. Classification (NCBI taxonomy): domain Eukaryota; kingdom Metazoa; phylum Chordata; order Testudines; family Testudinidae; genus Gopherus; species Gopherus evgoodei. The sequence goes on from NC_044329.1 coordinate 12,547,652, forward strand.
ATAATGGCAACTCAATCTTAGCTACAGCAGCACCTCTCTATGTACCACTCTAAATACATCTTTTATATCTGGGTCCAGGGTAACTGTCAGTTATGTTTACTAAGAAATAAATGCCGTTGACAGGTTAAGCCAATGGCTGAATGGGCACATGCAGGGACAAGTCTACGTTGTATATCAACAAAATCAAACCATGCAAGAAGCTGGCAGAAACATGGCCTAACACAAAGCTTTCAAAAAAGCTTAAAGATCTAAGGCTGGTGTCAATCAGCAAATTCAATCTCTCTGTGTAAGTCAGTGAAGTCAATGGAGCGACGCTGATTTACACCAGCAAACGATTTAGCCCTTAGTTCAAAGGTCACAATCATTTGTATCCTGTAAGGTCTAGAGTTACATCAAAGTGTGCAAGAACAATGAGAAAGCAACACTCTGCTGTGCAAGGAATATCTGTCCTAAATCTCCACAGAATAATATGTCACTTGTTAAGAATGTAATAAAATACAAGCTGTATCAATAGCAAATTTTTGTCCTTGCCACTTGCAAATTCTCACTATCCTGTCTCAGGGAAGCCTTCACCTACATACCTCCCTGTGGCAGCTGTTATCAGCGGGTGCCCCTGCTGTCTCTTCCCAGGGCATCCTTGGTGGGGAACCCTGGCTTTGAAGTCAACTCTCCCACATGACTGGCTAAATCTAAGATTGTTGATATTTAGGACACAAGAAAAGAGACATTAGCAGTCATTACTCATACCGGTAGACCTTACTCAATGAGTAGGGGTTACAAGATCTGGCTCAGAGTTTGCACTGAGAGATCAAATCAATAATTCCCACTTTACCTGCCTCAAAGCAAACTACAGTGTGGTATTAAAACCATGTGAACGAAGATAATACACCAGGCAACCATCTCTTTCTGGCAAAGGCATAAAAAAGGTCACAGTTTTGTTTACAATAACGCTGCGGGAGAGCATTTGTCAACAGCTGAGATATTACCTGCTGCATAAATACCAAAGTCCAATAGAGATAAGTCCGTGTTGTTTAAAACCATGATTAAATATATGCCTTATCCCAAGAAGCCCATGGAACCTAGTTAAAGCTACTGGGTTTAGTAAGTTCATTGTACAGTAACCCCCAGCATCAATACAAAATATTGACTACATAAAAAGGGACCCTACTGCCACCGTGGTGTATAGCCCTAATTATTCCTTTGAATACTGCAATCTCCCCCACTGGTGCTGCCTCCTGGGATTCCCACCATGGTCAGGGGAGGGCACTTACTCTGGCTACAGCTGTGGGAACTGCAACCACCATCTATCTCATCTAACCCGCACTATAAGGACAAAATCCTGCTCGAAAAAGAACCATCAGGCCATGACTGTAATGTCAGTGGCTGAGAGTCTCCCCGTCTTCAACATTCGAACAGCCTGATTCTGCGAGGTGCCTCGCTCTCAATAAATCCCAGGCCTACTTATTTGTTCTTGTGTCTGAAACCAACAGAAATCTGTAGAGACCAGCTGAGGGTTACAATGGAGTTTCTGGGACACTATAGTTCTCCAGCAGCAGGCAATGGCACTGAAGCCAGTAGGAGTGAAGGGCATTCTGCAATTCACAAGGCTGTACCCTAAGGCCCCAATTCAGCAAAGCACTTACTCACATGCGTATACTTAAGCGTGTGCTTTAATGAGTTGCTGAATAGGGAATGAAGTGAAACACGCTTATAATTAAGTATAATCTTACATGCCTTGCTGAACTGAGGCCTTAATGCCTTTTCCCCAATCTAATCCACCTCTCATGATGGGGAATCAAGGGGTTCCATTTTCACAGAGACTACAGGGAGTGCTCAATACATAGTTTCCCAATAGGAACTTTACTTTCCATCAACATGATTCCATCTGAAGCTAAATGCACACTGAGTGTAATAAAGGTGAGAAGACAGTCTGCAATGTCCTATCTAATAAGAGCTTTGTTTTATTTGAAGTTCTGCAATCAAAGCTAATTTGCAGCGCTGTCTCTCTCTCTCTCTCACCCAAATTGCTCACCGGAGGAGGACCCTTTTATCAGATAAGACACGCCCACAGCCAGACATTTAAATTGATACCAACTCGTCATAGATCAGTAATGTATTTTTGAAAATGGATCCCAGTGCACAATTTATTGTACTGAGACTACCCAGTAAATGCAGCTTTCCCAACTCCTTGCAAAGTAATTATTCAAATGCTTTCCCTGCTGGAGGTGAATCGCTCAGTTATCTTGTTCAAAGCCTAGAATTAAAGGTCTTACTGTCAGTGGTGTCTGAGTTATCACTGCTGATTGAGTACTTTCGTCGTTTCTCTTCCATCTGTAACAAAAGAAATTGAATGTTACACTTACTGTTCAGGAAACTCATCACTGTACCAAATCACTGTTATCTCTGAATATCCACGCATCATGTTAACCCAGTCACACTAGCAAATACTTACCCTAATGACTGAGAAGTATGAGGAGCGGGGGGGGGGGGGGGGGGGAAGGGTTAAAGAATGTAAAACAGCACCGAGTCCCTACTTCACAAAACTTTAAGGATGGCAAAATTTCTCTCCTGAGTTTCTCTGCTGGTAGGAGGTAAGGATGTGATCACATTTTTGTCACTTTGCTCTGTACAGCAATTTGCCTAATGCCCATTCAAGTCTGGCATCCAAATGCACTAGTGAAGAATGTTCCTCACTACAGCATAGAGAACTCCTGGAAAGCTGCCTTAAAGACTGGAATACAGAGGTACTGAATTAAGCAGCAGTCGCTTGTCAAATATGGCAATAGATGGCCAGTGAACTACAGGATTGAGCTATAATGTTAAGAAAGAAATGGATCTTTGCACTTTGAATAGGATCCCGAGGTGAAATCTGGGCTCCACTGAAGTCAACAGGAGTTTTGCCTTTGACTTCAGAGGAGCCAGGATGTCACCCTCTGACTCATCTTCCCACTTGCCCACTCAGCCAATATCCGTTTAACTTAGATTTCACATGTGCCTGTCAAATCCTAGTTGCATTCCATACAAACCTGAAATACACTTCCCAAAACACAGACCTCCTACTAAGCTTTCCATAACACCGCTATAACCTTCATCAAGGCCTCCATTTCAACCCCAGACCCATCCCGGCAAAGCCTGTGAGAACAAGTGAGTTTTGCGTCATGTCTCAAAGGTCACAAAATCCAGTCTCCAGCAAATCAAGGTGGGAAGCCTGCTCGGGAGAGCTGAACCCCTCACCAAGAACACCCGACCACCAGTCCCCTCCCAGGTCTGTTAATCATCCTACATCACCACTGCTGAGAAATAACATGATGTGACAGGTCTCTAGGAGACATGACCCAAGCCAATAAACTTCACCTGGATATCAAATGAAGCAGGGTAGCTCGCAGAGCACAGGTGTAGTGTGAAAACAATGCCTAAAAAACCATGGTTCCACCTACTCCTCATCCTCTCACCCCTCTCCACCTACTAGTTGTGGGGGATGGGGAAGAACTGGGTGCTCAGCCTTGGCTGAGCTGCCACACCATGTGCTAACTGCAATTTCCCCAGAGGATTTGAAGGGGTGGCCTCCTGTACAGCCCAGTTTAGCAATCCACTGTCTGGGCGCTATCAGCATGGTACAAGGGATATTCCCTCTTCTGCTGCTGACTCGCATTGTGACCTCGGACAAGTCACAGAATTGACTGAAGTCAATGGGAGTGGTGAACGCTTAGTAGTCCTGACAATCAGGTCCTAGGAGTCTAACATTGGACGCACAAAAACTGAAGCACCCAAGACTAAGAAACGCTTTAAAATAATTAGCCTCTCTGTGCCTCAGTTTCCCAATCTGTAAAATATGGATAACGGTACTTCCCTACCTCTGCACAGAGGTTTGAGAGCTACAGAGGAAAAGTGATGTCTTATTAACTAATCTAAAATATATTATGGGATGTGGGCAGACATTTCATATGTTATGTACATATACGTATATATACACACGCACGCACACATGCACACTCTCATGGCATTCCTCTCAGTAATTTATTTTTCCTAAGAAGGCTAAGGGGCACTTAGATTGCATTTACCCCCCTTTTTCCTAAAATCTTAGAAGGAAAAGGAGAATAAAACATTTGTATGTATTTTGTGTGTGATTTAATCAGAGTAGCTATTAACAACAAACCACACTTGATAGCATGCCATAGCATGCCACTTTTCCCTCGGAGAATATGAGATACCCACCAATACCTCAACATATAAAATCCTAGCAATGTCTTTATTTCTCAGTACATGTGCAATGTTTTATCTCAGCATTATAAGGGATAATACTACAAAGTAACATAAACATTTTAACTATCAGTGTTGTGGTAAAACATTGCGCTGTCAAAACATGATTAAAAATGTTCCTTGAGAATATGGCAATATCAATACTTGGAGTGATTCAAGAGGAAACAGATGTTATTAAACCAGCCTTGTACTTACAAGCCATTAGATTTTGCTTGGGGAAAAAGATATTAAAGATGGATTTAACAGCAGTTTACTTATCCTTAGTGGAAATTCCAGTTGGACATTTTCAACAGGTTCCTATTGGTTCCAACTGGCACACAGGATTTTGGAGCACAATGACTGGGCTTCTGATTGACTGACTCCTGGGGCTAATTCTTCATACAACTGAAACAAACATAGGCTAGTAGAATGAAATAGAGAGCCATGGAAACCAAAGGATTCTAGTAACGCCCAATGGAATTTCCAGTAGAGCACCGAGGCACGTGTCATCCATCTAAGGTTCTCCTGGAAGACATGATAGTATCATTGACTCCTAAGGCCTTCACCCAAGGGAAGAAGGATGGTTATGTGATCAAGGCACAGGTGTGGGAGTCAGCTGACTATGACTAACTTCTGCCCTGGCATACTCTGCTGAAACTCCACTGATTTCACCCACACTGAATTTGGCCCCTCAGTCCTGTTCCCAGCTGTTCTACAGACTTCCTGAGTGACCTTAGACAAGTCACTTCTCTATAACTCGTTTTTCTCACCTGTAAATAAGGCCCTGCCCCAAGAAGTGAGGAGGCTAACTTTAATTTATGTTTCTAAAGTGCTTTGAGATCCTTGGATAGGAGCCATTATAGAAGGGCAAACATTATTCTGTTAAGGCAATAATGCAGACATTCCACACACATCTCTCCCATCAAAATCCATGTGAATTCTAAAAACAGAACGATTACAGGATCAGTATATTAATACTGTTTTACATTTACACAGCATCTTTCATTCCAAAGTGATTTGCACAGCATGGGTAAACTTTCTGGTTCTATATAAATCAATTGTTTTGCCACTGACTTGAGTGAAGCCAGGATTGCACCCTCTAAAACAAATTCTGCTCTACATAATTCTGCTTTAAATCTGGATTAACTCCATTGATTTGAACAGAATCTGGCCATACAGACATACAGTGCAATTGAAATGCCTCCAGATCTTGGGAGGATGAAGACAGCCAGCTGATGCACAATGCACTGCACAAGTGAAGGGAGAGGACATTTTGGCCCAGGGCACTGGACCAGTGACAGCTCTTAGGAAAAATGTTGCAGGGTCCTTAATTTCCATGCAGAACAGAAAGGACACTGCTTTCTTAATGACTTGTCTGAAAGCCTCTATGCAGTGAAGTGGATGGCACTTAATTCATTAATCTTGGAGGAATAAATAGCTGAGTCAACTCTACCAGAATTTGAACATATGATTCCAGGGAATCTCAGTGGCCCCAACCTGCTGATTAGATCACTGAGCCACCCCTCAGGCATCCTATGTAACAATGCAGGGAGCTACATTCCTTGCATTCCTTTAGTTATGTCATCATCTCTAGCAGAGAAAACACAGACCTTTAAGAGCCTGGACTCAAGCCTTGCCTGGTCTGTGAAAGAAGTTTTCACAGCCCATTTGGTTTGAAAACATATTACTGGGTAATTTTTTAAGTCCACACACATATGTGACACTTTAAAAATAATCTTGATTAATGTTTTTATTTCATTTCTCCTTTAATTGACCTTTTCCATAGAGAGGATCTTTATCAAAGTCATAAAAAAATGGGGAAAAAATAATGCTCTTAAAGGTCACTGTCAGGTCATATTTAGCCCAAAATTTTGGTTTTAAAGAAGCAAAGACCATTAGAAAGGCTTTTACCAGGCTTTGGGGGGCATTCACAAATGAAATACTTTTTGACTAACCCTTTACTCTTCATATCCTCTGGGAAATCCACTGGCACATCTTAGCTCACTGGGCAGAGATTCTGCTCTGGCATAGCAAATGCATCCCTTTTCCAAAATGCACTCTCTCACTCTGTGGCATCACAGGTACCTGGGGTTGCAATGTAACATTTGGTATCTGTGATGTGCTAGAATAAAGCATTCTGGGATATTGTAGGTGAAGCGGAAATGCTAGAAGACTTCACATATGTCTGTGACAAGCGGTTCCACGGACCATGGGGGCCACAGCACAAAAATCTGCCTTTACTCCCCTCTGGTTTCAGCTTTACAGTTCATACTCAAGCACAGAATCATGGCCTAACAATGCCCTGATACAAAATACAGTTACTTTCCCAAAAAATGCAATCCAAGCAGGCAATTTCTGAGACCACCTCTACAGCAGCTCACTAAGGAGCATGAATAAAATAAGATGCTAATATAATTTTGACTGGAAAGGTCTCTCCTATAGAGGCACTCTTTACAATGAAAGACAGAATTATATACCAAACTCTATTCGCAAATTCCTAAAGCACTTTAATGGACTGGAGCCCCTATATTAAACTCTAATTAATCTACATATGTTCTCTGGAGAGAAAATTACAGTAAAATATTATTTGGTCATCATATATCCCTGGTTTGTTGGGGGGAGAGGGGAGGTATGCCTATCCTAAGACCTTCCCTTGTGCTCCTAGCTTCGCCTCTCCAACAACTTCTTATGTTGTGAAAAACACATTGAATTCTGTGTTTTCTTCCTAAATTGCAATGGGAGCTGTGAGAAACCACTTCCCTGTTTGATACCAACATAAGGAAACAGAAATACAAATAGAGAGCAGTGGCCCCAGTGGTAACTTACGGTATGGCTACATTTGGAATTTCGTGAGTGTAGTCAGAGCGGCAGCGCTGGGAGAGAGCTCTCCCAGCGCTGCATGTAAACCACATCCCTTACGGGTGTAGCGTGCAGCACTGGGAGCCGCGCTCCCAGCGCTGCTGCCCTGATTACACTGACGCTTTACAGGGCTGTATCTTGCAGCGCTCAGGGGGGTGTTTTTTCACACCCCAGTTGCAACACTGTAAAGTGTGAGTGTAGCCAAGGCCTCAGGAAACTTTTTTCCGAATTAATCACTTTCTTGTAACAACCCATGGTACTGCCATTCCATTTTTGTGAATTAGAAGAATGGGGCAGGTCACTGTGTTTTCCCTTTTGTGTTAACTGTTTATTTTCCTTACCCTGAGGTCTGTATGACAGGCAATTAGACAGGTATAACATACAGAGAAGAGGCTAGCGAGGCTTCAGATGTTATACTGTCACAGGCTCATTCATCTTCATCGGACTGTGACATACATTTTACCTTTACACTTTTGGAGCCAAATCCTACAGGACTCAATCATTATTCAGACAAAACTCCCATGAACTCCAATGCGGTTTTTGCATTTGGTATATTTAGATGGCTTTATGATAACAAGAGAACAAACTTTTCAGTTAAGGAGCAGAATTTGCTGTGCAAAAATGCCACAGGTCAAATTCAACCCTGACACGACTAAGAGCAGCTCCTAAGGTTTCAATGGATGTTACGCTTCCCACTTACACCAGGGCTGAATTAGCTTCACATGGTTAACAAATCTCTACAGAGCATTATTAAATCCTGGCAAGGAAATATACACACTGGGCCCAATCCCCCTGATTCTGCTGGTAAATCATCGAGGCATGTGTGATGCAGTGGCCTCACTCCAGGACAGAGGGGATTAACCCACCTTGGGAGCTCAGCTAACCAAGCTCCGCCCCACACACAGGACATAGGGGGGTGAGACAGAAAGTACAAGAGCAGGGCCCTGCACTTGCAACTCAGTTGGGGTTAGGCCAGGGAAGGAGACAGATGTCCTTCCCAGGGCACCAAAGTGCCAGCAGAACCCTCAACCAGCTGTGGCAGACGATGGTCCCCCTGAGCCAGCCTGGGAGAAGATCAGGCAGAGGAGAATGTGAAACACCTGAGTAAAGAAACATCTGACTATGAGACGGAGACCCAGAGAGGAAGCGGAGAGTGAGCCTCTTGACCTGGAGAGGAGGAACCAGGACTCAGCAGCCGTGGAGCAGCCTCACGAACCACTGGTAGGAAGTAGCCTACGGAAATGAGATATTGACTCAGTTGTGCTGCTGGGAGACAAGGTAGCTATTCCACGCTTCCCTGCCAACTCTGTGGCGGGACCACCCATCACTTCTAGGGCCCTGGGCTGGGACCTGGTGGAGAGGGGCAGGCCCAGATCCCCCTACTCCCAGCCCTTCACTCGGGGTTGAATGAGCCCTTGGCTGTTTATCTGTTTAGCCCTTGGGCAGGAAGCCTGAGCCATGGTCTGCTTATGTGCTTAGCCCCAGGTAAGAGGCTTGAGCTACCACCTACCCAGTGACCTGGCTGCAAACAAGCATGCCCTGACTGACCACCCACCCGGCATTAGCACCAATTCCCTGTTGCCCTGGCCCTGAAACCCAAGGAACCTTAAATGTTCAGAGAAATGAGAATGCCTTGGTATCTAGGCTGCTCCTGGTCAATTTCCTGCTTTTTAGGTCCTGGTGGAAAAGTCTGGCTGGGGAGGCAGGTCCTCATTAGCTAGGAGGTGCTTTAAAAGGGTCAGGGCAGAGAAGCAGAGACTTGAGACAGCTAGAGGTTATTCCTAGGAGACAGGAAAGGGAAGGCTGATGCACACAGCTTTGTGAAGGGGACAAGAAGACAGAGGGGATCTTCCATTATCATTAGGGACAAGATGAGGGCTAGGAGAGGGGGAAGAGGAAGAGAGAGATCAGGGTCTTGGGCAGCTGGGTGCTGAGGAACAAGAGGGGGACAGCCAGCGTCTACAGGATGTGAATGCAGGGAGGGCTGGTCAGTGGAAAGGAGAGGGAAGTTAAGAGCCAGGGGGACCATGGATCAGCTCCATTGACTATCCCTACTAACATCCCAGTAGTTCACTGCTTCTATTTTAGATGCTGTGATTCATTACATATATTTTAAGCTAGGATTTGTACTCTATGTGCTGCCTTCTGGCCTGCTCTCACTTCAATTAAGACACTTGCTATGTTAATTAGGGAAAAAATATCGCCCTCTGGTCCCCTCTTGCACAGCCCTCCCCAGACCTTTCCACCTCTGGAAACCACTCACAACACCTGCTCTGATGGGAAGCCTGGAGCTTGCCAGCATAGTTGCAAAGTGTCTGTAGCTGGCCTGAGACAGGATAGGTCCCAGCTTGCTAGCTCTCATAGCCTACGTCCACACTACAGCTTTAAATCGATATTAGTAAAATCGATTTTATAAAACAGGTTTTATAAAATCGATTTACGCGTCCACACTAGGGCACATTACTTCGGTGGTGTGCGTCCATGGTCCCAGGGTACCATCAATTTCCGGAGCGGTGCACTCTGGGTAGCTCAGTAAAAGAATAGGACCAATAACTTCAATATCCGTCCACACTAACCCTAAATCGATTTAGTAATATTGATTTTAGGGTTACGCCTTTCGTTTAGCTGGAGTACAGAAATCGATTTTAAGTGCCTTGTAGTGTGGACGGTTACAGCGTTAAATCGATTTAACATTGTTTAAATCGATTTAACGCTGTAGTGTGGACCTGGCCCTGGGCAGGCTTCGAATAAGAAGCCTCAATTGGATTTTAATGCTGCCCTTTTCTGGGGATGAACGCACCATCTGCAGCAGCGTCCCCACAGGCATGGGTAGTGTCATACAGCACCCCACTGCATCCGGAGTGGTGAATCTGATCTGACCCATTAATTTCTGTGTGGGTTGCAAAAATTTCAATGTGTTAGAGCAAAGGGCATCTAAAGTGTCTCAGTAAAAGACAAGCGTCCTTGTTCTTCTCTGCAGTAAGCACTGCTTGCTGTCTTGGTTCCTGGAGCAAATTTTAATCTCATTTAAATTTAAAACAAAACAAGTCCCGCTCATTTCCTCTGCTTTGCATTTTTTCCATATCTAGTAGGGGATTTTTTTTCTTTATTACTCATATTTATGACTTGACTTTCCTTTTCTTTTATTTTCATCCTCTCATTAATCAGCTCTCTCTACATGTTTAAATCCATCATGGACATCAGAGAGGTTACTCTGGGCACGAAGAGGGTGTCACATACTGAAAATTCGTTATGCACTGTACCTATTGGGTTTCTGGGAACTAGGCGAGCGGCAGCCCGCCGACTGCTAAAGGATCTCCCCCCAGCCTAAGGGGAGGATCTACAGGACCTCAGAACCCCACTGATTCCGGGGGACAACTAATAAAAGAACAGGGACAGGGGTGCGGTCAAAGGGTCATAAGAAGGGAGCCTGACGGGGACACCGAGCAGAGAACCCCAACAGCGCCCACTGCTCCTTGAAGGCGTCAAGGGAGCCAGTGGACGCCGCCCAGAGGAACTCTGCCCAGATGCGTGAACGGTTATGCATTGTAGCAGGGTGGTCACCTGCTCCTGCCCTGAAAGGACTTGAAGCCAGCCCTGAGAGAGGGCTGGGGCTGCAGGCTAAAGGCTCGCTGATTGGAGAAGCAGCCGCAGCTGGGCCACGCCCCAATCAGACTACAGCTGGCCCTATAAAAGCCAGTGAAGCCAGGAGCTGAGAGGATTCTCCTTCTAGTTCTTGAGAGAGAAGGGCTTGGCTGCCTGGGAGCTGAGAAAGAGTACCTAAAGTGGAGCAGGGCTGGTGGAAGACTAGAGGAGCTGGGGAAGCCCCAGCTTGGAAACTCCCAGGCTGAAGGACTTGTTAAAGGCCAGAAAGGGTACTGGGGTTGCGGAGGGGCAGCCCAAGGGTAGGCAGAGGCAGCAGGTCCAAAGCCCCCTTGCTGGTGATGAGTGACATTTATACTGCAGTCTGCCCCAGTGAACAGGGGCTAGATCAAGACTGGCAGTAGCCATAGTCTGAGGTGAGGTAGGGATAGAGGGTGGGGGTTCCCCGGGGAGGGGAGACCCAGATCTGTGGGGGTACTGCCAGGGGGCAGCACCTTGGCCTGAAAGGGGCACCGGGATACAAGAGGGACTCAGGCCCAGCAGCAAATGGGACACCGGCCTGCAGAGGGCGCTCTGGAGGCTGGAAACACTAATTCCCCGGATGACCAGCAGGAGGTGCTGCACGGGTGAGTCCCACCTTGTGACATGCACAAATACAGAGAAAAAAGTAAATGAGGATGGGCACTGCATGCTGTGCACAGAATCAATGGCTCTGTCCTGCATGTTCCTGGGCACTCTTAACTCAGGGCACTCAGAACCTCAGAACATGCCCAAAATCCCACAGGGTCAAATCTTATTGAACTGGCAGTTTGAGGACCACATGTCAGGCAACTTTCAGAGCTTGGTGTCAAATGCTCTATTAGCAGAATCACAAATGAATTAAATTAATTTCATCTCCCTGCCTATAACCCTTAACTCAGTTTCTGGACATAGCCTTGATTTTCAGAAACCCATCTGATCTTTCCTACTAAAAAACAAACATAACCTTTTTGCAAACTATTTTTAGTTCTAGCTCACAATTACTTTAACCTCAATGGCTAATAAACGCTTAAAGGTCAAACACAGTTCCTAAAACCAAGGCTTTTTACCCCAAGGGAGAGGCTGAGCACCACCTTATGTGGAGCCAAATCCTCATTTCCAAAGATCTCATTGGTAAGGGGGATCCAGATTTAAAACAGTAATTGCATTATTTGTAAGGATAGCTGGTGTGGGGGAAAGGAAGAAAACGAATTGGCTTGGTATTTGGAAAGAGCATCTTGCCAGGTAGTTTAAGATTTGCACTTGCTGTTCAAAAGATTAATGGGACTTAGGGGCACACAGGGGTCTTTCCACAATTGCACCTGAACCTGAAAATCCAGTAGCTTTTGCACCCTGCAAAAGCAGTTCCCAACTTCTCACACTATTTCACTCTGAAAACACCTTTCAAGGAGGGGAGTTGACAGATGGATTCACTGTCATTTGAAAAGGTAATTAGCTCCAAATTAAATGTAAACCCAGTTCCTAAAATTAAAATCCAATTAGATGCTCCACCAAAGAGACACCAAATTGTTAAAAAGTATGGTCAAGATTGTGCAAGTAGGAGGCAAGTGCTAATCATTAAATGATCCCTCAGAGACAGTGGCCAGTCATTCAAGAGGGAACTAGACCTAGAGCTCACTCCTATTTCTATGTGCACATGGGATACAAGGGAGCAGGGTACTTGCTTTGCAAAACAAACATTGCAGAAGATGCTATCTTGGATGCATTTTGCTTCCCCCTAGAGGAGGGGAAAGAGGAGAACAAGTCAGCAAAACCTAGCATGAAACGGAGGTGGGAGTAGACAAACCAGTGAAACAGAAAGAGGAAGATAGGAGATCAGTAAAAGAATGAAACCAGGTAAACCCCAGGGGGCCAGTGAGATGCTGGCAGGAACAAAAAGCGTGGGCATCATGAGGCCAGTGGGAGTCTATGGGTCTCTCTCTAGCAGGGAAGGGTAGAGATGTAGTGCAGCCCTGAGAAGGGCTATAAGAGACTGGGTGTGAGAATTAGGGCAAGCCAGTGGGAGCATGTATGTGTAGAAGTGATGGAGCATGGAAGAGTGAAGATGACAGTGAGATAATGAGATACAGAGAAGGGTGGGGGCAGGGGGACTGTATCAGAGCAGGAGGGGAAGGGCTGTATTCATGTGCCCAGATGGGGAAAAAAACCCAAGGTGAGAAGGACATTTTGGAGGCTATGTCTCTGCCCAGCAAATGGAGTGAGAAGAGGGATTGTATGTGAAGGAGAGCAGAGGGGATGAGAGGGAATATTTGTTGCTCAATGTCAGGATTTCTTGTTCCCATCTTTGCTTAAAGAGATTCCCTCAAATGCTGCTGAATGAATCTCCTGGAAGAAAGACGTGACCCTTGCAGAAAACAAACAGGAGGGGCTGCTGGCAAGGGAGACTGTGCATGAGAGATGGGGACCTGCCAGAAGGAGAGGGGCAGTGACAGACAAGAGATGGGGAAGAAGGAGGCAGGAGGGAGAAGGGACTGGGGGGATGTGAGCCAGCAAGAGAGCTGCAGGCAAGAGGGATGAAGCTGGGGTACAGGAGAATAGGAAAGAGAATGGATACAAATCCAGGAAGAGAGGAAAGAGATGCAAGAGAGGCAGCCAGGGAGGATGGACTGCATTGCACGGAGCAGAGGGGCTGGACGGAGAAGTCTCCCTAAGAAGACTGGAATGGAGGGGATGAGAAAGCGAGAGGAAGGACGGACCGCAGGAGCGAGCAGAGCGGAGGGGTGTGAGGGAATGCACGGGAGCAGGAAGGAAGGAGGGATGAGCGAGGGAGCGGAGACTGGCTCGGGGGTGGGCAGGCAGAGATGGAGCAGGAGAGGATGAGACGCCCCCAGAGGAGTCCGCCGGGAGCCGTGAGAGTTTGAGAAGGTAAACAACAGCCATGCCCCCTACAGTCCTGTCCCCAACGTGCAGCCGGCCTGCCGCGGCCGCTGCCTGTACATTTCCATTCCCAAACCTCGCCGTGCCCCCAGCAGCGCGCGTCTCTCGCTCGCTGGCCCTCCCCCACCCGCTACAGCAGGGCTGCAAACCCGGAGCGCCCAGGGAGCTCAGCCCCGGGCTCCGCCACCCCCGCCAACGGGGCGAACGCTGCCCGCCCCTCCGCTCCCCGCTGCATTGTTTGGGGCCGTGCACGATTTGGCAGGGACCTGGCAGCCCCAGCACGTGAGAGGAGCGGATCATGTGCACCAGCTCCAAGAATTGCAAGGCTCCAAAACGTGCTGCGTATCAACAAAATGAAACTCGTGTCTCTCCCTTGCTGGGCTGCCCTGGCTGCCTCCTGTGGCACATTTCACACCCCCCTCCCGACTCAAAGCACCCGGATCCCTGTGGACCCTGATGCCTGGCTGCTTTGCCCGTTGCAACAATAAACGGTGCTGTTTTCCCCCTCCCCAACCCAGAGGCGGTTTGGGGTGAGCTCTGCCGCAGTCATTAATTTGGAAAATAAAAAAAAACCGTCTGCGCCGACCCTTTAAAAGTTCTTGTTTACATTCCTGCTGCTTCCTTTTTACTCTTTAAAACATGAGTGACCAACATGCGCAATCGATCTGGGTAAAATGCTGCACATTTTCCCCCTTCCTTCCTAGCAGTCAGCCCAGCGAAATGGAAAGAAAAAAAAAGCCAGAGAGATGCAAAATAAAGATCAGCTGCAAATTAAAGCAATCCAAAATGCAATCCTCCTTCATCCTTTACCTTTGCCGGGAGAGTGTCCTCAAAGAGTTGAGACTGTCCCTCAGGTTACAAAAGGAGTGTGGAGAGGGGGCGGGGGGGATGCTCCAGCGATTGAAACGATCAGGAAAGCCCCTTTGCACGATCAATCTGGTATCATTGCGAAGGGGGGGGGGAAATAACCCCCCTGCTGGATCCGAAGATGACACCCTCCTCTTAGGAGTGGATACAAAGTAACTCCATAGATGCGAACCCAAAAGAATTGCTTCCAGCCGAGATGGCCGCTCTGTGCACGATCCAGCCCTATATGCGTGTTTCTGTTTCTTTTTTAACCCAGACTTCCTTAGGATCTCTTTGCAACAACGACCAATTCTTCTGCTGACCTTTTTATTTGGGGAGGGGGGCAGGTGGGAGGACCAGAGAAGTGACTTTTTAAATTATTAGTATGATCAAGAATGATTTTCACTTCCCCCAAAATCTTTCTTCAATTTCTTTTTTTCTTGTTTGTTGTTTCTTCCTGGGCAGCAGCAGGTCCAGGTGCAGCAGACATGGGTCCCATCTCTGGTTGTGTTTGTGCATGTGTTGTCTTGTTGCCCCTCCCCCCCGGCCCCCCTTTGCTGTTCACCTCCCCCCGATGCGTTGGGTCCCCATCTCTCTTTTGCTCTGGGTAGAGGCAAGCAGCGGGGTCGGGTTGCTCACACACACTGTACAAGTCTGATCAGGTCGCTTTCGCAATGATCCCCAGCCGCGTACACGCACACACATACACACACCACAACACCCTCAGCAGCAGCCGTGGAACGCACACACTTCTTTACCTCCTCTCCCCCCTCCGCTTCACTCCCCCTCTCTTCTCCGAGCTACGGGCACGGGCGTACGCTGGGCTGCTGCTGCTGCTGCAACCTTAAAAAATAAGCTTATACTTAAAAAAAATCTTTTGGCGCCATATTAATGACGTACTTAAAATTTGCCATTTCTCCTGCGTCAAAAAGACGTTTCTTGCAAATAACAGATTCTGGGCAAGGCGGAAAGAGGGACTCAGAAAATCCTGCAGGAGACCCTCATGAGGGGCAAAAAGGGGCTTGCATTGCCCAGAAGTGCCTGAAAGTGCCAGCTGGGTGGGGATGGGGGAGGACGGTAAGATCAGGATAAAAATGCAGTCGAAGGATATTCCTCTAGACAAACAAACTTCGTTGGGTAGCTGGGGGGGGGGGTGACGATGAGGGTATCTGAAATACCACCGCTTCAAGAAACGGGATTTTCCCCCTTGTTATTATTTTGATCACTTCTGGAGAAGGCTGCGGGGGAGGGGCCGTGAAATGCTGGATTTGTTTTTTTAGCAGTCGCAAAGGGGGGAAGGAGTTGAAAAGAAAACACTCTATTCAGACGCCGTCCTAGTTGCTGATCGGTTTGCTTTCTTAGGGCTGTTTCTCCAACACACCCACTTCCTCCGCCCCCCAGCCGCTAAAATATAAAGGGTTAAAAATGCAAAAAAACTTTGCAGTTTTCCAAGAAAGGAGGGCAGACAGCTCTCCCTTGTTCTCAGTGTGACCTTGTCATGCACAAAAAATGCACTTCAATGGGTTACTGAGTTCTCGAAGCGTTTGTTGCTGTTGCTATTGCTTTTGCTCTGCCTTTCTATTTTCTGTGGTGGTGGCCGCAGCTGGAGCTTGAGCCAGTATCTAGCTGGCCACACCCACCGCTGGCTGCTTGAACTAGACACCTACTCTGTGGGAAGAACAGTTATTTCTATGCAGTGAGGGATCTTGGGTGGAGGGGAGGAAGTGGGGGGAGGAGGTGCCCAACCTTCCTAAACTGTCTGGTTGTTTAAGGCAGTTTATGCTGATTTTTCCCCTCTAATGGAGACCTTTCTTCAAAATATACACTGCAGTTTGGTTAGGTTTTTCATAGACAGTGGCTGCTCCCTCATTATTTCATCTTGTTTATGATTGTGCATAGATCCTGTCAAATAGTTTAGAGATGCTTTACAATTCCAAAGGGGAAAGATGAACATTCAAATTAAGGTATTTTTTGAAAAGCTGCTATTAAAATATGGAACTGATAGTTTTAAACTAAAAAGTTTCACTAATCTACAGGAACAGTCAAACACCACTACAGTAACTCTGTTGTAAGCTGTAGCACCATTGCTGCAGAATACTGTAGTATATTTAATGACAGAGTCCACTTTCCCCTTTCAAAAATAATCTGTTAGGAAGGGTTCTGTTCAATTTATTAGACCTAAAACTGCATGTTAGTGATCATTAACTTCATCAAGAATTTGATGTATATAGTTACACACTGGCCTGGCAATACCTCCTATAATAAAGGTTCCCATTATAAGATCCTGTTTTCAGTTTATAATTTTGTCAAACTGTAACCATTTGCAGTGCAATTCTCCATGCTGAGTGACTTATTTCTATTGTTTTGTTCAGCCAATACAGTTCAGCCACAGCCAACAAAGTTAGGGGAAAATACACAGTTTTGCCCATATTAAAAATATCTTGAGACCTTTTCATTGAATGGCCCCATTCTTTGGAGCAGGGACCTGAAATCTGGTGGGAGCAGGGATAGCCTTTGTGTCTAGGATGTGCCTTTTGCCATCTCCGTGAAAATCCACCCACATTTGACCATATTATAAACCTTGTAAAATTGCAGTTTGCAAATGCTCAGTAGAGATTTCTTTGATTTTAACAGCTAAAGTCTAAGATCCTATCCTCACTGAGCATGCTCCATGCCCTCACAGCTCCTAGTGCTGCTGACCAGACTAATCATATGGCCAAGCCACAGAGAGACTGAGCATGGTCCAGCCTAAGGCAATATAGTGGCTCAGGAAAGCTTTCCTTGTCATGACTGTTTCCAGCTACTCCAGGCTGGAGTTGAGCCAGCCACTGGAACTAGGAGCAGGGAGCTGTCTCTCCTGTGTTTTCAACAACCCCCTCCTGCTCACACCCAAGGCATTGTAGAGGAAGAAGTCATCTGATTCAAATGCAGAGGAGACAGAAGCCAGAACAGATAGAAGGAAAAGAAGTAACTCAAACAAGCAGGCCGGTGAGACTGGAACTGAAGTTTGCTTGTGCAAGCTCAGTTTGTTCCCCTTGTGTGTATGCGTTTGATACAGTCTATAATTACATGATAACATACTATTTTTTTCCACAACCCCTGCCTCATTCAGTGCACAGGATGCACCTGCTCTGGGGATGGAGCAGGGCTGTGCAGTGAAGAAGGCTGTTTTTTGTAGGACCCCTGCTTCACTTGTAGCAGGAGTTGGAAAGTATGTAGTGAATGAGGCAGGGAACTGTAGAAGAGAAAGGAGGGATCTCATCATTAAGGAAATTGAATGCCACTCTGGAGAACTGAATTCTATCTCTGCTTCTGCTACAGAGTTCCTGGGTGATGTTAAGCAAGTCACTTAAACCAAACTTTTCATAGGTAGTACCTAACTATGTGTTTTTCCTTTCCTACGGGCCAAACTTGAGAACCTTGGAGAAGATTTGCAGAAGTGGTGACCACTCCGAGTTGTCAGTGGAAGCTTTCCTGTGAACATATAAAGTGCCATATAATGCTAAGTGTTCTGTGCTAAGTGCCTAGGCATCTCAAATTGGGCACCCTAAATTAGTGGATACATTTTACCTTAATTGCCTCCACTCCTCATCCGTACAATGGGGATATACTACCCCCTCACCAAACAGGGGGTCTTACATTAATTAATGTTTGTGAAGCACTTGGATACTAAAGTGATGAGTGCCACAGAAAAGCCCATAAGGAAATAATTCTGTTTTCAGAGCAGGATTTGAATAGTGTGCCGTATATAAGACCTCAAGCTACACAATGTACAATGAGGATAAAAAAATATTGAAAAGCTGCTTATTAATTGATCATTGTCTATCCTGTGCACTGAATGAGGCAGATATCATATGGAAAAACTAATATGTGACTATGTAATTAAAACCTGTATCATAATCTGTATCATAGTGCATATATCAAAAAGAGTTCAGGAGAATTAACAGTTCTTTTAGAGAGACATTATTAAGGGCACAAAATCAACCTATCCCAGTGCATAGGAAAGATAAGAAGTATGGTAAGAGATCACCCTAACTTAACCAGGAAATCTTCAAGGATCTGGAACTGAAAAAAGAATCATACCAAACATGGAAATGAGGTCAAATTACGAAGGATAAATATAAAAAAACAACACGAGCATGTAATGACAAAATTAAAAGGGCCAACAGACAAAATGAGATTAAACTAGTCTAACAAACATGAGAGGCAAGAGGAAAACCAAGAACAAGGTAGGCCCATTACTCAATGAGGAGAGAAAGACAATAAACAGAAAATGCAGCAATGGCTGAAGTGTCAAATGCCTTTTTTTTTTCAGTTTCACAGAAAAAGTTAACAGTGATTGGACAACTAACATAGTGAACATCAGTGTAAATGAGGTAAGAGCTGAGGGTAAAAATGGAAAACAATTTAAGAATTACTTATACAAGTTAAATGTCTTCAAGTTGGCAGGGCCTGGTGAAATACATTCTAGAATACTTAAGGAACTGGCTGAAGAGACCTCTGAGCCATTTGTGATTATCCTTGAGAACTTGTGGAGGACAGGAGAGATCCCAGAGGACCAAAAAAGGGCAAATATATTACCCATCTATAAAGGGAATAAGGACAACCTGGGAATTACAGACCAATCAGCTTAATTGCAGTACTCAGAAGGATAATGGAGCAAGTAATCAAACAATCAATTGCAAGCGCCTAGAAGAAAATAAGGTGGTAAGTAATAGTCTATATGGGCTTGTCAAGAACATCTGTCAAATCAACCTAATATGCTCCTTTGACAGTTAACAAAACTTGTGGATGGGGGGAAGCAGTAGATGTGATATATCTTGACTTTAATAAGGTTTTTGTTACTGTCTCACATGACAGTCTCACAAACAAACTACAGATATATAGGCAAGATAAACCTGCTATAGGGTGGGTGCACAACTGGTGGAAAAGCATTCTCAGAGAGTAGTTATCAATGGTTCACAAGCTGGAAGGGCATATTGAGTGGTGTCCTACAGGGATCTGTCCTGAGTCCGATTCTGTTAAAAAAAGATTTGGATAATGGCATAGAGCAGGAGTAGGCAACCTATGGCATGCGTGCTGAAGGCAGCATGCGAGCTGATTTTCAGTGGCACTCACACTGCCTGGGTCCTGGCCACTTGTCCGGGGCGCCCTGCATTTTAATTTAATTTTAAATAAAGCTTCTTAAACATTTTAAAAACCTTATTTAAACTATTGTTTTATGTAAACTAGTTATATATTATAGACTTACAGAAAGAGACCTTCTAAAAACGTTAAAATGTATTACTGACATGCAAAACCTTAAATTAGAGTGAATAAATGAAGACTCGGAACACCTCTTCTGAAAGGTTGCTGACCCCTGGCATAGAGAGTACACTTACAAAGTTTGTGGACAATACCAATGTGGGAAGGGTTGCAAGCACCTTGGAATGCAGGATTATAATTCAAAATTATTTTGATAAACTGGAGAAATGGTCTGAAATAAATAGGATGAAATTCAATAAGGACAAATGCAAAGTACTACACTTAGGAAGGAATAATCAGTTTCACAAATATAAAATGGGAAATGACTGCCTAGGAAGGAGTACTGCAGAAAATGATCTAGGAGTTACAGTAGAATACAAAATACTGTTGCAAAAAAAGCAAACATCATTCTGTGATGTATAAACAGGAGTGCTGTAAGCAAGACATGAGAAGTAATTCTTCCACTCTACTCAGCATAGATAAGGCCTCAACTGGACTAATGTATTCTGATCTGGGCGCAATTCAGAAAAGATGTGGACAAATTGGAGAAAGTCCGGAGGAGAGCAACAAAAATGATTAAAGGTCTAGAAAACATGATGTACAAGGAAAGATTTTAAAAAATTGCGTTTAGTTTGGAGAAGAGATGATTGAGGTGAGACATGATAACAGTCTTCAAGTACATAAAAAGTTGTTACACAGAGAAGACTCATGAATTGTTCTCCTTAATTACTGAGGAGAGGACAAGAAGTTAAAGACTTAAATTGCAGCAAGGGAGATTTAGGTTAAACATTATGAAAAACTTCTAGACTGTCAGGGTAGTTAAGCACTGGAACAAAGTACCTAGGGCGGTTATGGAATCTTTGTCACTGGAGGTTTTTAAGAACAGGTTAGACAAACACCTGTCAGTGATGGCCTAGATCAGTGGTTCCCAAACTTGTTCTACCACTTCTGCAGGGAAAGCCCCTGGCAGGCCAGGCCGGTTTGTGTACCTGCTGCCTCTGTAGGTTTGGCCGATCAAGGCTCCTAGTGGCTGCGGTTCGCCGCTCCAGGACAATGGGAGCTGCTGGAAGCGGCTTTTTGTGTTTAATATATAATATATATATAATCTTACATATGTCATGTTATGTGATCTGAATATCATATATATGTGACATGACATTTATGTGACAATTATGGAGGTCTTTGACAGAATATTGTCAGTTGGTCTTTGCTGATAGGAGAAATAATTCTAATAGTAAAAAAAGAAAAACATTGTAGAAGAAATAACAGTACAAATCCTCTAAAAAAACAGAATTGTCTACACAGCACAGGCTGAGATGATTGATGCTTAAATAAGCACTTTTGCAACAAGTAAGAAATATGATCTCGGGGGAAGAAACCAGCAACGTTTTCTTTCATCTTCATTCACCAAAACAGTGCGAGTACTTCTTTTCGCATAACTAAACAAAAAGCCCCCTACAGACTTTCCTTGTGTTTTGGATAGAATATGGAACCAAGAAAATAACCCAACCCAGTGGGAGAGAAGCATCGTAGTAAAATTGCCAAAGAAGGGTGACCTTACTAACTGCAGTAACTGGAGAGGAATCATGTTACTCTCAGTGCCTGGGAAAACCATATGCAACGTCATCCTGGAATGTATTAAGAAACACATGGAGTGTGGACCTTCAACGTTGGCCAATGGTTGGCAGTGAAAACCTGAGTAAGGCAAGGGTGTCTTATGTCCCCAGTATTGTTTGCACTGGTCATTAACTGTATCTTGAAGAAAGTAATCACGAAAGGCAACTGAGGAATTTTATAAACAATTGACAAAGCACAATTGGATGACCTCATTTTTGCTGAGGACCTTGGCATGCTTAGTTCAACGCATTGTTTAATGGAAGAAAAAACCCCAGATTTTGGCAGGAAAAAGATTGGTTTGTTCATCAACCCGAAGACAAAATATATGGCTATCAATGTCCCAAACGCAACCATAAGAGTGGATGAAGAAACACTAGAAGAAAAAAGTTATTCCATCTATCTAGGGAGTGAGATGTGCAGTGATGGTGACATTATGCTAGATGTCTAGCAACAACTATCAAAAGCAGCAAACAACTTTCATAAACTTGAAAAGATTTGGAAAAGTAACATGACTGATACTAACGAAAAAATATGAATTTTTAACACCGGCAGTATGTCTGTCCTCTTCTATGGAGCAAAGTCATAGAAACCTACAACAAAAATTGACAAGAAGATCAACTCATCTCGAAGTAAATGCCTTCAGAATACCTTCAGAGTCCATTGGAAAGTGTTTCTTGCAACATCAGAAATCATAAGTAGAGCAAACCAATATAAATAATCAAAAATGGTAAGATGATGACAATGGACAGATTTAGGACATGCTTTAGGGCTCCAGCAATACAACTTCCAATGCAAGTGATAATGTGGACATCATGTGGATAAAGAAAAAGACAGCAGAACAATAGAGAAAGAAGATAAATCCATCACCATGACACTCAGGAGTCTGAACAGACCAGCACAACACTGAAATAAATGGCATAAAATTCTGAACACCCTATACATTTGAAGATATAACATGTTAAAGAAAGAAGAGGGAAAAAAAGGTCACCTTTGGATGATGAGCACATACTTAGTATTAACAGGATCTTTTTACATTAAGAGCTTAGCTTTATGAGGTTTTATATGATTTGCATTAAAAGTTAAATTCAATAACTAAAGATGGGTCCCCAAAAGCACCATGAGATTGTTATCTACATTATTGTGTGTGGTGCCCATTAATACACTTTGGAACAAATTAACTGCATTCATAAGCAGGTTCAAACCTATTGACTTCAATGGTGAATTTGGCTATTTATATCTAGTAAAAATGTATTTTTAATTTCAGAAATTATTTAACAGCATCAAAGAAAAAATACATAAAATACATCTAAATTATCTCACGACAATTACATATGCTAATCCTTGTCACCATGAATAAGACCACTATACATCTTGAGGCCGACAGATCTTGCAGAAGAGAAATGAGAAACAATCTGCAGTGTCTTAACACCAGGCTCAACACCGTGTATTCTCCACAGAATATGAAATTACAATATAGCATCTGAAATCTCTTTCAGATCACTTTCAAGAATTTCAGAAACAACCTCTTTACTACTCTTTGAGAGTTCCAAAACTCCTGACAGTCATTGCAATGAACAAATAAGTTTCAGATCCTGAGCTGCAGTGTGTCCGCTTTTCTCCACATTATCAGCACAGAGTGGCTGTCATAAACAGATAGCTAAGGGTTAATGTCTCTTTCACCTGAAACACCTGACCAGAGAACCAATCAGGAAACCGGATTTTTTCAACTTTGGGTGGAGGGAATTGTGTGTCTGGGGTCTTTTGTTTTCTGTCTGCCTGCTGTCTCTGAGCTTTGGAGAAGTAGTTCTGTTTTCTAATCTTCTGTTTCTAAGTGTAAGGACAAAGAGATCAGATAGTAAGTTATATGGTTTCTTTTCTTTGGTATTTGCATGAATATAAGTGCTGGAGTGCGTTGATTTGTATTCTTTTTGAATAAGGCTGTTTATTCAATATTCTTTTAAGCAATTGCCCTGTATTGTATCACCTTAATACAGAGAGAACATTTGTATTTTTTCTTTCTTTTTATATAAAGCTTTCTTTTAAGACCTGTTGGAGTTTTTCTTTACTTCAGGGAAATTGAGTCTGTACTCACCAGGGAATTGGTGGGAGGAAGAGATCGGGGAGATCTGTGTGTGTGTTGAATTGGCTAGCCTGATTTTGCATTCCCTCTGGGGGAATAGGAAAGCCCTTTTTGTTCCAGGACCGGGAACGGAGAGGGGGAGTCACTCTGTTTGGATTCGCAGAGCTTGTGTCTGTGTATCTCTCCAGGAGCACCTGGAGGGGGGGAGGGAAAAAGGATTATTTCCCTTTGTTGTGCGACTCAAGGGATTTGGGTCTTGGGGTCCCCAGGGAAGGGTTTTCAGTGGGACCAGAGTGCCCCAAAACACTCTAATTTTTTGGGTGGTGGCAGCAAATACCAGGTCCAAGCTGGTAACTAAGCTTGGAGGTTTTCATGCTAACCCCCATATTTTGGACGCTAAGGTCCAGATCTGGGAATAAGGTTATAACATGAGTGGCAGCCGGTGGGAGATAGACAGAATCCAGAAGCCAGTAGGAAAATTATATTTTTCTTTTCTCTGCTAAGGGCTTTTTAGCAGAGAGAAACAGTTGGTTTTAAAAGGGAACCAGAGAGAATTTTTTTTTTCTGCTCTCTCTGGCAGTTTGTGGCTTGCAAGTTAAGCAAGAAGTCGTTAAAGACTATTAACAGTCTTTTGTCACACAATAGCACTCCCATTGAGAGTCATACCAGCACTATATAGATGCAAATAAAGTGGTTTTTCAGGTTTACTTAACATTGAAGATTAGCTAAAGGCACTGTTGCTAGGCAGACTTCAGGAGGCAACAGAGAACCTGCAGTTCAGAAGATAAACACCGGAGGGCACCCCAACACAAGAAAACAGGAACCATGTCTACTAAGGCAAAAATTGAGGCCGAAGACCAATTGAGAGAAGCTGAACACAGGCGACAGCTGGAAATAAAACAAAAAGACATGGAGATGAAAGAAAGAGAAGAACAGATCAGACAGGCAGCCTACCAAAGAGAACAGGCAGCCTACCAAAGAGAACAGGCAGCCTTAGAGGCAGCACATAAAAGAAAACTAGAAGAGGAAGAGTTGGCCCACCACCGAGAAATGGAAAAACAACAAAAAGAAGATGAAGAGAAGGAAAAACAGAGAAAGCATGAACTGGACTTGGCAAAAGCTGGGCTGCATGTCCCAGCCAACCCTAACAACCCGGCGCCAACTATTGCTCCACAGCACAGGAAATATCCCACCTACAAGGCAGGTGATGACACCGAGGCCTTCTTGGAAAATTTTGAAAGAGCCTGTCTTGGGTACAGCATCCCCGAAGACCAGTACATGGTAGAATTAAGGCCACACCTCAGTGGACCTTTAGCAGAGGTGGCAGCTGAAATGCCTAAGCAGCAAATGAATGACTATAAACTTTTTCAAACCAAGGCCAGATACAGGATGGGGATAACCCCAGATCATGCCCGTCGGCGCTTCAGAACCCAAAAGTGGAAACCAGAGGTGTCATTTCCCAAACACGCCTACTACATTGCAAAAAACTATGAGGCCTGGCTAACAGGAAACAACATTCAAACCTTGGAAGAACTGAACCTCCTCATACAAATGGAGCAGTTCTTGGATGGTGTTCCTGAAGACATCACACGGTACATACAAGATGGAAAACCCAAAGATATCGCTGAGGTGGGGGAGATTGGAGCCAAATGGATGGAACTGGCAGAAAGCAAGAAAGCTACTGTCAAGGGGAACGATTACCACAGGGGGCACACAGACCATAAACCCTACAACCGAGGACAGCCAAAGACCCCACATACCACCCAAGTAAAGCCACAGATACCCTACCCTTCAACCTCACCAGTCTCCAGTAACTCACCTCGGCCCAGTGACCCATCAGATGGAAGATGCTTTAAGTGTAATGAACCGGGACATATCAAGGCCAACTGTCCCAAGAACACCATGCGAGTGCAATTCATTACACCACCATCACACCAAAGATCCCCAGGCCCGGATGCCTCTCAAATACCCTTGGAGCGAAGGGAAAATTTGAGAGTGGGCGGAAAGAAGGTTACTGCGTGGAGAGACACGGGGGCACAAGTGTCAGCTATCCACCAATCCTTCGTTGACCCCAAATTCATCAACCCAAAGGCCAAAGTTACAATTTACCCCTTCATGTCACAAGCTGTAGACTTGCCTACAGCTCAACTGCCTGTCCAGTACAAAGGCTGGTCAGGAATGTGGACTTTTGCAGTCTATGACAATTATCCTATCCCCATGCTACTGGGGGAAGACTTGGCCAACCAGGTGAGGCGGGCCAAGAGAGTGGGAATGGTTACACGTAGCCAAACCAGGCAAGCTTCCAGACCCATTCCTGTTCCTAAGCTGTCCACAGAGGCCCCGTCTGTGTTACCAGAGACCCAGACAGAGGCAGTGGACCCGGATTCCATGCCTACCACTGAAACAGCCACAGCATCTCCAGTCCCAGGCCCGGAACTGGAACAGCAACCAGCACCAGCAAGTGCAACCACATCTTCAAACTCAACGCCAGAGGGCGCCAGCAAGCCAGAACTGGCAGAAGCAAAAGACAGCCATACCCAAAAGGCTCAGCCAGAGCCTGAAATACCCTCAGGTGCACCAGCGGAGAGCGGTTCACCAGCAACGGAAACAACCCCATCACCTACATCGCTTCCAGAGGGACCAAGCCCAAGTCCACAGTCTGAGGAAGAACTGGTGACCCCAGCCACAAGGGAACAGTTCCAGGCTGAGCAGGAAGCAGATGACAGCCTTCAGAAAGCGTGGGCGGCGGCACGGAGCACCCCACCGCCTCTCAGCTCTTCTAATCGATCCCGGTTTGTTATAGACCAAGGACTTTTATACAAGGAAATTCTTTCTGGTGGACACCGGGAAGAATGGCAGCCGCAAAAACAGTTGGTGGTTCCAACTAAGTACCGGGGGAAGCTCTTAAGCTTAGCCCATGATCATCCCAGTGGCCATGCTGGGGTGAACCGAACCAAGGACCGGTTGGGGAAGTCCTTCCACTGGGAGGGGATGGGCAAGGATGTTGCCAAGTATGTCCGGTCTTGTGAGGTATGCCAAAGAGTGGGTAAGCCTCAAGACCAGGTCAAGGCCCCTCTCCAGCCACTCCCCATAATTGAGGTCCCATTTCAGCGAGAAGCTGTGGATATTCTGGGCCCTTTCCCAAAAAAGACGCCCAGAGGAATGCAGTATGTACTGACTTTAGTAGACTTTGCTACCCGATGGCCAGAAGCAGTAGCTCTAGGCAACACCAGGGCTAACACTGTGTGCCTGGCCCTAACAGACATCTTTGCCAGGGTAGGTTGGCCCTCCGACATCCTTACAGATTCAGGGTCTAATTTCCTGGCAGGGACCATGGAAAAACTGTGGGAAACTCATGGGGTGAATCACTTGGTTGCCACCCCGTACCACCATCAAACCAATGGCCTGGTGGAAAGGTTCAATGGAACTTTGGGGGCCATGATACGAAAATTCATCAACGAATTCTCCAATAATTGGGACCTAGTGTTGCAGCAGTTGCTGTTTGCCTACAGGGCTGTACCACATCCCAGTTTAGGGTTTTCACCATTTGAACTTGTGTATGGTCACGAGGTTAAGGGGCCATTACAGTTGGTGAAGTAGCAATGGGAGGGGTTTACGCCTTCTCCAGGAACTAACATTCTGGACTTTGTAAGCAACCTACAAAGCACCCTCCAACACTCTTTAGCCCTTGCTAGAGAGAACCTAAAGGATGCTCAGGAAGAGCAAAAGGCCTGGTATGACAAACATGCCAGAGAACGTTCTTTCAGGGTAGGAGACCAGGTTATGGTCTTGAAGGCGCAACAGGCCCATAAGATAGAAGCATCATGGGAAGGGCCATTCACGGTCCAAGAGCGCCTGGGAACTGTAAACTACCTCATAGCATTTCCCAATTCCTCACTAAAGCCTAAAGTGTACCATGTTAATTCTCTCAAGCCTTTCTATTCCAGAGACTTACAGGTTTGTCAGTTTACAGTCCAGGGAGATGATGCTGAGTGGCCTGACGGTGTCTACTACGACGGGAAAAAAGACGGTGGCGTGGAAGAGGTGAACCTCTCAACCACCCTGGAACGTCTGCAGCGGCAACAAATTAAGGAGCTGTGCACTAGCTTCGCCCCATTGTTCTCAGCCACCCCAGGACGGACTGAACGGGCATACCACTCCATTGATACAGGTAATGCTCACCCAATCAGAACCCCACCCTACCGAGTGTCTCCTCATGCCCAAGCTGCTATAGAACGGGAGATTCAGAACATTCTACAGATGGGTATAATCCGCCCATCGACCAGTGCATGGGCATCTCCAGTGGTTCTGGTACCCAAACCAGATGGGGAAATACGCTTTTGCGTGGACTACCGTAAGCTAAATGCTGTAACTCGTCCGGACAACTATCCAATGCCACGTACTGATGAGCTATTGGAGAAGTTGGGACGTGCCCAGTTCATCTCTACAATAGACTTAACCAAGGGGTACTGGCAAGTACCGCTAGATGAACCTGCCAAGGAGAGGTCAGCATTCGTCACCCATGCGGGGGTGTATGAATTCAATGTCCTTCCTTTTGGCCTTTGAAATGCACCCGCTACCTTCCAGAGGCTGGTAGATGGTCTACTAGCTGGACTGGGAGAATTTGCAGTTGCCTACCTCGATGATGTGGCCATTTTTTCAGACTCCTGGCCCGAACACCTACTACACCTGGAAAAGGTCTTTGAGCGCATCAGGCTTAACTGTTAAGGCCAAAAAGTGTCAAATAGGCCAAAACAGAGTGACTTACCTGGGGCACCAGGTGGGTCGAGGAACCATAAACCCCCTACAGGCCAAGGTGGATGCTATCCAAAAGTGGCCTGTCCCAAGGTCAAAGAAACAGGTCCAATCCTTCTTAGGCTTGGCCGGATACTACAGGCGATTTGTACCACACTACAGCCAAATCGCTGCCCCATTGACCGACCTGACCAAAAAGACCCAGCCAAATGCAGTTAAGTGGACTGATGAGTGTCAAAAGGCCTTTACCCAACTTAAGGCAACGCTCATGTCTGACCCTGTACTCAGGGCCCCGGATTTTGACAAGCTATTCCTAGTAACCACAGATGCATCTGAGCGTGGTATAGGAGCAGTGCTCATGCAGGAAGCAACAGATCACAACTTCCATCCTGTCGTGTTCCTCAGCAAGAAACTGTCTGAGAGGGAAAGTCACTGGTCAGTCAGTGAAAAGGAATGCTATGCCATTGTGTACGCCCTGGAAAAGCTACGCCCATATGTTTGGGGACGGCGGTTCCAACTACAAACTGACCATGCTGCACTAAAGTGGCTTCATACTGCCAAGGGGAACAACAAGAAACTTCTTCGTTGGAGTTTAGCTCTCCAAGATTTTGATTTTGAAATTCAACACATCACAGGAGCTTCTAACAAAGTTGCTGATGCACTCTCCCGTGAGAGTTTCCCAGAATCCAGTAGTTAAAAAGTGTTCTTAAAATGTAAAAGTCTGTTAGTTATATACTTAGTATTATATGTAAAGGTGCATGTGTTGTATTAACCTGTTTATTTTCAAGTTCTAGAAGGAAATTGCCGCCAGTGAGCTTCCCCACTGTCTGCAATTTGGGGGGCGTGTCATAAACAGATAGCTAAGGGTTAATGTCTCTTTCACCTGAAACACCTGACCAGAGAACCAATCAGGAAACCGGATTTTTTCAACTTTGGGTGGAGGGAATTGTGTGTCTGGGGTCTTTTGTTTTCTGTCTGCCTGCTGTCTCTGAGCTTTGGAGAAGTAGTTCTGTTTTCTAATCTTCTGTTTCTAAGTGTAAGGACAAAGAGATCAGATAGTAAGTTATATGGTTTCTTTTCTTTGGTATTTGCATGAATATAAGTGCTGGAGTGCGTTGATTTGTATTCTTTTTGAATAAGGCTGTTTATTCAATATTCTTTTAAGCAATTGCCCTGTATTGTATCACCTTAATACAGAGAGAACATTTGTATTTTTTCTTTCTTTTTTATATAAAGCTTTCTTTTAAGACCTGTTGGAGTTTTTCTTTACTTCAGGGAAATTGAGTCTGTACTCACCAGGGAATTGGTGGGAGGAAGAGATCGGGGAGATCTGTGTGTGTGTTGAATTGGCTAGCCTGATTTTGCATTCCCTCTGGGGGAATAGGAAAGCCCTTTTTGTTCCAGGACCGGGAACGGAGAGGGGGAGTCACTCTGTTTGGATTCGCAGAGCTTGTGTCTGTGTATCTCTCCAGGAGCACCTGGAGGGGGGGAGGGAAAAAGGATTATTTCCCTTTGTTGTGCGACTCAAGGGATTTGGGTCTTGGGGTCCCCAGGGAAGGGTTTTCAGTGGGACCAGAGTGCCCCAAAACACTCTAATTTTTTGGGTGGTGGCAGCAAGTACCAGGTCCAAGCTGGTAACTAAGCTTGGAGGTTTTCATGCTAACCCCCATATTTTGGACGCTAAGGTCCAGATCTGGGAATAAGGTTATAACAGTGGCCTAAAGCCAGGGTTGCTGGCGATTGGAGGATCATCAAAATGTAGAGATCCTCGATGACACAGAGCTGGCATAGCAACTTCTCTGCCACTGCACAACTTGCAGTTGGTGTAGGCAATATATTCCTGCCTGCTGTATCTGCTTCATGAGGCCTTTGGCAGCCAGCAGAAGTTAGAGCCACCTAAGAACTGCTCTAATTTACATCAGGAAACTGGATTGACAGTTAGCAAGCTGGATTGGGAAGAATGGTGGCTTAAAGCCACTTGTGCATCCCTCTCCCAATTTGTAATGCCCACTCTTTGGGTACAGCTTAGGATTTTTGCCTATGTGTTTTTTATTTTTTTAAGTCAGGTGTAAGTTTGCAGGGTAATAAATAGATAAAGAAAAACAGAAAGCAAGAATCAGAATTGTAGGACTTGAGGGGAACTAATTAGGTCATCGAGTCCAGTCCACTATACAGAGGAAGGACTAAGTATTATCTAGACCATCCCTGACAGGTGTTTGTCTAACCTGTTCTTTAAAAACTCCAATGATACAGACTCCACCACCTCCCTAGGTCATTTGTTCCAGTGCTTAACTACCCCTGCAGTTAAGTTTTTCCTAATGTTTAACATAAAATCTCCTTTTCTGCAGTTTAAGCACATTACTCCTTGTCCTGTCCTCAGTGGATAAAGAGAAATTTATCACCATCCTCATTATAATAAGATCTGTTATGTTATAATAATAATTCCCATCTTCTAGCATGAGTTGTCATAGAAAGATCTGGGGAGAGATGGATCCTGTGGTCATTATATAAAAGAATCCTTTTTCCTTCCCATTTTTGTTGCATAAGTCTTTCTCTTTCTGAAACTGAGGTACTAGAATTACAGTAGAGGAAAACTTAAATTTGGCAGATTAGAGGATTGTGAGATTTTATTTGCAATCCCAAATACCTATAGTTACCAGAAAGCTAGGTCAAAATAAGATATAAAGTAAGAAGAAAGCAGATATTCAATAAGAAATTTCCTCCCCACCACAGTTAGTTCAAGACTATCCTAGCATTGGTGTTTAATATCATTTTCAGAAATGTCAGTCTTCCTGTATCTGAAGGAATAATCTTTCATTCACGCATTAATAAGGGATTTTGTATAAAGTTGTTCATATTCCAATGCATTGAATTTCTTCTGCAGTTTTTCAAAATTCTTTTCATTGACATCTGTTTTCTACCTGTGCAGTTCTATTAGAAAGCGAATCTAATTTGAAGTCAAATACAGCAAACCTTTCCCTCAATCCCTGCATTGCAAGAGTTACAGTTTTCAAAGAAACCGCAGGTGTAAAAGTAGTTTTAGGGAAATCAGAAGCATTGTCAGAGAGCTGAACACCTTTAAGTGCTGTGGCTGTGATTGGAGACCTGTTATATCTCCTTTCGCTTTGTATGGATACTTTAGGCATCACGGTAGATTCTGCTGTAATATACTTTCTCCTTGTAACCCCATTTTTATTCCTCTGTTCCTTTTCTGGAGACATTTAAAAGTTTTACAATTAAAATACAATGATGGGGAAACATAGCCCTAAGTGCAGCATTTAAGACGTTTCATTAATAAAGAAAAATTTTGTAGACTCCAAAATGAGCAGTGCTAGGAGGTCGTGTTAATTATAATAAATTAAAATTAAAAATAAGGATTTATTTTATGTGCCAGCAGTGCCCCTCTGCCATGTAAATTGGCCAAACCAGACAGTCTCTACACAAAAGAATAAATGGACACAAATCAGACATCAAAAATTTTAACATTCAAAAACCACTAGGAGAGCACTTAAATCTCACTGGACGCTCAATAACAGACTTAAAAGTGGCCATTCTCCAACAAAAAACCTTCAAAAACAGACGTCAATGAGAAACTGCAGAACTGGAATTAATTTGCAAACTGGACATCATCAAATTAGGCCTGAATAAAGACTGGGAGTGGCTGGGTCACTACAAAAAATAATTTTCCCTCTGTTAAAGCAGCAAAGAATCCTGTGGCACCTTATAGACTAACAGAAGTTTTGGAGCATGAGCTTTCGTGGGTGAATACCCACTTCGTCGGTGAATACCCACGAAAGCTCATGCTCCAAAACGTCTGTTAGTCTATAAGGTGCCACAGGATTCTTGGCTGCTTTTACAGATCCAGACTAACACGGCTACCCCTCTGATACTTTCCCTCTGTTGATACTCACCCCTTCTTGTCAACTCTTGGGAACGGGCCATGTCCACCCTAACTGAATTGGCCTCATTAGCACTGACCTCCCACTTGGTAAGGTAACTCCCATTTTTTCATGTGCTATATATTTATACCTGCTTACTGTATTTTTCACTCCATGCATCTGATGAAGTGGGTTATATCCCACAAAAGCTTATGTCCAAATAAATTTGTTAGCCTCTAAAGTGCCACAAGGACTCCTCGTTGTATAAACCATACAGGCATTAAGACTGTCCAAATTCCATATTGTATATGGATTTCCTCTAGATGCTCAGTATATAACTTACATTAACCAATTTCATTCTATTTCTCTGGAGGCATGAAGATGTAAAGAAGACATATCCATTTCAGTGAATAAGTTCCCAAGGGGAAAGTTTATAAAAGTGCAAATGCAAAATTTACTGTATGACAGGATAAAGATGTTATCTGTTTTAAAAAAATACTGTATCCTGAACAACAAAATTGCTAGAACACACATTTGTTTTCCATAAGTACCATATTTTAGGAGCATTTAATTTAGGTTGGAAGCACCATTAAAAATATATGCATTGTAAATTGCAGCTGTCTAATGTGATATTTATCAGATAATGTCACTTGAATCTTCTCCTGTTGCAATATAAACGCTGAGGCATTTATAGAATGTAAATGGTGAAGTAGAAACTTTTATTTTCAATGTGAAAAACCATTATCCTGTCCGAAAGTGTCTCTGTAGTTACTTTATTTCCATTATAACAAATGTTTGGACATAAATAAAATGAGATAGGCTGATCCAAGAGTTTAGTTATAACCAGTGGGAGTTGATACTGATCCTTCATTCCCCATATTTAATCATGTAAATGCATGACCTGACTTTCAAGTACCTTGCAGCTCCCATTGATTTAATTGGGGATTGGATCAGGCCATTAGTGTTCAGCTTTATTTATGTTTATGCGGTGCAATGTGGCGACCCAGCTAACAACTAACATTTAATATTAGAGATTGACAATAAACAAAATGATGGGTCCAAAACCTCCATCCCTTACTCTTCTGAATCCTGAAGAAGTTCTGATCCAGACCTGGTTCCAAACTTGGTATTTCCCATTGAAATCAATGTTACAGTTACAGACCATGTGTACATCACCATCTGATTTACACTGGATCTTTTTCCTGCACTGCAGTTTCATATTATGCACGTATAATTCCCAGTGATATCAATGAAAGTTGGCCAGCTGGTTCAATGCAGAGCATGCGGGAAATGCTGCCTTATGTATAGGGATCATTTCATTCACCACAGAAATGCAGTCACCCCAATGTGAAATTCAACAGCTGTTTAATAGTGCACAGCAGCACTGCACAATACTTCAGGATAGGGCTAATGAAGAATATGAGCTAATTTCATTTACATAGTGTGAATTTGGAGTAACTCCACTCGCTTTATTTCTATTACTCTGGATTTACAGTGGTATAACTAGGAACAAAATTTGGCTCTGCGAAGGAAAATTGTAAGTGTAATACTTTCAGGATGCGTG
The DNA here is from genome assembly GCF_007399415.2 of Gopherus evgoodei. Lineage (NCBI taxonomy): Eukaryota > Metazoa > Chordata > Testudines > Testudinidae > Gopherus > Gopherus evgoodei. Next base: position 12,581,253 of record NC_044329.1, read on the forward strand.
TCTAAAGGAATTAAATTCTTACACATACTGTCTCACTTGCACTAGTGGTGGTGAACAGAAAAGAACAGGTCCCATTTCTTTGTTTCGGGTTAATCTCCTGAACACATTCTATAGAATATACCCACAATTTAAGATGATTTTCTTAAATCAACATGTATTGTCTTTCCTGTAAAAAAAAAAAAAAAAGTTCTGCATAGAATTTAAAAATAAAGTTCTGTTTATGAGATCAGTGTTCTCAAACTTTTTTACTGGTGACCCCTTTCATGTAGCAAGCCTCTGAGTGTGACCCCCTCCCTTATAAATTAAAAACACTTTTTATATATTTAACACCATTATAAATGCTGGAGGGAAAGCGGGGTTTGGGGTGGAGGTTGACAGTTCGCAACCCCGCATGTAATAACCTTGCAACTCTCTGAGGGGTTCCGACCCCCAGTTTGAGAACCCCTGGTTTAGCAGAACATGGTTACATATGGAATGGGAAGAAAAGATGCTTCTAAGAGAGTCTCTTATAGTTGAACTTTGCTTCTACACAATAACATCCATTATTGAATGTACCACTTTGGGGGCTGATCCTGAGAGGTACTGAGCACCTGAAGGCAGAGGTGTTGGGGAGTTAAGAGACCTGAGTTCTATTTCTAGCTCTGCCGCTAACTCAGTGCAACATCTTGGGCAACACTTCACCTCTCTGTCTCGGATTCTTCATTTGTACTATAGGGATAACGACACGCATCTCTGGAAAATATTTTGAGACCTATTCCATTCCCTCCCACCTCCTGACCTTCCTAGCTCCCTGTCTTATCTTCCTCCTTAATGTCTCACTTTCTCCTGCTGCCTTCTCCTCACAGTATGAGCACGCTGACTCTTCCTCCTCAAAAACACACCCAGGACCTCACCTACCACAACAACTACTGTCCCATTTCTCTTTCCCCTTCCTCTCCGAGCTTACTGAATATACGGTCTACAGCTTGACCTGTCTGCAGCTATCCTGTAACTCCATCTTGCATTCTCTCCAGTTGGGCTTCCATCTTCTCCCCTCCACTGCAACGGCTCTCCTCAAGGACAACCTCTTCATGAACAAATTTCAGGGCCCCAGCTCCATCCTCATCCTCCTTGACATCTCTGCTGCTTCTGACAGTCAGTTAATCTCTTTTTGTCAAAGTCTTTGGTTTTGATGCTGCTGTCCTCTCCTGGTTCTTCTCCTAGCTCTTTGGTCACGTCTTTAGCATCTCTTTTAGTGCGTACAGCTTCTCCTCCTCCCCTACTCACTCTACCTCCTTTTTTGGGCAGTCTCATGCATTGACATAGCTTCAACTACATCTTTACACTGATGTCTCATAAATCTGTATATCCATCTTCTCATTCTCGACTCATCTCCCTCCCTCCAGACTCACATTTCAGTCTGCGCCTGCGACAATTCCTCCTGGATGTCATGTCAGCAGCTTAATCTAAACATGACCAAAACTGAACTCCTTATCTTTTCTCCCAAACCCTCCCTCTTCTCCAGACACTCTGTCTCTATTGCAGTGAACATATTACACTATCAAAACCAGCAAAAAGTTACTATTCTGCTGAATTTCTGTATAGATAGCACACAATGGTGGTTATTCTGCTGAATTGGCACCTAGATAGTATGATGATGGTTTACATACATAGACACTCTGCCAGTGGGGTATAGCGTAACCTCAAGAGTTAATATATCTGGGCCAAATTCTAAAGACCTTGCTTAGCTATCACAAACTCCATAAGGTGACAAAGCCCTCAGTGAAGGCAAAATGAAATCAATGGGTGCTTACCTGAGTCAGGCCTGCATGAAAACTATGAGGAATTCTAGCTTGTGCCCCATATTTGTAAAATATCACAGCAGTGGGAAATGGCAAGGGCCTATTAGATCATCAAGTCAATTTCCCTGCCAGGGCAGGACAGAGGCCCTGAGAGAGGACACATCAGATATTAAACTGAGACTACTTGTAAGAAATAGACCACAGTAACAGCATTCATGCTGCTCAATTCTGCCATCGAAGGAATGCCTGAAGTAGGGGTACATACATTTTGGAAATCTTGTCACACGATCAGGACTGGCGCTAGGGTTTTGAGCGCCCTAGGCGGACGGCAATTTCGCTGCCCCAGTCCCGTGGCTCCGGTGGATGTGCCACAGTGGTGTCTGCGGGAGGTCCACCGGAGCCGCGCGAGCAGCCGACCGTCCGCCCGCAGGCACGACTGCGGCAGCTCCACGGGAGCTGCCTGCCGCCCCCTCCGGACACCCTGGACTGCCGGCTGCCGCAGCGGCGCCCTGACCCAGGGTCAGTGCGCCTCCGCAGCAGCCGGCACCCCGGGGTTTCCCTGGGCCAGGGGACCCCCGCCCCTGGGCTACCGGCTGCCGGGGCGGCGCCCTGACCCAAGGGACACCCTGGGCTGCCGGCTGCCGGGGCGGTGCCCTGACCCAAGGGACACCCTGGGGTGCCGGCTGCCGTGGAGGCGCCCTGACCCAAGGGACACCCTGGACTGTGGGCTGCTGCGGAGGCGCCCTGACACAGGGGACACCCTGGACTGCCGGCTGCCGGGGAGGTGCCCTGACCCAAGGGACACCCTGGACTGCGGGCTGCCGCGGCAGCACCCTGACCCAGGGGACACCCTGGACTGCGGGCTGCCGCGGAGGCGCCCTGACCCAGGGGACACCCTGGTCTGCAGGCTGCCGCGGAGGCGCCCTGACCCAGGGGACACCCTGGATTGCCGGCTGCTGCCGGCAGCTCAGACTCCCTCTCTGTCCCAGCAGCAGTGGCTGCTGAACCATTTAAAACAAATTTGGGGGTGCTTTTTGGCACCCTCAAATCTCGGCGCTCTAGGCAACCGCCTAGTCCGCCTAAATGGTTGCACCGGCCCTGCATACGATAGACCGACAACCATCAATGAGGCAATTCTTCCATGTCAGACTTCTAACACATTGGATATGCAGTACATACACGTTTTATGGAGGTTTATAATTTTAAAATCAATTATACCCGGTAGCTAAAGTTTAATGTTAATGACTTTCTTATTACGGAGAGAAAAAACCTTTCAGACCTAATGACCAGAAAAAAAGAGAGTTTAGCTGTTACTTTGGGAGGTGAGTCCAGGGTCACCATCAGTTTGAGCAGAACTGTAGCTATGGTGCCTTTACCATAACAACTCATGGGATCTAAGCCTGGTGGCCTAACAATAAGCACTCTATGCTGTCATATGTGAAATCAGGGTTCAGAAGGGACTTTGGGATTCCCCCCTCCTCGGATCACATAAAGCTGAGTTTGTTAACAGTTTGTGGGAAGGAGCGGTGGGTTATCCACCCTACTTTAGTGTCATTTCAGTAGCGCTTCCCCTCCCACCTCCATCCATGCCCCGAAAGCTAGATTCACCTTCCCAGGCCATACACCCCAGCCTCAGGGCACTGAGGGTGGCAGCTGCTAAGCTGTGGGAGGAAGATTTGACTTCACTTTTATCTCTGTAATCAGGAGAAAATAAGATCCCATTAGTTACACATTTCATTTCCAAGAGAAAAAGTGACCTAAAAGAAGGGTTGGGAACCCTGACTAATGTTTATATCATCCGGCACTGTCTCTGCATCTGCCTTGGCGTAAGGTCCCCCGGGGAGGGTTGAGTGCCTGAAGCCAAACTGCTGAGAGGAAAAACAAACAAATACACAAAGGAAACATGGCATGTGATAGTGACGGGTACTTATGCAAATAGACTAACACCAAGACAGACAGAGGAGATAAGCCTCCTAGTCCAGCTGGAGGCTTCTTCATCCTGGGGGAGGAGGGGAAGAAAAAGCCTTATGACAACAACAGAGAACCTAAGGGTACGGGCAAAACCAGCCATGAAGGGCTGCACCAACTGTCTTGCTATATTACAAATTCACTGCAAGCGAACAGGCTGGTATGCTGGACAACCCTGGACAAGAGCAGTACTGGAAAGAACAGAGCTCTATGCTTTTTTCAGTCTGCTGCTTTTGGAAGCATCCTCACCTGCTTGCGTGGGGTTAATACAGACTAGGATGCCAGTTACTGATACGTCCTGTTGGATGGCAAACTTTTGCCATTGCAGATCTCCCCATATCCTGGTTGGTTACAGCAGCTAGATATTCACACAGTCAGGGTAGAAAAGTTTTTCTGTTTTCTGGGGCTGCAGCAGTGGAGAGTAGAGGCTGCCTCCTGCCCATACTGCTTTGTTATTTCCATAATGTGCATGCTCCCTCTCTCCTCCCCCTCCATGCATACTTGCATTAAGGTCAGGAAAGTTATCCCTCTGTGATGCTGCTGGGGATCCTCCAGGACGCTTTGTATCTGGTCTGGCTGGGCTGCTAATAATCACATATCTATGGGGTTTACAATAATCAAGTCTAAGCAGCAGAAATCCAAACTGGAATAGGTAATAGAGTCAGAATACAAATACACCAGCCAGGGCTGGCCTTATGATCTGCAGTGCCCTTGGCAAAAGTGGGGGGCTCAAGCACCCATGTGCAGGTAAAATCAGACTCTTTGGTCATGCCTGCAGAACAGGGGAAGGAGGTCTGGCTGGGTGTTGTTTCCGCTTGTTCTAGTCCTGCTGGAGGAGAGGGAGACCAGGATGGCCTGTGAGTTGCAAAATTTTCTTGGGATGTGGGTCCAGCTTGCTGCCCCAAAGATGAAGGCCAAAGAGTGGTAACCTGTTTTGTTGTGATTAGGGCCAGGACTGTCATTGGCTAAATAAAAACCTGTTTGAAAAACACCACCTATAAAATACTAAAAGAAATATTAGGAAGGGGGGCTACCTGGAGAAAATATGACAGATAAATAGTATAGCACCTTATGACTTCAGTTACCCCAGATTCTATTTAACTTGCTAGCTAGCTATGCAACCATCACCACAGAATCGACATCTTACATTACATGAATTTGCTGCCTCTTGGCTGCATGCACTGAAGGGGCTGTTCTTAGCAATGACACAGTCTGCTGCTGAGGAGAGCAAAGTCTGGCCTCTCTGTTCTATTCCCAACCAGGAAAACACCGTTTGTGACAGCTAAGAATTGAAACAGTTTGGGGATTCTTAGTGACGGTTTCGAAAGCAATCTGGTTTCTCTTCATTTGGAGCTGTTTGCTACAGTGAGGGAGAGATGAGCATGGTGATCCAAAGTAAGAATTGTTAAAGCCTTTAATTCATCACTGGAGCACAACTAGGCCCCTTTCTCTATGCATGAACTAGACTAGAGAACCCCTCCTTTTCATGGTGAGATATCAGCCCTCTATTACTGCTGCAGCTCTTTTCTGGGGGTTCTCCAGTACTGACAGCAAAGAGTAGCACACTTAGGAAGACCCAAATCTCATCCTTCTTAGGGTCTTTCTCAAAGGGTGTAACTGCCAGCGAAGGCCCATTGCAGGCTGCAGGCATGAAGGGAGAAAGCACAAAATCTCCCTGGAAAGACTCCTGCAGGCATCTACCCGACCTATGAAAACTTTCCTAAGTTCAAAGTCAGGTTTGTTTGTCTTCCACCTTGACACATACAGAACATTACACAACATTCAGGATGTCCCTTTTAGCCTCTCATTTCAGTGTATAAGATTAAGAGCATGGAAAAACAAATAATGCTACTGGATGGTAATAGCTGGCACTAACCAGGCCAATGCTTTGTTTGTACAAGGCCTGCTAATAGGGCATCTCTTATTTCCTCTGGCAGATAGGGGCGGGTTGCAACTTGGGTTGTTTTTAACAGGGAACCAGTTAACCCTTCCTTTGGCAATGAGAGAGCAGACAACACTGGACCCAAGTCTCTCTCTCTCTTAGTTTATTAAGAAATTAACAGGAAAAAAAAGTGAACCAAGTCATCCCTCTGATCCTAACTGCAAGACATAAGAATTTACAGCTGGATCATCCCCACTTATGGAGAGACCCACAACGATGGGCAAAGGGCCAAGGAACTCCCTCCAGAAGATGCACTATATAGCCATTTGTTCCGTCAGGTGGGAGGCATTTTGGAGCACATTCTCTGAACACTGTGGATCCTCACCTTCTTTCTTATGGCCCCTGTGAGGAATGGAAACCCTATAACTATGGAGACAAGAGTGCAAATGGAGGGTTGGCCCCCTGTGTGCTGCCCTACTGGTCCCCTGTCCCTGACAGCACGCTCCTGGGTTGAAGAATAGCACGCTCCATGGTTGAGGAATAGTAGCTGTGGATGGGACAGAATAGAGTTCATGCTACTTCAAGCATTATCTGTGGGATATCTGCAGGGTCAGCATGGGATGATCGTAGAATCATAGACTTTAAGGTCAGAAGGGACCATTATGATCATCTATTCTGACCTCCTGTACAATGCAGGCCACAGAACCTCACCCACCCATTCCTGTAATAACCCCCTAACCTATGTCTGAGCTATTGAAGTCCTCATGCTGGTTCACTAATCAACTCCCTCCTGGCTTTTGCCTTAAAACTACCAAGTTCTGACCCTAAGGAGCTCCAGCAGACAAGCATCCAAGAAAAAAAGAGAACAATGTCACATGACACAGACCCCTGTAGCCAAGATCTACAAGCTCTGTTTGCCTTCTTGTGGAAGGAGACTATTTAGCCTTTTGTCACTTCTTTCTCCAAGGCCACCAGTCAAAGCTTAAATCATCAAGGACAATTTGGATCAGTTCAGACAAATGCTTTCTGCCAATATTGGAAAAACAGGAATTCAGTTTCCAGCTGTGCAAGCTCCTTTTAATTCAATACCACACATGTTGAGATTGAACTTGTAGACAGAGCAAAGTTAAAACATAGTGACAAGACGCTGTGAAGTTTGCTAATAGCTAAGAAAAAATCTGAGCTTTGAAATAAAATTGTTAGTATTAGAAGACTTGCAAGTTCAGCTATGGGAAGGACCACAAAATTTGAGTGTATGCTGTATATCTTCTTTTTTATTGACTGCTTTGCAGAGAGTGACATTTCTTGTTGAAGCTGAGAGCTACAGCTTTCTCCACATTTTAGTTCTGATTACAGAGTAGTGGTAATTAAATCCCTGGGGCATTAAGTTACCAGTTTACCCAAACGCCTGGGTTTTAATATTAGGTGATGTGAAAATTAGTGTGATGTTCAGATTCTCACACAGTAAATAAAGAAGCTATATTAACTCAGTGTTTTGTTGGTAACCCACTTCCTCAGACTACATCTGAAAGACCTATAAATTTACAGTTTTATATATATTATATATATATATATATATATATATATTTGCAAATGCTTGTAGTTTTGGTGGAAACCCAGAACGCATACAGCACAAGCAGGAGCTCTGTGAGTTTCTACACATTGTCCAATCAATGTATCCTAACCCTGAGCTGGAGGTCCTTCCTGCAGAGGGGTGTTCAGTGTCCATACTAGTCCATCCTTGGCCTCACTGTTGATGACAATCATAGCCTCAGTTTAGTGCCACTTGTCATGTTTTTGTAATGTGCATTCCTGTCCACTAGGAATTGGGCCAACACCCCCAACTCCATTCACATTATCATTGAACGGCCATCTGATGGCAATTACTGTTGATCACTACCAACTTGGGTTGGATTCAAATCAGCAATTTGAAGGTGAAAGTCTCCTTAACCCATTACTAATCTCCAGAAAATTTCTCTGTAACTCACAGTTATAATTTGATGGGGATGAGATTAAGACCTGGGATAATCATACAAAGAGGGTTTAAGACTCCAGTTGGGTTGGTGCAGTTTTTTTCTGTGCTATGGTGTTAATTGCTTTTGAAAGATCACTCAGCCTGATAGCAGAACAGTTGCTTGTGCAGAGGATTCGGCTTTATCATTTTCAAAGAACAGATGTTACCACAAAAGCTTTCATTGTTAGTTTTCTGAGGAAGGTGTATCTTCCCTGCCCAGGATCAGCAGCAGGTTGACCACAAAATACTTCTAGCACTTGATGTCTCTGCAGAAGCAGATATTGCTCACTCAATTGGCTTCTTACACAAATACAGTATTTCTGGGTTAGGAGTGTGAAAAGTTTTGAATCAAAGGCTGTTTCAGATACCTCTCCTGGTATAAATATGTCACCTCATGAGAGCACACTGAAGCTCAGTGATCTGGCCACTCTCATTATGCAGCAGACAACTCTCTTACAGAACTCTCAGTTGACTTCTAATATTATAACATTGGAGGCTGTATATTTCAATGGACAGGACACTGATCTAGGGTCCAGGCTCTGCCATTGAGTCATTGTGTGACCTTGGGCAAGTCATTTCACCTCTGTCCCGCAGTTGCATCATCTGTAAAATGGGGATAATAACTATGACTACCAGTGGCACTAAACTGGTAGGTACTTACCATTACAAAACACTGAAATCTAGGCATGAAAAGAATTATACATTGCCAAGTATTCTTACTAAAACACAGTGTCATGTCTAATGGACTTATTTGATCGCACAGGCCTTTTTAGCCCAAATATTGGCCTTAGCTGAAATTGCTCTAACAATGCTTTTGGCTGTCCCAGTGGCAACAGACATTAGGCATTAATCTCACACTTATTGGTGCTAGCCAGAAACTCCATTAACTGATTTGGGAGGAAGAGAACCTCCTTCTCTGAGTTTGTGGGTCTCCAGAAGTATTGACAATGGACAACCTCACTGATTAGAGGACACCAGATTCAAGAGATCATTTGGCCACACAGCTGCCTTCCACAGAACTTGCAGCAGAAGACAGCTCTCCAGTGGGCAGAGCCATTCCCTTCCTGCAGTTCTTTATGCATTAACTGTTTGCCAGATTATCCCAGAGGATCCACATGTGGAAGGCACATTCCACAAACAGATTTTCTGCTGTCCACAGGAATTGGGGAGTATTGCCTTTGCAACCACTGTCTTCCCTTCTTTGTCCCCTTGTTGGTTGGAGCTTTGAAGAGTTGAGGGGGCAGACCTTGGGTGGCGGGTAATATTTGCAGTGCCTCTCTACAGCCCCATTCCCTGAAGAGCTCAGGAATTCCCACATGGAAGTGCATGCAGGAGGTCATACAGCTGGAACTGAGACTTTGAGATGGCCCCCTCAAGGATTGAGCTCACAACCCTGGGTTTAGCAGGCCAATGCTCAAACCACTGAGCTATCCCTCCCCCATTTGATTCAGGATCCTCTCCAGAGAGAAAGCCACAGCTTGTGTAAATGTGTCTGAGTAGTAAAATGAAATACATTTCTTGGCAGTTTTGGAGAAGATCACAAGGCAACGATGTATTTTTGATGGGAGTCAGTCTTTGCTCTTGGAGGCATATGATGAGTGCAGTAGTAATTTAAACATTCTGACTGAAATCCTGGTCCCACTAAAGTCAATGGGAGTTTTGCCATTCATTTCAATGAAGTCAGGATTTCACCTTCTCTCCGTGTTGTACCATACCAAAGCTACAAGGTGCCCTGGTGTAACTGGAGCAGAGTTTCACCCACTGAGTTTTGGTTTATAAATACAACATGCCTCTACAGCTACATCCCCCATTTCCTCACCATAGCTACACACATCTCTTCTTCACCATCTCCTTGGATTAGAAATAAACCAAAAATCTAAATGGAAAAAAAAACCAATAAATTAATCAAGGGAAACAAATTAACTTTGTGCCATTTCTAGATGTAAAGATTTGGAGGAGAGCAAACAGATGATTATCTTTTACAGTTGATAGGACAGATATGAAGAACCGTATCTGAATTCCAAATCTACTCATCATTCTGTATCCTGGGAAGATATTATTAGATTGCGTATTTTGTAAAGAATGGGCAAAGCAGTTTGAAAATAAGAACCAGACTTTCTGCAAAATTCAAGATCAATGGAACCTTTTTCAGTGGTTTGGTAACATTTTACTGCACATCTATTTTTAATTATTATTTTTTTCTGCACACCCCAGCAATTTATGGTTTGAGTGCTGACCAGAATCGGAAGGGATGAAACACTACAAGAAAAACTTTTCTCATAGTATTTCTTTCATAACTGTAGCACTTGAAATCTCAAGAAAAAGCTTGTTTGTGTGAGATTTCTGCACACATTTACAGACTGTAAAGGACTGGATCAACTGGAAAGTCTGGGTTCTTGTTTTGACCCTGAATGCCACCCACTTTTGTTAATATTTCATTACACAAGAGAAGGTATGAGAAAAACAATGATAAAAAATTAATATTCTTTCATAAAAAAGGAATCAGGAAAAAAAAAGTCAAACAGAAATGTCAAACAGAATGGAAAGAAAAGGGAATTGAAAATACCCTAATGTACCCCTTAAAGAATTATAATCTGTGTATGCTGGATTCCCCCTAATCAAACCCACAGACACAGTTCCCCCTCTGAGTCATGGAAAACTACCTTCCTTCCCAGATTGGGATTCGGGGAGCAGAAGCGGCCAGAGAAGTCTCTAAAAGCACAGCTCTCGTAGGGATTGGGAACATGAGCAGCAGAACAAAGATAAGGGATCTCTGTGTGGATGGTCTTTTCCTCTGAGGCATCCCTGAGAACTAAGTATCAGAGGGTAGCCGTGTTAGTCTGGATCTGTAAAAGCAGCAAAGAATCCTGTGGCACCTTATAGACTAACAGACGTTTTGGAGCATGAGCTTTCGTGGGTGAATACCCACTTCCTCAGATGCATCTGAGGAAGTGGGTATTCACCCACGAAAGCTCATGCTCCAAAACGTCTGTTTGTCTATAAGGTGCCACAGGATTCTTTGCTGAGAACTAAATAGATCATGGAGGATCTATGGATTTAGGAGATAGAATATTGGCCTATTCCAAAGGTGTCAAACCCCCACCCCCAAAGAATGAATTCTAGAGGCACTCCTGGTGACTCCAATATACAGAAGAGGAAACTCAGAGATTCACCTTGTAGTTCTTCTGTCACGGGTTGGCATGGTTTGACCCCACAAAGCAGGGGCAGAGAGGCTTGACCCTCTTCACTCCTGCAGATTGTTTGGACACAAGGGGCAGTGTGCCATGGACCCTTGCCTTTGTATTTCCACTCCACGTGACTCAACAGGTCCTTGCATGAACTGAACTTGGCCAAAACTCAGCTCTTGATCTTTCCCTGCAAATCCTCCTCTTCCCCATTTTTCTCTGTCATGGTGGACAACACTACCATCCTCCCAGTCTCTCAGGCCCATAATCTGGTGCCATCTTTGACTCAGCCTTCTCACTGGATCAACATGTTCAGGACATTTCTAAATCTTGCAACTCTTTCTTACACAACATCCCTAAAATCCAGACTTTCATCTCTGTATACTGTGGCAAGGCACCTTCTCGGTCTTCCCAGCCTCCACTGCTTTTAGCCCTGGTGAGACAGGCTTGGGTAATGTGGCCCCCTTTGGGACACAGGGGAAGTCTCTTCCTTTTCTCCACCAGTCCTTTTTAGAGTATTTTTCTCCCTTGTGGGAGAGAATACTGCCTCTCCTCCTGGTGAGGCTCACTGTCTTGCTGCTCCTAACCTCCTGGCAGCAGGGCAGGGCAGGGCAGGGCTGGCCTGGCCTGGGCTGGGCTGGGCTGGGCTGGGCTCGGCTCCTCTCCTCTCCTCTCCTCTCCTCCCAGGGGAGGGTTTAAAAAGGTCTCAGGCAGCCCTTAGTTGGGATCAGCTGATCCTAATTAACCTCATGTAGCTCTCTCTCAGCTGATTCTAATTGATACCTTGGTAACCCCTTCTCAGCTGAACCTGATTGACCCGTAGTTACCCCCCAGTTGATAGGGAGGAGGGCCTTTTAACCCTCTGAGACTGATTTCTACCCCTCCCTTGCAGCTGTCTGTCCTGAGTTTATCACAATACACAGCCAGAGCTCTCATCACAACTGGACTACTACAGCATCCTCTTTTCAGGCCTTGACTACTGCAAACCTGCTACCCTCAAGTACATCATCAGCCCACTCTAAGAGTCCCTCCACTGGTTCTCTCTTCACCTCTGCATCAAACACAAGCTTCTTGTCTTTATCCCCCTTCATAACGTAGTCCCCCTACCTAATTGATCCACTAACGTACCATGCCATCAACCACAGCCTTGCTTCCGCCAGCATTACCAGCCTTTACTGACCAGCTTCTTCCTTAAACATCTCTCTATTTTCCCCCACACTGCCCCATATGTGGGAAGAACTCCTGATAAAATCCCAGCAGCCACTGCTTTATCCTCCTTTAAATCCTTCCTTAACAGTCTCCTCTGCTGGGATGCCTACAAAACCCAGGGTGGAGCATGGTTGGGATGGTGAGCTGTGACTGTCCCTGTTTACGTTCTTTCCTTTTCTTACATTCTACTTCTGCCCTCAATTAAAAAAAAACAAACTACCATCCATGTAACTAATAAAGCTAAGTCAATTCTTCACTGCTTGTATATTGTATCCCCATCTCCTACCCCTTGACTTTGTGCGTCCTTAGACGGCAAGCCCTTCCAAGCATTTGCACAGTGCCAAACACAGTGGAGGCTTCCAAGTAGGGCCTTTTGGAGCTACTGTTATATTAATATTTACTAATAATGATGATGAGTAAAGACTGAAAAGGGATGGTAGGATTGGGCCCAATAACACCTCCCAAAATGTAGCATTTTTTTATTATGAGGATTTTGAAGCACTTTTCACACAGTAAGACAAATTCTTTTCTCAGTTCAGGTCTGAAACCCCACTGGGCTCAAGGTTGTACTCAAACTGGGTAACACATATGTCCCATTAACTAATTAAGCCTCATAACATGCTTGTGAGGTGGAAAAGGAGCAGACAGGGGCCCACAATTGGAATGCAGTCACCACTGGTGCAAAGCACATGGGCTGCTTAACACTGCACAGAAACACTAACAAGAATTAAATATGAGATCACAGGCAATATAAATGGTTGATATTTTGTGGAGAAGTGAGTGACACGTAGATCCCATAGCTCAAAAGTCTTTGTAATCTTGGTTCTAGCCCTCTGTGATAGAAGGTTCTACCAATCTGAAAACTCTGTTTTAATTGATTTAAATCAAACTTTGTTTTCAGAAGAGACTGGTTTTTTAAGTCCTTTATTCTAAAACAAGCCTATAACATGAAAGCTGAAATGTCAGAACTCATTAAGAAAAAAGCGTTGTGCATAAAACACCAAAGAAGTGCATCTGCCATGGAAGAGAAAGCAGCAATTTTGCTACAATCCTCTCCAGAAGCCAGTGTACAGCAAGTATTCCCCTAAACAGATCACTAGCTGGCAATTTGATCAACCCTGAATTAGAAGCTGGAGTATTAACTTCCCTTGTGGTTGTGAGAAATAAAGGTTTAAAAACCATGATTTTAAATGTGCCCAAGGGTATATTTACAGACTAGCTAGCCAGATTCCACACTGACTTACACACTGTTGCAACTCTGTTGGCTTCAGTGGAGTAGCATGGTATACAAGTGAGCACAGATTTTGGCCCAGTAACTAGCCATTATTTTATTTATATATATATATATTTCCCTCTGCCATTCTGACTGAAACTAAATTGATTTATTAATCTGATACTGAATATTGGTGCCAGACCACTACTTAATTCATCAGCTGCCTAAAATGATCTTTAACATGTAATTTCCAAGGCAATTTGACTGATCAGCAATAACATAATTGGTTGCAAATGTCCTTTCTTCTATTTGTTTTAAGTGGCTTTTTCATTAAAGCAATGCAGCCAAGTAAATAAATATGATTTTACTAAGATCTAAGGCAGGCAACAGCTGAGAAATGGATGAGATTTGGGAGGGGGTTGTGTAACACTGCTAAGCCAGCGTTCATTCTCCAGATACTCTCTCTTGCATTGTCCAGTGCCAATGTTTGCTATGAGAGACGCTTCCTCATAGTGAGAGGCTCACTAAATGCCAATTCTAACTAAAAACCTGGAATCAAATTCTGACCAAAGTCACTGGGGTTATTGTTGGGTCAAATCCCAAATTCCTTACTCAGAACTTAGTCCTGTGGGATGTCCCTACAATGAGTAAAGACTGAGAAAAGCCCTCAGGATTGGACTCATTATTATTATTGGGCAGCATCCAACATCTCACGTTAGGTAACCTAAATGAACTGCCAGATTTTCAAAACAGTGCTGTATGCCCAAAAGCTCTTATTGAGACAACAGGACCTGATGAGTACTTTGGAAAATTGGGGCCACAACTATTAAAAATCATTTCTGTAGCACTGTAAATCTACATCGCCTTATAAACATTGATAAACCATATTATCTTACAATGTATACAACACAAAAAAAGAGATGTCAGAAAGACAGTTTGTGATGCAAAGCTAAATTGAGGGTGAAAGGTCACTGCGAATCATAGCACAGGACTGCACAGATGTAACTGAGGGCAAACTGTGAGGATCTGAACTGGAGGAAGAAGAAAATAATCTATTTTAACGACAACTATCACATGACATAGTATGCCACTGAATTTTCACATACCCTTTGTGATGTACTACAATACATTCTAACACTGTAGGCAGGATGTATATAAGCCCCTGGTACGTGTTTCGTTATGCTCTTCCATTGCTCATTTTATTTGATTCAGATTCTGTCACACATAATTCCACTGATTCTAGCTCACTGCTGGTCATATTCTAAAATATCTGTAACAGTGATAGACTGGCCAATGAATAGTGGTTATAGAGTGACTTCATAGCAATGAAACATTATTGCAGACCTTTCACTGTGAGTCACCAATATGTATTGTAGGAGCAAAGGTCATTAAAAAAATGTCAAAATAAACAAAGGCGTCGCGACAGAAAAGAAATAAAAACCCAACCTTTATTTTCAAATCCTTTTGGTAGTTTAGGACTGTCAAAGTTAGAATCAGGACTCACAATTTGTCAGACCACTCTGTTTTATTAGCACAGCGCTCTGCCAATAACATTCAGAATATGTGAGCGGCCATGCAAGGCCCAAACAGTCTTATTTATACAGATAAAAGAGCAGGAATTAGACAAAGGGACAAAGAAAGCAAAACAGGAAAATTCACCTGGGGCACAGCATGCATATCCTATTTCCTTACTAACTGTTATCGATTTAAGGCTAATACTTCACCAATTGCCCTCAAACGGTGCAATTGTTCTATGTTAATGTCTGTATTCCTGACACCTGGATTACAGCATTCCAACAGTTTTGCTTAAAGGTACAGACAGCATTTCTTTAATCCTTTCTATTCTTACTATATAATTCATTCTACTTTCACAATCCCTCCTTTTGGTCAAGCGCACGCCATGACCAACCATTACTGGGTTCCACAAATTAACCATTTCTTATCTTTTTGTTCATCAGTGATATTCAAAATCATTATATTAGCACTCTGTTTTGGGGCAGCCATCTGGGTGACACAATTCTGGATACAACAGATTAACTGAAAGCATACAAAAATCACTAAGATTTCAAACAGGATAGTTAGGGCTCCCTGAACAACCAGTTTCCTATGCCAGAGAAATTAAACAGGTTACTTAGCCACTTCCATAAAGAACTCAGCTCTTCATGAGGAAGATATGTGATTTGTTCTAAGTGGCTATAGCGATCTATTACCTTATTGGTATTGTATAAACATACCTTGTTTTCCAGTGAGAGCACAGGTCCCTCCTTTGGCCGCAAGCACTATGTCCAATGCCTGACGGTTCTGGAGGGCCACCTGTCCGATTGCCTCTGTTTCCTTGGCCAGGGCTCTTAAACTTTCTCTGGTTTTATTTGCCATTATTTAACTACTTAGGAGCCTTTTTGCCTGGTGTATTGCTCCCCCAAGTGGGGTAAAGGAACTGCCAATAGCCTCTTCCCAGGTGTCATTACTGTTCCATATTGTGTTAAACAGACAAGGTCCTCCAGTGAGGTCTGGGTAATTGAGTGGGATAGCCAGGACAGGAACACCAGTTTGAGAGTGGGCTGGGATGTGCCAGCATTTAGAAATAATAAGGGTCTGAGCTATCCACACTTGCTGCTGGGTAAAAGAATTGTCATTGTGTGCACCCCAGACCTTAAGATACCAGCAGCTGAAGAACAGGCGCTACCAGAGCTGCATGTTGGAGGCAAGGCCCTTCTGGTTCTGACAACCTCAACTGAGGGAACTGCACTCACAGTTTTAAGTCCACCAGGCAGCAGGCGCTCGGCTCACTACTGCTTCTTCTTGGGCCTTGCTTTATGTAGTCATCTGCTTCTGGCAACCCTTACGAGAGCGTAGATTGTAAGGTATTGCAGGCTGTTCCTCTACGTCTTCTTCTGGAGTCAAAAAAATTGACTCTGCGTGGTCCTGAGGTGGTGGTTGGTTCACTGGGGTCTGTGCATTCTTACACTGCGAAGCATGTATCCACTCTGAGATGCCAGACAGTTTAACAGCCGTCCCTTGACTCTGGCTGTAACAATGGCCTTCACACCTTATCTTTTCCTGATGCATACATTCCTCATTCACACAAATAGATTTGAGAATACAAACAGTACTATTTTATATTGAACAAAAAAAACATTGCAAATTAAACCTTGCTAAGTTTTACAATTGATAACTAAGACAATTTACATTGAGACCCAGGCCTTCAATGTTTCTCTAATTTACTTAACACAGACACAATAGAGAATCCTGTCTCTTACTACCTAAATCTTAAAACAAAGAGTTAGAGAGGGCCCAATTTGTAATGCATATGGGAAAACAGAATCCTATAGTCCCAGGGGGTCATTTCTTTCTGCTATTTAAAAATAGTGACTAGCAGGATGAAATCAAATTATACTTTAATTCTTATGGGATATTATAAAATCCTGCTCCTACATATCCCCCTTTTGACACTAAGATTATTAATCGCCAGTGTCACTTCTTATTTAGTCCACGTAATAGAAAATACTGGGAGGTGATTTGGGCCTGTGGCTTTAGCTTTACATACATTTGTTTTATGCACCAGCACATTTTAAACATTTCAATTAAACACATACAATGTAAAACCAAAAACAATTAGGGTAGTAATATTAGTATGCCAGTAGTTGTGGGAGACCATCCAGAAAATGTTATACCAATGGTAAGCTGTTATGCTTTTATGCAGTGGCAATTTTTAACATGTCCCCATTTGCATGTATAATATGAATAGTTCAGTTTTCCACATTTTTGTTTTTATTTTTTTAGGAGCCATGTTACCTTTTTACCTTTTAACAGATGATTGGTAACTGTTTGCCATTTAATGCCAAGGTCTTCTGGTGGGTTGCTAGCACTTTTTAAACACTTTTCCCCCAAGAATTAACACATACACATAGTCCATTATACAGTACTTTGGATTATCTGAAAGACAAAAAGAACAGTTTTCTACCCCTTTTGGGGTGGCATTGATTATTGCTTAAAGATTTCATTCTTTTACAAATACCCTTCCTGACTGCAGGCAAAACAGAGGAATTACCCCCATATTTTCCTGTGTTTTTTTTTTGGTTTTTTTTTGTTTTAAAAATAGGCAGGCCAGGTTTTAATGGCTTCTACATTTTAAGGGTTATGCAAGAATTATTTCACTGTTTAGTTATTAAATTCATGAGGTGGTGTACCTCAAGTTTTGCCTCTTATATAGCAGACCAAGTTTGTAATGTTTTCCCTGCTGTGTTAAGCTTTAAGTTTATTCACAGGTAATAGCTGAGAAGAATCATTACCATATTACTTTAAAGGATTTTTCCAAAAATCATACACACTACAAGTTGTTACAGGGGTACTCACTAACATTAAAGTTATTTTAATGTTTAATATTAACAGTAACATTAGCATCAAATTTATTAAAGGTATCTTGTTATACCATGCCTTTTATGTAGGCAGTTTGTTTGCTGACCAGGTATGTTCTTTATTTGCAGCTTCGTTTGTGCTGGCAGTTTTCACCTTTCTTTATCAGTTAGGTAATTTGCATCAACCCAGGCTAGGCTTTTGGATTCAAAGCCATCAGCAGAGCTCAGAGACTCTGTTTTAACACACAGGGATCTGAAAAAGAAAACACAGCCTATTGCGGCTCTTTTTGGAGCCCTAATAGGATTTTAATTCAGCAGCATGTTTCATTTGCTTTTTTTTTTTACATCCCTTTCTACAATATACGCTGCACATGTCCTACGGAAAATGCACATTCTTTCTATACTATAACTTTTCAAAAACATTAGCCATATTAATTTTTACATAAGGTATAATTTTGTTTTGTTTTTTTCAGAGTGTTCATGTACTTTTATTAAAGTGACAGTCTGATTACACATAGTCATTTTAAGGCTCAGTGTTTTTAACATTGCTTCTTTTTGTTTTGTGCACCTCACCTCTGCTGTTGCTTCAGAGGGTCACTGTTAACTTCTTATTCTGTCATTACAGCTCTTATCTGCTATTGTTACAAAAAACAAACCAACCAAACAAAAAGACTCCAGAATCTCTACCTATTCTCCTGATTCTGACTGCCCTATTGCAGCCATGACTTGGTCTTCATTTAAAAACATTTTAATTTTTGTAAAGAATCAAGTTACCCCTTAAGGGTTAAATGCTAAATCCCAAAGCCAAACAACACTAATTACCTGTGTCTTGCAAAAAGGTCTGTCAGTTTTGCAACTTTGAATCAAAGAGTCAAATGAATTTTTAGTGGCATTAAAAACAAAAACAAAATCAATTTATCTTACACCTACAAAACAGTAGTTTTACAAACCAGATGTGTTGGTTTAGATTCTTAGAACTTTACATACACAGACAAATAGATACATACACATTTTCTTTTCCTTAACATTTTTTTTTTACACTGCTTTGTTTTTGCATAGCTGTATATATATAAGGATTATTTACAGGCACTCTTTTGGAAAAGGGCCCATTTTCCCTTCAGAATGTCTGCAAAGAAACCAAGAATTCTCTCTCTTTAACATGGTCCTTTTTAACATTTTTCACAAAGTTTAACTGCTTAATTCTCTCCAGCCTCTATAGTTAACTTTTCACTCTCTTTTCTTAAAGCACTTGTTTATGTTCCAAAATGACACCTTTATCACCTTAGATTTCACCCTTTTAAGTATTGTTCCAGGGGTTCATGCCTGCACTTACTACTTTTTTTTTTTTTTTACTCCTGACACTATTCCCTTAGGGCTTTCAACCTGTTTCTTTTCTGTTGCTTGCCTGCTTGTCTGGGCCCGATCCTGCTTTTTTCAATGAACCGTTTGTGAATGATATTGTGGTTATTTCACAATTTTGAAAGAAATGTTCAAGGAAAGGGACCAGAAAGGGTGGGGGCTAGTTGAGGAGCCCCCCCCCCGCCCCCAACCTTGCTGAATTGGTAGTGGGACACTATAAAGAATCAGTTTCTGAGGCAGACAACAAAGGGGAACAGAACAAGGGACTTTTTGTCCTTTTTACAATGAAATGGGAGTATGAAGGGGTTTGGATCGATCCGGGGTTTGGAGAACGGGGTAAAGGGGAGCGCTCGGTCTAGTGGTGGGAGAGGAGGCTTTTAATAAAGCTTTTAACTTATTATTTGAATAAGTGAGAGAAGCCAGTTTTGATTTTGTCCACCTATGATTTGCCTCTTCCCACCACTGCATGAAACAATTAACCTCTCCTTTAGCCAATTTAGTTTTAGGTTGGCCGAGTTTGTCCTTTAAGACGTCCACTCAGACTTTGTTCCAAGATTTTAACAGTGGCCACTGAGTTTTGGGATCCTCCTGAGTTAGCCTAGACCATTTTCCCAAAAATTTACAGGAGTCTGGACCCTTTTTACAGGAGTCTGGACCCATCCTAAATACATAAAATGAGCCGGCGTTCATTTAGGGAACTGTCCTGACTTAGACGTCTGGTTACCAGTACAGGAGGACTTTCACACACCAATCACACAAGAAGGAAATTCAGGTTCGTCAGAGCGATGCCTGCTGCAACACATAAAAGGAGCCCACAGGCTACTGCCTCAATTGCCCTTGCTTTCACACTAAGGGTTTTACCCAAGGTGTGGTGCGGCTGCAATTGTGCAGATTTCACTCACTCAGACCGCAGGGACAGGAACCCCTTGGTCGGCCGATCCCCAGACAGAGACGGCACCCAGACTCAAACACTCCACAAGAGGACAGATAGACACAGAGACAGGACAGTCCTCAGTCCGGACAAAACACAGAAATAATTACCTGACCAGATTCCTGATGTCAGATCCCGGGATCCCTACCAGAACAGAGTGGGAACCAACAGGTTCGATGGCGTAGACCTCACTGTGGCTGTGCGCCTTTCCGCTCTAGTGGGGGACCGCTTGGGCCAAATGCCCAGGTGCCGGCTGCCACGGTCATCCCACAAAAACAGTCAGGAATCACACAGCCCCAGTGAAGACGGTTGCCATCTCGGTGGAACCTCCAAATTGTCAAAGTTAGAATCAGGACTCACAATTTGTCAGACCACTCTGTTTTATTAGCACAGCGCTCTGCCAATAACATTCAGAATATGTGAGCGGCCATGCAAGGCCCAAACAGTCTTATTTATACAGATAAAAGAGCGGGAATTAGACAAAGGGACAAAGAAAGCAAAACAGTAAAATTCACCTGGGGCACAGCATGCATATCCTATTTCCTTACTAACTGTTATCGATTTAAGGCTAATACTTCACCAATTGCCCTCAAACGGTGCAATTGTTCTATGTTAATGTCTGTATTCCTGACACCTGGATTACAGCATTCCAACAGTTTTGCTTAAAGGTACA
Source organism: Gopherus evgoodei (assembly GCF_007399415.2). NCBI lineage: Eukaryota > Metazoa > Chordata > Testudines > Testudinidae > Gopherus > Gopherus evgoodei. The sequence continues at coordinate 12,601,826 of NC_044329.1, forward strand.
GACAGCATTTCTTTAATCCTTTCTATTCTTACTATATAATTCATTCTACTTTCACAGGACTTTTTACTCTTCATACTTTTTAGACTGTGTCAAACACAATCATTGCTTTCCTTCCATGAGCCTCCTGAAAATATCTGAAAGTGTTGCAGTCTAAAGTGAATAAAATTAAAGACTAAACTACTGAACCAACATAGCTTTTAGAGCTACAAGGATATCAGTAGGGTAGCCACAAAAAGTGGCATTTCCTTAATTGATTCTTAAAACCAACTGTAACCCAGATTATTGTTAAATAAGTGGGATTGAAAATGTTTATACCACATTTCTCAGTCTGTTGTGCATCAGTAAGGAAAATGGATTGCAGGTTGCAGCTATGCGAGAATCAGGGATTGTATGTACAGCACAGCTTGCAATGGTAACACAGTAGGGATAGTGTACAGAAAGATGGCGGACAACATATAACTATTACATTAATATAGAATAGAAGCCCTTAAGGGTAGGGACAGTGACTTTTTCTATGTTTGGACAGAGTCTAGCTCAGACACTGCTCAGTAAATAATAATAATACAGAGCAGGTTTGTAATTGGCCTGTTTCGATAATATCAGACTGATAAACCTGGCTTTGCATTGCTACATATAAAATCCAGCTGAAGCCACCTTGCTTATAAATGGCAGGACTACAACCTTTACTCAGAATAGCATGTGAGTAATTCCATTGCAGCAAGCAATATTCCTCATATGCGGTAAGCAGAATTGAGTCCAAAATAACAATTCACATGGCTGTAGTATTTTGTGGGAATCAAAAGAAAATGTTCCAAGAGCTGAATTCTAGTTTCAGACAAGTGGCACATATTGGTGTATCTCTTGAATGATCCACTACCAGGCATGTATGTGCAAAATGCAACAGGAGATTCTTTTTAGACACACTGTAATGTGCTATCCCAATCACATGAGATTTAGAATCTGCTCCACAGTGCGCTTGTTTCCATGCCTTTCATTACTTCCATCAGTTAATGAGACTGCTTCTCCTCAAACCTGAATCTCAACTTCACAGGAGTATGAGCACCCTAAAACTAGGACATTTCTCATGAAAGGAGCATTGAATGAAAAGGCTGCTTTTTATGTGAAAGTAAATCTGACCCAACTAATTGAAGGGGATTTTTTCCTCCCATCAATTGAGCTTCTGAAATTATTCACCTATATCTTTTGCAGGGGGCTTTAGATTTTATTTGCAGCAGTATCAGAAGTTATATTGTAATAGATGTAATATTCCTCAGTAGGGAGCTTTCATCAGCTTTCAATGATCTGTCAAGGGCAATGGCTGTTTCTTGGCATTAAAAAGCTTCTGTTAAAAACCCCAAAGGAGCAGCTCTTTTACTAACAATACAACATTAATGCCAATGAATCAAGCTTCAGCAGCATTTGGAAGCCTAATAAAAATCTCCAAATATAAAATAAAATAATAAAATAATATTAATAATAATATAGTGGTTTTAATGTTAGAAAAGTCATAGATAAAGTATAATGGGCTAATACTTGTAGCTTCATTTCAAAGGACTTTAACATTCTATTCAATGTCTACACTTAGAGCATTAGAAACCAATCAATACAATAAAACCTCCTGTGGCTGATAGTCTGATTTTTTTTCTACTTCCATCCTTGCTGCTTCATCTTTCCTGCAGATCTTCTGCCTCCGGGGTGCTGGAAACACCTGAAATGGTGGTTCTCTGCCTTTTCAGCCACCTGTACCAGTTTTCTAGACTAAGACCCCAGCTCTATGAGCCAGTCCCACCATCTTCTATTCAGTTGTGTGCTATCTAGACTACCAGGGAGCCCGAGGAGCTCCAAACCCTCATCATACACCAGCAAGACTAGGGGTTGAAGCAGCCCAAGTTCTATGCCAGGTTAGAATGTGCATAGTTTAATGGAATGCAGGAAGTGCAATGCACTTGGGCCAGAAAAGTTGTCCATCAACAAAGGCCCAATCCTCAAAGGTGCTGGACATTTCTGTGGGAGCTGCTGGGGGACAAATATTTAATAATGAGCTCTTCAAGCTAGCAGACAAAGATATATCAAGATTCAAGGGCTGGAAGTTGAAGCTAGACAAGTTCAGACTGAAAATAAGGTGTAGATTTTTTACAGTGAACGTAATTAACCATTTACCAAGGGTTGTATAGATTCTTCATCATTGGCAAATTTTAAATAAAGATTGGATTTCTTTTAAAAGATATGCTGGGGAGATTTGCACTGTTGTTGCCTGTGCTGTGTCTGTTCTTTGGACAGATGGGGACTTGGTCTCCAGAGCTCTTTTCAGTCTGGCACTTAAGTGAACACTGTGACACTTCCTAGGGACACTCAGGATTGGAAGACACCTCACTACCACCTGCCCTTAGTGTAAGAGAGTCTTGTCTATTCCTGCTGTGGATCAGATCCCTGAAACCACCTGCCTCTGGCAGCACAAGCACTGCCTTCTAGACCTCCGCAAGCCTCATTCTCTTTGTACGGGATTGTGACAGGCAAACAGCAACCCCCAAATCTTCCAAGTGATCCTCTGGGGTGCTCAGCCCGTTCCAGTGAACATTCCCAGAACTCTTAGATCTGCTATTCCCAAAAGAATACTGTACTACTCACCAGCTTGTCAGACTTAACTCAGGATCGCCACTTTGCTTAACACACACACACACACACACACACACACACACACACACACACACACACACACACACACACACACACACACACACACAGAGTGAAAACAAGAATAAGTTTACTATCAAAGAACAGAGATTCAAGTGATATTGAAGAATATTGGAAAGAAATGGCTACATATACAACGAAATTATAGCATGCTTTCTAAAACCTAAACTTAACTAACGAGACAATCCCCTCTCTCCCACTAGATAGCTTACCCCAAGTTCTTTCCCCAGCATTTACAACCAGTTTTGTTGAGACCCCTTCTCATAAGATCAAACCCATTGGCAGCTTGTCCTCACAGACTGAAGGAATATCTGGGAGTTCATCTGTACGTTCTGAAGTTCATTCTCTTACCCCTAAACAGGATAGCGCCTGCTGTTTTCTGTTTTTTCCTCCAGCCCCCACAATCTATTGATTAACCTTTTCCTCAGACTGTAAACAGTTGTCCACTGTGAGTGATACAATATTCAGTTTGCATATGACCAGCCAGAGTGAGATAAGCATCTCTTCCCCACACCTGCCAGGAATATGTGCATTACCTGTTGGTAACCTGTTTTAACTCAGACCTAGAGAACATACTTCTCAATTTATATACATAGCTTCTCACATATTTTCCATACAAACATCTCCCAATGATTATCATGACCAGTGAGACTCAGGCTTTCGTTAGAGACTTTACATGACTTTTTCAGTGAACGCAGGGAATCTCTGTACCCCTGTGCCCTCTGCCAGTTGGTATCAAGAGTGCCTTGGGTCACAAGTAGTAAAAATATGGACAGTAAAAATGTTATATTTTAAAATGAGAGCATCAGTGGGAGCCTGGGTCTGAGCCCAGCTTAGGTCATTTTGGAAATATCGGAGGTAGATGATTAACAGTTTTTACTCTGTGGCTTCTTACTTTGTACCATGCTTTTCCTGGGCCTGATTCTCATTTACATTAAAGCTACTTTAAGGCCCCTTCACACTGCCAGAGAGGGGCAAAGAGGCAGAGGTGAGTGAGAATCAGGCTCCCTGTTCCTGGAACAATCACTCACCTGGCACGGCTCTCATTCCACCTGCACTGGGAGGATGCTTAGCTGCCCGCACAGCACCTTCCTGAGATTTTTCCCTTCTTTTTGAGATTTAGGGAGGCCTCTCTGCAAGGTCCAGAATATGCATGTGTGGACAGGGCAAAGAGAGGTGATCCTGAGGGGGTGGGGAGGATGAGAAGTACATACATCATCCCCTAGCCTGGTGCTGCACTGGTGAACCTCCCTTCCCATCTAGGGTAAGGAGTCCAGGGGCAGCTGAAGTTGGAGACTCCCTGCCAACCTGGCTCCAATGCCAGGGAGACAAAGGGAAGGGGCTGGAGGCCAGAAGCCAGAGCAGAAGGACAGGGCCTTCCCAAAGCTGGATCTGTGCATCTGGAGGATCCCCGAGGTCCATGTAGATCTCAGGGAATCAGCTGCTTTTGGGGGTCTGAACCCCTTTTTCTTCCAGGGCATCCCCTCATCCCGAGTGGAATAACTCAGAGAAAACTCAGTGAGGAGAACCTTGTGGAGAGAGGGGGCAATCAGGACTACTTTACCATTAATTATTATTATTACCACCACCCCAGTCCTACCAACTATGTGAAGAGGTGAGTCTAGGGCAGAAAAGGGGGAAGCCATCGGCCCCAAAGTACGCTGGAAAGAAGGTTGCTAACCCTGACCTTGTCAAACAATATTTCTCTAATGCAGCTGTTTTTCTGGGGAAATGGAATGAAAGCCGTCTTGCTAGGTACTCGTGCAGGTTAAAATGTATTGAGTAAATGCATTGATTTTCAGAGCCCCCGTCGCTGTAGCAGCTTTATCAAAATCTGGATCAAAAGCACTTATTGAGCCCTAAGTGTGAGATAGTCAGAGGGCCTAAAGGAATTGTGCAGCTGTACAGTTTATTGTGGAAGAGGCTGCCTTACTGCCTGGTGTGGAGTTTTACATGCTCTGTCAATCAGTTAAGCTAGAGGGCAGAGTGTAGATAGACAGCAGAGCAGGGGTCCCTGTACTAGTGCAAGTGTGTTAGAGATGCTCTCACTTACACCAGGGTGAGTCCAGAAGAACATTGCTTATTCCAGATTTACACCAGTGTATGTGACAGCAGAACCTGGTCCAAGGTTTAATTTTAGCAAAAGGCAGCTCTGTGCTACCTGCTTTGCCCTCCTGTTGGGGTAGGCAGTGTCTACACTGAAATGTTACTGTGAGGCAGCTGTAGCACTGCAGCTGTGCCACTAGTAGGGTGACCAGACAGCAAGTGTGAAAAATCGGGACGGAGATGGGGGGTAATAGGAGCCTATATAAGAAAAAGACCCAAAAATCGGGACTGTTCCTATAAAATTGGGACATCTGGTCACCCTAGCCACTAGCGTTTCAGTGTAGACAAGTCCTCAGTCTCTCCTCTCAGATACATTGCCGCAGCCCTATGCATGTACAAAGTGGGTGTGAAATTATATCGGATCAGAAGGGTATCTTGCACACCCACAGTGCCCAGCAGTGAAGAATTAGAACATAAGAATGGCCATCTGGGTCAGACCAAAGGTCCACCTAGCCCAGTATCCTCTCTTCTGACAGCGGCCAATGCCACATGCCCCAGAGGGAATGAACAGAGCAGGGACCTGGTGAAATACGGAGGGCCTTGGTCCTCCTACCCTGGCTGCCACCCACCCCTGGGTGGTGGCCCACTCTCCTCTGGCCCGTAGACCCTGCAGCCTCACCAAAGAGGGCAGCCTTATTGACTCTGGCAATTAGACCATACTGCTCTGAGGCTAAGGGTAGTTATTTGGACTCAGCCACAAGCCTATAACACTCCTTCCCAAAGGGTGACTGAGTACACTTGCCCTGTGACAGTTCCCTTAATTTTTTTAAGACTGGGTTATAACATTGTTCCTCACTGGTCTTCTCTGTGCCATCTGTTATTTATAGCCAGTAAAACTGAAATTATTTTCAGTGAAATATCATAGATTTTGTGCACTTTTGAAAAATCAGTATAAACTAATTTACACTGAACATTAGGACCACATTTTTAAAGGTATTTAGATGTCTAAAGATGAAGATAGACACCTAGTGAGATCTTCAAAAGCGCTATTGAAATCAATGGACATTAGACATCTAGGAGCTTCTGAAAATCCTACTAGGCACCTATCTGCATCTCAGAGTGCTTAAATACCTTTACAAATCTGGCCCTTAGTTACGTGTAATTTGCCTGAGATGCTCCATGGGAAAATTGTCAAGTATCAGAGGGTAGCCGTGTTAGTCTGGATCTGTAAAAGCAGCAAAGAATCCTGTGGCACCTTATAGACTAACAGACGTTTTGGAGCATGAGCTTTCGTGGGTGAATACCCACTTCCTCAGATGCATGATTACATGCATCTGAGGAAGTGGGTATTCACCCACGAAAGCTCATGCTCCAAAACATCTGTTAGTCTATAAGGTGCCACAGGATTCTTTGCTGCTTTTACATGGGAAAATTATTAAGCATAAATCAAATTTACTTTTTCATTACTAAAATTCTTGTTACAGTAACATACCATATAGACTCAGACTTTAAGGCTAGAAGGGACCATCATGATCATCTAGTCTGACCTGCACAGAACCTCATCCACCCACTCCTGTAATAGACCCATAATCTCTGGCTGAGTTATTGAACTCCTCAAATCTTCATTTAAAGGCATCATGTTACAGAGAATCCACCTTTTACCCTTGTTCAAACCAGCAAGTGACCTGTGCCGCATGCTGCAGAGGAAGGTGAAACCTCCCCAGGGTCTCTGCCAATCTGACCTGGTGGAAAATTCCATCCAAACCCCAACATGGCAATCACTTAGATCCTGAACATGTGGGTGAGACCCATCTCTGCTTTAACTCTGCATCTCTCCATAATAATTATACCTAAAGTTATTCTTAGCAGTTTTTATTGTTTTTTAAAATCAGAAGTTACTCTGTAACCAAAATTGCTATATAGAAATGATCGCAGGAGAACAACCTTAGTGGTCAGGCCGTTGGCCTGTTGGGGGGCTATATTGCTTGGTTCTATTTCCCAATTCTTCTGCTTACCTGCTTTGTGATATTAAGTAAATCACATAACCTCTGTATTTTATTCTGATTTCATTTACACCAGTTTAATCCAGTGATTTGAATGGAGTTATTTTTTATTGATACCGAGGGAAGTAAGATCAGAATCATAGACTCATAGACTTTAAGGTCGGAAAGGACCATTATGATCTTCTAGACTGACCTCCTGCACAACGCAGGACATAGAATCTCACCCGCCCACTCCTGTAACAAACCCCTGACCTACGTCTGAGCTATTAAAGTCCTCAACTTGTGGTTTAAAGACTTTACGGTGCAGAGAATCCTCCAGCAAGTTACCCGGGCCTCACACTGCAGAGGAAGGCGAAAAACCCAGGGCCTCTGCCAATCTGCCCTGGAGGAAAATTCCTTCATGGCCCCAAATATGGCGATCAGCTAAACCCTGAGTATCTGGGCAAGACTCACCAGCCAGACATCCAGGAAAGAATTCTCTGTAGTAACTCAGATCCCACCCTATCTAGTGTCCCATCACAGGCCATTGGGCATATTTATCGTTAATAGTCAAAGATCAATTAATTGCCAAAATTAGGCTATCCCAACATACCATCCCTCCCATAAATGTATCAAGACTAGTCTTGAAGTCAGATATGTCTTTTGCCTCCATTGCTCCCATTGGAAGGCTATCCCAGAACTTCACTCCTCTGATGGTTAGAAACCTTAGTCTAAACTTCCTAGTGTCCAGTTTATATTCATTTGTTCTTGTGTCCACATTGGTACTGAGCTTAAATAATTCCTCTTCCTCCCTGGTATTTATCCCTCTGAAATATTTATAGAGTGCAATCATATCTCCCCCCAGCCTTCTTTTGGTAAGGCTAAACAAGCCAAGTTCTTTGAGTTTCCTCTCATAAGGTAGGTTTTCCATTCCTCGGATCATCCTCGTAGTCCTTCTCTGTACCTGTTCCAGTTTGAATTCATCCTTTTTAAACATGGGAGACCAGAACTGCACCCAATATTCCAGATGAGGTCTCAACAGTGCCTTGTATAACGGTACTAATACCTCCTTATCTCTACTGGAAATACCTCGCTTGATGCATCCCAAAACCACATTAGCTTTTTTCACAGCCATATCACATTGGCGGCTCATAGTCATCCTGTGATCAACCCATACTCAGAGGTCCTTCTCCTCCTCTGTTGCTTCCAACTGATGTGTCCCCAATGTATATCTAAAATTCTTATTATTAATCCCTAAGTGCATGATCTTGCACTTTTCACTATTAAATTTCATCCTATTACTATTACTCCAGTTTACAAGGTCATCCAGATCTTCCCATAGGATATCCCAGTTCCTCTCTGTATTGGCAATATCTCCTAGCTTCATGTCATCTGCAAACTTTATTAGCACATTCCCACTTTTTGTGCCAAAGTCAGTAATAAAAAGATTAAATAAGATTGGTCCCAAAACCGATCCCTGAGGAACTCCACTAGTAACCTCCTTCCAGCCTGACAATTCACGTTTCAGTATGACCCATTGTAGTCTCCCTTTTAACCAGTTACTTATCCATCTTTCAATTTTCATATTGATCCCCATCTTTTCCAATTTAGCTAATAATTCCCCATGTGGAACCGTATCAAATGCCTTAGTGAAATCGAGGTAAATTAGATCCACTGCATTTTCTTTGTCTAAAAAATCTGTTACCTTCTCAAAGAAGGAGACCAGGTTGGTTTGGCATGATCTACCTTTTGTAAAACCAAGTTGTATTTTGTCCCAATTACCATTGTCCTCAATGTCCTTGTCATAAACAGATAGCTAAGGGTTAATGTCTCTTTCACCTGTAAAGGGTTAACAAACAGTGATCTGAAACACCTGACCAGAGGACCAATCAGGAGACAAAATACTTTCAAATCTCAGTGGAGGGAAGCCTTTGTTTGTGTTTTTTGGATTTTGCTTTGTTCTCTCTGGGCTCTGAGAGTGACCACACGTACCTACAGGCTCTCTAATCTTCTATTCCAATTTTGTAAGTATACAGGTAGAAAAGCGGCATAGTCTTTTTATTTGTTTTCCTTTATGTGCAAATGTGTATTTGGCTGGAAGTATTTTAAATTGTATTTTTATTGGAGGAGGCTGTTTCTCCAATTTCTTAAGCTGACAGACCCTGTAACTTTTTACCATCTAAATTGCAGAGACAGACCTTTTACTTTTTTCTTTTTATTAAAAGTTTTGCTTTTAAGACCTGTCTGATTTTTTTCCCCTTGTTGAGGCTCAAGGGAATTGAGTCTGTACTTAACAGGGAAGGAGAAGGGAGGGGTAGGGTGGAATCCCTTTGTTTTAGATTCACGGAGCGTGAATCTGTCTCTCTCTCCAGGAGACCTAATTTCTCTGTGTTGTGATTCAAGGGATTTGAATCACAGTAATCTTCCAGGGTAACCCAGGGAGGGGAAGGCTGACAAAGGCAATGGTGAGGAAAGGGGTTTACTTTCCTTGTGTTAAGATCCAGGGGGTCTGGGTCTTGGGGGTCCCCAGGGAAGGTTTTGGGGGGACCAGAGTGTATCAGGCACTCGAATTCCTGATTGGTGGCAGCTTATCAGATCTAAGCAGGTAATTAAGCTTAGGGGAATTCATGCTAGTACCCCAACTTCTGGACTCTAAGATTCAGATTGGGGAAAGATACTATGACAGTCCTTAACTACTTTCTCCTTCAAGAACTTTTCCAAGACCTTGCACACTACAGATGTCAAACTAACAGGCTGGATCACTTTTTTTCCCTTTTTTAAAAATAAGAACTATGCTAGCAATTCTCCAGTCATACAGTACAACCCCTGAGTTTACAGATTCATTAAAAAATCTTGCTAATGGGCTTGCAATTTCATGTGCCAGTTCCTTTAATATTCTTGGATGAAGATTATCTGGGCCCCCCAATTTAGTCCCATTAAGCTGTTCGAGTTTGGCTTCTACCTCAGATGTGGTAATATCCACCTCCATATCCTCATTTCCATTTGTCATCCTACCATTATCCCTAAGCTCCTCGTTAGCCTCATTAAAGACTGAGGCAAAGTATTTGTTTAGATATTGGGCAATGCCTAAATTATCCTTAACCTCCACTCCATCCTCAGTGTCTAGCGGTCTCACTTCTTTTTTCTTTGTTTTCTTCTTATTTATATGGCTATAGAACCTTTTACTGTTGATTTTAATTCCCTTTGCAAGGTCCAACTCTACATGGCTTCTGGCCTTTCTCACTTTATCCCTACATGTTCTGACCTCAATAAGGTAGTCTTCCTTGCTGATCCCTCTCATCTTCCACTCCTTGTTGGCTTTCTGCTTTTTCTTAATCACCTCTCTGAGATGCTTGCTCATCCAGCTTGATCTACAACTCCTGCCTATGAGTTTTTCCCCCTTTCTTGGAATGCAGGCTTCTGATAGTTTCTGCAACCTTGACTTGAAGTAATCTAGGCCTCCTTCGCCTTTAGATCCACAAGTTCTTCAGTTCAATCCACTTCCCTAACTAATTTCCTTAATTTTTTTAAGTTAGCCCTTTTGAAATCAAATACCCTAGTCACAGATCTATTTTTGTTTATTCTTCCATTTAGTTTGAACTGAATTAACTCATGATCGCTCGAACCAAGGTTGTCCCCTACGACCATTTCTTCTATGAGGTCCACACTACTCACCAAAATCAAATCTAAAATGGCATCCCCTCTTGTTGGTTCAGCAACATCCAGGAAAATCTGAGCCCTATTATTACTACTAGCACTTGCCCTCAGTGTATATCTGGGAAGTTAAAGTCTCCCATGATCACACAATTCTCATTAATATTTACTTCAAAACATTAAAGAGGTCTCTATCCATATCCAAATCGGATCCCAGGGTTTTTTTGCACACCCCAATCATTATCCCAGGGGAGACTCTAGTAGCTTTCTTTCCCAATCAGATCCCTTGTGTCTCAGTTCCTCTATCTGTAAAATGGGGATAATAATACTTTCTTGCCAATCTTCCAGGGATGTTGTAAAGATCAATCTGCACTTGAAGACTCTGAAAATGTAAAGCATTGTATGAGTGCTAGGCATTAGTATTCTCATTCAACAACTGAATGAAGGCCTTTCCTGTCAAATCATATCTACTCTCCAGTCCTCCAGCTGAAATATTTTGATTCCTCATCTGGTATTTTGTCTACAACTATGGCACTTTCCAATCTTTGGCATCTATTCCAATTCTCATTTCTTTATTTAGCTATCATCAGTCCTTCTAGGAACACGTCTTGCCTTTTCTCATTTATTTTGTTTGCTGTGATCAAATTGTGATGACACAAAAGGCACACATACATAATCTAGACCCATTTTGTGCATATGTAACTTTTGGTGTGTAGTCACCCACATGGACAATCTAGAAGCACAAGCCCCATTTCTGTACAGAAACTGTAAATGGCATTTTGTCAGTGCAAATTCTATCCCTTGCACGTGAAAAAATGTGCACCCAAGTGATTTCCCATACAAAGCTGCATGCATACAAGTACAGATTGGCCCAAGACGTAGAATCATGATTCCATGACATAATTCCTCTCATTGCCTCTATTTTACATATTGTATTCACTGGGTATTTTCCTAGCTATGCTGCTTTTCTTTGATGTATCATGTATATGAACCATTGATAAGGTGCATTATAAACCTCCATCTTTAATTTAGATTATGTCTACACTGAAATCCAATGTGTTATGAATCTTGGGTAGACATACCTGCGCTAGCTTTAGGCATGCTAGCATGGCTAAAAATAGCAGCTTAGATCTGGTAGCATGGGCTTCAGCATAGGCTGTACAAGCCTGCCCAGAACCTAGATACCTACTCACATTATTGAAGTCCTTGATGCCACATCTTCACATAACCTTAAACTAACCAAAACATAATTTCTGTTAATGTGGATAATGTGTTCAAATGAAGAATGATAATGTAATTAGTGTACTGGAATTATGAGGCAAATTCAAAATTGGTAAGAGGAAATAGTTTTTTCACATATTGTTATTAGAATGTAGAACTCACTGCTACAAGATATCATTGAAGCCCTGAACTTAGTATGATTCAAAGAGAATTAGACATTTATACAGATAAATAGAATATCTAGAACTATATTTTTTGCTAAAAAAAAACCTGGAAGGGATATAAAATTTCATGTTCAGGTTTAAGGCCAATCTCTAACTACTTTGGAGTAGCATGAGACCTTCATGGGGGACACATTATTGTGCAGCTGTCTACCGCGGATTTCTTGAATCTTCCTTTGAAGCATCTGAGGCTGGCCACTATCAGAGACAGTTACTGGACTAGATAGACCATGAGCCTGATCCAATCTCGCAGTTCCTGTTTACTACACAGAGGCAAATCTTTCAACCTCTTAGGTGTGTTTTGGGACCCACACTCTTTCATATGTCCTGATTCCAAAGAGACATTTATTTACGCAGTACTCAGAAGGGACCAAAGCTCCAGATCAAAACATTTCTAAACTTTGAGGAAATCTGATCTTGATCCAAACTATAAGGCTGGCCCCTAACTCCATAATGGACAGAATGAAAAGCCTGGACCTGAACAACCTCACACTTTGGAAAAGTTTGGTTCCAGATTTGTATCAAAACTTTGCATTTTGAGGCCATTAATGATGGCTCAGTGCAGTTGGTAACCCTCTCACTTTTGGGCAAAATGCAAAGCTGTGGGAAACTCAGTGGTATGAGTTAAATGGGGCTTGTGCAGACCTTTTTGGAGATTCTGAGCAGAGGGGTTTGCAGGCCCAGAATTTCACTCTGAGTTTCAGCTTCAAATTAACCCCCCCAAATCAAAGCTAAACGCGGACGAATCCCTCAAATGTTTTTGCTTTCAACATGTATTATTAAAGGTCACAGTGCTCTAATCCCAAGGTCATATGTTCAAGTCTCACCCTGTACCTACTGCTGACACCACAGTGCAGTATTGGAAGGTGCAGCACTGTTTGAAGTGCCATCCTTCTGATGACCATCTCTGGCATCTGCCCCAGGTAGATGTTAAAAAGTCAATGGCACTTACAAAAAAGACTGGCTAAAACCCTAGTGTTCTGGCTAACATCCCACTCAAAGGGGGCTACGTGAGAGCCACTTTCAAGCATGTAGGGGCTACTACATCAGTCCATTCCAGAAGGACCCTCTCCCATAATTGTCTAACCCATCACTTTTTCAGACACCTTGAGATATCCTGAGCATGAAGGGATCTATGTAAAATGAAATTCTGTTCTATTTACATACATTTTTAAACTCTCAGCTTTTGCTTGTTTCCTTTTATTTAATCAAAGAGCTGAACTTCTTTTTGGTGATATAATTTGTCAGCAGGTTCAATTTATACCAAAAAATGTTGATCAAAGGACAAGCGGTAACTGTTTGATATGCTGTGTGACAGCAAACGAAACAGGCATTATAGCTTTGCATCAGCAGCTATGCATATAAAGCTTTTATTGGCATTTCCATTGCAACCCATTATTCCACCCAAGATAAATGGTTCAATGGCAGAAAACAGATTTTTCCCAGACACATTACATTCAATAGCTCCCTGCCCAGGTTATGATACAGAGAATTGTTGCTCAGTTTTCAAGATAGGGCCAAAGACAGAACACTGGATTTATAGCTGATCTTACCTAAAGTTTGGGGTGTGACACACATGGCTATGTAACTGAAACAATGTTATAATTTTAGTTTATGTGTATTACCCCCTTTAAACCAGCTGTCTCTGTACCCGACTCCTGGGAGGGCAGTGTGCTTGGAGGCAATTTTAGATGGGGGGTCTTCTAGAGTTTGAGACACACACTTTGCTTTGTATATGATGGAGATTTTACATTTGTTCTTTCTGCTTAAACTGAAAAGCACATTTTTTCACTTTGCAAATAAAATGAGATGGTTGGTGCTGGCTCAGTATGACATTGCAGGGTGCAATCTAGACCAGTGAGGGGCTATATGTCACCCCTGCACTACAAACTTGAGTACCTCATGGTGCCTTGCTGCTGTAGCTCCCTCCTGGGCCACTCACAGACAGCCTTCCAGCCTGCAGGTAACACTCTGCACGTTTGTGTACAGCTGCAGTCTGCTAGCCACACCCCAGTCACGCTCTGGCTTCCACCAGCCTTGGTTACCACTTGCAGGGTGACCCTAATGCACTCCTAGTCCCAGATTTCCCCCAAAATGTGTTCTGGACAGTCCAGATATAATAGGTCTGTTGCCCCTTACAGGGATCAATATACAACAGTCTGCTACCCTAAATGGGGTTACCCACACATTTCACAATATTGGATTAGTTTTGATTAAAGAATAAAACAAGTTTGTTTAATTACAAGGAGAGAGACTTTAAGTGAGCACAAATATAAGGCATTAAAGTCAGAAATGGTTAAAAGAGAAATAAAGATAAAACACTTTCTAGCAACTAAAACTTAACAAACTAGACTTGCTTCAAGGTGAAGTCCCTTACCGCATGTTCCCAATAACACTGCTGATAAAATTTTCAGGCCAGGATCTGCTCCCAAAGTTAAACAGGCTAGTTTCTTTTGGCTTCTAAGGAGGTAAGTTTCAGCTACAACATTTGGATCCAAATTTCAACCCCCACCCCCAAAGTGTGCAGGTGCTTGCAACCAGCTTTTGTTTCTGCTGGTCTCCAGTAAAATCAGGATGAAACACCTGCAAAGATTCTTTAACAGAAAAATATCCCCCACAACAGCCTTTGCACATTTAAAGTACAATTAATGATTATTATTACTTTACAGCATTTAAAAGTGTGTTAAACCTTTCTCAGAAGTCACAGAAAGACACTGTTCCTACCCCAAACCTAAATTTTATATGGGATGAAATGAGTGTGATTAACAGTAGGAAAAGGATGGAGCGAGGAAAGAGGGGGGTTATAGCAATATGACCTTGTGGTTAGTCAGTTTAGGAACATGCACAGGAGATGGTACAGTTACAAAATGTAAGAAGGATAAAAAAATAAAGGATTTAAGATAGTGAATATCACTGATTGCTATTTTTATTAATTATTATTATTATTATTAATGTAGTTCCTAGGCACTCTGATCATGGACCAGGAGAGCTAGTTGCTGTATAGACACAGAACGAAAATACAGCCACTGCCCCAGAAAGCTACGATAAGCTTATATATTCACCAAATGCAAATTTCAAAGTCTACAACAAACCTTTAGGTGCTACCACAATAGAGACATTAAAATAAATAAAATAGCAATAGCAACAACAGGATTTTATACTCACCTAAACAATCTGTAATTCGTCTTGTATTGGCTAGTAACATAACTGCATCCAGATGAGGAACGATGCCGAAACAACAGCCAACTTTGGTCTGTTTTTTAAAAACTTTTCCTCTTGAATCTAAGAAAATGCATCACCACACTGAAGGCTGTCAAATAGTACAGCCTCCCAACAGTAACTAAGCCAGTGCAACCAATGGCAACTGTACATATGATGTGAGCACATGCAGGTCGTCCTGCACCTCCCTAGACTCTGTCAGCCCAATCTTTTTTAAGTAGGAACAGGATTGAATTGTGCAAGCAATGCATTCTCCTCTCAAAGGGCAGGATCCTTATACTTTGGCCAGCTCACAAAAGGTTGCAGAGAGGCAGAGGGAAGGGATGGGCAGTGAGCATAGGCACACACCCGTGAGCTACAACACAGCTGAAGGGGCTAATTTTAAGCTTTTCAGCCTTGACAAGTGTCCCTTTTAAACAAATACTTGACAAGACAAAGGTTCTGTAGCTTCAGTGAAATACAGGAAGATTTGGTAATGTTCTCACTACCCAGGTGCCTTAATCAAGAGTCAGTTAATTTTCCCAAGTGCCTTCAGCTAGAGGGCGGTATATAAGCTTCCCCAATGCAGCCACTGCAGTGCCCTGATCCAAGGTTTTGGTTCAGCCCGTTATAAAAAGGTTTGAGCTGGCCTGGAATTGAATGTTTGCCAAGGAGGAGAAGTTTAGGGAGAGTTAAATGTATTTGTCTGGCAAAACTGAATTGGAGAAACCACTGTCAGCCCTTCGAAAGTCACAGACAGAATAAACATGAATAGCATAGCCTCTAAATAACATTCCTCTTAATGAGGCTTATATGTTCCATGAAGAAGGCAAACAAATCCAGTGATTGCTACTTGGGCTTTAGCCCCCTCCTTCATGCATGAATATTTATGGCTGCCTTTAACATTGGGCAGGAGTTATCCATATTCCACAAACAGTTGCATAGCTGTTAAATCTCTTTAAAGTCTAAATCAGGAGACCTCTGTTTAGGGAGAAATTGTCCTCCACCATCCCGAGGGCAGTCTTTTGAAACTGATTCTCTCTCTCTACTCATGCAGAACTCTCTGTCTACATTAAGATGCACACACTGTATTCAGAAATTTGTAGAAAGGAAAGAATGATTCAAAGGATGATATGTTGAGTCCTTCATTTCTGGTCTACACTACCGCAGTAAATCGATCTAACTTACGCAACTTCAGTTACGTGAATAATGTTACTGAAGTCAACGTAGTTAGACCACTTACCACGGTGGCTACACTGCGCTGTGTCGACGGGAGAGTGTCTCCCTCTCTTTCCCAAAAGTACCCAGTCCCTGCAAAAGATCCATTTTTATTAAAACCTTGAATCCCTGTCATGACTCATCTCACAAAGCCCCCCTTTAAAGCAAATGGACTTAAGACTTAAAAGTTCTTCTATCTAGTAAGACAAAAAGGTTTCCTTAGTTTAAGCAGGAACAAAATGTATGAATGAGAGTACACATACTGTACTGTAAATTATAATCAATTCTGCCTGATCAGGATTAGCAATGTATGGCAAGGCTCTGCCCCCAGTCTCCTAGACAAACTATAAATAACATCCTACAGT
Organism: Gopherus evgoodei; assembly: GCF_007399415.2. Lineage (NCBI taxonomy): Eukaryota > Metazoa > Chordata > Testudines > Testudinidae > Gopherus > Gopherus evgoodei. The sequence continues at coordinate 12,618,425 of NC_044329.1, forward strand.
CAAAGTATTTGTGAAAGAAATACAGTTATATTATCATCATGACACTAAGCCCCTTCTTTGCTTGTAGATCAAAGACAGTATCACTGTCTTCAAAGGCTGGTGGAAGATGCCTTTAGTAAGGAAATCCACACACATCCCCGTGCCCAAACATATGTCAAAGGGAGAGTGTTTCAACTTGTTACCTAAATGACTTGAAACAAATCAGATGTGAAACCATATGGGCCTGCGGCTTTTCGAGACTGTAAACTTTTTTATTACAGATAAAGCTAATGACCTGTGCAATGACTCAGCCTTCTGCTCAGGAGCTGCATAAGGTTAACCAAGGAAATTTGAAGTTGATATGGGAGAGTGCAACAGGGAATGTTAACACTAGACTATATGAGCTTATTATATTATTCCAAGAACCTACTGTATTTAATGCATCTGATGGATACCACATCAGCAGCAGGAATACTACAATGGGGGTGCCCAAACTTTGCCCTGTTGAGGGCCATACTGTCAAACTGGCCAAGAGCCTAAGCAATACCTAATCTGCATAAAATCTAATACACTGTGGGCACTCATCTCTAATGCAGACTACAGGTCTCAGAATGCATGTTACATCTTGAGCCAAGCACCCCATCCATTTAATTTAAAATAAATCATTGCACATTTCCAAGGCTGTTCCTACATATTAAAGAGTAAAATCACTAGCCACTTGATAGAACACCAGGGGATGTATTTTGGCTGAAGTACCGCATACTGGACACGACGCTAATATAGTGCCCATCACTGCAGCATCTAATTGCTGTTATCTCTAATGTCAGGCTCCCTAATATTTTTGCCTCAGTTCTGTTCTGAAGGTACCACATTCAAGGTGAGAGTGTCACTCAGTTTCCACAATCCATTCAGTCTTTGACATCAGCTGTGGTGCCACTTAAGACATTTTTGTGATGTATGTGATGTGGGCACTCTGCAATTTATTTTTTTACTTGTAGTAGTAGTAGTAGTAGTATTTTTAAGACAGGGCCAGGTCCTTAGTGGATGTAAATTGACATAGATCCATTGATTTCAGTGGAGCTACAAAGATTTATAGCAGCTAAGTTTCAGGCCCTTTCCCTTTATCTTAGAATTTTTTGCTTTCAGGCATTTTTCTCAAGTAACTACAACATTCTATGATAATATAGGGCTTTTTCTGATCTGCTTTTTATCTCTGATTAATCTGTAATTATAAATTTAGCTCTATCGTAACAAAATTTTCTCTGGAAATTATACTTGCAACATTGCCTAGCTAGGTGTGTTTACCATAATCATTCTCATTGTTCATCTTTTGTTTCCCAAAATACAGTCTAGGGAGAAGCATTAGTTTTGGAGTGGAGTTGCAATATATATTCCTGAAGCTGCAGTTCACTGCTGGATGCAGAACAGGGGAGGGCAGAAAGGGCAATGTTTGCTGGAGTTTCTCATTGCTTTCCACTGCAAAAATGTTATTTCTAACAACAAAACTACATGCCTGATACTTGTTACTTTAATCTGTTCTTAGAAACAACACTTTTTCTTTTTAAAGTTTACTTTTTACTGACTTTTTCAAATGGCACAGTTTTGGTCACTATAGCTTTTCATCCTTGTGGCTGTTCTGAAGGTCCAAAAAGAAAAATTGCAGCAGAAATGCAATGTAAGGAAACAAAAGAAACACTAGTTAGTCTGTAGAAAATGAAACTTCCTCTGCTGGACCCTGTCGTTCATGCTCAGATCATGTAGATCCCAAGTGACTTTGTATGTGTGCCACTGTCTCACAGTTTTGAACAGCTCTATTGTCTCATATTTTGGGTTCAGCAAATTCAATATGATTCAGTCCCTAGTGTTTTGACATGGATGAAGTGGTTATAAAAACACGGGAAACTTGAAATTTTCAACACAGGAAATTTTATATTTTGTATTTTACAATAGCCTCAATAAGAGTGATGCTGCCAAACTGAAGAAATTTACTGTAGAGGGAAGTCGTCTCAATATGGAACGAAACTGTGATTTATACTAGGAACCTGAAACAAACTTGGTGAGGCTGAGATTTAGTGCCCTACGACTTTCGTGGTACAGTAGCTTGAATGCAGACAGAAAAAGAATGAAAAATGTATTTCCACTAGGAAAGTATATTCATATTTTTAATAAGAATTACCTGGTCCACTGTGTAAAATGATATTTAGGGCCGTAGAAAAATATTTGCAGTATCAAATGATCATAAAACAAAATGGAAGGCCCGAAGTGGAGCTAATGTGGAGTTCAGCGTGGCTCAGGAGTTTGCCAATTCTGTTTTAAAAAATAAAATTATTTGTCCACTGTCATATGGTATTGCTGAGATGCATATTTGTTGAAGCAGAAGTTGTTAGGTTCAGAATAATTTAATTTAGAGTGGTGAAGGTGTGTAATATGATAGCCCAGCTCCCTAGTTCTCATGGCTAAAACCACACCTACATTACAGCAAAGATAATACATCGAATGGGATGTCTTGGTCAAAATATCAGATCCCCTGGCTTTCCAAAGATTACTGTAAGGTCATATTAAATCTGTGCAAATTACATGTAAAATTCAAACAAATTCCATGAGGAATTGTTTGAGGGGCAATAAAAGCAAATAAAAATGAACAGCAACCTATGTGCTGCCTGTTGCAACAGGGAGCAGAGTGGAAATCCTCACTTTGGGCCAATGGCTCTGGAAGTTTCTCTAAGCTAGATTTAATGTTTAAGCTGTGCGTCACTTTGGAACCACGCTCCAATACATTCATCACGGAAGTTATACATAAGAAAATATGCACTGTAAATATCTGAGGAAGCACAACATGCATGTCTTGGTAGCAAACTATATACATCGCTTGGGGAAGTAGCACCCTGCAGCCTATCTTGTTCTGGCAATAGAACAATGTTTCATAAAATGCAATAAGTAAACTTATGGATTTGACTGTACCTCTAAATACAGACGGGTCTGAACACTACCAAATTGGGGTGTCTGACTTTCCCAAAGTCAGGATGTTTGGATTCAAACCATTAGAAAGAGGATCTCAACTGCATCTGGGTGCAGGGCTTTGATTTGGGCCTATTATCTCGATGTAGTTTGTTAGTATTATATTATAACTGAAGAATCCTTGTGAACAAATTCTCTTTTTCTTAATGTTATGACCTAAAGTGGGTGGGGAATGGCTTAATGGACAAATCATCTAATTTAACATATCTTGTTTCCATAGAGCCATCCACAGTTTTAAATCCCAGAATCATTGCCACAGGCCATCATCCCACCAGAGCAGATAAACTGCGCTCCATGTTGCTTACTGTGTGGGAGATCTTTCTGAGGAGACCTTAAAAACCAAGGTCCTGTCAGCTCTGTGCTGATAAAGACCCTGTAGCACTTTTAATGTAAGTCAAGCATTTCCCCTTTTGCTGTGCAGTGCACTGTGCATCTGTTGGCTCCTGGTGCTGCCCTCCACCAGAGCTGGCTGTATTTCAGGAGTGCTGTCTGTATAAACTGTGTGACACTGCTCTATATGTTACACCCAGCTGCCTATCACCTCCATAAGGCATTACAGTAGCCAGGATCGGCCAGAATTTGCATCTCTCTGTCTATTCTTTACTTCTTCCTCAGGGCTGTGAGGAGACTGGTACAGAGTTGCTGATGCTGACCCTATGATGCCCTGAAGATTTCACCACAGGAAGTCAGCTTTGTCTGCTTTACACTGCTAGAACAATGGAAACAGCCTTATCAGTTGCCAGAATCTGGTTTGCCCGTGGTGACATTCTCTGCCAGTTCCATGAAGCGAGGAGGATGTTCATGTGTTGAAAATCATCCATTAGCTAGAACATAAAATCAATGTGTTTAATGTGTTTTTTAAGAGGAAGTTTCTTGGAAGATTGCTATTTATATACACCAGTAGGGACCTAATGATGTATTTATACTTCTTGGGAGTTTTTTTCTTATATTTTTGCTGCCTCTGTATCAAGGTTCTGAATGGTCACTTGCTCTCTGATGTATAATTTTCTAGGGCCTTATGTCATCAGCAAGTTTCAGCCAGGCAAAAGATCAGAGACTTTGATTTCCATTCATCTCTACTTAACTAAATTGAAGCCACATCTGGAGAAAATATCTGATTCTGCAAGCCCTAAATATATATATTTTTGATACTGGATAATTAATCAAAGACTTAATCAGTATGCATGTTTTAACCTGCATGGATGTTAGATCGCAAACCACAGGCATTGATGAAATACCTTCTCATGCATATTTTCCCAAATGGTCCTGGTGTATAGCACTCTTTGTCTAAAGGGCATTCAGCACTGGGGATAGGTGCCATTTTGACAGTCTCTGAGAGTGAAGTCAGTTGTTTGTCTACAGAATTAGTACAGCATGAATGGTAGCAATACAAGCTTCTCCACACTGTGCCAACAGCATGCCTTCACTTTCAGAATTTTGGTTCAGTTCCGCCCAGTCTGATGACAGAGGTTTCACTGTGAAATTTACATCCAGATCCAGCTTTGAATCCTGAGTTCTCCCTTCCCAAAGTCTGGGGGTGTCTGGATTCTCAAAGCACTCGTTTGAGCATCTCTCGTTATAGGAGAAGGTTCTGGTTGGCTCTTGTTTGTCCATATACCATTTTATCCATTTCTTAATGTCTGATCCCATCAGAATCTCCTGGCTAAAATGCAGCCTTATGTAGAAAAGGCCTAATACACCTGAAAGGGGCTTAAAAAACGGATTCAGCAGCCAGAAGGAGTCTGACTCCTGAGATATTTTATAGGTGCCTGTATTATCTGGTTCTCCTAGTTAGAAGACAGGTTATTAAGGTTCACTCAAATACTAGCCATAAAGGGTACAAACTTTATCCAGGACAAGATATCTGTTCTATTTTCAGTTTTATTTACAATGGATGGTTAAGGTTTTGTGGCTTATTATATTCACCAGTAACCACATATAACTGAGTATCACATGCAGATTAGAATAAACAGAAGACATAATAATACACTATGAATCCAAAACTAAGAAATTCTTACAATAAGCAATAATCCCATTTCACTTTAAAGTGTCTCCATGTTTCTAGGGCAATTTTGGTCAAACAGTAGTTAAAGACCAATTTAGAAGGCGACTGACTTTTTCTGGTGTTTTAGGAGGTCACTTAAAGGTTTAATTGCAATTCCAAGTCGAATGCCATTCCTGCTATAAACTTTGAACACATACATCTCCGTCTGCCAACGCAACGTCACACCCAGCACTAGCACACATTCCTCTACCAAGAGGAAAAGGCTTTCCTTATTAGAAGATCTGCCTCTTCCTGGGAAAATGGCAGGTTCATTCTCTGCACACAATTAAAACAGAACATCATGAAATCTAGTTGGTATTCTGTTGACTCCGTACCTTTCCTCCATGCCCACACCCATCTCTGGGTAATGGGAAGGTGATTACTGACTGTTTTCACCCTGGGGAAATTAATTTAACGCATTTCCAAATGGCATACTTACAGGCAGTCTGTGCACTCTATCTTTTTTCGTGATCTGGGTTGAATTATTAATTTCCCACCATACTACGGGACCCTGGGTGTTGAATTTGGATACAGACTTTGACACGGGAGACAGAATTCTGAGCAATATGGGACACATTTTCAGCTTAAGCCTCCACATTTTGTGCGCCCCACTTTTCCATGCCTAACATATTAAGCCTGCAAAAGCTGTGTGAAAACCTGGAAGCTGGTGAAAGTTCGGCCCTACACTTATTAAAAACAAAAAACAAAGTAAAACCAAGCTTGTGACCCTAAATTTTGCAAACTGAAAGTACAAAGAAAAAACAAAAATGGACATCAAGTCACAAAAAATAAATCACTTTTACATACAAGCAAATATAACCTCTGCAGAACTCAAACTTTAAAATAAAAAATACTTAATTTGCATTAGCCATTTGGTAATTAGTAATAAAAAAACATTGTAGTGTCACCTCAGCCAAGAGAGTCCAGAGTCTCCTCTACAGCTGAACAGCCTCCTCAACATTTTCTGTTTTCACATTACAAAATGGAAAGTGTAAATATGCTGAAATGTCAGCTTCTACGTACTGCAGTAAATATATTCCCTTTGCAGTATAGACTTTCCTAGACTGAAGGTTATATGGAAGCCAAGAACAGAGGAGCTAAAAGAAGAAAACAGTCCCATCTAGATTATTGTGTTAAGGGATCCAGTTCACAACCCAGTAGTTCTCCAACATAATTAAAACATAGTTCAGTCTTACTGAGTAGACATGGCATGACTTACACTATAGATCCCAAAGTACTATGGAAAATCTATTCTTATACTGAATAATAATTGAACTTAGTCTAGTCTGCCTAAGCATTTATAGAACATTCACCTCTGTGATATCTAACACCCTACAGAATTACATAGATTTACTACATAGTTTAATCACAGCTGCACTTTGGCCTCTTCCCCCGAAAGGCAGGGAAAGGTTTACCTTTTCTTTAATGTCATTTTGTGGGAATGCTACAGCAGAGACAGGACTCTCGTTCTGTCCTGAAGATGCCAAAATTCATGGTCAATCTATTCCTCCCTTGTGGGAGCCCCAAAAGCTACTGAGAAAGGATAGTGTCCTGTTTTCCTGAGTCTCACACAAAGTCTGTGAGGCTTATCTCATCAGGACCAAAAGTCTCAAAATAGCTAAGGCAGATGACTTGGGATTGTGGCAGCTTGTCTCTCATTAAGTCAAGGAAAAGTGTTGATGAGGCAAAGAAGAGTCTGAGAGATATGGAGCTATTGCCACCTGTCCTATTCCCTGCAAAGCTCAGCATAATTTCGGTTGAGGAGGAGGAGATTTTTACATCACTTGATGATTCTAACACCTTCACTGCAGTCAAGTAGATAGTGGGAGGGACTTACATTCCTTGAGAAAACCTGATACTTGGAATGTCTGCTTTACTTGGCATACCTCACTGATGTGACTCTTCAGCTAGCTATGGATTACATCCTCATTTAGAACTCTCTTTACAAACAGTAAATAGAGCATGGACAGAGTGTAACTTCATACATTGCTAACGTCACACTCTGCCTAGGTGGTTCTCTTACAGCTGGACAGGTGCAGACACTTCTGGTGGTGTTGATTATTGCTGTTAATTATTCATCATCATCATTATTATCCTGAAGTCTTTAGACAACCTTTATTCAGGTAAAACTGCCACTTAGGTCAAGGTTTTAAGTGAAGACTTCGACAAAAGTCTATTCAGTTTCTTATACTGCCCCAGATACTTGATGACAAGCACAGTTATTGAGTTTCAAATACAATGTTAAAAAAGTTGGAGGAAGTCACAGGAATCATCTCTCCTAGGGCAGCTCATCATTGTTTTCATATGGTGGTTTTCTAACCTCTTTACCACGAGCTTTGTATTTTTAACATTATGTTTTAGTTTTGTATGCACATCCCTAGGAAGGGACATAAATATTGCCAAAACAGTTCATGTGATATATCAATGTAAGTCATACTGTTCTTCATATCTTACAGTACTTCCAAATTCCATACATTCTGCCCACAGAAGGAGAAAAGGCATGCACTCACCGTGTATTGCTCCTGAGTGCATTCTTCGCAGTACATAAAGACAAATAAGCATTTTATACAGGTTCAGAGCCCCCATAAACCTTCCAGGCAAGAGAGAAAGGGTAATGACCAGCACTGAAAAGGAGCTAGATGGGTCAGGACATGCTGTGGAGTAAAAGAAAGGCTCAGTCCCATTCTCCTCAGAGTTTGCAACGTGCATTGGAATCATCAGACAGAACCTACCACAGAAATATAAAGTATCTTCACCATTAAGGGTGTGTAAGCCAATATATGTTACTGTCCACTTACCAGTTGAGTAACCAGCTGGTAAAGTTTCAACAGTGATGCAACCAACTTAAAGCTAGGAATAAGGAGTCACTACAGCTTGAAAAGGTGCCTCATAAAGGGGCTGTCATCTGATTTTACACCTGCAGTGAAGATGTTTATACTAAGCAGAGGAATTCTGAGGCTGACTCTATCAAGGTGACACAGCAGGAAGCCCTTCCCCTAGGGAAACTTGAGAGACAGAGAAAGCAAGAGCGCACAGAATAATTATACTGGACAGTGAGTAACTGTAAAATTACTGTTACAAGGACAGTTTTAGCCATAAACTAGTAAAGAGATGAAAAACTGCCACTGAAGCGAAAGTGCTGGTTACAGCTGAATTGCATGCAACACAAAGGTTAACAACTGAGTAGGAGAAGGAAAAATGATTCAGAATTTTCAGTCTCAGCAACATTTTGGGAAAACCCCCAAAAACAGATTCTGTCTTTTAATAAAATCATTTCCAGTGATTTTTTTTTGCCTCCCAGGTTATAGCCGGCATGTTCTCATCCCAGCTGAATAGGGTAATCTTTTTGCTGATTCAGAACACGGCTTATTGGTTCATTTTCAGTACAATGCACAGAGAATGAGGTGCACAATTCCTGTTAACAAGAACGGAGATTGCACACGTCTCCTTCCTTCCTGCACATCATGGAATAAATAACTGTAAGCATGCTGCACAGAATGTTAGACACATACATGTTAGACTCACAAACTCTCACTTTGGTTAATAGGAGCTGGACAGTGTGCTTAAAATCGACCCTATAAACAGGGCCAATATTTCTCAATGTGGCAGTTCTTCCCATCTGCCACTTACAAAACTGGTGACTGGTCTCATTATGCAGAAAAGGAATACAGGTCAGCTTGCTAGCTTAATGCTGTGCAAAAACACCTGAAAAAAATGTCTGAATTTTACAGTGCCAGGAAAGAACTTCTTGTAAGCTGCATACACATCCATTAAATCCAATGTAATATCACTGAGGGCCCAATCCAGCTCCGATGGGCTTCAACGGGAGCTGGATCAGGCCCTTATAAGGATGCAACTCACATTGACTTCAATGAGAGCAGAATAAGAGTGCAACCCTGAAAGGTGTAGAGCACCTTCTATACCCATTGAACTCAGGGTGCTCATTATCTGCAGGGTTGAGCCCTAAGGGCCTGATCCTGCATCCCTGAAGTTAATGGGACTTTGGACTTTGACTCTGATAGAAGCAGGATTAGGACCTCAGTAGAGGCAGAATTGGATCCATTGACTTCAGAGATACAAATTTGCTTCCTATTATGATTTAAAGAAAGACAGGAAATATTTGGTGACAAAGGTTCTAAACTGGCCATAGAATAACAATGTCTGATATTTTGTGTCTTTTTTTTAAAAACCAGGGTTTCCCCTCTATGATACTCACAAACAGGGGCGGCTCTATGTTTTTTGCCGCCCCAAGCACGGCAGTCAGGGAGCCTTTAGTGGCGTTTCTGCAGGAGGTCTGCCCCAGTCACGCGGATTCGGCGGCGTTTCTGTGGGAGGGCTGCCGGTCACGCGGATTCGGCGGTGGTTCTGCGGGTGATCTGCCAGTCCCACACTTTTGTCGTACCCACCGCCAAATTGCTGCCGAAACCGTGGGACTGGCGGACCTTCCACAGAAACACTGCCCAAGGCTCCCTGATTGCTGCCCTCACAGCGACCGGCACCCTATCCCTTCCTCCCCCGGCTTACCACCCAAGGCACGCACTTGCTGCGGTGGTGCCTGGAGCCACCCCTGCTTACAAAAGGTGGTAAACTAACTGCTTGGGAAAACAGACAACCTCAATACAAGCTTCCCCATGTAAGTAGGCAATATAGAACTACATTGCCTCCCGTGCCTGCGGGAGGTCCACTGAAGCCGCAGAACCAGCAGACCCTCCACAGGCAAACCACCGGAGGCAGCCTGCCAGCCGTGCTTGGGGCGGCAAAATCCCTAGAGTTGCCCCTGCTTGTTTGAGATGCTTGCTCATCTAGCTTGGTCTGCAATCCTTCCCTATGAATTTTTTCCCTTGCTTGGGATGCAGGCTTCAGATAGTTTCTGCAACTTTGACAAACTTAATTCCAAACGTCCTCCACATTCAGATTCTTGAGTTCTTCAGTCTAGTCCACTTCTCTAATTCCCTTCATTTTTTAAAGTTTGCTTTTTTGAAATCAAAGACCCTAGTTTCAGATCTAGTTTAAATGGAATTAGCTCATGATCACTCAAACCAAGGTTGTCCCCTACAACCAGTTCTTCTCTGAGATCCTCACTGATCACCAATACCAAATCTAAAATGGCATCACTTCTTGTTGGTTCAGCATCCCGGAAAATCTGGATCCTACTATTATTAGTAGCACTTGTCCTCCAATCTATATCTGGGAAATTAAAGTCTTCCAATCACACAATACCCAGTAGTATTTATTTCTTTAAAAACATTAAAGAGGTCTCTATCCATATCCAAATTGGATAGTAGGGGTCTGTAGCATACCTCAAGCAGTATCCCAGGGGAATCTCCAGTAGCTTGGTGTACAAAATCTTAATTGTTTCTGCTTAGCTTTGCCCACATTCCTCACCCAACTGGGTACAGTCATTTTACTGCAGTATTGCCTACCTGTTAGTGCAGATACCAATGAAGCTATCTTTCCCCTTAATATCCATTCTATTACCCACTGCTGTTCCTTTGTCCATTGCTGTAACCAGTGTTTCTCAAACTGGGGTCGCAGCTTGTGTATGGAAAGCCCCTCGCGGGCCAGGCCGGTTTGTTTACCTGCCCCATCCACAGGTCTGGCCAATTGCGGCTCCCATTGGCCGTGGTTCGCCGCTGCAGGCCAATGGGAGCTGCTGGAAGTGGCGGCCAGTATGTCTCTTGGCCCGCGCCGCTTCCAGCAGCTCCCATTGGCCCAGAGCAGCGAACCCTGGTCAGTGGGACCCACGATTGGCTGGACCTGCAGACGGGGCAGGTAAAGAAACCAGCCAGGCCCGCCAGGGGCTTTCCCTACACAAGTGGCAACCCTAGTTTGAGAAACACTGCTGTAACCTTCCTTACTTGATTTTCCTCCCGCTCAATGCTAGAATTGGGCATGGAGATTACATGAGCATCTCCCAACCATCTCCCCTGAATTCCTAGTTTAAAGCTCTTTTAATGAGTTGTGCCAACCTCCATCTCAAAAGTCTCTTCCCTCCCTTCTCAGGTGGAGTCCATCCCCTGAGAACAGTCCTCTGTCCATGAATGCCATCCAGTGGTCAAACATCCCCAAGCCCTCCTTATACAATCACTGCCCAAGCCATCTGTTGATCATCATAGTTCTGTTTTGCCTTTATTCTCCTCCTCCAGGGACAGGTAGAATCCCACTGAAGATCACCTGAGCCTCCATTTCTTGAAGCATCTTCCCCAGACTGGCATAATCTCCCTTGATAGGTTACAGTGAGAATCTAGCTGTATCATTTGTTCCTACATGAAGGACAGTCAGTGAATTTTTTCCTTCTCTCATGTGGATCCTCTTCAGCCTCAGGTCCACATCCCGTATCTTAGCTCCCGGTAGACAGTACATCCTTCTGTACTCCAAATCAGCTCTGGTAATAGGCCTATCTGTTCTTCTTAGTAGGGGGTCACCAATCACGCAAACCTGCCTTTTCCTGGTAATGATGTGATTCTCTGGCAGTCCTCCCATTTTTTCTGGCTGTAAGTCCCCTTGTCTTTTATTCCCCCTAGCAATCTTCTGCAAGTCATCCTGTATCCCCCTGGGGCTCTGAACTCTGTGTATCTCCATTGACTCTTCCCCTCTTCCTGTAGGACTAGCTGCTCTTCTCTTCTTCCTTGCCCTCCCCCCTTAATTTACTGCCTGCTGTGCCCCTTCTTCATTTTCTAACTCAGCAAACCTGTTCCTGAGTACTATTTCTCCTTCACTAGCTGGTCTTTTTCTCTGCCTGGTTTTAGTAGGCATGTGCTTCTACTGGCCACTTTTCTCACCCAGCAGTCTCCCCTCAGAGTTCTTCAGTCTAGCTTGCATCTACAAGTCTTGACTTTCCCCTTCAGCCTCCTCTTGCCTTCCCTCCCTCAACTGCTCAAATCCCCTTCAAAACTCAGCCATAGTTTCCACCTGTATCTCCAAACCTTGGATCTTCTCTTCCATCAGTTCTATCAGGTGGCACTTCAAACAAATGAAGTGCTTTTCAGGTACCCGCTCCAGAATCATGTACATCCTGCAGTTTCCACATCTGGGCTATGTCTAGACTAGCACTATTTTCAATATAACTTATGTTGCTCAGGGTGTGGAAAAAGAAAACACCCCCGTGAGTGACAAAAGTTACATCGGCAGAAGCGCAAGTGCGGACAGCGCTATGTTGGCGGCAGACATTCTCCCACTGACATAGCTACCACTGCTTGTTGGGAGTGGTTTAATGATGTCGATGGGAGAGCTCTCTCCTTTTGGCATAGAGTGGCCACGCGGAAGATCTTACAGTGGTGCAGCTGCTGCTGTAAACATTCTAGTGTAGACTTGGCCTTAGCCATTTTCATTGTCTCTTCCATTCCTTGGATTACTACCATTGCTGCCTCTGTATCTGTCATAGACTTTCCACTGAAAGTCCTGTCAAGGAAGAACAAAAAACCCCCAAACAAGCAAAACAAAATAAAATAAAAATCAAACAAACACTACATACTCCCCCTCCCCCAAACTCTACTTACAAACTAGATCTGTTGGCTAGGTCCTGTGCTGCTGACTCATTGTTTGGCTGCATTTATAGGAGGACCCCTAGTCAGGGCAGCCCCACCCCCTAATCAGGGCTCTGCTTCTCTCACAGCACACTGTTCCCTACCAACCTCTGCAAATGGAACAGGAACCTCCCCCATCTTTCTGCCCCCTCCCCCCAGCGCCCCACACAAAACAGAAAAAACACACAACACACACAAAAACTCACTGCTCCTCAGGAACATAGGCATGCCTCCTCCCTTCTCCTCCCACAGAACTCCCACTCAGATTCCCCTGTCTACAGCTCTTGTTTGCTGGCTCCTGTCATTCAGTCCATTAAGAAGAGGAAACAAAGCTTCTTATTGCATTTGGGTTCTTCAATAAGTCTTGTTCCAAACTTGGTCAGCACAGCGGGATTTTCAGTAAATAAGGTGAGTCAAATTCTTCCCTGATTTAGGCCCCATAACAATGCAATGGGGCTGCATGGTGTGAAAGGGCCTATTTTGCTGAGAGGTGGAGGAGGCACAGCATCATTTTTTGTTTTATTTTGGTTTTTTGTTTAAACAAAATAGGGTTGCTATCGTGTTTCAGGCTCTTGTCGAAGAGCAGAGTTCTTGCTTGGGAGGCACTTGTGTGCTTCATAGACTCAGAACTGTTTTTTTCCCCCTCAAACAGAGCTTTTATATGAATCATGAATTCCATTTTGTTTGCAAGTCTAGAAAGGAATAATTTACATACAGCAGCAAATATTGTCCCTGTCTCGAGTTCCTGTCACTGAGCCTCTCAGTGAGTCTATAAATAGAAAATCATCAACTCACCTATTCTGAGCTCATCACATATCCACTTTAACTGTCCTCGTGTTTGTTAAAGCTGTCACCATCAGATTTCTCCTATCAGATTCCCTGTGCGGGGACATTCCCAGTCTATTATATGGCATCATGCAGTTATTAAGCTACTTAGGTTTTTATCACCTAAGCTGCTTAGGTTTATATCATGAAAAATAATATGCTTTTGAAGAACTTGACATTTGAAGCAGTGTAATTACAGTCTAAGGTCTCAGAGCTCCTAACCACTTAACTTAGCAGAGAGAATCTGTATCATTTTAATAGATATACCGAAAATCAAAAGAATGTGAAAAAGACTGGAATAAAATGCACACACACAAACAATAAAGAAGAGTAAGACTGCAATGAAAACTTCATCTAGGAGTGTAAAACTGGTGAGTTCCAAGGACTTATTGTCTTCTTATGCAATTCTCTACAATCTAAGATTTTGAGTTTAAAAAAAAAATTACTTCTATTTTTCTCCTTTGCTCCATGGACCGCAAGAATATTGTTAACAACATCAAGCAACAGATTCTCCCTCACCTCCCCCCACTCATATTTATAGGATGTTAATTTTCAAGATTTGTTATGATTCCCTAAATTACAGTAATAAGAGTCCTAATCTAATCTAGCTATTAAATTTATATTATGGTATTTCTAATGGATCTATCTCACCACTAGACTGTTTGTACTAGAAACCTCCAGCTAACATGCTTATTCAGTGAAGTTGGATATACCCATCGGGTCTTGATATTTCATTCGTTTGAAGGAATGTTTCATAGGCTGCAAGTTCTGATTGTGCACACAGTAAAATATTCTTTTGATCATTTATATAGTTGAAACACTCTTATCTGTCTTTAAAAATGAGGGTAAAAATGGTCTGTACTGTGCAGTCAGCAGGGAAGACAGTTCAGTTCAGTAAGGTGATAGATATGCAGTGACTCCTTTTGTGTTTTGCAATTCATAGATGCCAAGACCAGAAAGGACCATTGTGATCATCCAGTCTGACCTTCTGTATAACACAGGCCATAGAACTTTCCTAAAATAATCCCTAGAGCAGATCTTTTAGAAAAACATCCAGTCACGATTTAAAAATGGTCAGTGATGGAGAATCCACCATGACCCTGGATAAATTGTTTCAATGGTTAATTACCCTCATTGTTAAAAATGTACACCTTATTTCCAGTCTGAATTTGTCGAGCTTCAACTCCCAGCCCTTGGATTGTTATGCCTTTTTCTATTAGATTGAAAAGCCCATTATCAAATATTTGTTCCCCAGGCAGATACGTTAGTCTGTAATCAAGTCACCCCTAAACCTTCTATTTGTTAAGTGAAATAGATCGAGCTGCTTGAGTCTATTGCTATAAGGCATGTTTTCTAATCTTTTAATCAATCATTCTCCTGGCTCTTCTTTGAACCCTTTCCAATAAATCAACACCCTTCTGGAATTATGGACACAATATCCAGCAGTGTTCACGCAAGCGTCAGATACAGAAGTAAAATAATCTCATTATTCCTACTCATATTCCCTTGTTTATGCATTCAAGGATTGCATTAGCTCTTTTGGCCACTGCATCACAGTGGGAGCTCATGTTCAGCTGAGTATCAACCATGACCCCCAAATCTTTTCCAGAGTCAGTGCTTCCCAGGATAGTGTCCCCCATCTTGTAAGTATTCCCACGTTCTTTGTTACTTTTTTTTTTCTCCTAACATCGTTCCCATGCCAATTTTGGTGCACAGGGAGAAAACCAGTCTCATTCGTTCCCCTCTTTCATTTGCTGCTGCCTCCATTTGCTGTGTGGTGTTGAGATCGATGATTCTAACCTTACTGCTGATAAGTCTTCTTAAGGTTTCTCTTGGGTGCCCTCGTTTCCTTACACCAGTTGGTTTCCCTTGACAGCTTCATGTGGGAGACTGTGTTGGCATTAAGCGTACATGCCCCAAACGTGTCCAGGCTTCCTTCTGATGCTGGTAAAAACAAGTGCTGGTTGGTCATTTTTCAAGTATCATTGATGATGATGAAGAGGCTTTCCGATCAATGCCCAGAATTTTCTGGAGGCATTTATTTTTGAAGGTGCCTAGTTTTTCTAAAATTTTAGTAGATCTCCAGCTCTTGCAGCCTGTGATGGTCTGCACTCATAGAATCATAGACTATTAGGGTTGGAAGAGACCTCAGGAGGTCATCTAGTCCAATCCCCTGCTCCAAGCAGGACCAACACCAACTAAATCATGGGGAGCATTGCCTCACGGACAGTGCTTAGGCCCTTTGACCTACAGAGAGGTTTTTGGTAGGGGAACACAGGCCTTCCCACTCCACTGGGGTCCAGCCCAAAGTCCTATGAAAGCAACAAAAGGGTCTGACACCCAGGAGTGCCTTAGGGCTGCCCTTCTTGGGCCACTTCCTACCACCCTGCTATTGTCCACAGTTTGCAGTCTGTACAGGAAAGCGTGAAGGAGGTCAGCTCACTGTGTGACACCGCTTCATGCCCGGAAGCGACATTGTCACTCTCTCCCTCTTGGGGCAGTGGCTGCTTCCTCTCATGCCTTGGCCTTCCAGCCAGGTCAGTTCCAAGTCTCTCTCCTTCAGGGGTCCATAAACAAAACACAGGGAATCAACAAAAATAAACTGGGTTAGCATATGAGAGGGGGAAATGTCTCCCTCAGGTTCCATCTAAAGCAGGTCTTCCCTTCCCTCAGGGAGGACCTTCAGGCTGTTGTGGATAAGAGAGATTCTGCCTTCACTGAGTCCTTTCTTCTGGGGCTGCAAGATGAAGGTGTCTTCTTTTCCCTGACCTACAAGTGAGCTGTTCTTCTCCCTTTTAACTCCTTCTCCAGTCTGTGCATCTCTTGCAGGCCTGGTGGGGCAGAGCTGGCTGAGCTCAGGGCAGCTCCTTAACCCCGTTGCCTAGTGCAGGGTTTGCTTACCCCTGCACGCAGTCATATGTTAGTGCCGAGATTGTTTGAATTTAAAATTCTCAGTGTTGTTCTGGTGCTGTAAAACTTTGATGTCCATATGTTGCGGAGTTTACTGAATGCAGCAGATACCTTTCCTATTGTTGATATCACTTCCTTCTTGAGGTACATGTTGGCTAATATGGTGCTGCCCACGTAGATGAAAAAATGGTTACTCACCTTCTCATAACTGTTGCTCTTCAAGATGTGTTGTTCATGTCCATTCCAATCAGATGTGTGTGCGTGCCAAATGCACAACAGCTGGAAGATTTTTCCCCTAGCAGCATCCGTAAGGTCAGCCTGGGCGCCCCCTGGAGTCACGCCCTCATGGTGCTCAAAAAAGTGCCCTGCTGACCCGACCCCCTTCAGTTCCTTCTTGCCAGCTACTCCGACAGCAGGGCAGAAGGGTGGGTATTGGAATGGACATGAACAACACATCTCGAAGGACAACAGTTACGAGAAGGTGAGTAACCATTTTTTCTTCGAGTGCTTGTTCATGTCAATTCCAGTCAGGTGACTCCCAAGCTTAAGTTACGGAGGTGGGGTCGGAGTTGTCCACTGATTGGAGCACGGTTCTACCAAAGGCCATATTGTCTCTGGCCTGTTGGGTAATCACATAATGTGCGGTGAAAGTGTGTATGGAAGACCACGTCACCTGTCTGCATATTCCTGGGTGGGAACCTGCACTAGTAACACTGCTGAAGAAGCCTGCACTCTGGTGGAGTGCGCAGGGAGTGGACGGGCAGGCATCTCTGCCAGTTTGTAACACTCTTGGATGCAGGCTGTGATCCACAACAAAATTTGTTGAGAAGAGACTGAAAGACCTTTCATTCTGTCTGCCACAGCCACAAAAAGTTGCACAGGCTTTCAGAACGGCCTTGCTCTCTTGATGTAAAAAGCTAACACTCTGTGGACATCCAACAAGTGAAGCCTCTGCTCCCAGATGCTTGAGTGTGGCTTAGGATAGAACACTGGGAGGAAGATGTCCTGGTTCATGTGGAAATGGGAGACAGCCTTTGGGAGGAGAGCCAGGTGGGGCCTGAGCTGAACCATGTCCTTATAGAACATCATGTAAGGAAGCTCTGATGTTAGGGGCCTGAGCTCAGACACCCTCCTGGCTGAGCTTATCACTACCTGAAATGAGACCTTGTACAAGAGGTAGAGCAGGAAGCATGTCGTTAGCAGTTCAAAAGGTGGCCCCGTCAGTCTGGAAAGGACCAGGCCGAGGTCCCAGGCCAGGACTGGCTGTCGAAATTGTGGATACCTTTTGAGACCTTTGAGGAAATGGTTGACTATAGGGTTGATGAAGACTGACCGGCCCTCTGCGCCTGGATGGAAGGCAGAGATAGCAGCCAAGTGAACTCTTACTGACGACATGGACAGTCCCTGCTGCTTGCGACGGAGAAGGTAGTGCAATATGAGTGGAATAGGGATGAGCATTGGGGACGAACAATGCTGTGCTGACCAGATTCAGAATCTCTTCCACTTGGCAAGGTAGGTGGAGGGTTTCCTACTGCCAAGGAGAACTTGTCTAACCTGGTCTGAGCAGAAAAGCTCCACCGGGTTTAGCTATGGACCTTCCACGCTGTGAGGTGCAACAATTCAAGATTCAGGTGCTGGAGATGGCCGTGATCCTGAGTTATCAAGTCTGGGAAGAGCAGCAAAGTTACTGGGGCTTCCACGTATGTGTCTAGTAGCAATACGTACCAATGTTGGTGGGACCAGGCTGGGGCTATCAAAATTATCACCACCAATCCCTCTATATCTTGAGGAGCACCTTGTGAATGAGAGGGGCAGGTGGGAACACGTATAGGAGATGGCCTTCCCAGGGAAGGAGGAATGCGTCTGCTATGGATTCCAGGCTGTGATTCAGGAAGGAGCAGAACTGCTGACACATCCTGTTGTGCCCTGTGGCAAAGGAGTCTACCTGGGGAAAGCCCTGCTGATGGAAAATGGAGTTCGCAATGTCTGGGCGTAGGGACCACTTGTGGCCATGGAACAACCTGCTGAGATAGTCCACTAACTCATTTTGTACCCCAGGGAGGTACGATGCTTGCAGGTGTATTGACTGCTCTATACAAACGTCCAACAGCATGAGGGCTTCCTGGCACAGGGGAGAGGGGCATGCGTGCCCCTGTTTGTTGATATAGAACATCGCTGTGGTTGTCTGTCATCACTGATACACATCTCCTACTAAAGTGGGCTTGGAAAGTCTGCCATGCCAGGCATACTGCTCTCAGCTCCCTGACGTTGATGTGGAGAGTGAGCTCCATCTGAGACCAGCGACCTTGTGTCCTGAGGTCTCCCAGGTGCGTCCCCCAGCCCAAGTCCAATGCGTCCGTAAGCAACGAGTCGGCTGGCGGCTGATGAAAGGGACTCCTGCAGACACTAGCTGTGGATAGAGCCATCACATAAAAGAGTTGAGGATCGGGTGAAGTGAAGTCACAACCCTGTCCTGTCCCTGACCAGCCGATACACTAAGGCTAGCCATGATTGGAGCGACTGAAGTCTGAGCCTGGTGTGTTGCACCACATAGGTACAAGTGGACATGTGTCCCAGGAGTTTGAGGCAATTCATTGCTGTGATGGTGGGGAACTGCCTGAGACTCCAAATGATGGCGCCCAGGGCCTGGAACCTCAATTCCGGTAGGTACTCCCTGGCCTGGGTTAGACCAGCACTGCCCCATGAACTCTATCCGCTGAACTGGGGACAGAGCTGACTTCCCCACACTCAGGAGAAGGCCCAGTTCGTCGAACACTGCAATGATGAATCCAACTTGCATCTCCACTTGAGCCCTGGAGCGGCCCTTGATCAGCCAGTCATCAAGGTATGGGAACACTTGAACCCGGCACCTGCGCAGAAACGCAACCATGACTGCCAGGCATTTGGTAAATACCCGAGGCACCACTGAGAGACTGAACAGAAGGACTGTGAACTGGGAGTGGTTGTTGTGCACCAGAGACCTGAGGTATTTTCTGTGGGACTGTGTGATTGCTATATGAAAGTACATGTCCTTCAAGTCGAGGGCAGCATACCAGTCCCGTGGATCCAAGGAAGGGATGATGGAGGCCAAGGAGACCATGTGAAATTTCAGTTTCTTCATGAACGTGTTGAGCTTTTGCAGGTCTAGGATGGGCCTGAGCTTGCCTTTGGCTTTCGGTATTAGGAAATACCGGGAATAGAAGCCCTTGCCCTTCTGTTCCTGAGGAACCTCTTCCACTGCCCCCAGCGAAAGGAGCGATTGCACCTCCTGTGTGAGGATTTGCTCATGAGAAAGGTCCCTGAAGAGGGAGGGGGAATGGCAGGTGGAAGGGCGGAGGACAGAGAATTGGCGTGAATATCCCCTCTTTACCGTGCAGAGTACCCATAGGTCTGACATATTATGGGCCCACGCATGGTAGAAAGGGGGCAGATGAGACGAAAAGGTAGGGCAGGATGGATCCAGTCTTTGCAATGGTGTGTTTGCCCCTGGGCGCATCTTCAAAAGGCCAGTTTTGAGCCTGGGGAGGGTTTAGACTGGCCAGACCCCTGGCCAGAGATGGGGTGAGGTCTCTTTCTTGAGTTCCTATTTCTCCTAAGCGACCCATCCTGCCTACCCTGAGGTCAATAATTTCTCTGAGGGGGCTGGGGTCTTAAGTGCCTCCATTGAGTTGCAGGGGTGTGGAGGCCCAGGGACTTCAAAGTGGCATGAGAGTCCTTGAGGCTGTGCAGATGAGGGTCAGTCTTCTAGGAAAACAAAAACTGACCCTCAAAGGGGACACCCTGGATTGCCTGCTGCACCTCATATGGGGTGCCAGAGACCTGCAGCCAGGAACTCCTCCTCATAGCCACCTCACTCTTTAGACCTGGTCTGGGAGGGTTTATCTTTTTGTTCTGTGTTTGTATAGCACATAACACAGTGGGGTCCTGGTCCATGAATAAAGCTCATAGGCACTATAGTAATAAAATAAAATATTAAAATAGTAATAATAAACTAAAATGTGAACAGGATTTTGGCCTTGCTATGAAACAGGGAGTGAGGGAACCCAGTGTCAGACACTGAAAACTAGGTTCCAGCCTGCTGTAAAACTGCAATAATCAGAACTCTTTGATCCTATTGATATTACTAATGCACATGTGTCGAGGGAGACAGTTACAACAAGAAGTCCCCTGCGATGGTAAAGTCTAGCTCCATTTTAAATTAAAGTCATGTTCTCTCTCTAGACTCATACATCTTTACAAAGAAAACAGCAAGCAATCCAGAACATTCAAAGCCTAACCACATTCAGATTTGTTTATACATAAATAGCAAAATCTAAATGAAGAATTTCCCCTAGGAGTCATTCTAGAAGGTCCTCAAGGGGAAAATATTTTAAAAGTGACTATGAAATTATAATTTCTAATCATCCTCTACTTCAGGGAGTGAATGTCAAAAAGCACTATAAAAGGAACAAGAGAAATCTCACTGTGGTCCAAAAAAAGGAAGATCTTCATTATGGGTAAAATCCTGGCCCCACTCAATGGCAATGATTCCATTGACTTCAGTGGAGCCAGGATTTCACCTTAAAATCTCAATTAGAAGAACAATATTCAGTATTGTAACTGGATGGCTTCCCACTTAAGAGCTAGAGGCCTGGGGCCAGCCAACACTGATTACTGAAGACACTGCTCCAGCCCACCTGTGCCACTTTAACAGCCTTGATTGGGCCTGATGGATGAAAACTGATTTCCCTATAAAAAGGCAGCAGGAAATAGAAGAGGGACTGGCTCCTACAAGGAAGACCTAGACAGTAGGGGAATTAAGTCAGAGCCAGGAGTCTTAATTCAAACCAGGTAAAGCCTGGGAGTGATTCTGAATTGTGACCCAGGTCTAGGAAGTAGGGCTGGGAACTCTCTACCTAAGGGCTCGTCCAGACTAAGGGAGGAAAATCGATCTTAGATACGCAACTTCAGCTATGTGAATAACGTAGCTGAAGTCGAATATCTAAGATCGAATTACTCATCCGTCCAGACAGCGCGGGATCGATGTCCGTGGCTCTCAGTGTCGATTCCGGAACTCCGTTGGGGTTGATGGAGTTCCGGAATCGATGTAAGCGCGCTCGGGGATCGATATATCGTGTCTAGATTAGACGCGATATATGGATCCCCGAGCAATCGATTTTAACCCGCCGATACAGCAGGGTAGTCTGGACGTGGGCTTAGTGGAGAAACACACTGAACTGGAGTTGGGATCTGGAAGCCCAGTGCATAAGGACTCAATAAATTGGCCCCCAAAAGGGGAATGTTTTAATTACTTCTGGACTGAGTGAAGTATTAGGGGGCCTTGGAGAGGGGAACAGAAGCAGGGTCCTGCAGAGTGACCTCTAGCTGTGAGGGAGGGCTCTGGAGGCAGCTGACCCTGCTACAATGTTTAGGCCTTGATTAAAGTCAATGGGAGTTTTGTTTATGCAAGAACTCCAGGATTGGACCATAACTCTATTATGCTAAATCATAAACCAGGGTGACAAACTACTGCTGGCACCATGTCCCTGTGGCCCCTGGGTGGGGGGGCAGAGGGCTGAGGGCTCCATGTGTTGCCTCCAGGTACTGTCCCCCGCAGCTCCCATTGCCGGGGAACGGGAAACCGCGGCCAATGGGAGCTTCGGGGGAGGTATCTGGAGGTGCGGAAAGGGCAGCACATGTGGATCCCTCTGCCCCGCACTCCTGCCAGGGGCCACAGCGCTTCCGGGAGTGGCATGGGGCTGGGGATAGGGCAGGAAGGGAGCCTGCCCTGGCTCCGGTGTGCACCGCTGCCACCCCGGAGCCTCTTGAGGTAAGCGGTGCTGGGCCAGACCCCAAACCCTTTCTGTACCCTGCCCCCCAACTCCCTGCCCTAAGCCCCCTACCTGCACCTTTGTGTTCTCAAGCACCTCTCCTGCACCCCAACCCCTTGCCCTGAGCCCCCTGCAGCACCCCACATTCCTCCTGCACCCCAACCCTCTACCCTGAGCCCCCTCCCACAGTCTGCACCCCTCCTGCATCCCTGCCCTGAGCCCCCTCCTGTACTCCAACCCCCTTTCCTGAGCCCCCTCATATACCCCACACCCTTCCTGTGCCCAAATCTCTATCCCTGAGCCCCTCCTGCACAATGCACCCCCTCTCACACTCTGCACTCCTTCCCACATCTCAACCCCCTGCCCCGGCCCTGCATACAATTTCCCCACCCAGATGTTGCCCTTGGCCCAAAAAGTTTGCTCACCCCTGCCATAAACACACAGGCAAGGCTCTCAAAGGTCACCTGTAACAGCAGAACTTTCACTTTTAGGTCATGGTGAAGGAAGAACTCTGGTCACTACAGAACTAGAGGCTGTATACCATATTAACAGTAAAATTTGTTCAGAGAAGCTTCTAAATGTACAAAGAATTTACAATCATAGCAACATTTCAAAAGCACGCTCCTTCCACCCAGTGTTTGTGGTGCTGCAAAAGCAGGTTAAAATAGAGGAGTCAACAAAACACCTTCCTGAAAGCATCATGGGAACCAATGACAGCCACGAATAGGTGTAGCACAATATGCATCCAAACCAAAAAGTCACACTCTTCTTACTAAGCACTTCACCACATTCAGCAGCAAAATGAGTCTACCAAAACCCCTCCACTGCAAACCTGTTTCATAAATACCAGCTTCAATCATCACTAACTGAGGGAGGATTCATTTATAGCCAATTCTTTCTGTAACTTTTCCTAACCTACTAACATCTCTCCTATCTGGATTACACCTCAGCTAGCTAGACCTCAGCCAAACCCCAACCTCCTGTAGGCACTGACTCATCTACAATTGAGTTATACAGCTGAGTATCATCTGCATAACCTATATACTTTATCCCATTTTTCTTTACTAACCATCCTCACAGCTTTGTATAGGCGTTGAACCAGACGGTGCGTCCAAACACAACCTGTGAAACCCTGAGGGAGGGAGTCTGAAGACTGCAGATATTACCATAGCTGCTTTACCAGGACCTTCTTGATTATCTATCCATAAGCCAGGAGATTCAGTGTTACCTGATAGCTAGCTGGTGAAATCATCATAATTATGGATCCATTTCTTGACTAGAGATCTTACCTGCTTGAGAACACCTGGCACCCAACTCTCAGAAAGAGGTAGTGACTGTATCACTGCTGACCTTTAGCACCTAGGAGGGATATTCAGTGGCCTCCTGAAATGTCACAGACACTTCAGGGAAAGACACTGGCCATAAATCAAACAGAGAAGACCCTGCATTTGTCCCCTCAAGACACTGCCCTGCGATAAGTGCCATGCAGATTCATCTTAATTTGAATGCTTTCAATCTCTTCCATTCTTTGTTTAAACTACAGAACAACCCAAGGAGAAACACACATGCACATATGTGCAAACAAAAAAACAGAAACAACAAATTCACCTTGATATGACTTCTCTACTCCTGTCCTTCCCCAGTGAATAAACGTCCTGCTCTTACTCCCACTGAATTTCCCATTGGCAAACTCCTTTAGATTTCATTTAGGAACAGCATGAGGTCCGCAGCATTTAACCACAAATACCTGAATTCCCCAAGATCACTTTAAAGAACTCTGTAGACAATACGTTTCAGGCTCCAAGGATGTCAGTAAAGCAACTTGCACAAGCATCAAATGTTCAGTTTACAAAATAGTTAATGGGTTTCAGGGGAAACTAGCACAATAAAAACACTTTAATAGGCCGTGCAGTGACCCATTCAAGAAGTAAAGTAAGCAGCCTTTTTAAGTGAAGTTGGACATAATCAGAAAGCTAGAGATGATTAAAGAAAATCTCTCACCAGCACATCACAAGGTCAGTAATGTGTAAACAGATAATAGCAAGAGCTGTGTCACTCATAATTAATTCAAAAGAGATGGCATTTCTATTTTCTTTTTTGTTTAGTAACAACAGACAAGGCAGCCCCTCCAGAAATATGAAAAGGGCTGTATTCAAAGTCTAAACTCCCCCAACTCTACTCCCACCATAATATCAAATAATAATACTTAGCATTTACCAGACACCTGCTTGAATGATTGAACTCTGGCCACAATCCCAACCCTATGGTCTTCTCTCCATACCCAATGAGATCTGAATGAAAACAAAAGAAATATTAAGTCAATAAAACATTCATTACTTAATGTAAGGCTTCAAAAACCCTTAATGGAACTTTTGAATGGCTTTGTGGACATACTGACCAAGATAGAAGACATCACATCAGATTTGAATTATTCATATGCTCAGGATGAA
Source organism: Gopherus evgoodei (assembly GCF_007399415.2). Lineage (NCBI taxonomy): Eukaryota > Metazoa > Chordata > Testudines > Testudinidae > Gopherus > Gopherus evgoodei. The sequence goes on from NC_044329.1 coordinate 12,642,987, forward strand.
CTTTGTTTAATCAGAGGAAGCAGTTTGTAATTCACTGGTGTGCATATTTACAAGTCCCCATCTGTGTCCAATCCACAGAAGATAGGAGCATGTTACAGCACCAGCTACAGCACTTTAGCTCAAGATATAGTAGTTCATGCTTTTAACTTTACAGGTCCCCAGTGTCAGGGCTAGCTTTAGGAAGTGCGGAGCTCAATTCGAATAGTTTAGATGGGGCCCCGGCAGGGATGACTATAAAAAAAAATGTAAAAAAATACATGGAGCTCGTACTCACCAGGCGGTGCTCCGAGTCTTTGGCAGCGGGTCCTTCACTTGCTCCAGATCTTCGGTGGCACTGAAGGACCTGCCACTCAAGTGCCGCCGAAGACCCGAAGCGCCACCAGGTGAGTAAAAATTAAAAAGGCACCTCTAGCCAGGGAAGAGATTCTCACTGGGTGCGGGGCCCTCTTAGGTGCGGGGCCCAATTCAGGGGAATTGGTGGAATTGGCCTAAAGCCGGCCCTGCCCAGTGTGTCATCCAAGATGGTAGTTGTCACAATCACTCAAACTGGACAAGACACAGTTAACATCCCTTTAACATCATGAGTTTAAGATTCATTACTCCATTTTACAGATGGGGAAACTGAGGCATGAAGCAGTTACATGACTTGCCCAAGATCACAGAAGTTAGTGACTGCATCAAGAGTAGAATCCCAGGTATACTGAATTCCAATCTATGGCCTCACCAGCCCACCAACTCCTGTATGCAACAGCTCTTCTTGACATTGCTGTGTTTATAGGCAGCAATAATTCATTAGACATTATCAAATTCCAGACTGTAAAATTCCATGCTGGAATTGACAAAAGTATTTTATTTATTTTACTGGCCTTTTCACTGGCCAACAAAAAGAATGCTGCATACATTGGAAAAGCAACCAGAAGGTCAGAAGGAAAAGGCACAATTTGCCCCATCTGGGACACAGAAGAACATAATTTATTTTTAAGAGTCTTATTCTTACTTTGAAACAGGCTAGAGCTTTCACAGAATCTGACTTAGAAATGTCATACTATCACAAATATAAATAAGAGATTGACACAGACATGGGAAACTGGAATATTAATTATCATTGGCAGGATAGTTCTAAACACAGAAGATAGCCTGTTTTTAAATCTTTATTAGTACTGCAGAAACATAGAAGAATGATGGAAAATCTCTGGAGAATATAGCAATTTCCATAACATTCTGATGTAAATTACAACTGTTATGACAGATAATTTAAAGTTGGGGGGGGTCTCTGCTCACGATAACTGTGATTTGACAGAGACTCAAGATGCAAGAGGAACGTTGGAGGGTAGGGGGGAATAGTCCAAAGTTTGAATGTCATCTTGAATACTTGTATCCAAACTTGCTAAAGCTTTTCAAAATTCCATAACATCCAGTTCAAAGAGCCTTCCCCAAACCTCTAGTACACATCTTCACTAAGAGAAGTCAGACTGAAGTTCATAGTGCAGCATATATTCTGTTTTGAAAAGAAGTGCTCTGTCCTTTACGTTTACAATAATTTGAGAAGTGGGAATGTTTGGGAGTAAGGTCTTTTTTTAAATTGCCTATTTCTGAGTCTAGCTCCTTCCTCCTTTTCCTCACACAGCACTTTTCTTTAACTAGTCAAAATGTTGTGGAGTTTACGGTGAGATTCATAAAGGTATTTAGGTGCCTAAACCTGAGATTTAGGTGCCTAAATCCCAACTTTAAGCTCCACTGCAAACCACAAAACTCTTGTCAAACCCTGGAGATGCCTAAACTCACTTGGCACCTAAATTTTCAGAATAAAAATTCCCTTGGGCCTCATGCCGAGAGAGAAGCATGTGCACTGTTGCCTCCCAGTGGGCTTCCAAACTTGTATATCTCACCTATTCCACAGAGCAATTCACAAACCACAAGAAGGTAGGCATTCGTTGAGTGTGAGGCCCAATCCAGTAGGCTGCCTACCAGATTGGATCCCATTCAAAACCTGATAGAGGATGAAGTAGTGGTCCAAATGCCCATTGTATAACTTTTACCCCAGTGGTTAGAGCACTCACCTGGGATGTGAGAGACCCACAATCAGTTACCCCCTCTGCCTGAGAGGGAGAAAGGATTTGAACAGGGGCCTCCCACCTCTCAAGAAAGTGCTCTAAGCACTGAGTTACAGGATACACTGATTTATATTCCTCAGGCCATGTCTACATCTAAAATTTTGCAGCGCTGGTTGTTACAGCTGTATTAGTACAGCTGTATAGGGCCAGCGCTGCAGAGTGGCCACACTTACAGCAACCAGCGCTGCAAGTGGTGTTAGATGTGGCCACACTGCAGCGCTGTTGGGCGGCTTCAAGGGGGGTTCCGGGAACGCGAGAGCAAACCGGGAAAGGAGACCAGCTTCGCCGCGGTTTGCTCTCGCGTTCCCCGAACCACCCTGCAAACCGCAGGGAAGGAGACCTGCTTGCTCGGGGTTCCGGGAACGAGAGAGCAAACCGGGAAAGGAGACCAGCTTCGCCGCGGTTTGCTCTCGCATTCCCGGAGCCACCCTGCAAACCGCAGGGAAGGAGAACCGCTTGCTCGGTGGTTCGGGGAACGAGAGAGCAAACCGGGAAAGGAGACCAGCTTCGCCGCGGTTTGCTCTCGCGTTCCCGGAGCCACCCTGCAAACCGCAGGGAAGGAGACCTGCTTGCTCGGGGTTCCGGGAACGCGAGAGCAAACCGGGAAAGGAGACCAGCTTCGCCGCGGTTTACTCTCGCGTTCCCGGAGCCACCCTGCAAACCGCAGGGAAGGAGAACCGCTTGCTCGGCGGTTCGGGGAACGAGAGAGCAAACCGGGAAAGGAGACCAGCTTCGCCGCGGTTTGCTCTCGCGTTCCCGGAGCCACCCTGCAAACCGCAGGGAAGGAGAACCGCTTGCTCGGCGGTTCGGGGAACGAGAGAGCAAACCGGGAAAGGAGACCAGCTTCGCCGCGGTTTGCTCTCGCGTTCCCGGAGCCACCCTGCAAACCGCAGGGAAGGAGACCTGCTTGCTCGGGGTTCCGGGAACGAGAGAGCAAACCGGGAAAGGAGACCAGCTTCGCCGCGGTTTGCTCTCGCGTTCCCGGAGCCACCCTGCAAACCGCAGGGAAGGAGACCTGCTTGCTCGGGGTTCGGGGAACGAGAGAGCAAACCGGGAAAGGAGACCAGCTTGATTAACAGAGGCTTCCTCCTTCCACGGAGGTCAAGAAAAGCGCGGGTAAGTGTCTACAGGATCCTCTACACCTGAGACAAAACGGGAGTACGGCCAGCGCTGCAAACAGGGAGTTGCAGCGCTGGTGATGCCCTGCAGATGTGTACACCTTCAAAGTTGCAGCGCTGTAACTCCCTCACCAGCGCTGCAACTTTCTGATGTAGACAAGCCCCTAATCTCTCTTACTGAAGCCCCCCCCCTGTGGACAAATGAGTGATTGGAGCAGAGGAACTGCACCAGGGTCTCCCACCTCCCAGTCAGGTGCCTAACCAATTCAATAACAATTTAAGTATTGAATCCATAGTGGAGTAGTCATGAGAGGGTTATGCTGCCTCTTACTGGACACTTGTCAAGAACTACACTCTCTGGCCCTCAATTGCTTTCATTACAGGCTCAGTGCAAAAATATTTTAAAATCTATGTATCTAATCCTATCTAGTAGGCATTTGTATGATGCCCAGATTATCTAAGTATCATTCTGATGGATCAGTCAGGTTTTTTTAGGGAGCTTCTAATTGTAAATATCTAAAGTTTTATTTGTTTGACACATTGAACTCATTGACTATTATTTCAAAACCTCCCTGCTCCCACAAGACATGGATGTGCCATCTCAAACTGTGATTTCATCACATCCAACTGCCTAAGGCCTTGATCCTGCAAATACTTACGCACATGCTTAACTTTACTAGTAGTCCCAGTAGGGACCGTGAGAAATAACAATGGGACTTTTCACAATAGTAAAGTTAAGCATAATGAGAGGGTAAGCACGTTTGTGTCTGCAGCATCAGGACTTAAGTTTTGGTCAGGTCTGCATTATTTTCTGTACCTCTATAGACTATCATGTCACCTCCTATTAATCTGCTCTCTTAATTGAATAGTCGTTTTCCATTGCTTCTCCTTTGGAAGACTTTCCAAACCTCTTAATAATTTGTATTGCCCTTCTCTAGACAACGTCTACGTATTTTTCAAAATGAAGTGTCTAGAACAGGACACAACAATCAAGATGAGAGTACACCATCAATTTACATTGTACTTAAAATATTTTCCATCATTATCCACCCCTTTTTGATCACTACTGAACATTTTAATGAGCTAACCATGGTGACACAGAGGCTTTTTTCTCAAGTAATTAATGCAGAATCCAGTAATATGTATAAATAGTTCAAACTGTAACACCCAACACAGATTACACCAGGCACTTGCCCGCAGTGAATTTCATATGCCAATGTGTCATCTAATCTCCTAGCTTTATTAGGGCCTTGACATTCTTCACAGTATTTTTGAGTTTGGAGCAGTGGTTCTTGGCCTGCTGCTTGCAGCCCACATCTACAGTCTACATGACATCTTCAGGGCCAACAGGTAGTGTGTGAATATATATAGTGTGTGGATGTGACCACAGAAAATTGCATATGCGGCCCACAATGGTAAAGAGGTTGAGATCCATTGATTTAGAGCAACCCAAATAATTGTGTGTGATCTGCAAACCTTACCCTTTCATTAGTCACCCTCATTCCAGGTCATTAGTCTAGCTTTTAAGGCAAGCTCTAGCTGGATTCTTGAAGGCATCTTATTATTAATCTACTTCTGCCCTGAAGTCTGGCCCTTCATTGTTAATCGCTGGGCCTGATTCCCTCACACTCGCGTGAACCAGGAGTCCTGCCCCTGCCCTTAGTGACGTTACAGGTGTGCCGGGCTTTTCGGTTTTATTGCTGAGCCCCCGGTGATTGCGTAGGCCCCCAGCCCCGCGCCGGGCATTCAGCTCGCAGCAGGCCCGGGGTAGGTTCGGCTGGGCCTCCCGCTCCTCGGCACCGCCTAGGCAGCAGCCAGCGACCTGCCGGTGTCCACTAGCGGGGCGGCTTTCCCGGGTCAGTGTCCGCGGGGCTCGGGCGGCTCCGGCCCGGGCGCGGGGGCCCCAATATAATGTCCGGAGTAAGCTGGCCCCATCTCAGGGGGGCCTCTCAGCAATGGGGCTCCTACCCCCCCGCCCCGTGAGCCCGAGCACGGGTGGGGGGAGGGGCTCTGCGCCCCGCTGCTCAGAGGCGGCTGCGGCAAAGCACAGCCACCCGGGCCGAGGTCTTCCAGTGCAGTCGAGTGTGCAGGTCAGAGCGCACTTGCTTGGGCCGCTCTAGCCTGACGCTTCCAGGGGTCGGTGGTAGCCGCTTCCGGTGCGCGCTGCATTGTGGGTCAGTGGTAGCCGGGATGGTGGGGGAGCTGGAAGAGGCCGAGTTCCCCGAGCTGTTCCGCTCCTACTCGGAGAACGAGAGGCACTGGCGGGCCCGCCGCGAGTTCATCCTGCGGAACCTGCCCCCAGACTGGGCGGGGGGAGCGCCACGGCCCGCCGGCCGCATCGACCAACTGCTCTCGCTCTCCATGGTGTGGGCCAACCACCTCTTCCTGGGCTGCAGGTGGGGGGCCAGCGAATCGGGCCCCGATCCGCCGCCAGCTCCCCCCTACCCCCCATTGCAGGGCGGGGCAGTGAATCCGACCCCGGGTGCAGGTGCGGGCCATTTAGTGACCCATCCCGAACCTGTAGAGAGCTGGAGGCAGGTCTCTCTGGTGGCAGAGGCAGCCCACTGAACCCACCCCGGGCTAAGGTGGAGAGTCCTTGGGAGAGGGTCAGCTGCTCCATCGTGCCTCCGCCATTCTCCTTCCCCTACACACTAGGTTAGGACAAGGAGAAACCCCTGGACACTCCCTTCTCCAGCCATCAGCGCGCTTCCTGGGTCTGAAGGTCTCCGAGGGCTTGTCTACATCAGAAAGTTGCAGCGCTGGTGAGGGAGTTACAGCGCTGCAACTTTGAGAGTGTCCACATCTGCAGGGCATCACCAGCGCTGCAACTCCCTGTTTGCAGCGCTGGCCGTACTCCCGTTTTGTCTCGGGTGTAGAGGATCCAGCGCTGGTGATCCAGCGCTGGTAATCCAATGTAGACAGTTACCAGCGCTTTTCTTGACCTCCGTGGAAGGAGGAAGCCTCTGGTAATCAAGCTGGTTTCCTTTCCCGGTTTGCTCTCTCGGTCCCGGAGCCACCCAGCAAACCGCAGGGAAGGAGACCTGCTTGCTCGGGGTTCCGGGACCGAGAGAGCAAACCGGGAAAGGAGACCAGCTTCGCCGCGGTTTGCTCTCGCGTTCCCGGAGCCAGCCAGCAAACCGCAGGGAAGGAGACCTGCTTGCTCGGGGTTCCGGGACCGAGAGAGCAAACCGGGAAAGGAAACCAGCTTCGCCGCGGTTTGCTCTCTCGGTCCCGGAGCCACCCAGCAAACCGCAGGGAAGGAGACCTGCTTGCTCGGGGTTCTGGGACCGAGAGAGCAAACCGGGAAAGGAGACCCGCTTCGCCGCGGTTTGCTCTCGCGTTCCCGGAGCCAGCCAGCAAACCGCAGGGAAGGAGACCTGCTTGCTCGGGGTTCCGGGACCGAGAGAGCAAACCGGGAACGCCGCGGTTTGCTCTCGCGTTCCCAGAGCCACCCAGCAAACCGCAGGGAAGGAGACCTGCTTGCTCGGGGTTCCGGGACCGAGAGAGCAAACCGGGAAAGGAAACCAGCTTCGCCGCGGTTTGCTCTCTCGGTCCCGGAACCCCGAGCAAGCAGGTCTCCTTCCCTGCGGTTTGCTGGCTGGCTCCGGGACCGAGAGAGCAAACCGCGGCGTTCCCGGTTTGCTCTCTCGGTCCCGGAACCCCGAGCAAGCAGGTCTCCTTCCCTGCGGTTTGCTGGCTGGCTCCGGGACCGAGAGAGCAAACCGCGGCGTTCCCGGTTTGCTCTCTCGGTCCCGGAACCCCGAGCAAGCAGGTCTCCTTCCCTGCGGTTTGCTGGCTGGCTCCGGGACCGAGAGAGCAAACCGCGGCGTTCCCGGTTTGCTCTCTCGGTCCCGGAACCCCGAGCAAGCAGGTCTCCTTCCCTGCGGTTTGCTGGCTGGCTCCGGGACCGAGAGAGCAAACCGCGGCGTTCCCGGTTTGCTCTCTCGGTCCCGGAACCCCGAGCAAGCAGGTCTCCTTCCCTGCGGTTTGCTGGCTGGCTCCGGGACCGAGAGAGCAAACCGCGGGGAAGCTGGTTTCCTTTCCCGGTTTGCTCTCTCGTCCCGGAACCCCCCTTGAAGCCGCCCAACAGCGCTGCAGTGTGGCCACATCTAACACCACTTGCAGCGCTGGTTGCTGTAAGTGTGGCCACTCTGCAGCGCTGGCCCTATACAGCTGTACTAATACAGCTGTAACAACCAGCGCTGCAAAATTTTAGATGTAGACATGGCCCGAGCTCCCCGTCGCTGCTGAAAAGGTCTGGGCGGGTTTACCTGGGGGTAACTAACGTGTGTGAGTAACCTCCAGGGAAACGCACAGTGAAGACAGCACGAAGGCACTTCAGTTTTACCACATCAAGGCAAACTTGCTGAGATCAGCCCCAGGCGGAAGAAAGTTTATCTTGCTGTAGAACTAAAGCACCTTGTGTCTTCAGTATGTGTTTACCTCGGGATAGCTCACCTGCATTAGTTATCACCAAGTTAAAAAAAAAAAACTTCTGTTTTTTAGTGGTCCTTGCCTTGTTAAATTGAGTTAATGCCTCTCGGGTTAGCCTAGCTACAGTGAGAGCATCACATTGCAAAACAACACATTGCAGCACCAAGTGACTGGATTAGCACAGAGCTGAGTTAGCACTGCATTATGAGCTCCAGTGTTAGCAGGATCCAAATTTCAATATGCACCCCAAAGTTAAGTGAACACTGTAGGGAAAACTTTTGATCTAAAACCCACAACCATGACCAGCATGGCTGTGTCTGTAAATGTGCAAAAGGTGGTGTTATTAAGTTCTATAACTTTGGTTTCAATACTGTGCTGCTGCAGACCTAGTATGGAACACCTGTGCACAACAAACTGTATGTATTTAAATTTTGATAGACCCACACAGGTTGAGAGATGAATGTTTCATTCAGCTTCATAACTGATCAGAACATACATCCTTGCCATACTGAGATATTTGAGGGTTAGTTTTATAATACAGTGCACTGCAGTTTTGTAATGTGGGATCAGTAATTTTTCACAGGCATTTATCTTTATAGTTACAGCAAAGACCTTTTAGACAAGGTAATAGAAATGGCTGAGGGGATTGAAGTTGAAGATGTACCACAGTTTACTACGCGTGATGAAATAATGAAAAAGGTAACTATTCAGTTTAGAATTTCAGAACTTGCTTTGTGGGGATGACGCTATGTCAAATTTCCAGATTTGTGTGATGTACAGAACCAATAAGTCTCAAAAAAAAAAAAAGTATCCAAAGTACTTGTTCCTAAGAGTTCTGCTTTACTACTCTAAAATTCTCTCCTCTCCATCTTGTGCTTCTTACAGTGTTCTTAATAACATCCCAGAAGAATATTACACATGGATCAGTTATACATTGGTGGTGGACCTACTAGCATATTTGCAATATTTGCTTTTCAGTTACTAAGGAAATGTTGGTCAAATGTATCTCTACCATTTATTAAAAAGCATTTTTTATCCATTCTGCTAATTGGAAATCATTAATTTCATTTTTGCGTGTTTCACTGGAAGAATTGTATCACCAGCTTTGCAAGTGCTATGTACTCCAAAAAGTACTGTGATGAGCAGCTAATTCCCAGAGGATTAAGGCCCCAATCCTGAAACACTAGTGCATCTGTTTAGCTTTAAGCATGTAAATAGTCCCATTGACTTTAGGAACTACTTATGTGCTTAAAGGTAAGCACATATGCTGGTGTTTGCAAGATCAAGGCATTAGTGTTATCTGGCTGGGCTGTGGGTGAACTGGAATGCTTGTATATCTCTCTTACAACTAGATGAGAAGTAGAGCTATAAATGAAAGCACTATGACAACCAAGTACTAAAACCCCAAAACAAACTAATAAATCTCTGTGCCATAGAAACAGCTGTCTGTTGTTTTCAGGCAGAGTTTGAATCATCAAATATAAATTACGGCTCAGTTTTTTTAACTCAGTTTAGCTTCTCTCTCTCTTTCCCCCCCCCCTCCCCCGGAAAAGACAAACAGACCAATAATGGTAACAGCTTCCCAATAGGGGAAGCAATTGAAATCACTACTCTTTTAGACAACATTTAGAGGCCATAAGTAGATATACAGCTGTCCTTCATGTTGATTTTAGAAGCTTTATTTTCAACACTCAAAACCTATTAATATCATGACTCTAAATACTTTTCGTACTCTCACACTGCCTCATTTAACACCACCAAAAGTGTCTTCTCATGAATAAAATGGTCCCAAATTGTTGTTCTGAAAATGGGGGTCATTTTTGGTGTCATTATTAGTGGAGATCTGTATTTTTATCATCTTCTAGGATAGCAAACTCTTAAGTGAGCAGTACTGTGAGATAACTGAGATTTTAAAAGACAGCCATTAAAATTATTGATATTTGTTTGTTCTCTTAGTTGTTTAACACTTTTTGGATATATAAACAGGTGAAGAGGAGATTGCAAATCTTATTAAATGACATTTTTATATGGTTATGCTGAAAATACGTCAGTTTTTATCTCCCAGAGTTAGTTCTGGGCTTTACAGGGAGTTAAACATTAATTTAAAATGCAAATCTAAACAATTTGGATTATTAAAATCTAGTTGCTTGCAAAATCACTTGAAATTTCAAGACCAAACTCTGTGTGTGCGCACGTGCACACATGCACATGGATGCACTTTTATTGTTATTTAATGGGGATTAAATAAAACTATTCCATGAAAACTCTACAAGAAGTTACATTAGGAAGTAATGAAGTAGGTTTTGTTTAAGTCTTGTACTCTATTATGCTAAGGAAATCCTCTAAAGCTAATGTAGGTAAAAGTCAGTGTGAGTTGTTCATGCTGTTTAAAAGTAGTTTAAAACAGAATGTAAATGTTCATTCAGTGCCAAAGAATGCTGAGCAGGTTGTTAGTTTTACTTTCTTGGCAGCCATATTTTTACAGTTGGAGAGTGTTACATTCAGAAATGAATGAAGTTCAGATCCCACAATTACTTTATTCAGCACTATAGCCAAATTTGAAAATTGCTCTATGGGTTTTGCTATTTTCAATTTAGAACAATCTAACTATTCAAGTAATTGTATTGCTAACTGTTTGAGGAGTGAGATTTTAAGTATTTCAATTATTGCCAGCAGATGTAAACTAAATATGCTCTGCCTTGTGAATAACAAGAAATAGATACTAACTGTATTCTACAGAATTTTCTGTTGCAAGATATCAAGTACTCATATCTCCTTTCTACCTAATATTTCACTGGAGTAAAAATTCAGGTATCACTTGCTTTCACTACCATGAGCATTTCCATATTACAAATACGTAACTTGTTTTCTCTTTATTTTTAGCATCAACATTAGTACCTGCGAAGAAGAGGTCTCAAATTTTTGTCATGATACAAGATCAGTTTATGTGGAGGACGCAGTGTCAATTGAACATACTGTTTCTAAAAGGACTCTCTATGCTGTACCCCTAGGGAAAGGATTTTTTTTTTAAACTTTGTGCCATTATGATGATGGATATTTACTTCCAAAGCTTTTTAAAATGAGAGAATCAGGTTTTTAAACAATTTTTACAACTCACTGATTCATAGAACAAAGAAAAAGCTATGATGGACTGTATTTTCCCCTTTCACATGAAGACAGGGAAGAGTAATAACTCCCAGAAAAGTAGGGAGAGGGGCTGGGGAGCTGCAGCATCCCCTGTTCTGTTTGAGTACAATTCTGTCTAATGACCAATGAGTCCAATTTAGGATGAGAGGCCATGGGGAATACTTGCCTCAAAGCACACACCCATTTAGGAAAGCAGGGGCTTACACTTCACTCTCTGTTGAAAGTAAGGAGATGTTATAAGGCTGTTTTGACCATTGACTAATATTGTTGTTACCCAGGTTTCTTTCTGTGTAACGGGAAAGGGAGGGCATGGTGCACAACGTGGTCATTACTCTGCTCTTCCCCTTCTATATGCAACTTAGATGAGTCCGTGGTGGTGATAAATGTCCCAATTATCTGATTTTCCCCTCTGCATGCTTGCATCACTCTTCCCCAGAGTTTCTCTCTACTGCAGGGGAACCATAGAAATCTAAAAGTAACACAGAATATTCTCTTTTACAAGTCTTTATTTTTAAGTGTTTTATGCCACATTTTTAAAGTCTTTAGAAGGCCTAATAACTGTGTCCATTCAGTCACTGGAATGAAAATTTCAATCACGAAATCTGGATAACTGTCTTGATTTTTAGCAATAAAATCATGTTCCTTTCCTGTAAAGTGAATTCCCTCTCTTGAAGCTTTATTTAAATAAAACATATCTACTGCTGTTCTGGCAGGATCTGATCCAAAGCCCGTTGGAATCAAGGCCCCAGAATGCTTTAAATTAGTAATCTTCCAAATGAATAACAATTGCTATAGATTTATTTACATGTATCTTGTAATCTCTGGGAAATGTCAGGGGAAATGCTGAAGGTTTCATCTGAACAGAGGCTTAAATAGCGTAAGTGCCAGATGGGTAGTCAGATCAGTTACCAAAAGCATTGCCTCCACTGATTACCTCTCTGGGAAGCCCCTTCTAATCACCATGGAGTTACAGTAGCCATTTCATAAATGAGATCAAGATCCTTTGTGATCTGGACCTCAACATGAGTTTTGTGCTACAGCAGACTGAACATTCTGCAGTAGCTTTATTTACATTTAAAACTGAATGAATGTTTTATTGCATTAAATATAAAAATGAATACGATCACTACAGTAGCTTGTGTTGTTTTGATATTCAATTTATTTTGTCTGTCCCTGCATTTTCAGTATACTACAGACTGTACTGACCAATCTATAATTGTATCATAGAAGTAAGGGGAAGCTGGAGGATTTTGCATGTTGGGGTAGGGAGCGTTAGGGCTTTTAAAATCTAGATACGCAAAAGGAGGCAGTTTGGGGATTCTGGGATCAGCACAGTAGCTGAATTCTGCTCATTTGATCAGCAGTTAGCTGCTGACATTTAAATTATTAGTAATTTTCAGAGCCAACACCCCACTGACATAAATGAGAATTCAAACTTCACGTTCAGGCTGCCGGAAGACAATGCATCAGTTTATACAGAGTACATGGGTATTGGTGTTAGTAGCACCACTTCTATATTGAATAACTGTTGATATTGCCAATGTTTTTTCAACATTGTTTAAATCAACACACAGTTACAAAATGCATATTTAAAAGAAAAGTTCAAGTCCTGGCTCCACTGCCCCCTATATCTGAGCATCTATGTCTAGGGACTTCATGCAAACGTACTGGACTTGAGTCAGCATAGTGTGGGGCAGCTGATGTTCACCAAGGTTGTGCTGGGTTGAGAGAGAGGAAGGATGACATTGTGACTGAAGCACAGATCTCGAAGTGAGGAGATCCAGGTTGCCATGTAGCACTAGGTAAAGTCACTACCTGTCTTTTACAGATTGGGAAACTGAGACACAAATGGGGATAGTACTTGCTCATCTGACAAGGGGATCGTGATGGTTAATTCATTAATAATTGTAAAGTGCTTTGAGATTCTCTGATGGAAGGTGTGGTAACAGTATAAAATATTAGAATTTGGTTGTGTAGGGTCAAGTTTCCTTGTGAGGAAGGGACAGATCACTGGCTGGGGGTTGTGCTGTGGCTTGGGGGAGGGAGGACAGATGACCTAGAGCCTGTTGGTTCTAAAGGTTACAAAATCTCTCAAATTTGCTGACACCTTGTACCCTAAGTCTGAGTTTGAGGTATTTTTCAGCTCTGTTAAATACTGTTTTGGATGCAAACTTTCAACTCAACTAGGGTGTCATGATTTGCCAGTATTAACAGATGTTTTAGAAGGATATGTTGTGCTTTTTTGATTTCCAGCTGTTGCTCTGAATGTGCTTTAGACATTAGCTAATTAAGCTACTCGTTCTGAGGGGATTAAGTGACTTGATCAAGGTCTCAAGATTTGTCTACATTTAAACCACTACAGTGGCACCACAGCAGTGCGTCAGTGTAACACTACCTATGTTGATAGGAGTTCTGTTGGCATAAATTATCCATGTCCCAGAGAGGTGGTAGCTAGGTAGATGGAAGAATTCTTCTGTTGACCTAACACTGTCTACACAGGAGGTTGGGGTGGCATAGATATGTTGTCTGTCACAGGTGTAGATTTTTCACACCCCAGAGAGAGAGAGCACTATGCTGGTGTAAGTTCCTGCTGTAGACCAAGCAACAGAGAGGGCCAGTGTCAAAGCTGGAAACAGAACCCAGATCTGCTGACTCCCAGTCTTGTGTTCTTAATGCAACAGTTGACATACATATGATGCTCTTGCATTTATAACATTGCATCAAAGTCATGGTGTAAGTGAAAGTCCTAGGAAATGTTAAAATGCTGAGTGGAACAAGCTTTTGATTTTACCTATTTTGTGAAGGCACAGGTACCCCCCCTCCCCCCAGTCGTAACAGGAACAAACCCAGTAGGAACTGATGAACATCTTTCTATTGTGTTTAAGAATCTGATCAATGTCAAGACAATAGGGAAGCAGGGGCTAGTAGGAATAAAACGGTTGTGACCTAAAATGAAAAAAAAATTTAGTCATTAGTGAAGAAGCATTTACAAATTTCAAATCTCCAATGAATGGAAATGTCATTAGCCCCTCCATGGGGCGTTACCAGGCCTCCTTTATACTACTCATCACCCATGTTTAATACAGCAATGCTCAGCTGGGTGTAATAATAAACAGTAGGTTTGGTTTATTAAGATTTACCAGAGTTCCAAGAATGCTTTGAATGAGCTACCAGCAACTTACAAGGGTATCACAGGGCCAATAAAAGGAAAATCTGTAATATATAGCAGAGAACTGCTGCTCTGGCCAACTGCTAACCACACTTGGATGAAATACTGAGCTGTAAAACGTTTAAAATGGAAGGATAACTGCACTCCGAAAAAGCATGCATACCTCTTAAATTAGTTTATTGCAGCTTACTTTCAGGAGTTTCTATACTTATTAACTAGAGCTGATTTTCAGCCTCTCAGCTCTGTTTCGAAAGCAGAATTCTTCCCTTTGTATCACGTTCTGTCTCTCTCAAAGCAAAAGCTTAAAGTTGCATTATAAAGGAACAGCTTCAGTTTCTTTTACAATGCCACTTTTCTGAGCAAGGGTTACACTGAGCTGCTTTATGTGCCTAAACTCTGCTTAAGACACTGTAAATGTATTGCACTGTGCCAGTATTTTCCAGAAGTTAAAGTAAATGTGAACACTGATATCCCCTCATACAGTGGCTAACAGTGTGCAGTATCACACCTATTGTGCACTAGCCAGAACGTTAAGGCTGCTGTACTAATTCCTCTGGTTGCCCTGTTAGGTAAGCTATTCCTCCCATTTGGTACTAAAGGTCCAGAGTTCTATTTCTAAAGCTGTACATAGCCTGTTTGTTAATGACTATGGAGGCTGGGTTGGACCATAGATCACTGCAAGTTCAACACACATTACATGAAATGTTTTATTAAGTGGAAGCTAGTCAAGAACAGTGACTGACTGAACATCACTGAAAGCTTTTTGTAACATCAATATACAAAATCTCTTGAAAGTATTTAGTACAGCTAGTGAATAAGTTTGGCCAAGGAGTTATGACATCAAATGAAATACTCAAATACTTTTCCATTAACACAGTATCATTTATAAAACCTTAGAAGCTGGAAACATTTAAAAAAAACAACTCTCACATTTGACTTTTAAAACAAAATTTAAAGGTAAAATTTTCAAACTTGGGTGCCTATACTTAAGTGAAGATGGTCAAAAGTGAGTAGTGATTTTTGGCTGTTTTAACTTTAAAAATGTTTATTAAGTGTTGAGAACCTCCCCTCTGAAATTCAGGTCCTTCAAAGTGCCTTGAGTTGGGCTATTCAAAATAAACTAGTGTCTTCTAAAAAATCTAGGCACCCTACATAAAAGTGGCTCTTCACTGAAGTCAGTATGTTGTGGGTGCTCAGCCCTCTTTAAAAAAAAGAACAAAAGAAGAGGTGACTTAAGTATGTCAAATTTAGACATCATACTTTTAAAGTTTTGTTTTAAATGAGCAAATAGGAGTATCTTTCACATTTCTAGAAGCAGGGACATTTCTGCAGCCCTTTGTTTTCACCAGCATAACTGATTAACCCATTTCTGGGACCAGTGTTGGGCCTGTTGAGGGTGGCAGTTGTAGACCCAAGAGAGGAAAATCTTTTCTTTGGCAGTTTTATTTTTAAACATCTTAAAATTCTGAGAATGTGGCCTATAAGATCCAGGTCTGACAGTGAAGGTCATAAGTGGTAAAAAATATGCAGCTAATAGAGCAGGCTGACCATCACTATATATTTTACATTAACATCATTCTTTTCATCCTGAAGTATTTACAAACTATGGCTCTGATCCTGTAACCATTTAGGCACACAAGTAACTTTACATATGTTAATAACACCAGTGAAGTCACACTATCTAGTGTGTATATACATACATGTCATGATGCTGCTTTTATCTACTTTTAAGAATTAAGGGTGTAAATCTAACCAGCATTTAAACCTATGGATGCAGAGAATCTATTCTAAACCACCTGAACTTAGACCACTAAGTTATTCCTTTGGAGATATCCTGCATGCATACCTCCCAGGTGTGCGAGGTGTATGTTAAGAACAATTGCAGGACTGGGCCCTAAGTGTTTTACAACAGTTTATTACTTTGTATGCATTTCCCAATTGCTTTGCAGACTCTTATTAAGGAGTAGCAGCCATCTTTCACACACAGCTTTTTGTAAATAAATACACTTTTTAATTTGTATCATTGTTTGCACTCACTTTCTTATAAGTGGCTAGTATTCTGCTTGCCTTTGAGTTACAGAACTACCTTGACAGTGTGTCCCCTGGACTTTGGAAACTGAACACGTTGCTTCCCAAAAATATTCTTCCCTAGAGATCCCATAGTTTTCTGCCTAATCTACTCACTCTTGCACCTGGCTTATCAGAAGGGATAGCTGCAGCAGAGTATATTTATTACTTTTCCACTAGAGGAGGTCAGCATTATTTAAGTCATGTGACCACCTTTTTCAAAAATGTTTGGTTATAATCTTATATTTTCCCTTTTTTCATGCTTCAGTAGCAATCTAGAAAGTTACAGCTGAAAAGTTGTTACTAATGTTGGTACAGTGAGTTTAGACTAGCAACAGGGAAGGACTTTGAAGTGGGACAAAATTAAAGATCTTTATTCTACATCCTTTCAAATTACTATTCCTTTAAAACAAGATGCCGAAAGATTGAAAACACCACCACTGTACTAATACACATTTTAGAATTCAGAAATATCAATTTCAAGCAACTGTGAACAGTGAACTCTCAGCCAAGTGGGGAGAGAAATAGTAGTTAGAGTAGACAGAGGAGGGGAAGCTGTAATTAACTCTGTTTACCCAAGCCAAGAAAAGTTGCTGTCCCCACTCAGCACCCTAAGATTCTTAGGCTAAGAACAAGTACACTGAGGTGGTAGATACTTGTCTTAGGCCCTTCACCCCATTTCATCCTTCCCTCCTAAAAATGAAGACTTCCTTATCTTTCTATCCCCGTCACGGCCACTTGAACAGTACTCATCCTCATTTCTTCTCACCCCCAAACAGCACCTACTTGCTCTCAGCAACCATCCTGTTTTTCCTCCGAGAGCTGATCCACATTCCATGTAAGGAAATGTCCAGCCCCCACCTTGCTCGCTGCTGCTGAGCGGTGCCACCTTTCCCCTGCTAGGTTGGTGGAAGGAAAGGCATCTCACAGAAGGTTGGCTGATGAGACGGAGTATCCCCAAAGAAGGGGAGGGGAAGGAAGAGTGGGACTCCCTTCAGGCAGGAGGCCTCAGCTAGCCCCTCCTTCCAGCAGAAACAGACCTAGTTTCATTCTACTATGGGGCCCTAAAGCCCTTAAAATTACCTATTGCCCACACTGAATCCCCCTGGGAACTGGCAGTGTTCCTATGGGTTAAAGATCTGCTTCTGTAACAACAAACCTCTCCTTCAGTGGTAGCATGAGCAGGCCTAAATTATTTGGAATTTCTGCCAATATAAAAGTTGTGAGAGTGACACTTGTACTTCCATATCTCAGTCCGCAAGTACTGCACATAAGTTATGCAATGTTACCCTAAACACGACAAAGACCATGTTTGGAGAGTAGTCGAAAGTAAAACTACTGTTATATTTGCAATGGGTTGGCACAAAATCCAACTTCTGTACATTCTTCTCTCTTAAATCAGCCACCTGAGTTACAAAGGCTATAAACAATCTGTTTATGCAGCAGATTGTATCAAGAGCTTCTGGGGATGAAAAACTCAAAGCATTCCCATTCCTCAAAGCTTCTCAGTAGTTTTAAATAAAAGCATATATTTATCAAGAAGTTGAAATACATAGTGCTAAACTTGCAGCTTTCGAGGAAAGTAACATTAATAAATTACTCATCTAAATAGCTCTTAGAGTAACATAATGGAACATGTTCTTCAAAAGATTTAAAATATACGCAGTCTTAGCAGCTTAGTTTCTAATATCACTGCTGTACACCAAATTCTCCAGAAACAACTCTGCAGAGAACTACTGTCATCCCCCCAAACAATTAATTACAGTCCATTCTATCCTTTCATCTACAAGTGGTCTCCAGATCATTTTGCATCTGAAAGTAAATAAATAAAGCAGCTGCCTCAATTCAAATAACCAGCACTCTGGAACACTCTCTCTTGCTTTAGTAGCTTTTGTTGGCAGTGACTTCACTCCATCATTATCTTCATAAATATTTTCCCATAAACTGAAGTTTTCTTTGGTTTATTACCTACCTGTGAATTGATAGCTTCAAAACACCTATTATTGGCAGGGCAATCATTGTGAGATGCTGTGCTGTTTGAAACAGTAATTTGACAATGTTTTTTCAATGTGGAGACATTTCAAATTTATCTATGATCAGGTATAAATCTTCTATTAACATCCCATGGTTCTGTTATTTATATTATGGTAGCACCGATGGGCTCCAGCCATAGATCTGAGCCCTACTGTGCCAGGCCCTATATAAACACAAAGAGACAATCCCAGCCCTGAAGAGCTTACAGCTTAAGCACAAGATGAGAGACCATGGGCAGATGCAGTAGAGAGGGAAGTTCAAGGTAACAGTGAGACAACACAGGTCAGTATAAGCAGCAGCAGCCATCAGAGTCAACCAGCTCCTAACCATTGCAAATTTTTTTATACGCATCCCAGAAGAGAATTTAAAGAACAATGAGGAGGACTTCATTAACATTCTAGATGAATACATTCCATCTATGGTTGGAGGAAGGAAGAGGCACATAATGTTAAGGATGACCAATACAAAGTTATTTTCATTATGTACCGTAATTGGCTGAGCAAAGTGAGGTCCTATATTCAATTGGATGGCGTTTCTCTGTTGGGCATATACTGTTTCAGTTCATTTTGAAATCTAATATCAATACATGCAAAAGTCAGTAAATAGTTCATGAAAAATTATAATACAACTGTTTACTGCATCAGTGTATCAGTAAAGGCAGAACTAGCTTTTACCTGCCAGCATTACAAAGAGTCTTTTAGTTTCAAAAACTGGAGCCAAATTAAACGTCTTTTTTCAAGGGGAGTATTGAACAATACACTGGCATATATTTACATTGCTCTCTTTTTATTACTCATTCGCACAACATCCTAAAATTAGTCCTTAAAATGCAGTTTGGCAAAGTGATTAATATCAGCACGTTTGTTGCATTGGTATCCTGTGTATTTTCAATGTATGCCAAGGGCTTGTCTACATGGGAAAAAAAATGGGCCATAGCAGCTGGTGCACACTAACTATTCTGCACTAACTGCCCCAGTAGACACTCTTACTGCACACTAAAAATGTCTTTGTGCACAGTAGCTTACTGCACTTTGGAAGTTGATTAAGCTAAATTACCTGTAGGCATTCAATGCCTAATAAGTGTCCACACAGGTAGCTGGTAGGCAATAGCTAGTGTGCTCTAAATTCACACCCTAGATTACTTTGCACTTACTTCCTTGTGTAGGCAAGCCCTTAGTTTAATGATAAAAATAAGTTTGTGCTGGCTTGTACATCCTCAGCAAAATTGTTAACTAAGATAGAAATGCAGTTTCTGTCATGCCTTATACTTAAACAACCCCTGTAGAGATCGCATGGTTGTATACAGGTAATGGAGGATGGAATCGGAAGACTAAGAGACTGCATGTGTATCGCTGGGGACAAAATAGAGCCTGTAAAATCTTTATTACAGACGGTGGGATATTATAGGGACCCAACATAACTTTCCGATTGCACGGAGAAGTTATTAAAGTGGCAGTTAGAAAAACCCCACCTGACTTTAATTGTAAACTAAACAAATTTGATCTCGAGTGTCTGAGAAATAGCCACGGAACTAGACAATATCACTTTTACAGTCACGATTAAAATGCAGTTCTCTGAAAACAATGTGTCTTGCAGGAGTTTTCTAGGTAGAATGCGTAAGAGAGCCAACTGTTTGGCTACAATTAGAAAATAAACATCAAAAATACATCTCAGTAACAGTATGTGATACGTGATAGATTTAACTAATGCTTTTCTCACAATTTAAGGAAGAGTAAATATAATAATAATATTATCCTATTATGTATCAACTTGTACAGTAATACATAAGATCTCTTAGTTAGGAATTAAGCAATTCTGGATGATCAGAGATCAAGTTATAGTAAACCTATTTCATGTGTGTTAATATATGATGTGAAAGACTTGTTAAGTGATTAATACTTTCCCTGCATGTGACAAGCTATTAAGCATCTTATACATGTATGCAACAGTGATACTAATAAAGCTTGTATTAGTGAGAAAAAGGATGGCCTACAGGCCAAAACACAGGACAGAGTCAGATGATATGGGTTCTGGTTGCAGCTGTGCCACTGACTTGCAGTGTGACTTTAGATGAGTCACTTATCTGTGCCTCAGTTTCCCCATCTGTAAAATGGGGGCAGATACTTCCCTACACATTTGTGCAAGAAGACTACAGGACCAAAGCAAGCTCCAGTGTAGGTAGACATATCTCCACTGAAGACTATGAATGCGTTACACATCACAGCAGTTTTCCTCATATTTGTAAAGTGCATAATATTAGCATTTATCAAGAGAAAAAGATTCAACACTAAAACTAAGCCCTTTGAAAGAGATACAAAAGAAATTAACAAAAGAATGTCTTGCACTGAGGTTATGTATTTAACAGTTTTACATGTAATATTTATATATAAAAACTTTAAGTGCTTTTCTCCAATTTAAAAATCTAAAGAATTCAAAAATAAGGCATTCAATATTTGAAAAAGTACAGATTTACAAAATGTGTATATTCTTTCATGAAAACTCCACATCAACATTATACACTTGGAAAAAAAAATACAAACAGGATATATTACAAATTTATGTAGCAATAACTTAGTTCATACCATGCAATAAAAAGTACATTAATCAAGATACACAAGCTTTTAAAGTTTCTAAACTGAAGGGCTTAATTTTTTTGCAAACATGTTTGTATGCAAATCCTTAGAACTTGTGGCACTTAAAATTTCTGGTAGCCTTTCTACTGAGTGTTAAATTGGACACAATGATTATGAAGAGGAAGATTAACAAAGTAGTCATCTATTATGAATCGTTCCAGCTTTGCTCAACAATAGCTGAAACTCTTTTCTCATATTCACGTTTGTTTTCCTGATAAAGTTGTGCTGCCTGACTGTTTGCAGGACTGTTTGGATTAGGTTCATCAAGCAGAGACTGTGAGAGGACGGGGAAAGAAAAAAAAATAAGATACTTGGACCAGTATGTTCTTGATAGTAATTTCATTAAACACACACACCATGGGGAACAACAGGATGCTGATTTTGCAACTAGCTTAAGCTCTGCACTCCTGGGGGAATTCTGTGCCATTGCACAATGCAGAATTTCATGTTTCCTCCTCGACAGAATTGGGGATGCAGAGCTGCTGACTGCCACTAAGGGCCGCTGGACTCTGCAGAGCCCAGCTCACAGTAAGCACAGCACCCAGCATCCTCATTCTCGCTGGGACGGGAGAGGACCTGGGAGACCCAGGTCTGGCAAAGGCTGAGGAAGAACAGGGATGCACCACACCACATACCCAGACAGAACAGTAAAGAAGCTGAGGTGAGTAAAGGCTCTGGGGCTGAGGATGTCTAGGTCAGGGGGTGCCACGCCACTGGGGGGAGGAGGGTGCGGGTATCTCTGGGGGCCCTACACAGCCCCCTCCAGTACTCCCCAACTGAAACTAGGTTGTCATAGGGTTTCTTTAACTCTCTACTCCTAAGGGAATCTCTTTTGTTGTTGTGTGTATTGCTGGCACACTTGTTGACAAGTACTTTGAAATAAATTACCAAAATAATTGAAAATGGAGTGATTACATTGTGTTATTTTGACACATAAAATATGCAGATTTTTGCAGAATTTTAAAATATTGCACATAATTTTTAATTTTTTTGGTGCAGAATTCCCCCAGAAGTAGTCCTAACATATGAAATAGTTCCATCCTAAATTAATGCAGTCCAAGTAGCTGGATTCCAGTAATACTGGCTCTTTAACGATTTCACAAGCATAACGAAACATAGGCTTCAAAATAAAATAGTTAACATTTCTCACACACACCCTGGCCTTAAATACATAAAAATTACTGTCACATCTGGAATAATAATGGTCAGGAAAATTAATCAAAATAAATGTCCTCCTATAAGCATTCCCTGACAGGATTATTTTTATTGCTTAGAAATAAAGTGAATATATAGTTCATCAACTAACTAGTCTTTAAAATAAGCTTAAAAACTCATGATTACTTTTCAGTACAGTCCATTGGTGTTGATGCTGTTTATTTCACTGTATCATCGGTTTTGTGAAGGAGGGTAATCATCATATACTTAGCTTGCTAAAAATTACCTGAATTGAAGTTAAAATAGATGAAACATCATACGTTGGACTCCAGCGATTCTGAAGGATGTCTAAACATATGCTACCATCCGCATAAACTGTAAACAGAACACAGAAATTATTTAAAACTCCGGCCATTTTTAATTTGTTGTGATTAAACACTGCATGAATGGATGCACTATTTATATTGGAATGTGACAATTCAGTTTCACTAAACATTTTAGGAAGCATGAAAGGGAAATAAAGTGTTCTTCTGAGGAGAGCATTTTTGTAAGAATCGGACACCAGTTTTATACCTTGTATTTAGGGGAAAATACATACTTTGTTTGCTTTCAGTAACGTAAGAGGAGAGGAAGGATGGTCCAGTACTTGGGGCTCTAGCCTGGAATGTGGGAGCTCTGGCTTCAATTCCCTCCTCCATTTGTATGATCTTGGGCAAGTCACTTAGTCTGTTCATGACTCAGTTTCCTATGTGTAAACCAGAGATAACAGTATTTCCCTACCTCACAGAGGTGTTGTGAGGATAATTATGTTAAAAGATTGTGAGGAACTCAGATACTATGGTAATAAGGGCCATATGAAGTACCTAAAAAAGAGATACTGGAGTTCTTGATGTTTCACAGTGGGGAGAAAGAAATGGGTAGGCAGATTTGAATTTGGGTAGGGTATGCCTACATTTCTCATGGCCCATGTGATGGAAGAATCATCCCAGTGCTACATCTGCCACAGTGCTGAATCAAACTGATGTGATGCCAGTGATCTTCACTCAGTGTTTCCCCAACAGGAACACTAGTATTCTAGAGCAGCAGAGGTATAATTATACTCCTTTGCAGCTTCTTAGAGAAGGGGAAAAAATACAGCTTATCTACCCCTCACACCAAGTGTCTCGTGAAGTGTCTCTGGAGCATGACTGGAGAAGCACTAAGGATCCAATCCTGCTCCCAGTGAAGTTAAGATTCCTGCTAACTTGAATTGGTGCAGGATCGTGACACATATGCACACAAAGGGTTTGGCTACACTTGCAGCTGTACAGCGCTGGGAGTTAAAGCTGTCTTCGTACAGCTGTGCAGGGAAAGCGCTGCAGTGTGGCCACACTGCCTTGCAAATTCCGACCACTTCCCCCACCCCTCTCTCATTCACTCTTAAATGCAAATAGCCTTCAGACCAGATAAGCAGCTGCTCCAACAGACTCCCTTCCCGCCCCCGCCGTGTTGTTTCTCTCCTCAAGCAAACACTAGCTGTGGACATTCCCTGCCTGCCTCTGCTCAAGCAAAAAATTGCTGTGTTTTTTAGATAAGCAGCACCAGAAGCCCCAAGTTCATAACAAAACAAAGGGAGGCATCATAACAAAACAAAGAGAGTTCTTTAGTTAAAAGCATTATGGGAAAATTCCAGAGGTCAGTTACAGTGTAGTAAGATTAATCACTGTTTACACTGGCACTCCAGCACTGTAGCACCAGCGCTGTTCTCTTTATTCCTCTCGTCCATGTGGAGTACAACCAGCGCTGTAGCCAGGGAGATACAGCGCTGTACGTGCCTTGCCAGTGTGGATGTGGAGTAAGTTGCAGTGCTGTAAAGCCACTACCAGCGCTGCAACTCTCCAGTGTAGCCAAGGCCAAAGGAAATGTAATCCTGATGAAAAAAGGGAACAGAGAAAAGAACCAAGAGCAAAGGAGAGAGGCACACAACGGAGGAGGTCACAACTCAGGCTATGTCTACACTACTATGGAATCAACGCTTCAGCGATCAATGTACTGGGGGGTCGATTTAGCGGATCTAGTGGAAACTTGCTAAATCGACAGCAGAGTGCTCTCCAGTCAACCCCAGTACTTCATTAGGAACAAGAGAAGTAAGGTAAGTTGATAGGAGAGTGTATCCTGTCAACCCAGCACAGTGTAGACACCGCAGTAAGTCGACCTAAGCTACATTGACTCCAGCTACATTATTCATGTAGACATAGCCTCAGGTAGCTAGTGACAGGTATCAGGCTCTGAATTCAGTCCCTTGCTGCTTAGGCCAGCAATACTTCAGAAGTAGTTCATTCAATTTTTAAGAGAATAATTATATCATCATTCTAGCAGGCTGAAGAAACAGCTTTGATAAGGTTTAAAAAAAAAAATACACTAAGGTCCCCTCTGCCAAACAGAAGATTGCCACTATTCAAGACAGGTAGGTGCAATGGAACAAGGAAGTAAAAGGGATTATACAAAAGACCTTCCTAAAAATGAAGGAGCAGAAGAGGAAAACAAATTAAGTGTTTGACTTTAGTGAGAGCAGGAGAAAAGAGATCCAGAAATAAAGCATCTTGCTAAAATGGAAAGTTCCCAGAAATCAACACTGGCTATAAGAGAGTAGGATAGCAATAGTCTAAGATATTTCATTTCCTCATTGGCTAATATTTGCATTAGCTAACAAGACTGCACAATGATTACAGAATCCAGAAGTAGCTTCTTCTAACTAAGTTTACTGGCACCAGGATATTTACTTTGAAAAAAAATGTTAAACGTTGCTGAGCTTCAGGCTGTGATATCACACTATTCTATTCTACATTTGTTTTGGCTAAATAAGTATGAATACTCACCATTCGGATGAAACATTTTTGATAAAAATCTAACAGTTGGAGGCTTATTTGGGTATTCTTCTGAAAATTCTATTATTAGTTTAAAAGTACCTGTCCAAGAAAGCAAATACAAAAACATCATGTAACTATAATTGTATCAAAACATCTCTGTGAACACTTGATGTCATATTTATATTTCAAATGCCAATAAAACTGATATGTATTGCCATGAACAAAAATAGCATCAGCATCTTTGTAAAATTTAGAGGAGCCTACTCAATACACAGAAAAGCAACTATTTGAATAGAGTACAACTTCAGTTATCTAAAAATTGTAACCGACACTTAGAAAAATCCTCCAGTGGTCTGAACTATGTTATTATCAGATACTGGGAAGGTGACACTGCACTTGGACAGCAGGAAGTTTTGGATAACTTTATGTGACCAATAGTTTAAAGAGAAAAAAAAAAGGGGGGGAAGAGAGTGAGCGCACTAATCTGTCATTTTGTTCAGCCAAAGTTTCCAAATGATTCCTGTTTTGACAGTTTTTGGGATTCGGTGAATCAGAAGGTAAGAGTTTTCCTGCCTGGATCAAACACTTCTAAAGAAGAATTTTTTTTAAAGGTGAAATACTGAATTTCTGTTGACACCATTAATCAACAACTTAAAAATAATGACTATCATCACCCACTAGCTATTTTAGTGTCTCTTCAGTAGGCCTGACCTTCCAGTGCTTAGTCATTGAAATCTATCGGAGTTTGACCTAAAATGGACTATGGCTGAGCCCAGTACATGAAAAGATGGATTTTTATAACAAATGGCTTCAACCTTTAAAACTTGAGACTGATTTACTGAAAAATATTTATTAGGGACCAGTGAATATGTATGCCACATATCGCCAATTTCAACCAATTTCTATCCACTTCCACCCAATTTCTCCCTTCCCTACACACACAGTAAGCTATTTTCTGACTTGCAAGAAAAGTAGAAAGCCCTGTTAATGACCATTCCTTGCATAACTGAAACGACTCCCCCTTTCTGCATATACAGTAGATATTACACTTATACAGTTCTTTCGTGTTTGTTTACAATTTGATCTTTTTCATTAAAACAGTTTTATACAGAGATCAATTCAAGATTATTTCCTCTTGCTCTTAATAAAATCTGATTTACCTTTGTGTTGTATCATGTGCTAAAGACAAAGCCATATGTAACCAGAGAGCATGAAAATCTTTGTGACTAGGCATAAGACATATGAAACAGTCCGATGGTATTAGCCTTCAGCATCTCCTACTGAACATTCCACTCTCTCTGTATATAAACACTTCTAGATATGGCCACTGTTTCACAGGATTACAGTTACTCATCAACCACTGTAGAGAAAAGACAATGCACTGGCACGAGTTCTGGTCAAAATACTGTAGTCTCTGTTAGACAGCAAGCCCTTACCAACTCACATTGTCTGTTGGCTTGCTTTTTCTAGTTCAAAATTAAGTTGTGTGTGTATTATGGCTATAAAAAAAAAAACCAACAACATACAACATTTTATATATAGGAAATATAAAAATCTTTCTTAAAAGCAATGCTGGGATCATTTCTGAAAGAGAAGGGAATAAAAAAAATTAGTTACCTACCATCCTCAAAAGGGGTACCTTCTGGCCTAGAAATAAAAATATAAATATATTTATCTATTTTTACACAGGCACCCAAACCTCCCCCATCCCCTTCAAAATAGAAATGGGGGGTGGGGTGGGGGAGAGTAAAGAATTAAGATGCAACTCCTTGATATTTCCCAGGATACTCAAAGTACTCTCCTATTAAACTGGTAACTTGGTTTTTAATCCAGAAATTGGATTTCTTACAACTGATCCAGGACAATAACTATTTCGTAAAATGGGGACGACCAGAATCAATGGGAAGATTCAGATTCACTAAAACTGCAATAAGATCACTAGCAAAGTACTAGGATTTATGATAAGACTGAATTGGTTTAATAATCCATGAGATACCTAATGTAACTAGACAAGTTCTGCCCACAGAATTGTATTGTAAACCAATCTGGTCACTGCTAACATCTAAATTTGTCTGCAAAGGGCATGGAATTCTTATGTGCTTCTCGGGGGGAATCCTGCTTTTTCTTGTTTTCCTACCCAATCTTCAACATAATCTCCTTTGCTTTCACTATGAATTGATACAAATTTAAAAAAAAAGACAAGAAAATGGACATTATAAGGCTACAGAAGGACAAAAATGTAGCTGCTTTCCTTGAGTGCTCTACTATGCCTCAGTATTCAAGGTTATAGATCATACAAACCTATTTCCTCATCAGAACATACTTACTAATTTTGCTGTTTTGTCTCAAACTCAGCATTTTGGCTTAGTACATGCACATAGTCTCAAGCATTTTCATAGAATCAGCCATTATCTAACTCAGGGGTAGGCAACCTATGGCACGGGTGCCAAAGGCAGCATGCAAGCTGATTTTCAGTGGCACTCGCGCTGCCCGGGTCCTAGCCACCGGTCCAGGGGGCTCTGCATTTCAATTTAATTTTAAATGAAGCTTCTTAAAACATTTTAAAAAGCCTTATTTATTTTACATACAAAAATAGTTTAGTTACATACTATAGACTTATAGAAAGAGACCTTCTAAAAATGTTAAAATGTATTACTGGCACACCAAACCTTAAATTAGAGTGAATAAATGAAGATTTGGCATACCACTTCTGAAAGGCTGCTGACCCCTGATCTAACTTATATTTAACCGTTTAGTATTATCTTCTCTACAGTGAGCAAAATTCTTCTCTTACCCAAATATAACTGCATTCCATTGCATAATGTTATTCTCAGATGGCGCACCACTGACACCCACAGGAGGGTCTTCTTGCAATCTAACAATTAAAAAAACAGAATATGAAAAAAATGTACGTTAAAATTATACACACACACACAGAGCCAAAGAGGGTAATACTCAGACAGAAACATGTAAGCATATCCAGAGTTTGTACCCATTTCTTCTTCACTACTAGAGAATTCAGGCTGTGGTTTGGAACACAGACTACATACTTCAGTGTTATATGCACATTAAATATTCCAGAGACAGAAGCCCACCAAGGGATGCAGATCAGGGTTCTCTCTTCGAATATTTTGTCAATATTATTAAGACAGATCCGCACCAAATAAATAAGTGAAGCATATGTTTCCTCATGCATGGAACACATCATCAAATACAAGAGCAGTTATGAAACATCTTGTACATCTGGTTTAAAACACCACATTGCAAATAATGAAATGAGCATTCAGAAAGACACCCGCTGGCTACAGCAGTGAAGAGAAAAAGATGTATAACCACAAATTGACACAACTAAACCGTAACTATTGTGGAAACCAACCAATTATATTTGTGTGAGGCACACATTGGAAACTAATAGAAGGGAACACAGATCAGGTTTTTCTTATGGTTTTTAATACTATGTGGACCAAATTTAGCCAGACCACACTGGCCTATTTTGGCTAGTAACCTGTTCTCTCAGTATGCTCAGTCAGACAACTTAAATGTCAACAGCATGAGCTACCTACTGCTTTGGCCAGGAAGAGAAGGAATGTGCACTTCAGAGGTAGCTTTGGCATTTAAATCAGGACAAAGTTTCACACACTGCACTGTGGGAAGGTCTTCAACTACAGAGAATTTGTGGTGTGGCCTGAACTGAAAGCTTAACTTGTTTGAACAGAGTCCAGAGATATTTAAGAGCTAGGAACAATATGGTATTTATAGCATTCACATTCCTTTTCTACAAGCAAAACTAAAAGCTGTAATTAAATTAATATTTCTCTGTAATTTTATTCAAAAGGAAGAAAAAAATCAGTATTCAGGTAGGTAATCTGTCATATTCCTTTCTCATCACCACCCTGTTGGTCACTATACAAAGCTTACATTCAAACAGTAATCAGAGTTCATAGCCGCACAGGTAAGCTGAATGGTCCTGGCTGCTATGTCACCCTAAAATAAACAGGAAACAAAACAAAAAAATATTCCCCATTCACTTCAGACAAGATTCTGACATTGTAAAGATACGTGATCTCAGTTTGCAGGCATAAAATGGACAGATCACATGTCTGATAGATTCGATTCCAAGTTTTAATGTATTTATTTAGATGTACTTTCCCTTCATATGTAAAATCTCCACTTCACTTACAATTTTAACAAAATAAAATAAAAAAATCACTGCTTCTAACAGCTATTCCTTTTCATTGGAATCATAATTACTTTAATTTTTACCGTCTATGTGACCCACTACAAGCAAAAAGATTTAATATCCTATTTTCATTTAACGGGAACTAAAAAGTGTTACGCTCAAATAATGCAATATCCACATGCAATGGGTGAGTTAAATGGCATCTAAAGCTCCACTCAGAGGTTCCTAGCTTTGTAGGTTCAAATCAGACTTTTAATATTGTATTACAAGGCTAGGTGAAGCCAGGGGCGGCTCCAGGGATTTTGCCGCCCCAAGCACAGCAGGCAGGCTGCCTCCAGCGGTTTGCCTGCAGAGGGTCCGCTGGTCCCGCAGCTTTGGCAGATCTCCCGCAGGCACCTGTGGGAGGTCCTCTGAAGCCACAGGACCAGCGGACCCTGTGCAGACACGCCTGTGGGAGGTCCACCAAAGCCATGGGACCAGCGGACCCTCTGCAGGCACACTGGCAGAGTGCCCCCCGCGGCTTGCAGCCCCAAGCACGCACTTGGCATATTGGGGCTTGGAGCCACCCCTGGGTGAAGCTACAAATACATATCTGTAAGGAGGCTCCCTGGCTCCCCGCTGCGCCTGACGAGGACGAGCCAGAGCAGGCGCCTCAGTGGGCGAAGTCAGCAAAGCCTGTCCCCGCCCCCCAGAAGTCAAGGGGCAGGACAGGAAGTATAAAAGCCTGGCCCCAGCGCTCAGTTGGAGGCAGGCTGCCGGAGAGGACAGACGCTGGTGCCCGGGCTCCTGCCGGGCCGGACCT
Source organism: Gopherus evgoodei (assembly GCF_007399415.2). Taxonomy (NCBI): domain Eukaryota; kingdom Metazoa; phylum Chordata; order Testudines; family Testudinidae; genus Gopherus; species Gopherus evgoodei. Next base: position 12,672,689 of record NC_044329.1, read on the forward strand.
GCCCCGCGCCCACTACCCGGAGGAGCGCTGCCCAGACCTGCCCCGCGCCCACTACCCGGAGGAGCGCTGCCCAGACCTGCCCCGCGCCCACTACCCGGAGGAGCGCTGCCCAGACCTGCCCCGCGCCCACTACCCAGAGGAGCGCTGCCCAGACCTGCCCCGCGCCCACTACCCAGAGGAGCACTGGCCGGACCTGCCCCACGCCCACTACCCAGAGGAGCGCTGGCTGGACTTGCCTCAGACCCGGTACCCGGAGGAACGTCGGCCTGACCTGCCGTGTGCCCGATACCCCGAGGAGTGGCCTGAGCTTCCCCACGACCGGTACCCAGAGGAACCTATGGTCTGGGACCCATCAGACGACGCCGGCAAGAACCAGGTACCCAGAGAGGGGGAGGTTGGAAGTAGCCTGGGGGTAGCCGAGCCTGGTTTGGCTCCGGAAGAGCCCGAACCTATGTCAGTGTGTTGCGGCCAGGATCCCCACTGACCGCAGCGGGTCTTGACCGCTGCTAGGGCCCCGGGCTGGAACGCAGTGGAGTGGGAGGGCCAGCGTTCCCCCTGCCACCCGTAACCGGGTGGCAGACTCCCCCTCTTCCCGCCTATTGCCACTGCTCTGCCCTGACCCAAAGGGCCAGAGCGAATTAGACTTGTGTTTGGTGCCCCGCCCGAGCCAAGGGCCCGGGCTGATCCTGTGTTTGCTCAGCCCCTGCTAGGGGCCTGAGCCAGAACTATTACTGCCCGGCCTGTCCAAGGGCCTGGGCTGATACTGTGTTTGCTCAGCCCCGCTGGAGGCCTGAGCCTGAACTATTGCTGCCCGCCCTGTCCAAGGGCTGTGGCTTATTGACTTTGAGAGCCCCGACCCCGGCTAGAGGGCCGGGGCTCTACCCTGTTTACAGACCCTGTACCCCGCTCAACACCTGCCGAGGGCTAAGCCTACCCGGACTGCGGCACACAAGGAGGCGCCCTGGCTCCCCGCCGCGCCTGAGGGGGACGAGCCCCGACACAACCGGCTTACAATATCATACACATATGACCATGGTTTACAGATATAATATTGTGGTACCTGCAAATACAACTACACCTAAAAAGGAACACTATTAAAGTTGACTCGTTTCCAATTTATCAGCCACGTTAATTCATATCACGCTGAAACAAAGCATACAATTTAAAGCCCCTAACAATTAGCTTATAAAAGGCTTTTCTACATGCATAATAGATGCTGTACATAACATGTAATTAAATGACAAACTGGAACAGTTGTTCCAGAGTGTCTGTACTTCGGCACTTACCATTTTTTAAACAGAATATAACTACCGTACCTTTTTTCACGAAGGTGTAGAAAAAGGTCCTTGTTTACAAACATTTTTAAACAATGTGTGACAAACTATCAACCAGAATAGCATATACATGAATCCAGAAGTTTTCAGTAGTTCTGGCTTGTCTCAAGATGGGCACACAGAGGTACCAACAACCTGATCATTTTATTCACTTCAGCTGCAGTTGTGGATCTTCAGCACTGGGAGGATGGGGGCAAGGAGGGTAGAAGACCACCATGCAAAGTACCTCAAGGCAGGTACCCAAATACAGAGGCCCAAAAAATGAGGGAACATCTCTGAAAATGTTAGCTTTATTCACTAAGCATTTCACTTCTAGGCCCACAAAAAAGTTACAAAAACCAACCAGAGAATGTTGATATGTGATCTCCAAAGGCGTTTAAAAAAAAAAAAATCTTAAGTCTTTGAATATGAGAGTATATATGAGCATTTGAAACCTGCGTCAATATTTACAGGCTCAATATTCCCTCCCCTGTCAAGTTCCAGCCTGAAGCAAAGTTTGACATCATACAGCTAGTTCCCTTAAATTAGAGGGTTATTGCATCATGGAACCTCTCATATAATCAGAATGTGCTTCTTTAAATGTTATAACTAAGTGTTTGGTCTATAAACAATGGCTTTTACAAATAATACAGGTTTCCTAACAGAACCACAGGCAACATAATGAAAGGCTCTTTGGACATTTCTCATGCAAGCTGTTGACAGAGAAAGGACAGTGGCTATTGTTTAAAAGACATAAGCACCAACTTTTATCCTTAGATGCCTCCAGATGTCAGCATACTGTAAGCAGCAAAGAACTTTGGAGGAAGTAACCCAAAACAAAAGCAGCCTCCTTTCTACAGAGGCAGAGATTCAACTAATCCCTTTAGTGGGGCAGGATATTTTAACTTTCTTATCAAGATGTGTGTAGGAACAGCATTTACCATATAGACCCAAACTTGCTCAGCATCCCTGCCCCAAAGAGTACAGGGGAAAAAGACTGCTGGTCTGGTAGTCCTGACCCCAGTAACAGTGCTTTGACAAACCAGCATTTTGCCCTCTTACCAGCATTGAGAGGTTTTTGCATTCCTTGAGAGCAGACAAGCTAGAAAGTGAAAAGGTTGTTTCTGTATTATTAAGTCTCCCTTTCAAATAACAGTCCAGCATAGTGGAGGGAAAAGTGGACAAAGATAAATAAAGCCGATTAAATCCTAAACATGGAGAAGCCCTAAACTGGTGCACATAACTGATGCATTGGAAAATGTACAGATTCAGCGCAGTCCAGCTAATAAGGCCCTAGACTGGGCGTCAGCAGACTGGATTCTATTCCTAGCTCTGTTACTGACTTTGAGCAAGTCCCTTCACCTCTCCAGGCCTCAGTTTCCCCAAGTACGACACAGACAGCAATACCTACCTGCCCTTTGAGCTCAGGGGCTGGAGAGTGCTGTACAAGAGCCAAGCGTCACTCCTGGACCCCAGGCCATGGCAAGCCGATCCGCAGACAGATACCCGATCAGACACCTGACGGGTCTGCCCGCCCCCCCGCTTTACACCTGGGCAACGCCCGTCCAGCTCGCCAGGCCCCGAGGCCTTGCGGATTTGATTTGGCAGCCCGGGTGCGCCAGCCTCGGGGCCGCTCCCTAGGCCTGACTCACCCGGCTCACCGCGCCGACCCCAGCCCAGCAGCGGGGTGGAACAGGACAGGGGAACCGCCTGCGCCCCCACGCCAGGGGCACCCACAGCTGCTCCCACCCGGCAGCACCCAGGGGCTGGCTGCCGGGGAGCCCGCCGAGCCCCACGGGTACACGGCCCTGTGGTGGGGGTGCCGGGGGCTCCTACCCCTCTCCCCACAGCACGCCACGCAGCGCCACGAGCTTGGAGCAGCGCCCGCGGGGAGGCTCCTGCCCGGGCCAGGAGGGGCCTGCTACACGCAGGGCATGGCGGGACGCCAGTCAGACCCACGGGGGGGGGGGCATGAGGGGAGCCCCTGTGCTCCCTCGGGAGGGCACGACCCCGGCGCGCACCCGCTGGGGAGCCGGCCGAGGGGAGACGCTCACCTCTTGAAGTCCCTCATGAGCCTCCGCCTGGCCGGAGTGGACATGATCCTCTCTGGGAAAAGAGTCCCTGTTCCCAGGAGCCTCAGCACCGCTCACAGCGCGGCGGTCTCCCTCCCCAGCCTGCAGCGGCGGCGGCAGCGGCACAAACAACCCTGCAATGGCGTCTCCCTCCGCCTGGGGGAGGGAAAGTCACCGGCCCCCCTCTGCGACCGTACCACTGCTTCCGGTGGGGAGAGTGTGCGCGCGTGTCCGCCGTCAGAACGTACCACTGCGCCGGCCGCGGGGGGAGGTGGGGGAGAGGCAAGCCGCCGACGTTCTAGCCTCAGAACGCGCCGCGGCCCAGAGTAGGGAGCTGCGCCGTCAGCGAATGTTTGCGCGAGCCCAGCCCGGCTGGCAGGGAGCTGCCCTGGGGCAGGAGAACGCTCTGAAGGCACAGCTCGGTGTGTAACAGGCCCGCTGGGCTTTAGAAGCGGATGAATAATACACACAAACACGGGTGCTGGTGGAACTAGAGGTGCTGCCGCACTGCTGGCTTGAAGTGCATTCTAGGGTTTACTGTTTGGTTCAACGGCTCTCAGGGCCCCCCTCCCTCGCCAAATTGTGCTAGCAGGACTGCACACAGAGAAATACTGCGGCCCCTGCCCTGGGTACATCCTCAGCCGCCTTGGCAAATTCCTGCCTAGCCTCACCTGCCAGGTGGGCAGATGGGCGTGCCAGCTCCATAGGGTGAGCAAAGGGGAACGAGGGCTACAGCTCCCTCCCCCTGCCTTTTCTGCTTTGGAAGTGGATTGAGTTAAACCAGAGAGACTTCTTTTTATTCCAAAATAAGAACATCCACTCATGTGGAGCTATTTGGGAGTAGCTATTCTGCTTTAAGTTCACATCCCATCTTATCCCAAAAGGCCTTTCGTTTCATGTGTAAACCAGCCCCCATAGGGGCTATCAGGCACAGGGCATAGTTAATGCTGCTTTCAGCACAGTCCTCAGGAAGCAGATGCTATTGAAGCCATTCCTACACTAGGCCCGGCATGACCCGGTAGTGAAGACACAGCCTACACTGACAGAAGAGGTTTGTCCGTCTGTGTAGAGGTTTTTCCATTGGTGTAAGAACACCACCTTCCTGAGTTGGATTGCCAACTCTCCAGGATTGGCCTGGAGTCTCCAGGAATTAAAGATTAATATTTAAGTAAAGATTATGGTATGTGATTAAATCTCCAACCAAAATTGACAACCCTATCCTTGGACCCCCACAGAGACCCGTTCACAATGAAATGGGCACTCTATGGCAATTAAAGTGTGGAGCAGAGAAGCAGCTACACTGAATCTGTTCATATTTAAAATTTAGGTTGACATAGCCACATTGCTCAGGCATGTGAAAAATCCACACTCCTGAATAATGTAGCTATGCCAACCTAACCCTTAGTATGGACATTGACTTAACAACTGTCACTTGTTTCCTTACCTGCTTGCTTTTGCTTCCTGCTACCTATATACTTGAAGAGGAGCATCAGGCCCTTAATTATTTGTAACCCTTAACGCAGTATTTTAAAAACACCTGTGTTAGCTAATAATGGTGTTTTCTTATTACTAGATGAAGCAGATTCTAAACTAAAGCTACTTTGTGTGCTTTATTGGGGGATCCCATTGACCTAGGTGCCATGCAAACATATAGAAAGAGATGGTCCCTGCGCCAAAGAGTTTATAATGCAAGCCCCCCCATCCTGTAAATACTTATTCACATGCTTAATTTTAAGAATGTTTATATTTCCATTGTCACAAGACAATGGAACTGTTCACGTGCAAGTTAGGCATGTACATACATGTTTGCAGGGTCAGGGCTTAATATAAAGAAACAAAAATCTATAAAATCTTCCATTGTAATGGAAGACAGAAAGGATCTATTAAGCTAGCTAGTGCTAGTTCATACTTGTTAATGCAGAATTGTTTCTTACAACAGTAGGAAATAATTCCCTCTGCCCATGTGCCAAGTGATCTCTCTTTCCTCTTTCAAAATTGCTCCCCTGACTTCCTTCACTTTTATTCTATTGCAGGTCATTTCTAATTCTCTTGCATACCTGGCCTTCAAATTGTTTATATTGTGCAAATTAAATTATTAATTCTTCAGGGGAAGGACATTATCCAACGTTGTGTTTGTAAAAGCCATGTGCATGTTTGGCCCTATATAGGTAATAGATAATGAAATAAATAATAATAATAATAATAATAATGTTAGTTTAACAAAATTAATTGACTTCACTGTTGTTAATATACTGCATACCCTTACTACTGGGAACTCTGTGGTGGCAGTGGGGATACAATTCAGATCTCCTGGGCCAAAAGCATAGTTCCATACTCCTTGAAGGGGACCTTCACTACATTAGCGATTGGCAGAGTACAGCCTATGACACATAGCTGAGCAGTTATGATTCCATCCAGTAGAGGGCAGTGGTATCCATCAACACTGGCTAGTTCATTACAATATTCCACAGTGCTCTGTCCAAAATCAGATATAGTGGGACCATATCATATGAATTAATTTTAACTAATTAAGGGGGTATTTTATTTTATCCTGAGATTAAAGATACATTTTAATTAATTTATTTTCTTAGAAAAATAAAAACAAAGGTTTGTGCATTTTCTCTTTCAGGCAGTTATATGTAACACTATTATTTAAGTGGATTATGTGGAAGTTTTTTTAATCAAATTCATTCTGGGTTGTATTTTAAGTTAAATCACAATTGCAATAGTCAAAGTATGCAGTTAATATGCATGTGATTTTTGGGTTTCTCTTATAATTCTCTTGCTATGAAGATTTACTGAATCTTGGTAACCACATCTTCAGTAAATAACCAATTTTTGTTATTTACCGAAAACCTCACTGCAGGAGTCAGTCATTTTAGACATGTCTGCTGATATTGTTCTCCTACAGTACATTGTTAAATAGACTTTAACTTGTTATTGCAGTTACATCCTATTGTATTTCACTAAGGACATTTTAGTTAAAATATTACTTTCACTTTATCATGTATTATAACCAGGGCTGGTGCAAGGATGTTTTGTGCCCTAGGCGAAACTTACACCTTGCGCCCTCTCCCGTCCCCAAGACCCCGCTCTGAGGTGCCCCCTCCCCGCAGCAGCTTCCCCCATCCGCCCTAAAGTGCCCCCCCCAACCATGGCAGCTCCCCCCCTCCGCCCTGAGGCGCTCCCCCTGCAGCAGCTCCCCACTCTCCGCCCTGAGGCATCCCCCCCCACCCCAGCTCAACCCTGCTCTGCCTCCACCCTGAGCACACCGTCACTGCTTCACTTCTCCCGCCTCCCAGGCTTGCGGTGCCTAAGGTGGGAGAAGTGAAGCAGCTCACCCCTGCTCCGTCTCCTCCCCGAGCATGCCGTCGCTGCTTCAGTTCTCCCACCTCCCAGGCTTGTGGCGCCAATCAGCTTAGACACCATAAGCCTGGGAGGCGGGAGAAGTGAAGCAGCCACAGCATGCTAGGGGAGGGGGAGGAGGCGGGGCAGGGGTGAGCTGGGGCAGGGAGTTCCCCTGCATGCTGCCCCCCCCCTTACTTGCTGCAGGTGGCCCTTCCCGCGCTCCCCTGTCCCAGCTCCCTCCGCCTAAATGCCAGCGGCGGCCGGGGCGGCCAAAGATCTGACCGCAGTGGTCGCTGCCGAAGAAAATGCCGCCCCCCAAATCCTAGTGCCCTACGCGACTGCCTAGGTCGCCTAAACGGTTGCATCGGCTCTGACTATAACTCATCATGCAACACTGCGTTACAATGATTCATTATAAAAGGTTTTCAAACTAGACTTTTTTTCTTACTTGATCTCATATTTAAAACCATTGGGTTTTTTTCATTCAGGAATGTGCAGAATAACACTGTAGTGTCTAATACAATTGTCTGGTTTTAAGTCACTTATTGCATTTTTGTTATCTTGTTTTCTGTATGTAATCATAAATATATTGAGAGAGCTTGCTCAGTAGGACAGGTCACTTCACATATGTATAGACATTCTAAGAGTTCCTAAGGTGTTCACAGCTGCTGTTTGTTTGTTGTCCCGTAGATTAGCGGGAACAGTGCCTGGAATTATCTGTCCGCAGCAGACTCGCACATGATTGCCCCAGGCTGTCAGCCTGACTGGTGTGTGAACAAATATAACGTTGACGTCACACGCATCCTTTTGCCAAGCAGGGCGTCCGTGTGTATCCCGTGCGTGGGCAGGGTTTCTGACACGCACCCACGCTCTGTATTGCTTGTCAATGACGTGATAGGCAGCTGCATCGCTGTCGCTCCCCTCCCGCCCCCACCCCATCATTCCACCAATCACCGGCAGCCACCCACCTCTCTCTCCCGCCATTGAATCCCACCCCCACCTCTGCTCCAGACCCCCATCCCCATTAGCAGCCGCACCTTCTCCCCCTCTGCTGCCGGGGACCCCGCGCTTTGGCGTCACTTCCGGGTGGAACGCGGTGAGGTCACGGAAACGCCGCGGCCCGTGGGCGGATCCTGTGAGCGCTGTTGCTGTGGCTGGTGGTTGCTATGGTAACAGGGCCCGTGCGGGGGAGCCGTGCCGAGCGGAGATAGAAGGGCCCGGCATGGAAAGCCGGCTCGAGCAGGTCAGGTTAGCTCAGGGAGGCTGGGGCTGGGGGCTTGGAGCTGCCCGGGCCGGGGGGAGAGCCGAGGGGCTGGCAGGGGACGGGGGTGTGGCAGGGAGGCAGTGATGGCGGCTGGTAGCTAGGCTGGGGGGCAAGGGGGTTGAACTGGATGGGTAGCTAAGGCTGGGGGAGGACTGTGCTGGGTAGGGGCTGGTGGCTGGGCCGGGCAGCAGGGGATGTTGCCGTGGCTGGGAGCTGGTAGCTGGCAGGAGCCTGGGAGATTGTTGCTTTCAAGCATCAGGAGCAAGGGCTCAACTGATGAGTTTTTCCAATGTCTCTCTGGGATTCTAGGGGCAGCTGTCGTCCAGTCAGGGCCTTCCTCCGGTGCGTAATAAACCTGGCAAGGTGCGGAATGTAACTATTCTCTCCCCATGTATAGCCCTAGTAATTGGGAAGAAGGGAGGGTTTGGACTCTTCCTGAGGAATCATGTGCCCCCGTGTGGGGGAAGTGCCGATACGGCACCAAGAAACTCAGTATAAATTCCTAGACAGTTAGATCAGGGTTTCAGGGAGGATTTGGTTCTCTTTTTCAGGCACTGTGGGTGTGGGCAGTTCAGTTTCAGGTGAGAGATCCATGTGAAAGATTCTGGGCAAAGGGTAGCTACAGTCTGTCTCGATTCTCAAGAAGCACCTGCCATCTATAAAATGATCGAGGTTATTTTTGAAACATTTCCAGATCACAGAGTTTGAAAGAGTGAATCACAGTGTTATTCTGGCTTGCTTTCACCACACCCCAATAAATGTAGTGATTTTGATCTCACTGACTCGTCAGTGAAGGAGCTGTGATTTTCTCATTCTTATGCCCCTTCCTCATTTGTAGGTAAGAGCCAATTTTGTGTATTCATGTAATCAGTGGTACAAACTCTGTAGAGGTCAAGTTATTCTTCTCTTGGTTAAACCTTCTATTTCTTGTAATAAGATTAACTTTTTGAACAACAATCTTATTCACCTATACTGTATGAAATGAGGATGAACTTTTTAATAACTAAGTCTGGTGAATAAATTTATCATGAAATATGGCTAAATTAAAAACTTGTGGAGATATTCAGGAATTCCAAACAGAGATTATAAAGGAGGCCCTGCTCTCTGACCAAAGGAGTTTCCAGTGGACTGATATTGATCAACACTCTTTGGACTATGATGTTTATTTCACTGTTGGAGTGAACTTTCTCAAATATGTTAAATTTGACTTTATTTAGGTCAGGCCTGCACAACTCGTAAAGCGGCAAAGGCCACATTACTCCAAAGAAAACAGCTGAGAGCCGAAACCCCCCCGGCCCCGCGGAAACACCCCCCCCAGGACCTCCTGGCCCAGTGGAAACACCCCGCCCCAGCACCGCCCAGCCCTGCAGAAACAAACACTCCTTCCCCAGCACCGCCCCACCAGAACAGCTGTGGGCCAAAAAGGAAGGTTGGGAGTGGGGAGGTTATAGTTGATTTTAAATCAACCAGGAGCTGCCAGCTGAAGAGGTGGCTGGCTCAAATTAAAGGACCCGGGGATCTGGCGGCTGGGGGAACCCGGATCTTTGCGGGGCTGGAGCAGCGATTTAAAAGGCCCAGAGCTCCTGCTGCTGAGGGGAGCCCGAACCCTTTAAATCCCAGCCCCAGCCCATCCACTGGAGCCGCTGCCGGGATTCAAAGGGCTCTGGGCTGCCCGTGGTGGCGGGGAGCCTTGAGCCCTTTAAATCTCAGCTGTGACCGGGAATCTCTGCGGGCATCCCAGAGCCCTTTGAATCCTGGCTGCGGCTGGCAGGGCCGGCTTTAGGAAGTGCGGGGCCCAATTCAAACATTTTTGGTGGGGCCCCAGCAGGGATGACTGAAAAAAAAATATTTAAAAAAAAGCCTTTCATTTCTTAGCAACCGGTTCCCTACAAAAAGTTCTGCCAAAGTATGTATTTTTTGTACCAATAGGGTTACCATACGTCCGTATTTTCCTCGCGGATGGCGATTTAAAAACCAAAAAGCCTGACATGTCCGAGAAAATACAGATGTATGTTAACTCTGACTAAAGTTCTTTTTTAAAAAGATGGGTCTGAACTAGAAATGAGCTCCGCCACTCTCTGAGAGTGTGCTAGGGTGCACATGTCTGGGTCCCAGCTGCTCCCTGCCCACCTCATTGAAGCAGGTGTGCAGGGTTACTTCCCTGGGAACTGCAGGGCACCAGTGGACATGGGCTGGCTGGAGGTGGCGGGGGGAGGGGGCTGGAGGTAGGATCTGGCTGCAGGCTGGGCAAGGGGTGTGGGGTGGGCTGGCTGGCTTCAGGCAGGGCCACAGAGGGAGTGCGGCATGGGTTGGCAGAGCTGGAGACAAAGGAGTGCGGGACTGGCTGGCTTCAGGCAGCGGGGTGCTGCAGGGGTTAGCTGGAGACAAGGAAGGGGATGCAGGGCTGGCTGGAGATGGGTTGGTGCAGGGCTGGAGGCAAGGCAGGGGGTGCGGGGCTGGCTGGAGACGGGCTGGCAGCGGGTGCAGGGCTGGCTGCAGACAGGAACTGGTGTAGGCAGGGCAAGAGGTGCGGGGCTGGTGCAGGCAGGGGGTGCAGCAGGGGTTGGCTGCGGGCAGCTGGTGCAGGTACAGGGGGTCCAGCCCATCCTGTATGGTGAGTGCCCCCTCCTCCTGCCTCCCCCACCAGGGTAGCAGCAGCAGCCTGGGGCTCAGGGGCTATTTAAAGGGCCTGGGGCTCCCCTGCTTCCACTCCTCCAGCCCTGTAAATAGCTGCGGGAGCCCTGGGGAAGTGGTGGGGCTCCGGGGGCTATTTAAAGGACCAGGGCAGCAGAGGCAGCTGGAGAAACCCCCCTACTACTCCAGGGCTCTGGGGGCTATTTAAAGAGCCCGGGGCTCCCCTGCTTCTACCGCCCCAGCCCTGTAAATAGCCGAGGGAGCCCTGGGGAGCGGTGTGGCTTCAGCAGCTATTTAAAGGACCGGGGCGGCAGAGGCAGCTGGAGCCCCGGCCCTTTAAATAGCCGTCGGAGCCCCCCACTACCCCAGGGCTCTGGGGGTATTTAAAGGGCCCGGGGATCCTCTTCTATCGCCCCTGCCCTTTAAATAGCCACGGAAACCCTGGGGAAGTGGTGGGGCTCCGGTGGCTATTTAAAGGGCCAGGGCAGTAGAAGTGACGGGAACCCCGGACTTTTTAAATAGCCCCCAGAGCCTCACAGCCCTACTACAGGGCTCCAGCAGTGGTGCTCTGGTGGCAATTTAAAGGGCCTGGGACTCCAGCCCCTGCTGGGAGCCCCAGGCCTTTTAAATTGCCCCCTGGGGAATCTGGGCCACCCCAGTACAGCGCACTAGCTTTTGCTGGTACACCGTACTGGGGCTTGGGCATGGGGTCCTCTTAGGGGGAGGCTGATTCAGGGGAATTGGTTGAATTGGCCTAAAGCCGGCCCTGGCGGCTGAGATTTAAAGGGCTCTGGGCTCCCTGCAGCTGCCAGCAGCCCAGAGCCCTATGAATCCCGGCCGCGGCTGGGATTTAGAGAGCTCTGAGCTCCCTGCAGCTGCTGGCAGCCCAGAGCCCTATGAATCCTGGCCGCGGCTGAGATTTAAAGGGCTCAGGACTCCCCGCCACTGCGGGCAGCCCAGAGCCTTTTGAATCCCAGCCATGGCTGAGATTTAAAGGGCTCTGGTCTCCCCGCCGCTGCGGGCAGCCCAGAGCCTTTTGAATCCCGGCTGTGGCTGGATTTAAAGGGCTCTGGGCTCCCCACTGCTGCGGGCAGCCCAGAGCCTTTTGAATCCCGCCGCGGGCCGCACAGTGAGCCTCCGTATGTTGTGCAGGCCTGATTTAGGTTGCTCAAAGTCGTCTTGTTCATTTTTTGGCTTATCTTTACATTTTTTAGACTTGTATAGTTATATGACTATTATCACACTAACTTTGCCTCTATATTGTTCATGGTTCCATTGTTTGTTCCTTTCCTTTTAATGACAGTTAAATACAAGAATTGTTTTAAATGTACTGTTATTTAAGAAGTTTCTAGATATTGACTATTACATCAGTCCTGCAGTTGACCACTTGATTGAACTGGGAATGCACATTTGAGAAAGGGCCTGATCCTGCCGTCCTGTCTGACTATTATTGTTGTTACTGGGATAAATTTCACACGTAGAACCAAATATTTAAAATGTACAATGGAGTTATTGCTGTCTGTAGGAGTAATTCACCTTGCTAATGTTGTATGCAAATTATAGTTTAAGAAAACTAAAAACCAGTGTATGCACAAAATAATTTTTAACATTTTCTCTTTCTATAAAGAAATAAAAATCAGACTGGAAGATGGAGATGTATGAGACCCTTGGCAAAGTGGGAGAGGGGAGTTATGGAACAGTAGTGAAGTGCAAACACAAGGAAACAGGACAGATAGTAGCCATTAAGATATTCTATGAGAAACCAGAAAAATCTGTCAACAAAATTGCTATGAGAGAAATAAAGTTTCTAAAGGTTTGCTTCTTTGCTTTAGTCATTTGTAAATCAAAAGGGAAAGTGCTTAGAAATAAATTTTGCATCATTATTGGCGTATACCTGGGCTATTACACATAAAATATACCAAGAAAAAGCGTGTTGACTAGCCTTTTTAAAAAATAAAGTGAAGATAAAAAGTAAAGTGAAGATAAAACTTGTGGCTATGATTTTAAAAGAAACTTGGTAAGTTAAGCACTCCGTATTTATGAACATATTAACCTTGTCTCTCTAATATTTAAAACAGTAGAGAGCACGGATGTGAATTTTGATGGGCTTTTAATTTGCCACAATTTTGCAGACCATTAATCTGCTGTGTAGTCCTATAGACTTCTGAACTGGCACAAAAGTCTACTGATGTCAGCTTTTGATGCAGTTGACAGGGATAAATTTGTAATTTCTTTACCCCTTGTCCCCCAAAATTGTGTCTCAATCTATTGCGATACATGGCAGCTTTGCTGAAGGTTCTCAGCTGTAAGAGAAATATAAAACACATTAACCTCTTTCTACCAGTCAACATATGACATTAAAACATTCCCCATTTTTAATATTGGGTTGGGAGTCACAGAGTCCCATGCTTGAGTCTGTCATCGATTTACCATTTGACTTCAGATAACTCATGTGCATTCTCTTTGGGACTAGATCCTCAGCTGCATCAGGAAACTGGGTAGGAAGAGCAAAAGTGGCTGCAAAGCCAGGTTTTGTGACTTTCCAATCTAAACTCCAGATTTGCAGCTTTGAGTGGTGCCTGGATCCAGCAGCCCAGGGGAAGCCACTTTGGGAGCTGCATATCACCAGAATACAGCAGTGCCAAGACACCACCTTCCCCAGGCCCTTTCTCCAGTACATTTCCTACAGCCTACATCATCACCACAGGGGTGTGATGTAGTCATCATCCCAGTTCTGTGCCACCTAGGAACAGAGGAGGAATCTCTGGCTATTCCTTCCCAGAGATTCCCCAGCATCATTTTGTGGCAGTGAAAGGGTTTCCTACTCCCATAGCTACCCCCGACCGCAGTACATTCATGTGAGGTTAAAGCAGTGCATGTGGAGGATCCTGCAAGAAAGTTAATGCAGACATAATGTATTACGTTTTCTTGTTAAACACGTTAGAGATGGTTCGGGGCAGATTCCTGTTTGACCTGGCTTGCCCTTTTCTTCTCAGCCAACCTAGTGTTTGCAAATTCAAAGCCTAAGATTTAAATTCATGTTTTATAGTTGAACGACTGGGTCATAAAGTCTGACTCTCAGCACCAACCCTACTCATTGCCCTCACAGGACATTTATTTTTTAATTTGATCCTTATCAATTTTTAATTAAGACTTGGCGAATTACAAAAAACCAGATTCTATGCTAAGGGCTTGATTCTCCAACTTGTATAGAAATCAAAGGGAATAAAGGCTCTATCTCTAAATCTATACGAATTTCCATGTGCCTTAGTAGTATTAATCTGAATGGATGCCTCTATAACTGAGAATGTAACCCAAAATTATTCAAAATGGTTATAATTAAAAAACTGAGACACATCATCTTTGTAGTCCATTAATAAATACCTTAATAAAACTTTAAAAATACTAAAACTAGAATATAAATCGAAATAAAATATGGAGTTTCATGTGAAATAGTGCACTTTTTTAACAATACCAGTTTGACATGAGGCTTTGCATCTTTAAATGATCAATGCAAATAAAGTGCGTGTACAAGAGTTTTTCTCACTTTCTCTCAGTCAACCATTTCAGTTATGTTATTCCTGGCTTACCCTCCCTGTAACTGACAGCAGTTTTTGGTTCACCATCAGTGAGCTCTGACAAAGGGGGGGAAAGTTCTAGCTTTTGTACCACGGAAGAAGCTGATTTTCTGGGGACTTGAAAGTCTGTACAGCATGGATTTTTTTTATTTTTATTAGGTCCAGTGGTATCACAAAGTTTTAGCAACTTACTAGAGTATGTTAGCAAAAACAACAAGGAGTCCTTATGGCACCTTAGAGACTAACAAATTTATTTGGGCATGAGCTTTCATGAGTTAAAACCCACTTCATCAGATGCATGGAGTGAAAAATACAGTAAGCAGTATAAATATTACAGCACATGAAAAGATGGGAGTTGCCTTACCAAGTGCGGGGTCAGATTCAGCTTCATTTTGGCAAAATAGCTGAATAGCAATGGTTTAAATATTGGGGGAAGGCTGGAGTAGAGGGAATAAGAATGTCTGAATATTTACAAAATGATATGAATCTTTCATGTCTACCCTTGCAAGTATGTCTTGGTCAAGGAGAAAAAACTATCCTAATAGAAATAAATACCAAAAAGCTACAGTAGAATGTTTTATTTCCTCTTGCCAACAGCAATTTCATCATGAAAACCTGGTCAACCTGATCGAAGTATTTAGACAGAAAAAAAAAATTCATTTGGTGTTTGAATTTATTGATCATACAGTTTTAGATGAGCTACAACATTACTGTCACGGACTGGATAATAAAAGACTTAGAAGATATCTCTTCCAGATCCTTCGAGCAATTGAGTATCTCCATAGCAACAATGTAAGTACTTTGTAGAAGCTAAGGCTAAAACAAAGTGGTGTTATGTTTTCCATTTTCTGATTTTACATAGTGTTTCATCTCCCAGAATTTGAAAATGTTAATTTCATATTAAAATGTTATAGTTTCATAATAATAGCCTAAATGCCTCCAACTGAATTTTGATTTTTAGAACTGAAACACGTGTGCAGTAAAAGATGAAATATGTTAAAGGGTTAGCCATTAAAGGGTTAGATACTGTTATTCTCAGGGATGGGCTGTGTCGACACTTTTTGGATCCAGATCTAAACTTTGGTTCTGAGATGTTTGGAGCATGGGTTATGGTTCTTGTCCATTTCTGATTATTATAGCTTTCTTATTAACCTACTGCACCATTGTATCCCCCAGTTTCAGATTTTCAGGGCAGTTTGCTTACAGTACATAGCTCTTCACCCCCAGCTCTCTCTGTCTTTTTGCAGTTTATTCCCTTGTCTCCAGGATGCCTATTTCTTCTGTTTCTTTATTTTGAGTGGTGCACTGTTACTTCTCTTTCTCTCCTCACCCCATACAAATTAGGCTGTTGCTGTGTGTAGCAGTAGCAGCCTATGGTCTTCAACCTCTGCAGACAATTTTGAGAATTTTGGACACTGTACTGCTTATTGTAATCCTAAAGTGGCAAAATTTATGTGTTTGTTTCAGTCCATGCTCTTTGAAAGTTATCTTTTTTGCAGAATCCCTTTTATTATTAAGGTAGATTCGACTTTCTTTCTTTTGTCCAGGTCATACATCGTGATATCAAACCTGAGAATATCTTAGTATCACAGACGGGAATTACTAAACTATGTGATTTTGGTTTTGCTCGGACATTAGCTGCCCCTGGTGATGTTTATACAGATTATGTAGCCACACGATGGTACAGGGCTCCAGAACTGGTATTAAAAGACACCACATATGGGAAGTATGTATTTTTATTTACATCTTTATTATTAAACTGGCATGGGGCAGCATTGTTAGAACTTACACTTTTTAGAGCAATATAGTACTGTTGACAAAAAGCTAGAAATTAATTTGCTTGTAGGTGAAACAATTTTCTTTAAAAATAATGTTAAACCAACAAAAGGATTTAAAATCACTTTGACAAATCAAATTGCTAGTGCCTGGGCATAGCAGGGGAACGTTTGATGCGCTCTGTCACATATTTTAAAGAGTGGCTCTTGTTTTGCTAGAGGAAAGTAAAATAATAACAAAATTCATTCCCAGTACCCAACAAAATGTTCACATATATGGGGTCACATACATGCATTTCAGGCTTGATCTTGAGCCAGTTGAAGTCAATGGCAAAGCTTTTACTGACTTCAGTGGTACACAGTCTACCATTAAATAGAATACTCTAATTTTATAGACCATGGAGATTCTCAATATTTGTTATATAGTTCCTATATAGATGTTAATCCTTGAAGTGTTACAACACCAAAAACATCATAATCTTTAATCAGATTGGGGTATTGTCTGAGTCTCAAAAAGAGGATTAAGAGAAATGTCATGAAACAAGAAACAAAAATATCTGGCAATTTCATATGAACGTGCTAATTAAAGTTCTGCTGTTAAGTATGACTTTTGGAGAATGATCTGCCAATTCACTCATAATATATGCTAATGCTATTACACACGTTTAAGGACTGTCCTAGTAGATAGCTGTTTTGTAGCTATATTAATTATAAATCTTAATATACAGTTCCACAATCTAAAAGAATTTCACAGCTAAATGCTGCAATATTATTTTGTAATTAATTGTGAAGATATTTTAAAGTGTGATTAATTATGTTTTATCCTTTTATATTGTCAAATATTCTGTTATTTTAGAGATTTTTTAAATTTTTCTTTTAAAATATCAGCTCTCTTTAAATATGTTTTATCTTAGCATCAGCATTATTGTTGAGCACTTTGTTCATTTCCTGATCTTAGACCTGTGGACATCTGGGCTTTAGGTTGTATGATCATTGAGATGGCCACTGGAAATCCTTATCTACCCAGCAGCTCTGACCTAGACCTACTCCATAAAATTGTGACAAAAGTAGGTAAGTATTGCTGATGTGTAATGCAAACAATATTTAAGAAAAACATTGACATGTTTTATCAGTTGGATTGCTGTGCTATAGAATCATAGAAATGTAGAGTGGAAGGGACCTTGAGAAGTCATCAACTCCAGCCCCCTGCACTGAGACAGGAACAAGTAAACCTCTCAGACCATCCCTGACAAGTGTTTTTACAGCCTGTTCTTAAAAACCTCCAGTGATCGGATTTCCACAACCTCCCTTGGAATCCTATTCCGGATCTTAACTACCCTTATAATTAGAAAGTTTTCCTTAATATCTAACCCAAATCTCCCTTGCTGCAGATTAAGCACATTACTTGGCTTACTTTCAGTGGACATGGATTACAATTGATCCCTGGCTTCTTTATAAGAGCCTTTAACATGTTTGAAGACTGTTTTCAGTTCCCTCCTCTGTATTCTTTTCTCAGGATTAAACATGCCCACTTTTTAAAAACCCATCCTCACAAGTCAGGTTTTCTAAACCTTTTATAATTTTTTTGCTCTCCTCTGGACTCTCTCCAATTTGTCCAGATATTTCTTAAAGTGTGGCACCCAGAAATGGACACTGTACTTCAGTTGAGGCCTCAGCAGTGCCAAGTAGAGCAGGACAGTTACCTCCCAGGTGTCTTACATACAACACTTCTGTTAATACACCACAAAATGATATTAATCTTTTTAGCAACTGCATCACATTAGTGATTCATATTGAAATTGTGATCCACTGTAACTCCCAGATCCTTTCCGGCAGTACTACCACTTAGCCAGTTATTCCCCATTTTGTAGTTGTGTATTTGATTTTTCCTTCTTAAGTGAAATACTTTGCACTTATTTTTATTGAATTTCATCTTGTTGAATTCGCACCAATTCTCTAATTTTTCAAGGTTGTTTTGAATTCTAACCCTGTCCTCCAAAGTGCTTGCCACGCCTTCCAACTTGGTGTCATCTACAAATGTTATAAGCATACTCTCTACTACATTATCCAAATCATTAATGAAAATACTGAATAGTACTGGACCCAGGACTGGCTCCTGCAGGACCCCACTGGATACACCCACCCAGTTGGAAAGCGAACCATTCATAACTACTCTTTGAGTACAGTATCAGAGGGTAGGTGTGCTAGTCTGGATCTGTAAAATGGACAAAGAGTCCTGAGGCACCTTATAGACTAACAGAAGTATTGGAGCATAAGCTTTTGTGGGTGAATATCCATGACGTCTGACGAAGTGGGTATTCGCCCACGAAAGCTTATGCTCCAATACTTCTGTTAGTCTATAAGGTGCCACAGGACTCTTTTTGCTCTTTGAGTACAGTATTTTTTTCTTTTGCACTGAGCTTCCGACTTGCAGCAACGTAAATCCTGTTTATTTTATCCTCCTAACAATATGAAACTGTAGGAAGGAGAATTCTAATTGTAAAGATGAGTGAAGATCATTTTATAGTCAATATCCTTATATATGCTGCTGTAGTAGTTTGTTCTGATGACATGAACTGCAAAGATGGGGGTAAAGCCTCATCGTCTGCTGGGTTATACATATATAATCTACTTCGTGCATCAAACTGCAAATATAATCTATAGTGCAGAACAAGTCTTTACTGGAGGGTTCTGCTTTATATGTAGTTTTCCTCTTTGGAAGGGGAAGTGTAGAGCGAAATCTAGCAATCTAACGTTGCTGAATATTTTTCAGCTTTATTTTGAAGCCTAAAGGCATTTTTGCTGAGAGATTTTTAATTCATCGTAGCCATCCTCATGAATAATAGAATAAGAGTACTGTGTATATACTTAATTATATGTATTTGATTTATTGGCTGCTTACAGTGAATTTTGAAAACTATATTTTCTTTCAGGGAATTTGACACCTCATCTTCAGAGTATTTTTATAAGGAGTCCAGTTTTTTCAGGGGTGGTCCTTCCGGAAGTCCAGCACCCTAAAAATGCAAGGAAAAAGTATCCCAAGCTTTGTGCATTACTGGCAGATATTGTTCATGTATGTTAGAAGAGGTCTGAGTATCATGCTTGCTGATGATTATTATTTGTAGCTCTGCCTAATGTATAATATCATGTGGTGACCAGGGTCCCAGTGGGGCCCAGCTGAGGTTACCCAGTTAGGGTGAACTGGAAAGGATGGGGCAGACAAAGCCCAAAGCTGGTGGATAATTCAATAGTTACATTTACAAGCCAACACTTAAACAGCTTCTGTTATACCTTACTGGTTACTCAGAAGTCCAAGCAACACAGTTCCCTTGAAGTAACCCTGCCTCAGGCCTCCATCCAGGTACCCAAGTCAAATATGATGAAGATTTCTGAAAATCTTATTTTATCATATAAAAGAAAAGGTTCTACCAATCCCAAAGGATTGGCCACATTACCTCCCAGATTACTGAATATTCCACATCTTACCCAAATACATGCTTATAGCCAGTTCTTATTAACTAAACTAAAATTTATTAAAAAAGAAGAGAGAGAGAGTATGGTTAAAAGATCAGTATACCTATAGACATGAGTTCAGTTCCTGAGGTTCAGATACATAGCAGAGATGATGAGCTTTGTAGTGGCAAAGAGTTCTTTCAGAAATAGTTCATAGGTTATAGTCCCATGTTTATATTTCAAGGTGGTCCAGTCAGAACTGAGATTGGATCTCAGTCGTTATGGCATAGGCATCCCCTGCATGAAACCTCAAGCAGATCTGAGATAAACAGGATGAGGACCGAATGATCTTTTATACAGTTTTCTAGCCTCCATTTGACCATACAGTCCTGGATAAACAATAGGCTTTTGCTGTAACCTTCTGCTTTCTAAACATCACCAGTAATTCGTTACACACATTAACTAAGGACAATTATTCATTAGGTAGTCTATCACAAACTTCAAGAGACATATAGACAATGACATTACTTCACCAAGATTCACCTAAATCAGGGGTCTCACACTCAATTTACCTTAGGGCCAGTGCCAGTCCTCAAAATCTATCAGTGGGCCAATAATGTCACTGAAGATGGTGTTCAGAAAATAAAACCTTTTATATTGCATTTTTTATTTCAAATTTCTTAGAAATAATAAAACTGTCATACGACTTTAGACAATTCTTCGCCTGCCAGAGAGATTTTAGTGCTGGCCAGACACCTGGCAACGCTTCAGTTCTGTCAATTTGTTGATGTTTGGCCTCAGTGACTGAACAGTTGAAACCTTCTGGGTTGCAGCAAGGTGTGCATCAGGTAGTTGTGTTCAGTATTTTGACTTGTTGATATTCATTGTGGGAAAAAAGTGACACTGCCTCCATGGCTGATTCTGCCTGGCAACTAATGATTCTGCCTCCATGGCTGACTCTGCCCGGTGACTAGTGATAGTATCTCTGTCCCTCTTCCCCAGCCAATGGGAGCTATGGGGAGGGGGCGGTGCCTGCTGCAGACATGTGGCCTGTATGCCTCTGTCCTCCAGGGGCCGCAGTGGGGAGGTTGTTGGGCTGCAGATGGCCCGTGGGCCGGGACTTTGAGACCCCTGATCTAAATGTTAATATTCCCTTTTGATCTCTGAATTAGCAGCTATAGGAACAGACAGGAACTGTCTGTTTACATGGGTAGCATCTAAGATACACACAATTAGTATCACTTCTAACAATATAGGTTTGCATTTCAAAGTTTTAGCCTATTAGCCATGGAATGGCCCTAACTACCAGCTTTGGGTTAGTTAGTCTGCAAGCTGTTTAAACCTTTCTGTCCATGAGTTATATTTTGTATAAGATTTATTGCAATTAAATAGCAGTGGTAGCAGTAACGATTTGCATCGTTATATTTTAATTAGACAATGTCACACATGTACAAGCCAAAGTTCCTCTAGCAAACCCTTAACGACCCAGTCCATCCACATTGGTCTGTTTAGAGCTGGCATTGAAAGTCAATGGGACTTATGCTCCTAAGTCATTTAGGTGATTTTTGAAAATTCTACCCAATGCTATACATCTATGTACTGTTTAATTACTATATTCATTACTGTACAATTACAGAGAGTAATAGTGGAAAAAATGAATGCATTTTGTTGGAATACAGCAGTTCTTTCTTTATACTGATGATTTCAAGAAAATGAAGAATCTCTTTCATTCAGTGAAAGGACCATAAGCCAAGTTTTCTTTAAGTGGATGAATTATAGCACTCACAAAATAAATGATTACACAGACTAAAGTGGTCATAGTGTTGCAGGATTATTCCATTCTTCTCTGCCTAGTTCTGTTGCATTGTACACATCCCTCACAATTTCAGTAGGAAATCTATTGTGAGAAGAAATTGCGAATAGTGCTACTTGTGTGGTTTGTGATACTGATATATTTTCCGAAGGGAATAGGTTGTGACCACCAAGCTCATTTCATCTGTGATCAAAGGCAGCATTGAACACAAGCCTCAGGGGAGGGAGTATAGTTTATATATTGCATTACTTCGGCTCAGCAAAGCTTTTTTATTTTCAAGTTTAATCTACAAAACTTAAGCGAGCAAACAAGTGAATTTTTAGTGGATTTCTTTTAGTTCTCTGTGTGTCTTTACAGAGGCAGGATATAAGAATATTGTTGAACAGACCCATCTCAGAACTACTCATCCTTATAATTTAGTTAGTTGGGGATGCAGGATATTCTCCATTAGTTAGGACCCATTTTCTAAGTTGGTCACTCCAAAAAATGGAGTTACAGATGTGAGACATAAAAAGGCTGTGGTAATAGAAATATTGACAGAAGGATCTCTGACAACGATGTGAACTGTTTGGTGACTTGTCTACTGGGTACAAATGTGTTAAATCTCCCAAGACATCTAGAGACAACATCTAGTAAATGGTGAGGATTGTGGTCATGGTAGAGACATTTAGATTACTAGGAGAAAGATCTAGATTGATGGCCTTATGGTAGTTTTTTCTGAAATGCTTCCCACTCCGTGCTTGGGCAGCAAGACAGAAGAAGATTCAGACTCTCAGTGCATAGATGAAAATAAGGTGTAAAGGAGAGGGATTTACATTTACTGGGCACCTAGGACCTCTGAGGAAGGAGGAACCTATATAGAAATGATGGGCTTCACCATAACCAAAGTGCAGGCAAAGGAAGCTACTACACTTTTGGTATATTATTTAAATGAGGACCTGGGAGAAAACTAACAGGTGCTGAGGAGAACTCTGATTGGACAAAGACATCTGGAAGACATGGATGTCAGTAATACAAAGATAACTCTACATCCCGTAAAAGATAGGACATAAATTATAGATAGAGTAGAGGAAGGTCCACGTTGAGGACTAGTTTGGTAAATTCCAGAATAGCAACAAGCTGTCAGAATAAGCAGTTAAATGAACATAGGCACACAACCAAAAATAAAAATGGAGGGGTCAGGTGCTTGGCCACTTAGTCTTCTTGATAGTGCAAAAGTGGGAAAGCTGCACTAAAGAGAAAGCAGAGGAGCCTCTGGAGGGAGAGAATCCTGGTTGGCGTCAAGTTGCCAGAACCTGCCTCTATGTCACTCCCTTATCCAGCCCTCTATGTAGAGAGCAGGAGGAATATGCTGTGGAAATCCTTAGACAGTAGAGCAGTCCATAGGGGACCATTCCAGCCAGTATAACTTAGAGTAGCCCTCGGGCTAGCCTGAAGATCAGGAGGGCATAATGATGGCTTAGAGCCATCTTCCAACCAACAACACTGAACAGAGTTTGGCTACAGCTAAGATCTGTTCCTAAAGATATCTGTACCAACATAAAAAGCTTAACAGTGAAAATAAATAAACTAGATTGTGTAGCAATAGAAGAAGATCTGGACATAATAGGCGTTACTGAAACACGGTTCAGTGACAAAAAAATCAGTGAAATGTTATACAAGGCTTTCAGCTGTACAAGAAGGACAGATTAGAGTGCAGAAGCAGTGAGTAGTGTTATAACTGAAAGATGCTTTAGACTCTATAAAGAGATATAATACACAAGATTGCTTACATTATGCGGTATGTGATTAAAAAATTCCTTCTAAAATAACCTCTCATATTTTACAGGCTTGTTTACAAATGGATCCCACTGATAGGATCTCATCTACAGATCTGCTGCAGCATGACTATTTTACTAGAGATGGATTTATTGAAAAGTAAGTATTTTGTTGGCCAGTAAAACATAAAAAGCCCTAGTTTCAGATTATTATAATTTATATGATTTTTGTAAGAACTACAGTAAATAAGGAAGTACATGGTACACAAATATACAAGGGTAATAATTTAGAACAAGTGTATTTTTGTGAAGCTATAGGCACATTCAATGACTGACTGTTTTATCCCTAGGATCTAAAAGAATTCACCATCATGATAAAAGTTGTGCTTCATTAAGTACTTGTGCCAACTCTGCCCACTTGGTGGGTCTAGGGTAGTTGAGGACATAATTACAGCTGTTCTGCCTGCCAACAGTAAACCAGAGATGGGAATAAGAATATGGCAGTGTCCCCAAAATTGAACATGAGGTTTTTAGGAAATCTGTTCTATAAGATAAACTGAGAAATCTTAGCTATTATGTCCTCAAAAAAGGCTTTAATACAGAGGTGATTTCACAAATTCTGATCATGTTCCTACCACACCGGGCTGGATCCTCAGATATTGTAAGTCATCATGATTGTGTTGACTTTAATGGTACTATGATGACATACACCAGCTGGAGGATCCAGCCTTTGTCTTCATAAAGGTATCTCTGCTAATTTTGTATAGGTCACAGAAAGTGAATTTTAACCCCTGTCTGACATATAATTGAATATTCCTGAGCCTTTATGTAACATGAAACAAGGGACATTTTACTTCTTTGTAACTTTTATTTGCTTATTTGTACAGTTGATATTTTATAAAAGTAAAAATAGCAAATTAATGGAAGAAATCCTGTTATGCAAAGCACTGATATAATTACAGAAAATTAGAAAATACTGTCAAGAACAGAAATAGTAATGTATGAAGCTACACATCTAACTAGAAAAACAGTACTGTATAATTATACGCGGGGGTGGTAGCGCTGTCTATTATTAAGGTTGCCCAACACTTCTCATTATAAGACCCGGTTTTCAGTTGCTTATGACGTTGCCAAACTTTAACTGCTTGGGCTGCAATTTTACATGCCAGGTGTCTGCCACTGGCTGAATTTTTCTCAAAAATTTCAGCAAAAATGGTTCAGTTGTTTTTGAGACTGAAGCAAGGGAAAATATGTTGTTTTGCCTGTGTCAAAAAAAATCCTGGCAACTTTTTTCTTTGAGCAGCACTGTCACACCCATGCTTTGAGAGCAGGGACTTGAAATTTGTCTCAGGAATATGCTTTTTGCTATTGCAGTGAAAATCCATCCAAGTCTGAGCAAGTTATAAGCCTTTGCAAAATGGCAGTTTGTGCGTGCTTAAGACTTCTTTGATTTTAGTAGCTAAACTCTCCAAAAATTCCATCCTCACTGAGCATACTTCGTCCACTCAGAGCTCCTAGTGCTGACCAGACTCTGCAGACTCAGAGCTACAGAGTCCCTAAGCATGTTCCTTCCTGCCCAAAGCTCAGAGGCAAAACTGGGCTTTCCCTGTAATGGCTCCCATCTGCTCTGGGCTGAGGTGGGGCCAGGCACTGATACTGAGAGCAGGGAGACTCTCTCTTCCCTGCCTTCAGTGACCACTGGTCTCCTTACTGGCACCTAGGCAGCATGGAGGAGGAAGCCATCTGAGTCAAATGCAGTGGGGACAGACAGAAGCTGGACTGTGGGGTGGGAAAAGAGTAAAAAGGGGCAAGGAGTCTGGTGAGACTAGGACTGGAGGAGGAGGGAGAGAACTGGACTGGGTGGTCAAGCAAACTGGGACTGGTAATTGTGGGGAAGGGAATGCTGGGACTGGGAGAGAGGAAAGGCAGGAGCTGGGGAGGAAGGTCTGGGACTAGAACCTGGAACAGGGCGGAGTGGGAGGCTGGACAAGGAGATTAGGACTGGATGTGCAGATGGGGAGAATGAGGAGTGGCAAGGGGAGTTTGGAACTCAGAAAGCAATCCGAGAAGGGGAAAGTAGGACTAGGATGAGAAACCTATGGAAAAATAGTATGTGATCATGTTATTAAAGACTGTATCATAAAACATATGCACCAGGGGTCTGAATTAAGGTTGCCTTAATTCTGGCATTTCCTAACCTTTTAGAACTTGACTTTGCAATCTTAAAAATGTTCATATAAATTTTTGTGTGTGTAATAAATATGTGTAACACAATTGACTTAATATTGCTGTTGAAATCTTAATTTTTGCATTTCCTTATTTATTGAATGTAATTGTGCTAAAATTATTTAAATAGGTGTTGCATTTAATTTTCTAGGTTTTTTTTTTTTAACTAAGCAGGAGTGAAAAAAGTGATTGGCTGTGCTTAACAATGTTAGCATTTAAATGGTCATAATTAGATATCTTATAATTTTTTAGGAGTAGAAACAAAATCATTATACCCTTGGAAGGGGAAATTACCATCTTCCTATTGAGACTCTTACTTTTAGCCCTAGCTAATTGCAAGATATTAGAGCTTAAAACTGTGACACTTTCATCTACAGAAAAGCTGTTTTAGGCCACATTTAGACTTTTTGGGCTCTCTTTTGCCCTTGTATGTTGAACTCATGGTATCTAAGGCATCTGAATTCATAGGTGGATGAATACCAAAAATATTTCCAGTCATGTTTTAAAAACTCTCTAAAGCATTTTGGAAAGTACGTTTTCTCTAACTCATGCAGAAGACATGATGGTGTGGGTAGAATAAAGGTTTTATCAACATTCTTTTGGGACAGCCTGTATAGTTCACTCTTATTTTCATCATTCATCAGTAACGCAGCCATTCCTAAAACTTTACGTTATCCACACTCCTTTTATTACACCACCCTGGCCTGTTTTAGATAGTTAGCCAGTTATACCTATAGGGCCTGGGCTGGTGCCCACTGAAGTTGATCAGATTTCTTCCATTGACTTCAGTAAGGCAACGTCTACACTATAGGCCTAAGCTTTTGGGCACACACAAGTTTCTGAGGTTATGAACTAGGGGTGCTATTCCCAGTTTGCATACACATTCTCTCACTAGCTCTCATTGAGCTAATGTGCTAAAAATAGTAGCATAAGCAGGGTAGCCTGGGCAGCGGCAAGAGTCGGCCTGGGCTAGCCACCCCGAGTGTGTACCCACAGGTTCTGGGTGGGTTTGTACTCGAGGTGGCTAGTCCGTGCTGCTACTTCCACTGTCCATGTTACTGCAGTTTTTAGCATGCTAACTCAATGAGAGCTAGTGCGCCTACGTGTACACAAGCAGCGGATCACACCCCCTTCTTCCAAGTGTAGATGTAGCTTCAGTGTTGAATTAGTCGTACAGAGAACAATAGAAAATGCACAAAGAGGTTCATAGCTTATAGGTCACCCTTTCTATGAGGGGAGGGGCATAATGGGTGTGCCACTTTGTAACCTCAGAAACCCAGGAGTTTGCCCAAAATCTCAAATTGCACACACAAGTGCCCACTAATTTGTGGTATTACCTGTTTTGCATGCATATACATGGGTTTTTTTTTTTCATTGCAAAAATGTACAGATTTTTCCTGAAACACACCCCATCAGTGAAGCAGGCAGAATGTCTACGCCTAACACACTACAGCAGCACAACTGTGCCGTTGCAGCTGCACTGCTGTACCGCTTCACTGGATGTGTCTACGCTTAAGACACTACAGCTATCTACACTGGGGGTTAGGTCACCTTAACTATGTCACCCAGGGGTATATTTTTCACACCCTTGAGTGACATAGTGAAGCCTACTTCATTTTTTAGTGTAGACAAGGCCAGAGTACACACTATCTATGCTACAGGGAGGGCTTCTCTTGTCACTGTACCTTATCCACCTCCCCGCGAAGCAGTAGCTAGATCAATGGAAGAATTCGTCCATTAGCCTAGTACTGTCTACACTATGAGTTAGATTGGTATAGCTATGTCTCTCAGGGATGTGGATTTTTCACATCCTTGATGGATGTAACCTATACAGATGTAAGTTTCTAGTGTAGACCAGCCCTAAATGTTTGGTTCTTAAGAGCAGTTGTGTACAGTAATTTAAATGTTTTAGATTCTCTGTGTTGTAGTTTTGAGGAGAACTAGTGTCAGTCACCTTTCTCAAAGCTGATTTCTAGTGGCCAGAAGAAAACAAAACAAAACATCAAATTGAATGAATAGTTTGGAATAACACTATACTTTTCAGTTTGGAAGTATAACTAACTGCTAATTGTACAGTGGATGTAAATTAGACCTGATGCAAAACAATAGTGTGGGAATTAGATCAGTGTGAAATTTCCTTTTGCAGGATTAATTATGTTGGTGTCAAGTATTTATAAAAAAAAGAACTAAAGCATCTATTAAAAATGTTGCAAAAATGGCTAGATATATGTTGAATCAGTCAGACCTCAAATGGATTTTGTTAATGTGCGATGCCAAGAAGTTTTCTTGAACTTTAGAACACCAATAAGTAGATTGGTATATAATTTGTCAACACTAAAATTGAACTCTCTAAACATGAATAAATTTTGCCTTTTGAAAAAGACTTTATAAGGAACATAATGTATTTATTAGCAAACATTTTTTTAGAACGTTTGTCTAAAGAGCCAAAATCAAATTTGTTAAAGATATGTCCTTCATAGACATGCTTTATAATTTTGCCAGATAGAGTTGCATCATGCATAGATCTGCTCATGAGCTATTTGGCAGGTAAATTTGCTAATTAATGGGTTAGGTTAAGTAGTGACCATGAAATGTTAAGAGAAAAACTGTATGTATGAAAATAAAAAGAACATTTCACTTTATCAGATTCTTACCAGAATTGAAGGCAAAATTATTACAAGAAGCAAAGTTAAATTCTCTCTCAAAACTCAGAGAGAATAATAAAGAGATTGAACTAATAAAAGATGAAAAGAGAACTATTCATATTAATGCCTCTCAGAATGGTCCAGTGGTTGGGAAGGTGAGAATTATTTTTCTTAAAATACTTATTGCTGTATTAAATTGTCATCTTAAACCGTATACCTACAATATAGAGGTACCTAGATCCTCAGAGTTACAAACACCTTGGGAATGGAGGCTGTTCATAACTCTGAAATGTTTGTCTGAACAAAATGTTATGGTTGTTCTTTCAACCACTGAATGTTGACTTAATACAGCTTTGAAAATTTACTGTGTAGAAGAAAAATGCTGCTTTCCCTCCTTTTTTTAGTAGTTTACATTTAACACAGTACTGCACTGTATTTGCCTTTTTTTTTGTCTCGTCTCTGCTGCTGTGTGATTGCATACTTCTGGTTCTAAATGAGGTATGTGGTTGACTGGTCAGTTTGTAACTCTGGTGTTCATAACTCTGAGGTTCTACTGTAATGGATTGGACTGTGTCTCTGAAGTCAGTGTAGTTATAGTAGGAATGAATTTGGTCTGTTACATTTAGAGAGACGAATATTATCAAAATGAAACAAAATATCTTATATTCGTATATATTCATTAGGACCCTGACTCAGCAGTCAATCTTGATTCAGCAAGACTTAGGGGACATGCTTAAATACTTTGCTGAACTGGAGTCTACATGTCTGTAGTTAGAGTAAATCTCATGAAAAGATGATGAAAGAAGTAAGGGTCCTATGTGACTTCATTTAGATACCTTTCTAATCTACCTGCTAGCTACCTGTATATATAACACTTTATATTGCCATTTCTATATTACAGATGTTTTGAGACAACAGTACCAAGGATTCTTCCAGTTTTAAAGTGGTCCTCAAACTAGAGAGCAAGGAACCTTTCCTGGTGATTTGCAAATTATTATTCATATTATGGTAGCACCAAAAATGTGCTAGGCACTTTCCAAAGACAGATGAAAACACATACCTTGCCTTTAAAGGAAAGTTTGAGACCACTTTATTAGTTGAGGAATCCATAATATTAGTGTTACTCAGAAACATCAATAAGATACAACTAGCAGCACTGGTACTGGAACAATTTGAGAACCAAGCAGTGAGGGGCTGAGAGGAGAGATGATCAATGAGAGTCTATTTTTGTTATGAAGTGGTCCCCATGACAAAAAGATCGGAGAATCACAGTATTCCAGAGACAACTAGTACTATATTAAAAGAACACAATCAATCTAAAATCCAGTCAATTTCAAAACATGAATTAAAAGTACTTTTAAGTACTAAGTCTAAATTCACTGGCAAATTTTGTGGTTTTGTAATCACACTTCCCTATTTGTAAAAATGTTTTTTCTATTCTCTGTTGCTGTTTGAATGACTGACACAAACTAAATAAGAGATTGATTGGTTATAAAAAGTGGAATTGACTGTACACCAAGTACTGTCAAATGATAAAAATAAGCAAGAAATAATAATTATTTTTTCTCTAATTGCTTTTAGTTACAGTAAGTAATTTTGGGTGTTACTCGAAGTATGATTTTTATGTTACTGCATGTCCCTTTAAAACATGGCTATAGCTTTTTCTTCCCCTAGTTACATTTTGCAGGTATGGGTAGGTCCTTTAATTCCGGACTCCATTTAGAGTATTAGAAAAATATATTCAAATCAGCAGTCTAACTTTAGTTCACATTTTGTTTTTCTCAGGCCACATCCTATTTCCTTGATGAAGACACATATTAAGGTTATTCTGCTGATGACATCCTGACCAGAAGCTAGTTGGCTACTATGTTAGGATACTGCAGCAGGTAAGTGATATTTTCCCCTCTCCTTCCCTTCTCTAGGTCTAGCGAGGGTAGACAGAAAGCAAGACCACAGTGCTAGGGCTCAGTTTGTGGGTGGGAAGCCAAGAATAGAAGTGAGTCCTCAGTGGGAAGGGAGCCTCTGACAGTACAGATGGGTGCTTCTGCTTACACACACACTCTCTCTCTCTCTCTTTCTGCTGAGTAGCTCCTGCTCTGTTCTTTCCTCTGTTGGCAGCATGCTTCCGTCACCAGCTGATCTACCACCTGCAAGAAACAAATCTGGGGAATAGATTAGCTGGTGAGTGGAGCAGGCTACTGCTGGTCCAGGGAAGGGAGACCTAGGAAGGAGCTGGCTTCTGGCAGTAGACCCAGAACATTTCAGGGATAAAGGCTCTTCCCCAACACTATGTATAGAAGTGGTTGTTTGGCCTGTCAGCAGCTTCCTTTTCTACATATGCTTGGTTCATTTGTCCCACCACCCTCCAGTTAACCCTATGACTGTAGTCCTCCTAATAAGACATAGAGCAAGAGTCAAACCAAGGGAAATATGAGGTAAAACATAGTCCTAGTAGCTTGCTAGACCTTCATTTAAGAGATGGGGGAAATGTCACTTACCTGTTATTGCAATGTCCCAGTATAGTTATTGGTACCCTATCTGCTCTGGCCAGTCACCATCAACAGAGTAACTTCAGCCCCTGAGCAGACAGGGCTGGGAAAAAGAAAATAAGATCTCACATTAAACTACTGACTTGAAACTTATTTGTTGTTGTTATTAATTTTAAGCTGTAGCTAGAGTTTTGTTCTGATATGTGGCTGCTAGGTTAAATAGTCCTTTCATTAACACTTCTGTTTTTAAAAGTTTTCAAGTTATCAAATGGCAAAGGAGTTTGCCTGAAACGAACTTGGTGTTAGAAATGCAGTTTATATTTTCCTCTACTGGGACAGCAATATAATAGTTTATTGTTATTTATTTTAAAATGATCTTGCTACCTTGGTACATTTAACGTCATCGTTTGATGTCTGAATTTGAAAAACCAAATTTACAAGTTCTAAAAATTGATCTTTGATGGTCTGAAAAGAGCATTAGGACTTCCAAAGCATAAACAATGGTAGGGTCTAGTCCTGCGGGGCAATAAGCACTCTCCACTCTCACTGAACTCAATGGGAATTGAAAGAAACTAAACACCTCACATGATCAGGACCTAGCAGACTAAATTAGGTGACATTTTATGTTTCACAGTGTATGTATATTTTGATGTAGTATCTGTTCCAGGATATTGAAAAGGACAAAAAATCAAAGGACTTAAAAGTAAAAGGTACAAAAGTGAAAGGAGGGAAACCAGAGATTCCAGAAATAAAAAAGATTGAACAAGAAGATGCAGTTAATCAGTGGGCTCCTTCCTCACAGAATCCTCCCAGTTTTCCTCAAGAGAGTAAACCTACAATCACTGATATAACGACCACTGTAGCAGCTAGCAACGATCCCAGCAGTGTGAAGGAAGATCCTCCACTAATAGCAGTTGGTACAACAATGCCACCTATCAATCCAAATTGTGGGAACCTTACTGCTGCAAATTTCAATTCACCCTTCCCACACTCCAATACAAGGTTAGAGCCTATTGCTTATGTAATGAGGTTCTGTTCGAATAGACAGTTGCTCTTTATTTAATAAAAGTATCTTTTGAAATTAATTACCACATTTATGTATCTAGTGATGGTTCGGTTAAATGAATAATTCTTTCATTTGGTTAATATGCTGTATAACTAGGGCTAGCTAAAGGCCAGCTGTGGCTGTGACATTTCACAGTGCAGCCCACATGGCTGCTTCATCTTAAATACAGAGATGGAGCTCACAGAGATTACTTGTCCTATCATGGATTGAGCCAGGTCCGGTCTTGGGTCAAAGATAGGACAAACCGAGATCAGTCATTTCTACAGTCCACGCCTCTATTAAAATAAGAGCAAATCCTCTTTCAGAAGAAGAGGGTTCCTGTAATCTGCTTTTTTCCCCCCAAATAAGATGTAATCTTTCAGCTTTTGACAAGTTGGCAAAGTGGCCCTCTGGCTGGAGGGTGAGCACTGTAAAAGTAGCTGCAGCATGGTGGTGGGCATCGGTGAATATTATGGGAGATGGAGATAGATGCATGGTCAGAGGAAAGTTCTCAAGGCAGGAACTCCTGCATATGAATCCTTGCCCTGACAGTAATTCCCTCTATGACCTTAGATCAGTGACCTTAGCTTTTCTTTT
The DNA here is from genome assembly GCF_007399415.2 of Gopherus evgoodei. Classification (NCBI taxonomy): domain Eukaryota; kingdom Metazoa; phylum Chordata; order Testudines; family Testudinidae; genus Gopherus; species Gopherus evgoodei. The sequence continues at coordinate 12,704,698 of NC_044329.1, forward strand.
GTCTGTTTCCCTTCTGTAAATTGGGATAATATTTCCTATCACTCTTACAAGAGTGTTATAAAAATTAATTAGTTAATATTGTTAAAATAATTAGAACATGAAATGTACTGTTTAAATGCTAAGTATTACTATTAAGTGGCGGCCTCCAAAGCTGTGTTGAGATGTGTCTGTTCTCAGATGCCAGACACCAGCCCCACCAACAAAGCTAGTTTAGAATACATTTGTGAATGTGCATGTTTGTTTACATAATGAGAGCATACCACACTTAACTGATAATTAATGTTGCATATTATAGTTGTATTTCTTTGTCATAGGCTACCTGAAAAAGCAAAGAAAAGGAGAAGCCCTTGGCAGTCAGTGGGACAAATAGGTCCAAACAACAGACAGGATGATGGGACTCTGGCTCAAGTATGTTTACAAAACTGGTAATTTAAAATTAAACCCTTTCTTCTCTCTTCCATAATATTCTGTATTTCATGCTACTGTCTTATTTGTTTATACTTTTCCTGTTGACACATAATAAGACTTCTATGTTGTGAAACTCTTATTTTAGGACAGGTCTAGTGGTTTCTGGAGACTCCCAGCTGGTGGTGATGGGCAGGGGTTGAGGGTGGAGGAGCAGCTCCAGAAACTAGAGTAAAAGAAATTCAGACTCTGCATGAAATGCTGGACCTATTAATGGATGTTTCACCATTGACTTCAGTGGATCCAGGATTTTTCCCTATATTCCTGAGAGAGTTTTACACTTTCATGTACATCTCTCTCACTAGTGTTGGGTTTTCTCCATGATAATCCTTGATCAATTACCATAATCATATCTGCATCCTGAGAACCCCCCTTTTTGACATTAACAAATACACTAATTTCCCTGCAGAGCTCTCTTCCTGTCTTTTATTGTGAAAACCCTGGTGGGGCCAAAGAATAACACACATTTTTCTTTTGGTATGTCTCAGGTCAACTGACCATTCCCACTTGCAAGGAGGTATGACAAAGTAATTGTATGCTTCTGTTCTTCATTTTTAAATTGGTAAGGTGGCGAACAATACATGGTGATGTAAGTGCCTATGTCCCTGAATACCGCCACCTGCAGAGGAGCCAGAGCTACTTTATGATAGACTTTTTTTGAAAGATAAAAATTCTAAATGTTCTTCTATCCCATAATGATGATACATAACTAGTAACGATACATAGTTAGCTTCCTCTAGCATGTGAAGACCTTGGCTTTTGGAACACTATTGAAGTTTGAATTTTTAATATATTTTACTTCGTTTAGTTGGTGGTAACCTCTTGAAACATGCCAAGAAAGATATAGCCATACTCATGTCACATACAGTTTTAAATATATTGTGATTTTCTGTTTAGACTCAAGCAGAAAAAGTCACACTGTATGAACGAGCTGCTCAGATTGATCAAATGGCCAATATGAACCGAAAGAAACGCAGTATTTCAAAATCTGAGAAGAAAGATATCCATTTCCCAGAACTACCAATAACAGCACAACAAAAGGAGCTGAAAGGAATAGAAGGTATGAAATTGTAATTGGTTTTGCAAATCTGCATCAAGTGCCAGTTGAAGAGAAGGGTTAATCTAAGATTTAAAAACCAGCATGTGATTTTTGGTGGAAGGTGCTGAGAAAAAAAATGCATCAAATTGGAAAAATCACTGCTGTACACACATCCGAGTCTTTGGACTGGACAAGAGTCCTCATTTGCAAATTGAAATTAGCACCATCTTTTAAAGAGTTCATTTATTTTTAACATATTAAACAAACTTTAAAAATATAGTTTGGAATTTTTTGTCAGCTTGTTTTATTTGTATTTCCACATATGTGAACTGCCAGACAAATGAGCTTCAATCAGGATTTCCAGGGAAACAAAGATATCTTCCATTGTTGTATGCAGTTATGTTGTAGCTGGTCCCAGGTTATTAGAGAGACAAGCTCAGTGAGGTAATACCTTTTATTAGACCAGCTTCTGTTGGTGACAGAGACATGCTTTCGAGCTTACACAGAGCTCTTCTTTAGAACAAGAGTTCTGTGGAAGCTCAAAAGCTTGTCTTTATCACCAACAGAAGCTGGTCCAAGAAAAGATATTACTTCACCTACCTTGTCTCTCTATAGAAAACAATGACATCTAGAGACTAGTTCAAGTAACAGCAGCCGTGTAGCCAAATGGACAGCCTTAGTAGCATATCTGTAACTTGGTTCTGATAATTAAAATGATCAGTCTGAATGTAAATGGGAACTGTATCTCATATTCCAGGGTTTCTCAAACAGGGGTCACTGTTTGTGTAGGGAAAGCCAGTGGCGGGCCGGGCCGGTGTGTTTACCTGCCCCGTCTGCAGGTCTGGCTGATCGCGGCTCTCACTGGCCGCAGATCGCTGCTCAGGGCCAATGGGAGCTGCTGGAAGTGGCGGCCACTTCCAGCAGCTCCCATTGGCCCAGAGCAGTGATTCGCGGCCAGTGGAGGTCGCAATCAGCCGGACCTGCGGACGGGGCAGGTAAACACACCAGCGGGCCGCTTCCAGCAGCTCCCATTGGCCTGGAGCAGCGATCTGTGGCCAGTGGGAGCCGCGATCAGCTGGATCCGCGGACGGAGCAAGTAAACACACCGGCCCGGCCCACCACGGGCTTTCCCTACACAAGTGGCGACCCCTGTTTGAGAAACTCTGTCATATTCTGTCCTTCAAGATACAATAACTGGTTGTCTTCTTCTGCAATCTCCATACTCAATTTTCAGTCTGACCCTGGTTTTCTTGTTCAACACTATTTCAAAAGTAATCAATTAAACAAAGAAGATGAAACTGAGGGAGCATGTAGAAAGGAAAAAAATACAATATGCGGAAATAATAAGGTATCTGTTTGTAAAAGTTAAACAGGTAAAAGTGCTGAAGAGGGAGTCAAAGAAATTGGAAGTATCTAAAATACCATCTTTACTAAATGTGGATCAGAATCAAGAAAAACAAGAGGTAAATTAATACTGTATGTTTGTTTAGTAGAGAAATCGTGTGGGTTGGGCTATTGACTCACTATGTGAACATGAGGGAAAATTACTCAGTCTTGTGTCTTAGTAAACCTAGCTGGAAATTAGATAAAAACTTTTAAAATCAAGAGCTCATTAAAACTAGATATTGTATCTAAGTTTCCCTTGTTCAGTAACTTATAAATAAGTATGTTGCAAATTTGTAAATAATAGATAGCAATTAGCCATATTTCTAACACAGTAACCGAAAATATAACTCTATAACTGCTTCAAAATGTAAAAATCATTAAGAACTAGAACTTTACTTAAGATGAAGATAAATGACTACAACTGGCAAACAACTGATCTACTGTCAGAATCCATGACTGCAGAGAATATGTTGAACTTAATACGCAATAAACCAGTTCAGACCTGGTGTAACCAGGTGCCACTTTATTGACTTTACTGAGCTGGTCTTGATTTTGCTCACTATATCCCCAGATACTCCTGCAGAAATGCCTTGCTCTCCATTTTCTGACGATGCAATCAAAATAGGCTAAGAGTTAAATGCTACTGTTTGGAAGGCTCAGAAGCAGATCTGCCAATTTTCTGAGGATCTCTGCGCTCAAGCAGAGCATCAAAAATCAATCCAGATCTTTCCCTGCTTGTAAAGGGAAGAGGTTTCCAAATTTGCATTGCAACCAAACACACAGTAATTATTCACCCCAAAGCTAGACAAATCTGATATAAGGATCAGAGTATGATGATCTAGTTGCTAAACACAGAACAAGTTCCTTCGCTATTTCCCAGCCTAAATTTACACACAATTGTAATATTTAGCATATCTGTAGCAGTTTATAATTTTAAAACATTGTACAAATATTAACTAATTCAACTTCAGAATATCTCTGTGAAGCAGCAAAGTAAGTATTATTTTCTCCATTTTCTAGAAGGGTGAATTGAGACCCAGGGAAGATAAGCACAGGTAGCTTGCCCAAAGAATCACTTTGAATCAGTGTTAGAGCTGGGATTAGAGTTTAGGAGTTCCTGGCTCCCAGTTTCATTCTGTTCCACTAGGTCATGCTGTATCTCAATATCATAATTAGGCACTATATGAAATCCATTTGTGTGTGTACAAGAAGACCAGGATTTCAATAGATAATGCATTGTTCCATGATGGATCATTTTTAGCATAAACAATATTTAATAGAAGGGCAAGATCTTACACACTGTCACCAATAAAAAGAATAAAGGTCATGCATCTCCGGGGTGCTGGAACAATTTGTATAGTGGGCATGCTGAGAGCCACTGAACCAAACTGTAAATCCTGTATATGATGGAAGCCACTTCAAGCCAGGGGGTGCAGCACCCTTAGTTCCAGCATCTATGTGCATCTCTTGTGCTAGATACTCCGTTGATTTATGTGTACTGTCATCAACAGGTTAGGCTTTAAAAGTAGTAGGGGAAAGCACAAGGGTTGCAACATTTGTGGGCATGTCAGTGAATCAGATAGCATACCAAACTCCTCCTTTTTGGCTTTACCATGCTAGATCACGTTTATGAAATTATATAAAATAATGTTTTACAGTAAGAAAGACTGAAAAAATAGATTTGCAATACATTGTAAAGTGAATGATTATAAAGTCTGTAACTTAAATGTGTTGCATACTTTGCAGTATAACCTTAAACTCTCTGTACTTCAGTTCCCTCATACCTAATCTTCATAAAGCACTTTGACCTCTGTTGATGAAAAATTCTGTATAAATGTCAGGTATTATTAAATAGGCCATATCCTGAGGTTCTTACTCCATTTTTACTGAGGTCAGCTCCCATTAAAGCTGGTTACTACTTACCTGAGTAAGAACTGACTGAAAATTGATTAAGGACCTAAGGATTTTTCCCATTATTTGATTGTATTTTCCATAATTTTCAGATTTCATATACACATCTACCCCGATATAACGCTGTCCTCGGTAGCCAAAAAATCTTACCACATTATAGGTGAAACCATGTTATATCGAACTTGCTTTGATCTGCTGGCGTGCACAGCTCTGCCCCCCCCGGAGCGCTGCTTTACCGTGTTATAGCCGAATTTGTGTTATATCGGGTCGTGTTATATCGGGGTAGAGGTGTATTTACATAATGAGAAGTGAACTGTGCCAGAAAGGAAAATTCATCCAGCTTCAATCATACAAAAAGCTTCATTGATATCCTAGTTTCTGTGGATGTACACTGTGAAGATTTGTTGCACAACTGAGTCCTAACATCTTTGTGCACAAATATTTACAAGAGTCAAGAAAAGAGTAATGCTGAACACAACTATATGCTTTTACATCATAGAGTGTTATGGGACAATGTTATATACTGTAACATTGAATTAAAAGTTTGAGGATGACAGTTGAATGCTTCATAGGCAGTGCCTGCCCATGACACCAGTAGTTGATGCCAAGTGTCTAATCTGGCTGGACAGGTGGAAAACAAAAGACACCACTGTCTTGTCGGGGGCTTTAATCTTCATCAACAGATACGATCTAATGGAGGAAATGAGAAATAAGAGTACACTGCTTAATTTCATCAAACTTAGGTCTCTAGTAGCTATTCACGCTAGTGAAGAGGAGTTTGGGGAATGGTTAAAGGCATTTTCCATTGATTGACAAATCTGACTGCTTTTAGCAATTAGTGCTGCGATGCAAAAACTGTTAGCGGAGAAAGAGTGTTAATATAAAACTAAATAGATGTAAGAATGAACAGCCAATCAACTAATGTTCCTTATCAATTTATTTTTTAGAATACTGGAAATACACAAAATGAAAATAAAACCAATCTGCCAGATGTAGAATAAGCAGTGTAGAAGCATGAAGCTTGAGAGACTGAAGAATCACAGTACAGTAAAATCTGTGCTTTTCTATTAACCTTTAATAAAGGAAGATATCTGGATAATTCTGCAGAAAATTTTATAGACTTCATGTAATATATGGTTATTCTCCAGGAAATTACTTTAGAATGCATTGGTCCTAAAATTGCTTATATAAATGAAGCTTACATTAAACTTTTATGAAATCTAAAACACACAAAACTTATTTTTGAAGGCTAAGTACCAACATTAGGCTCCTTCAAGTACTTATGTATAAAATCCGTACACCTATCACAACTGGATGTCCAGCTGATCTAAGACTGGCTAAAGGTCATTAATTAGCCTGGCATTTCTATAAGAGCCTGTTACTCTTTTCTCTGACAGATGATGATTTAAGACTTCTGTAATAGTGTACAAGATAACAATGGATCATTTGATGTGTTCAGATGCTTTAGGGTTACGGTAATGTGAGCTAAATTTTCTGGCTGTTTAATTTTAGCACCTATTTTTTCCAAACAATTCATTGTGATTGCATATGTGGTCGGTATCCATTTTGCACATGCAGATTGGCCATTTTAATGGCCAGCTACCCCATTTATAGATTGTTTATGTATTTTAGTATGTACAAAAGTGGGTACACCAAATCAGATGTCAGGGTTAAAAATCTGGCCCCTTGTGTTTTCTGGTTTATTATTTTGCTCATTATTATTTGCATCTTTTGCTCATTAGGGTTCTACTTACTATTTTTGTTGTAGTTTCTAAAAACAAAAGAAACTAAATCCAGACATTTATATGCTGAAAATATTCATGCTCTTGGAGTAAGCAACTGTTAAGATAAATTACTCTTGGTGTAACACTCAGTAAAAATTATTTGGCTCATGGAAAATTCCTGAATTAGTTACATTTTAGAACATTTTAGTTCACTTTTTAATATTTTATCATTTTAAGAGAAACCAGTTGCAAGGTGGAAAACATTTTCCTTATATGAACTCTAAACAAAAACATTGGGATAAGTGTGAAACTTTAAATAATAAGTATCTACAGTGCATTGTTTCACAGCTACATCAGTTTTTAATTGATAAAAGGGTCTGGGAAACATGTAATAAAAAAGTTAATGTTAAAAGGGAGAACGAATATATTTCCAATATGTATGCAGAATAAAAACAAGTTCTTGTTTCAGCTGTGGTAATACAGTTCTTCAGGAAATGCTACAGTTAATTGTCCATCTATTATTAATTTTTTTGTTCAAGTAAACCATAAGAGTTCACTCTATGCTGAAACTTGTATCAGGCAAGAAGGAATATTTTTTTAATAAATAAATTGTTTAGGTGTGTGTGTAATCCTTAGAAATAAAAGGCTTTCTCAGTTTATAGACTTTTTGTGTTCTGAAATATTATTTCAGAATCTTTAATTTAATTAAATATGTTTTGCAAGCTGGCAGTTCATAACATACAATCATAGAATCATAGAACTGGAAGGGACCTCCAGAGGTCATCTACTCCAGTCCCCTGCACTCAAGGCAAAACTAGACCTAGACCATCCCTGACAGGTGTTTGTCCAACCTGCTCTTAAAAATCCCCAATGATGGAGATTCTACCACCTCCCTAAGCAATTTATTCCAGTGCTTAACCACTCTGACAGTTAGAAAGTTTTTCCTGACGTCCAACCTAAACCTCCCTTGCTGCAATTTAAGCCCACTGCTTGTTGTCCTATCCTCCGAGGTTAAGAAAACCAATTTTTCTTACTCCTCCTTGTAACAACCTTTTACATACTTGAAAATTGTTATGTCTTCTATTCCCCAGACTAAGCAAACCCAGTTTTTTCAATATTCCCTCATAGGCCATGTTCTCTAGACCTTTAACCATTTTTGTTGTTCTTCTCTGGATTTTCTCCAGTTTGTCCACATATTTCCTGAAATGTGGTGCCCAGAACTGGACACAATACTCCAGTTGAGGCTTAATCAGTGCGGAGTAGAGTGGAAGAATTACTTCTCATGTCTTGCTTATAATACTCCTGCTAATACATCCCGGGATGATGATTACTTTTTTTGCAACAACATTACACTGTTGACTAATATTTAGCTTGTGATCCACTATGACTCCCAGATCCCTTTCTGCAGTACTCCTTCCTAGGCAGTCATTTCCCATTTTGTATGTGTGCAACTGATCGTTCCTTCCTAAGTGGAGTGCTTTGCATTTGTCCTTATTGAATTAATCCTGTTTACTTCAGACCATTTCTCCAGTTTGTCCAGATCATTTTGAATTTTAATCCTATCCTCCAAAGCACTTGCTACCCCTCCCAGCTTGGTATTGTCCGCAAACTTTTGAAGTGCATTCTCTATGCCATTATCTAAATCATTGATGAAGATACTGAACAGAACCAGACCCAGAACCGATCCCTGCGGGACCCCACTCGTTATGCCCTTCCAGCATGACTGTGAACCACTGATGATTACTCTCTGGGAATGATTTTCCAATGAGTTATGTACCCATCTTATAGTAGCTCCATCTAGATTTATTTCCCTAGTTTGTTTATGAGAAGGTCATGCAAGACAGTATCCAAAGCCTTACTAAAGTCAAGATATACCACATCTACCACTTCCCCCTTATCCACAAGGCTTGTTACTCTGTCAAAGAAAGCTATCAGGTTGGTTTGACATGATTTGTTCTTGATAAATCTATGCTGGCCATTATTTATCACTTTATTATCTTCTAGGTGTTTGCAAATTGATTGCTTAATTATTTGCTCCATTATCTTTCCGGGTACAGAAGTTAAGCTGACTGGTCTGTAATTCCCCAGGCTGTACTTATTTCCCTTTTTATAGATGGACACTATATTTTCCCTGTTCCAGTCTTCCATGACTTTTCAGAGATACTTGCTAATGGCTCAGATATCTCCTCAGTCAGCTCCTTGAGTATTCTAGGATGCATTTCGCCAGGCCCTGGTGATTTGAAGACATCTATATTGTCTAAGTAATTTTTGACTTGTTCTTTCCCTATTTAGACTCTGGTCCTACCTCATTTTCATTGGCATTCACTATTTTAGACATCCAATCGCCACCAACCTTCTTGGTGAAAACCAAAACAAAGACGTCATTGAGCACACCTCTGCTATTTCCACATTTTCTCTTATTGTCTTTCCCCCCTCACTGAGTAATAGGCTTACTCTGTCCTTGGTCTTCTCTTGCTTCTAATGTATTTGTAGAATGTTTTCTTGTTTCCCTTTATGTCTCTAGCTAGTTGATCTTGTTTTGTGCCTTGGCTTTTCTAATTTTGTCACTACATATTTTTGTTATTTGTTTATATTCATCCTTTGTAATTTGACCGAGTTTCCACTTTTTGTAGGACTCTTTTTGAGTTTTAGATCATTGAAGATCTCCTGGTTAAGCCAGGGTGGTCTCTTGCCATACTTCCTATCTTTCTTACGCAGTGGAAGAGTTTGCTATTGTGCCCTTAATAATGTCTCTAAAAAACTGCCAACTGTCTTCAATTGTTTTTCCCCTTAGACTTTTTTTACCTGAGTAACAACTCCCTGAGTTGTTAGTCTGCCTTCTTGAAATCCATTGTCTTTATTGTGCTACCTACCATTCCTTAGAATCATGAACTCTACCATTTCATGATCACTTTCACACAAGTTGCCTTCCACTTTCAAAGTCTCAACTGGTTCTTCCCAACATTAATTGGCATTTGTAGTATTTAAAACAACAAAAATATATCAGGCTTCTGATATTATAGTAATGTTTTAATTATGTTTCTCTAATCTGCATGTATGAATTAATTTAAAACATCTAAATTGTTTTAAATGGATTAGTGACCCATTAGAGGGATCAGAATGCTTATGTAAGAGGAACCTGCATAGCACTGCAGGTTTAATAAACAATAGCATGCATCTGTGCAAGGGAAAATGTACTCCAGGAAAACAGATGCATACTGGAAGAACAGAGAAAGATAACAGATATTTTGTATTCCTTATTGCTATTTCCTATGTTACTAATCCTGCCTTGATTGACTACAGGCAATATTCAACAACAATGTAAGCAGTTACACATCTCGTGTGTGTGTGTGTGTGTGTGTGTGTGTGTGTGTGTGTGTGTGTGTGTAAGAGGTGAAGCAGTGTAAATTTGAGTGATTTGGCATTCAGTGGGTATACAAAATGAATGTAAATTGTATGCAGAGGGGATGGAAGGATAGGTGGCATGTCGAGCATTAGGAAGCACATACCAGCTCTTCCTGCCCTAATTTTTCATTTTAATTATTACCTATTTTAACTTCTCAATTAACTATATTTATTTTATTTTCCAGAAGGTCACTGGAGCAGCTGAAAAAGTTGTTAAATAATCACTGACTGGATGAATCAGGATTTCCTTGGCTTTGTCTTTTCCCCCAAACTATTAGATCACAATAAACAGGAGGAGGTGAAGCTTCCTCATACTATACATACAAAGCTGTAGCATCAAAGTTTGAAGTTTCTAAGTACTGTAACAACGATTTAGCTAACTGCAGCACTGGTTTGTAGTGCATCCTCCATACTGCAAGGAGGGAGAAGAAACCACTGAGTACCTTATTATGAGGACCCTCATTTTCCTTCTTGTCTTTATCCTTAGGAGATAAGGAAGAAATATACTTGGTAGTAAAATATGTAAAACTTTATAGTGAAAATAATGTAAAACTTTATAGAGAAAAGAAACCAAACAGAGAATTAAACATAACTTAAGGCTAGGTATTTGAGGCAAAGGAAAATCTAAAGAAAAGAGTGGAACATTTAAGACAGACCCAATGTGTAAGCTTTATTAAAAGTATCTATTTTAATAATATGGTGGCTGTTTAAATTTAGCAATTAAAATATAGTATGGAAATACTACTAACATTTTTTAAAAGCAGATTTTATGGTAGCAAAGCAATCAAACAGAATCAAAAATTAGGTTACTTCAGAACAGTTTAATTGCTTTTTATTCAATGTCTGAGGCACGCGAGATTAAGGATATGTAAATATACCAGGGTCCATACAATTTCGCTTTGCCATTTGCTGTAAGCCAGCTATGCAGCATTGACACTCTAGCTTTTCATAATGTTGACAGGTTTAAATGGCAAGTATTTGACTGACAGGCACTAATTATAATAAAAAATAGATGTTTTTGTGGGTTGTCTCAGCTATGAATGTAAATAAGCTGTAACGCAGATTAGTTGTAGGCAAATAATGTAATGATATCACTAGGGTGTAGCCAGCAGTTTGGAATTTCTGTTCTACGTGTGCTGGGTGATCCTTTGTCGCCTCCTCACCAGCACTGAACCAATACTTTCCCAGAGTAGACCCACCGTTATACGCAATGCTCACATAGTGGGGATATTTGAATTTAGAGAGGAGAGACTATGCTGAGATTTGGAAGGGTGGGTCTTATTACTTCGATGCTAGATCTCTCAAATATCAGCATTTTCAAACCTCTCCTGCTGCAGCTCTAGGGAACCATTTCTTATCTTAAGTGTATTTTGGGAGATGAGTGTATATGGTGTCTAGTAGGCCCATTGTTACCCAGTCTGGAAAAGGTCTTCTTGGAGTTGGAGGTCAGATTTGGGAGGAAGAAGTGCGTTTACCACATACTCAACCCCAATACAGAAGATGGGCGAGCATCCACCTAGTGTATTTTGAAGATCTTCAGAGGAAAAGGACTGCAGCTATGAGGCTTTAAGACTAAGCTTGATAAGTTTATGGAGCGGATGGTATGATGGGATAGCCTAATTTTGGCGATTAATTTAGCAATTGATCTTTGATTATCAGCAGGTAAGTATGCCCAGTGGTCTGTGATGGGATGTTAGATGGGTTGGGATCTGAGTTACTATACAGAATTCTTTCCTGGGTGTTGGCTGGTGAGTCTTGCCCACATGCTCAAGGTTTAACTGATGGCCATATTTGGGGTTGGGAAGGAATTTTCCTCCAGGGCAGATGGGCAGAGGCCCTGGAGGTTTTTCGCCTTCCTCTACAGTGTGGAGCAGGGGTCACTTGCTGGAGGATTTTCTGCAGCTTGAAGTCTTCAAACCACAATTTGAGGACTTCAATAACTCAGACATAGGTTAGGGGTTTGTTACAGGAGTGGGTGGGTGAGATTCTGTGGCCTGCATTGTGCAGAAGGTCAGACTAGATGATCATAATGGTCCCTTCTGACCTTAAAGTCTATGAGGCTCAAAGATGTGGTGCTAGGGGGAGGCTGCAAGAACAAACAGCTAAAGATATTCCAGTTACCATGGCCTATTGCATAGAGCACTGGATTGGGACTCAGGCTATATAGGTTCTAATCCCAGTTGTGTCAAGGGCCTGCTGGCTAATCTTGGACAAGTTCCTTTGCTGTGCCATGCCTCAGTTTCCCCATATGTAAAATGGAGATAATGACACTGACATCCTTTGTAAATTGCCATGAGACTCTCTGATGAAAAGGGCTTATAAGAGCTAGGTATTATTAATTGAAAACAGTTTCCACAAAGAGGGCCAATATTTGGACTCTCCTGGAAGTGCGTTTGCCCATCCTTGTTAGATACAGAATTTGACACGGTGGTAAAAAAAAGTCCTGATGAGGAACTCAAACAACTTGCCAGTCTTTGCCTTAAGAAATTCTTCCCCCAGGAAAAATAGCATATGACTATCTCCAACCTGTAGCGTTAACCAGTCTAACAACAATGCTATTAAATATCATGGATATAGGCAGGAACTTCCCTCAAGGCAAAAACGTACAACCGAGAATAGAACTGCATATGTGAGTAATATGAAAGCAACCACTATATTCAGAAGTATTTGTTACATTTATTGTTGCAGTTGTGGGCATGTTTCTGCTCACAGGTTTACAGAGCATGATTTGCCTTTGGAAGACTAACAAAAAGTTAGGGTTCTGATCCTAAAAGGTGTGAGAGATTTATTCCTCTCAGTGCCATTCTCTGAGTTTTTCTGCAGAAAGAGTAAACAAATACATTAGGGTGTTAGTTAATATCTCTAAATATATGTTATTGCATAGTGCAGAATTAAACCCTGATTGCTTTATTACAGGTAAATTATTTCCAAAACCAGTTTTGAGCCCAAATGCACTAGACAAACATTCTAACAGTGGCAATATCTTTCCTTTCAAATTGTTGTTTTCTTATCTTATAGCAAAACTTGTATTTTTCAATGTTGAGTGATCGTCTACAGTTCCTGTCACAAGAGAAGAGTGAGTTGTAAAAACAGAGTAGCAAGTCTAACAAAATAAATCATAGTTTCTTTGGCTTATTGGCTCAAAAAAATGTGATGGTTGACTCTGTTCTTTGTTGTGTTGCACACAGAGCTTGTGCAGATTATAAGAAAAAAAATTACATCAGAGGTACAAACATCCACTCAAAATTCAGAACTGGGCGCTTCCCTTGAGTCACTGATATGCAGCTGCTAATTATCTAATAGAATGCTTTTTATTGAAAGCCTCTGATGCCACATGAGAAAAATTATTGGGTAACAATGTTTATATTCTTTTCAATTTCTTTGAAAAGAGAACTTTTGCTTTTTAAGGTGAGGACACAGAAGCTAGTAATTAAGGACTGGAAGTCAGGAAGTTTGGATTTTTTATTTGTATTACAGTAGCACCTAACGGTCTCAGTCGGTATGGGGGCCTCATTATGCTTGCTATATGCTGTACAAATGCATAGTAAGAGCTTTGTCCTGGAGAGCTTACAGACTAAATAAAGACTGACAAAGGATAGAAGGGGAAACAGAGAGGTGAGGTGATTTGCCCCACATCATACAGAAAATAAGTGGGAGAGTCAAGAACAGAACCTCATGGTGTCCTGACTCCCAGTCCAGTGCCCTAACTACTAGACAACACAGCATCTGTTCTCTGCCACAGATGTACTGTGTGAACTTTGACAATTGTATAACCTCCCTGTATTTCAGTTTCCTTTCACTATAGGAATATTTGGAAATGTCCTTCATTAGTGTTTGTAAAGTGCTTGGAAATCCTCGGATAGATAATGATAAATAAGGACCCAGGACAAACAGCTACAAAGGGGAAGGAGGTAGTAATTAGTCCCAGGGGGTTAAAAGGCCTCTCCCAATCCACTGAGGAGAAAGAACCACAGGGAAATAAGGTTCAGCTGGAAAAGGGGTTACTAGGGAACTAATTAGGTTCAGCTGACTCCAACTGCTTGTGACCTTTTTAAACCCAGGGGGACATTGCTGGCACATGATCTAGGCTCACCAGGAATTGGTGGGAGGTGAATCAGTCTCAGTCCTGCCAGGAAAAGGGGGATAAAGACTGGGGAAATGTTTGGGGGGAAGACAGAGTTTCCAAAGGACTCTCCCATAAATACTTGTTTAAACTATTTGGTAGTGGCAGCTACTAGATCTAAGCTGGTAAATTAGGGGTTATCTCATGCAGGTCCCCACATCTGTACCCTAAAGTTCTGAGTGTGGATGACACCTTCCTCAAGGACAATCCATCACTCTCACAGATCTTGGGAGACAGGCCAGTCCTTGCTTACAGACAGCCCCCCAACCGGAAGCAAATTCTCATCAGCAACCACAGACCACACAACAAAAACACTAACCCAGGAACCTATCCTTGCAACAAAGCCCGTTGCCAACTCTGTCCACATATCTATTCAGGGGGACACCGTCATAGGACCTAATCACATCAGCCACACTACCAGAGGCTCGTTGACCTGCACATCTACCAATGTGATATATGCCATCATCTGCCAGCAGTGCCCTTCTGCCATGTACATTGGCCAAACTGGACAATTTCTATGTAAAAGAATAAATGGACACAAATCAGACGTCAAGAATTATAACATTCAAAAAACAGTTGGAGAACACTTCAATCTCCCTGGTCACTCGATTACAGACCTAAAAGTCACAATATTACAACAAAAAAACTTCTAAAACAGACTCCAATGAGAGAGTGCTGAATTGGAATTAATTTGCAAAATGGACACCATTAAATTAGGCTTAAATAAAGACTGCGAGTGGATGGGTCATTACACAAAGTAAAACTATTTCCCCATGTTTATTCCCCACACACACACTGTTCCTCACAACTTCTTGTCAACTGCTGCAAATGGACCATATTGATTACCACTACAAATTTTTTTTTCTCTTCTGCTGGTAATAGCTCACCTTAACTGACCACACTCGTTAGAGTGTGTATGGTAACACCCATTGTTTCATGTTCTCTGTGTGTATATATATCTTCCACTGCATGCATCCGATGAAGTGGACTGTAGCCCATGAAAGCTTATGCTCAAATAAATTTGTTAGTCTCTAGGGTGCCACAAGTACTCCTGTTCTTTTTGCAGATACAGACTAAAAAAACTGCTACTCCGAAATCTCTCTAGTCAGGGCTGCCCATGGGGCGGGGGGCAAGTGGGGCAATTTGCCCTGGGCCCTGCAGGGGCCCCCACGAGAATATAGTATTCTATAGTATTGCAACTTTTTTTTTATGGAAGGGGCCCCTGAAATTGCTTTGCCTCAGGCCCCCTGAATCTCTGGGTGGCCTGTCTCTAGTGGTGGTACAGTGAGGGACTGAAGAGAAACTTGTTTCTTAAAGACACAGGTATTGGCAACCAAATAAACTCTTCAGAAGCCTATATACATAGCACTGCTTCCGAAAAGACCTTCTTACAAGGATTCACCATCTAAACAACCCCTTGCTGAGTCCACAACTCAAAGTGCCCAGACAAATAGCTACTAACCAATCTCTCACTCTATGCTTTAGTAGCAAAACACCAGAATAGTTCCTTAGGTGAACAATATTTCTTGTTCTGAGACCAAACCTTCAGCGTATTGCAAAATCAAAAACAACTGCTTGTCACCAGCAACCTTGTGTTTGTTCCATTGTGAGGTAAATTGGGCAATGCAACCCCATTGTGCCAATTCACTCATATGTCCCTTTATTTGGGGCCCCTGTATACGCTATAACAAATTGTTACAAACATATCACTCTTTTTGTTTACCTCTATTAATAATAATTTGACTAAAATCATAAGACAAGGACAAAGTATTATACTTTAGAAATAAAAAAAATCAAATGCACAATTACAAAATGGGGAATAACTAGCTATGCAGTATTACTGCTGAAAAGGATCTGGGGATTATAGTGGATCACAAATTGAATATAAGTCACCAATGTGATGCAGTTGTATGAAAGGCTGATACTCTGAGGGATACTGAGTATTACAGGAAAGATCTGAGAGGTAACTGGCCTGCTCTACTAAGCAGTGGTGAGGCCTCAAATGGTGTACTATGTCCAGTTCTGGGAGACACACTTCAAGAAAGATTGGATAAATTGGAGAGAGTCCAAAGGAGAACAAATATGCTAATAGGTTTATAAAACCTGTGACTATGAGGAAAGATTTAAAAACTGAGCATACTGAGTCTTGAGAAAGGAAGATTGATGGGAGACCTGATAACAGTCTTTAAGAGGTGTTATAAAGACAACACGGATCAATTGTTCTCTACGTCCACTGAAAGTAAGACAAAAAGTAATGGGCTTAAAGATACTAGGAAAATCTTTCTAACTGTAAGTGTAGTTAAGCACTGGAATAGGCTTCCAAGGGAGGTTGTGGAATCCTCAGTATGTGAGGATATTAAGAACAGGTTACATAAACACCTGTCAGGGATGGTCTAGGTTTATTGGTCCTGCCTCAGCACAAGGGGCTAGACCAGATAACGTCTTGAGGTCCCTTCCAGCCCTATTTCTAAGATTCTATGATTATACTACTACTAGTTTCCAAATAAACCATAGAATTGCCAGTGCCAGCCAGGAGAAGTAACCATGGCATCATTTGTGGACAGATATAAGCACAGGAACCGAATTAAGATTATACCCGATACAGTATTTGTTATTATGCTAAAGAAAAATGGCAAAGCCATTCTTACAACAAAATAGCAACTTCTTAAGTTCTCACTCCTGCGAACACTCTATACAAATGCTTACGTTTAATCACACTCAGTGTGGAGGAAGTGAATTGTGCCTATAGACCAGTAGATCTAACACTGCTGGGTTGCCAAGACTGAGAATTTCTGCCACAACTACCAGGGAGTGCTCTTGAATGTGCCTTTTCTGGACCAAACAAATACATTCTTCCTAGGCAATGCAGTCAGTTTTTAAAGTAAAACAAGAATTACAACTCACAGAGCTAAAATTTCTATTCAATATCCCATTAATTCTCAAGGCCTGACAACAAGGCTCCTGTGTAAGAGAAAAACACCTGCACGCTGTTGGCAAACTGCTGCCTCCCCCCACTGTGAAGCTAACTGGGCAATGAAGAGAGAGCTAAAATGCTGCAACGGATGCCCATATCTCCTTTTCACTCATAAAATCCCCTAATAAATTTACACTAATTATAGGATTGAAAATTTGGCAGACAGTTCAAATTGCCTAGGGTAATGATAACTTTCTGAAACTCATTACTCCTCCAGACAAAGCATCTGATATCATGAGATAATTCCTGAATTTCAGCTGGTGAAAGCAACACTTATCATTTGGAAAGACCATTTTCATTATCTTTTCAGTTTGCATTCTGAGGAGAAACCATTCTGTTGAATCATCCCAGTCAGATACTGTACAAGCAAAGGCACCAGATTAATATTATTAATTAATTATTAATAACATACAAGATCTGGCTACATGACACACCACCTCCATGTCCCATCAAGTAAGATCAGCACCAGTTAAGGTAATGGCCTTTTGAAGAGGTGTACTAGGCTTTCGCAGCCCCTTGCTGGAGACCCTATTGCTCTGCTATATCATCTCCACCCCTAGGAGCAAGCAGAAGGGAAAAGAATAGCAAAGATTAGTTCTCTGGGCCTGCCTAGAGAGATCTTACTATAATAGCTATTTTGGAAGCTAAAGAAACCTGGTCCTCCAAGACCTAGAAGGGTTGGCAGCAGCCAATCAGGGCCTTGCTAGCCCAGATAAAAGGAGTTGCCCTGGCCTAGGGAAGGAAGGATGTGCTTGTCTAGCTCATAGACTTTAAGATCAGAAGGGACTATGATGATCTTTTAGTCTGACCTCTTGCACAACGCAGGCCACTCTTGTAACAAATCCCTGACCTATGTCTGAGCTATTAAAAGTCCTCAACTTGTGCTTTAAAGACTTCAAGGTGCAGAGAATCCTCCAGCAAGTGACCCATGCCCCATGCTGCAGAGGAAGGCAAAAAAACCCCAGGATCTCTGCCAAACTGCCCTGGAGGAAAATTCCTTCCCAACCCTAAATATGGTGATCAGCTAAACCATGGGTCAGCAACCTTTCAGAAGTTTGTGCCAAGTCTTCATTTATTCACTCTAATTTACGGTTTTGCATGCCAGTAATGCATGTTAATGTTTTTAGAAGGTCTCTTTCTATAAATCTATAATATATAACTAAACTATTGTTGTATGTAAAGTAAATAAGGTTTTTTAAATGTTTAAGAAGCTTCATTTAAAATTAAATTAAAATGCAGAGCCCCTTGGACAGGTGGCCAGGACACAGGCAGTGTGAGTGCCACTAAAAATCAGCTCATGGGCTGCCTTTGGCACACGTGTCATAGGTTGCCTACCCCTGAGCTAAACCCTGAGCCTGTGGGCAAGACTCATCATCCAGACACCCAAGAAAGAATTCTCTGTAGTAACTCAGATATCACCCTATCTAGTGTACTACCATAGACAACTGGGCATATTTACTGCTAATAGTCAGGCCAATTAATTGCCAAAATCAGGCTATCCCATCATACTATCCCCTCAATAAATTTATCAAGCTTAGTCTTGAAGCCAGATATGTCTTTTGCCTCCACTGCTCCCCTTGGCTAGAGGAGCTTGAGTTTGTTTTATGGATGTATTTTACATAGCTAGATTTTCAAGACCTAAGAATCTTAGCCCTGAGATAAGGGTGAAGATAAAGAGGTTAGGTGAGAAGAGACACAGGGAGAAGTGGTGACAAACTGAACCAAACAATATGTGGCTGCTGTTTATAGGGTCACTGGGTTGATACCTGGTGTGATAGCTGGGCCCAGGTAAAGTGGTATAAACTCCAAGAAGAGTTAGAGCTTATTTGGGAGCCTGAACAAAGGGCTAAATTTAAAGGACCCAGAATCAGGGCTGAAGATCGTAGTAAGGGCAGAAAGGCTGTTTATATATTGGACTCTTTCATACCCCAGAAGGGGTTCATTTGGACTTTGCGACTTGGCTGGAAGGCTGTCACTGAAGACCTACTGAGGCTGGCCTGCAGGAGGCACTGGGGGGAAAGATTGCAATACCTCCCCAGCCATAAGGAAACACTCACGGTGATAGAGATTTGACAACTTCCATAGCTCAGAGAGAGGTTATGAGTCTATTAGAGGACTGGGTGGATGAGGTTCTATAGCCTGTGATAAGCAAGAAGTCAGACTGAAGGCCCCTTCTGGCCTTGAAGTCTGAGCCGCAGAAAAAAAAGGGGTAGAGGAGGCAGGGCAAAAAGGGGTAGAGGAGGCAGGGCAGGACTTGGAGTGCTGGGAGAATGATGCTGGTAGCATAAATCTTTTGATGGGGAAGGGGGGGGTCACAGCAAACAGTTGGTGGAGGAAAAAAAAGTATCCATAATTAGGGCTGTCAAGCGATTAAAAAAAGTAATTGTGATTAATTGTGAAATTAATTGCACTGTAAAACAATAATAGAATACCATTTAAATATTTTTGGATGTTTTCTACATTTTCAAATATTGATTTCAATTACAACACAGAATACAAAGTGTACAGTACTCACTTTGTATTTTTGATAAGTACTGTATTTGCACTGTAAGAAAAACAAAAGAAATAGTATTTTTCAATTCACCTAATACAAGTACTATAGTGCAGTCTTTTTATCATGAAAGTTGAACTTACAAATGAAGAATTTTGTAAAAAAAAAATTCATTCAAAAATAAAACAATGTAACATTTTAGAGCTTTCAAGTCCACTCCGTCCTAGTTCCTGTTCAGCCAATTGCTCAAACAAATTTGTTTACATTTGTAGGAGATAATGCTGCCTGCTTCTTGTTTACAATGTCACCTGAAAGTGAGAACAGGCGTTTGCATGGCACTGTTGTAGCCGGCATCGCTGTTGTGCGCTAAAGACTCATATGCCCCTTCATGCTTCAACCACCATTCTAGGGGACATGCATTCATGCTGATGGGTTTTGCTCGATAACAATCCAAAGCAGTGCGGACCGACGCATGTTCATTTTCATCATCTGAGTCAGATGCCACCAGCAGAAGGCTGATTTTCCTTTTTGGTGGTTTGGGTTCTGTAGTTTACGCATTGGAGTACTGCTCTTTTAAGACTTCTGAAAGCATGCTCCACACCTTGTCCCGCTCAGATTTTGGAAGGCACTTCAGATTCTTAAACCTTGGGTCAAGTGCTGTAGCTATCTTTACAAATCTCATGTTGGTACCTTCTTTGCATTTTTGAAATCTCCAGTGAAAGTGTTCTTAAAATGAACAACGTGCTGGGTCATCATCCGAGACTGCTATAACATGAAATATATGGCAGAATGCAGGTAAAACAGAGCAGGGGACATGCAATTCTCCCCCAAAGAGTTCAGTCACAGATTTAATTAACGCATTATTATTTTAACGTGTCATCAGCAAGGAAGCATGTCCTCTGGAATGGTGGCCAAAGCATGAAAGGGCATATGAATGTTTAGCATATCTGGCACGTAAATATCTTGCAATGCCGGCTACAAAAGTGCCATGCAAATGCCTGTTCTCACTTTCTGGTGACATTATAAATAAGAAGAGGGCAGCATTATCTACTGTAAATGTAAACAAACTTGTTTGTCTTAGCGACTGGCTGAACAAGAAGCAGGACTGAGTGGACTTGTAGGCTCTGAAGTTTTACCTTGTTTTGTTTTGGAGTGCAGTTATGTAACAAAAAAAATCTACATTTGTAATTTGCACTTTCACCACAAAGATTACACTACAGTACTTGTATGAGGTGAATTGAAAAATATTATTTTTATTTATCATTTTTACAGTGCAAATATTTAATTTCAATTACATCACAATGCAATATATATGAAAATGTAGAAAAAAACCAAAATATGTAATATATTTCAATTGGTATTCTATTAACAGTGCGATTAAAACTGTGATTAATTTTTTTTTAGGTAATCACATTAGTTAACTGATTAATCGACAGCCCTATCCATAATTCAAGTAGAAGAAGGCAGGGTCTGATGTCATTCTGGGCATCTAGAGAATTGGGAAGGTGGTTGCTGCTGGGTTTGGGATGACCTAGGTTCCTGAGTTGACTCCCTTCTCTCTTTTCCTCCCAATGCTTTTCATTCTCTGACAGCCACATGGACTAGGGAAGGAGGTCCCAGCTGCTTCAGATCTGAGAGGGTGAGGGGACAAGGGAAACCTAGCTGGGCTTCAGCTCTTGCCCTGTTCTTGGTTCTCCTGGCTGGGGAGTTCCCCTAGCTCCTGGGGATTGACTCCACTCCACAGGAATGTTCTTCCTTCTTGTAATTTAGAATTATAGCTTATTTTTGTATGATTTATTATTACACTAATTTAAGTTATGCCTGACAGTCTCTGCTCTGATGATACCTGGGTGGAGTGGCAGGTGTGGTTGCAGGTCAAGATTAAGGTACACTGACAGCAGCACCTGATGGCATAATGCCAGACTTGAGTCAGTCCTTTTAGCCCACTTGCATAAGCATTAAACTTGATTCCAAACTTTCCTCGAGCCAAAAAGGTGTATTCACTGTAGATGCTGTATAAAGTGAACTGTGATACATCAATAATTTCAGGGTGCTGCAGCATGTTCTTCTACTACACCCTTATAATAGGGATTTTAGTTAGAACATTCTATTATGTAAGATGTAAACTACATTCAGAACCATAATAATTATCTTAACTGCATCACTATCTATTTATAACAGCCAAGATGTGAGGCACAGAAATTCAGTATAGTATTGTCTAGAGAACAAAATGTAACAGGGTTGATCTGTTCATTACACTGAAATCTGATTACGTATTTGTTTAAAAAGGAGATTCCTTATTAGTATTAATAATAGATAAATAATAACATAATGCATTTATCAGTCACATTGAAACAAATTTAAAATTCGGATCTAAGAATAGCTTTTCTGTGAAGTGCCTGTTATGTTCACAGGCCCTTTCTTATTTCACCAGGTTTCTTTGTATTTGAGCATGAATATGGAGTCTCAAATGGAATTTTTTCTCCCTCCTGAACACTTTGCCCTATATATAGGAAAAGGTCAGATTTATTTGAACTCTGACCTGTTTACAAATGTGGAGTTGCCTCCTAGTCAAGTCAATAGGCGTCACAAGTGCTCAGCACTTCTCAGAATTAGGTTCCTGAGCTGAAGATAAACTGGATAAAAGGCACTGGTTAGCATTTGCTTTAGGAGTTATATTAGGGTGACCAGATAGCAAAAAAAAATCAGGACGGGGATGGGGGGTAATAGGAGCCTATAAAAGAAAAGCCCCCAAAATCAGGACTGTCCCTATAAAATTGGGACCTCTGGTCACCCTAAGTTATATTTTGGATGTGAACGTAAATACAAGTGAATCTGCCCTGGGGCAAAATTCTATGTCTTCCCCTTCCCTAGTTGTAGTATCTCCAAACCAAAACCAGCCTCAGCCCTGGATTATCAATCACACTGGCTTGGTGACCTTGTGGTTAAACTTTTCATTACCATTTGAATAACACGGGTGTGATTCATCCATCTGGGCAAAGAGGGCTGGTCATTATTACAGGGGCTTTGTGAGATGAGGCATTAATTGGAGAAGGAGACTCTGAAAACCCTTGGTTATAATCAGAAAAAAATGCCTAGGCAAAAAACATAACCAACACCACGTATGTCAGCAAAGTTCAGCATTCTCAAGTTGGGGAACTATTCCTTGCTTGGGTTCAAGAAAGGGAAAAGAATTACAGCTCAGAGATAGAAGTAAAATCATGTATTCCCTTGGCTAAATTGTGTCTTACTTCTCTCTGTTGCCCTTGGAGCTGGGCTATAGAAACATAGCTGCAGAAGAAAGGTACTCTGGTGTGTTGGGTCTGTAAAGAGCAGATCCAGGTAGAAGGCCTGTGGGACTACAGGGGGAAGGGCAGTGCTTTGCACTCTTTATATTTGCTGACGAAAGGTGCAGCATATGCTCGTCCTGGTGTTGCCGGCACAAAGTGCCCAAGGCCAAGCAACAGCGGAGGGGTCCGTCACCCGTTGTGCCATGCCAATAAACACACCAGGGTGGAGAAGCAAACAAAGTTTATTTGAGATCTCAAAGCGGTGCAAGGAGACGAACGCCTCAAATCATGCACACCTAAAACAAGCGGCTTTTCTTTTATACCCAAGTTGTTTACTACAAAACCTGCTAACAAGCTCATCACCCGTTCCACCCTCCCTCTTCTGTCCAGCTGTAGACATATACATTTTATCTAAAAGCGGCCTTGAGTTCATTTCAGCCTAAATCCAGTCTGTTACAACAAATCACTGGCTGCCGACACTACACTTTTGCAGCTGTTAACACATTAGGTTACACTAGGTTACACAAAGTGTTTAACATGGAGGAACATTGGTTCATTGAGGCCTGAGCAGGAGGGCTTCATCGGCACTCGTGATCTTCCACCCTCCCAAGTTACCTAGGGTTATGCCTAGTGACACCAACACTGGGTTTATAAAAAGGTAGGGGGAGGGAATCCTGGTCTCTTTGCCATAGCTGGCTCCTTAGGACTATGAAGCATGCCTGAGTGCATTAGCCAGTTGCCCTCTACGTGGGTAGGAATCACTAATGTCTGTTTTGCCACAGCCCTGTTCACTGGGATAGAAAAAGAAGATACTTTCTGCTCCTGCACAGGTCTAGCTAGAATTTAGACCTTACATTTTGTTTGAAGTTGACTTTAAAGGAAGTGAAGACCGCAGCCACTTAGCTGCAATATTAGATACATTTAAATCCTACATAATTTGGATTTCTGAAGTTGGCTGTTTCAGTCAGAAACAGTTGTCATTCCTTTACGTGTGGGTAGGAAAAGCAGAGAAGAGATTCCATTCAGAGCACAAGAAAGATTAGGTGGGATTTATGTCAATACAATGCATATGGGAGGTGCCACGTGTATGTTCCTTGCAATAAAAACCTGTAACATATTACTTCCATGGCAACTGCCTGTTTATGATCTGTTCCATGTTCCAAGAGTTTAAAAGAAGCTTCTGGAAATGATCATCAGGCAATAGGAATGCATTTCTGAATTAGTGGTGTGAAGTACATTGATGTGAGCATGTCAGCAAACCTAAAGTGCTGTGGGACTGATTCAGCAGAACACTTGAGCATGATGTGCTCAAGTTTTTTGCTGAACTGGAGCCTCTAAACCCACCACCGTTGCTGACTCCCTCTATGGCAAGACACTTACAGAGGAAGAAACTGAGATAGAGAGGGTAACATAGGGAATTAAGCACTATCACCCCATCTCAGAGTTGCTGCAAGATTAATGAGAGAATGTTTGTAAAGTGTTCTGAAGATTTAAATTGTTAAGTAAATGCCATGATTGTTATATTCAGACCCAGCTAGGTGTTCTGCAACTAATTAGGGGAAAACATTGAACACAACATGGCAGGTTTTCTTGTGATGAAATATAAAATATGGGGGGTGAGGGAGTGTAACACTGAATAACAGAAGTGTGTGATCTGAGATTTTTTTTGTTGAAGGGACTAACTTCATTTGGAAAAAAATGTGGGTGCTATGTGCTTTTGAAACTCAGATCTATGGTTTCTTAGGGTGGGGACACAAAATTTGAAGTTGAAAATGGTGGGTTATGTTCTTGTCTGAAGGGTGGGATATATTTATACTTGACTTTGTGTGTGTGTGTGGGGGGGTTGTTTGATTTTATGTTTGGATGTGCACAAACAAAGAAATTGTTGCATTTTTGAAAAAATAAAGAAATAGGGCCACCCTCTCCATGCTTTCTGGCCAGAATAACCATAAAGCTCATATTGAAAGTGTCCTAAACATACTGATATTTTCAGAGTAATATTTTTTTTATAAAGTGTTTAGGTTCCTCACAGAAGGGTTTATCTAGGAATGTAACATTAGCCAGACCAGATCTTGCCTCCTGCAGTAATGCATGCCTGATGCTTCAGAGGTAGGCAAACATCCCCTTTAATGCTGTTTGCTGCATGCAATCTTCTCTACAGTTTGATACTTTGTCAGACTTTGCAGGCCCTTATTTCTGCTTACTGTTGGCTGGAAGGATCTAGTGGTAGCAGATTCATCACTTTTATCAACAGCTGTGGTTCTGAGGTCTAAAATCATTTTTAATATAACTCTATGGACTACATGGCTGGAGATATACCAGGGAAGAATTTGGCCTTGAATTCATAATGGGGGAGCCACACTGACATTGTCCTTTTTGGTATGCTCATCAATGAGGATTTGCTGCTCTATTTTTTTTGCTGTCCTCTTCTCAGTCTAATACTTTTTTCCAAAGATACTTGTATCCTCATTATAGGGTGAATCAGATAGCTCATAAAGTTTGCAGTGCCCTGCTGGTTACTAGTGACTACGATGGCAACTTTTGTAACATTAATTATGATGCATTTTTACAATACCACTGATGGAAACACCCTGTCCCAACTCTAATATTAGAGCCCTGGAGGTGTCACTGTAGGTCATGTGTTAATTAAGCTGAAAGATGGGCATCGCCACCCATTAGGGGAGCAGGTAATTTACACTTATAAATGCTATATTTATTTTATTTTCCCATGATAGTTTGTTCCAGTATAAAGAAAACAACAAACCCCTCCCATGTCCTGTTTAATAGAAAACTTGAATTTTCTTCCTAGGCAATATTAATGGGAGGAAAAACGCCTCTCACAGTTAATATCACCTTCCAAATAAGGCTGTTTCTAACAATGGCAGTGGTGACTTGAGTGTGAGCAAAACTATATCCGGCAATCAGTTGGCTCAGCTTGACTCAAATACTACAAACTGGGTGGGCCTAATTCAGTGTTGTCCTGAAACTTGTGAAGTCATTTAGATCAGTCTAACGTGAGTGTAAAATACAGTTATCAGTGTAGGCTGCACCCATTTTAGCCTTTCTGTGGACATTTCATGCATCCTTAGCTAGAGAGTTATAGTAGTCTAATTCAGTGGCTCTTAACCTTTCCAAGCTACTGTACTCCTTTCAGGAGTCTAATTTGTCTTGCATACCCCCAGGTTACACCTCACTTCAAAACTACTTGCTTACAAAATCAGGTGTAAAAGTGCCACAGTACATTACTGAGAAAAATGCTTATTTTCTTTTTTTTACCATAGAATTATAAAATAAATCAATTTGAATAAAAACATTCTATTTTTCAGTGTATACTATATAGAGCAGTATAAACAAGTAATTGTCTGTATGAAATTTTAGTTTGTACTGACTTTGCTAGTACTTTTTATGTAACCTGTTGTAAAACTAGGCAGATATCTAGATGAGTTGAGGTACCCCCTGGAAGACCTCTGCATACCCCCAGAGGTACATATACTCTTGGTTGAGAACCACTGGTCTAACTCAGAGATGATGAAAGTTAAAGAACCACTCACATTGACTACATTCTCACCCAAGAGTAAGGGGAACAATTTTGTTGCCAAATTAAAATGCAGAAAACATCTTAACAACTGCTCTATATAATAGTACTAATGACTGAAGATGACTCAAAGGCTTCTCAGAATCTTTATTTCTATGGTCGTATTCCCCCAGATCACAGGGGATAACCTACTGGCAATTTCTTCTAAGTGGTTCCTACTAAGCCTAATCTTGGTTTACAGTTGGGCCACCAGCTGCTCGTCCATCTGCAGATAGTGAGACACATTGCTGATGATGGAAGCTGCATCAGTGGAGATATACAGTTGGAGTAATATTCTCATTAAGGGCACTTGAATCTGTGTAATCTTACCTTGCAGTATTATAGATGTGGTGGGAGAAGGGATAGAGTATTGAGCCAGGCAGGCTTCTATTAAGAGTGACTTTGCTAACAAAGACTGTGCACTCACCACAGCCCTCTGTGACTTCTCTACTAGAAATGAGTGGTTCCGGCAAAGGGCAGACAGACCCATTCACTCCTGCAGGATCTCATGCATGTCATTAACGCTGTATGATCTACAGCATGAAATGCCTCAGCAAGGTTGAAGAGGATGGATGCAGAGGCGGATTTTGTCTCCTAAGCCAGGAGCAGGTCACCTCAGTTCTAGCTTTCCCCATCCTAGCCAGAGCAATGGTTTTTGCTGCGTCTCACGGGGCATGCTGACCTTTCCTTGTAAGCCGAAGGCTTCATACCACTTACAACTCATCAGCTACTTTACCTTTCTGTGGTGTCATGGTGACTAATATCACCTGCGCCCCGACGCTCTCAGGAAAACCACACGGCTGAGGCTATCCTACGGGCCACTCAGCACCACTAGGTGAGGAGCAGGCACCAACTACCTCCCCGCGGAGAGCCGGCTCCGGGGAGTGGGTGTGGAGGGGGCACCCTGCTGGGGAGGGGGGTTGCCTGCTGTGAGGGGCAGCACCCTGTCGGGAAGGGGGCTCGAGCCGGCTCTCCGCGGGCTGTAGTGGGCGGGGTTAACCCAGCTCTGCAACAAAAAGACTTTACACAGGAGCCGGTGGCTACCATGAAGGGATCCAATCACCCTCTGCCGGGCGGACCAGCCCTTTCCTACTGTGCTCCGGACTGGAGTCTAGACTGCGCATGCTCTAATCGTCTCCAGTCGCTCAGTTCAGGCACCTTCACCCACCGCTTCGTTATTGATGCTACGCATGCGTCGCCGTCCAGCCGTTCTCCTCTTCCTTTTGATGCAGCACTGCACATGCGTCCTTCCATTCGTCCGTAAAACACTGTGAGAGTTACGCATGCGCTAATGCTGACATCGCCACGGCGTTGAAGTAAGCATGCGCTGATATTTCGGGCTTCCTCCCTTTGCTGCAACTATTACGCATGCGCTGCCTCTCTTCGGCTGGCCCCGCCCTCTTATTATACGTATCACGCATGCGCTTCCTTCTCGTCCGCTTCTGTGCATGCGCCATGTTACCCCTCCCCCTTCTAGGGGGAGCAGAGGGGGGTGACGTCAGGGCGCGGCGGCCATTACACGGAGGGGAGTGAAGAACGAGTGAGCGCTAGAACCGGTGCGGGGAGCCGGACTCTAGCCGTGGGAGCTGTTAGCGTCTGCCGCCGCCACCGCGCCTCCCGTGTGTCCCGTGAGGCCGCGGCCGCTGCTTGGTGCGGATCGTAGGGGGCGGCGTGGCAGAGCCGAGCGGCAGCGGCAGGAGCCGGTGAGGAGAGCGGGCGCGCGGCATGGAGGAGAAGGTCTTCACCAAGGAGCTCGACCAGTGGGTGGAGCAGCTCAACGAGTGCAAGCAGCTGTCCGAGGGGCAGGTGAAGAGCCTCTGCGAGAAGGTAAGTGGGGCTGGGAGGCAGGGAAGAGCGAGCAATACTCTGCGGTGAGGCGAGACCTGGGAAAGGGAGTCTGGGCTGGGGGCGCGAAGCGGAGGAGGCGCTTCTGACAGGGTGGGGGCTGGGGAAGGGCTTGTGGGAGGGGAGCGGGGTTGGTCTCTCCGAGGGGCAGCTGCGGGAGTAGGGCAGGGCAGAGCCGGGGGGCTCCGTGGATGAGTCTCCTCGGGCGGGGCCGATTTTTTCCTAGCGCCGCTGCGGCTGCCTGAAGCTGTCTCGCCCCGCGGGAATAGCGGGTCCTAGAGCTCCGAGGCGGGGGTATCCTCCCCCCGGGCAGTTCTGCGCCCCCTGTCGCTCCGCTCGGAGACTGAATCCTCCTCCTGCTTTTCACTGCCTCCTAAAATGGCGCCTCTCGCAGGGATTCTCCGGGGCGAAGAGACCCTTGGGCACATCAGCCATCCTCGGCGATGAGGGTATTTCGCTCGCGGTGTCACCAGCTAGTTCCTCTTCCCGGGTCCGTGCTAGCCGGACGAAGGCAAATCCATAAAGCAACACGTTGCACGTCGTCCAAACGCTAATCCTCTTTTCTCTAATGCCCCAGCCCCACTTTCCATTCTTAAAACAATGTTCGAAGTATCGTTGGAATTGCTCAGTTGTGTGAGCAGAATATGGGGGTGTTGTGGCCACAAATTTGTATCTTCTGTGTTACCATGCTAATCGCCAACCCATTCTGTAACTGTTGGCATATTGGAGCACTTGGGAACAAGATGCTAGTCCCCTTGGGACAGTTAATACATGTTAGTTTTTCTTGTAACAGTCCACCAAAATAGCAGGAATTAAAGTGAAGTGAAAATTTAATTTTAAGGTGGTAATGTAACTGTTCCCATCCCCCCAGCCCCCAACAAGTAATTTGGATTTGGGATTTTCTGACTCCTTCATTGCATTCATGTTTTTTTAACTTCATGATGTGTTTGGAATGGCCTTTAAAATGTAGTTGGGAATTAGATTAATTTGAGGTATTGGTTTCTCTTTGTAGGAGTTTCTAAATTTTGCCTGAAGTAAACTTAAGAAGTAACAAACTTCATGTTATGCAACTATGTGGAGTTGTTATGGGTGTTGAGGATTGAATGTTATAATCTGTTTTGGGAGTCATTCTTATGCTCACGGATTTCATCAGTTTAGAGAAGCTGTGCAAACCTTTATGTAGAGAATACTCTAGAGTGTGTGTGCGTGTGTGTGGAAAAAAAAAAGTTGGACAGGTACACTTTCATGACAGTTTTGCAAAGCTGTTGCAGAGGATGTATAATCTCTTGCTTTTTGTTTCCCCTTCAACATGTGCTTTAATGCCAGAAGGTGAAAAACTTATGCTAGAGCAATTATTTTGTTTTTTCTTAAACTAGTCTATTTGCAGTGCAGTGGCTTTCTGACATGTGACCAAAGTCTTATATGTGTGTGAATAGGTAATTCGTTCTAGGTCAATGGAAATGTGCACCATGGTAAGATCACTTGGAGCAATGAATGGTGCGGCATTCTCGTTTCTGGGTTTTAGAAACAATTTTTATGCAGGTCACAATACACTCTCCTTTAATACGAACCTGTCTTTCACAAATGGCATTCTAATTTTGAATACCAATCAAGTTATGTTGACTTTTCAGTTATAAGTTTTTATGGCTTAGCATAAGGGTGTGCATATAATTCTAGTGTGGGGAAATATTTGGGGAGTGTTTGAGGGAATTCAGGTTGCAGAGTTTGAGACATCGCTGATGTACACCTGCTGTAAATACTTTCACTTTATCCCTAATACTGAAGAGCCTGATTTGTCATTGTCTGTCATCACTACAGTGTGTTGTTGGAATCTGCTTCTTTCCACAGGGTTCTTTGTAATCTTGATAGTCACTGAAAAGTATTTTAATAGACAAGTGCACATTAATGCACTGAGTGCAAACTTTACAACTGTGAAGTATTCCAACACTTCAGTTTTGTTCAAATTATGGTGAACATTTAATTCTCTAAATTGTAATGTTTCAAATAGGTAATAAGACATAAGTGCAAAAATTTTGTCATATGCTTGAACACAATATACTCACCTTTTTCTTAAATTACTCTTCCAAATTATATGTAAAGTGGTATCCTAGTAAGTGAGGTGATGTCTATACATATACCTTAATAATTGTTAAAATAATTAATAATGCTTTACAAATACACAAGACTAGTTCCCTGCCACAATGAGCTTGCAATTAAATTAAACACAATGACAATTTATTACGCTTGGTGGGCATGTGGGGAATCTGAACACTGTTAGGAAGGATGTTTGGGAAAGGAGACTTAAGGAAAGCAGCTTGGTTGAGGCAAGGAGAGAAAACAAAGACTGGGAAGGGAATTGACTCAGCATTGCAGTTTCTGAGTTTAGACATCTTACTATCAAATGGAATCCACATCCCTGAGTGAAATGCCCAGGCTTCCCTGTATGATGCATGGGAAGAGCTAGGTGCCTAAGAATGGAATCCATAGAAGCCAGCAAGTTGAGCATAGAAAATGCCATGGGGTTGTGTGTATGGCATGAGTTCCACTCCTCAAAGGGAGTTAGGTGCCTAACTCCATTTGGGGTTAACAGCCATGAACACTTTCCTGGAGTTAAAGAACCTAAACCAGGGATGGGCAAACTATGGCCCACTGGCTGGATCCGGCCCACCAGCTGTCGTAATCCGGTCCTTAAACTCCCACTGGGGAGCAGGGTCTGGGGCTTGCCGTTCTCTGGCACTCCAGTCAGGGAGCAGGGTTGGGGGCCACTCTGTGCGGCTCCCAGAAGCAATGGCTTGTCTCCCCTCTGGTTCCTATGCTTAGGGGCAGCCAAGGGACTCTGCTCTGCATGCTGAACCTGCGGAAGGGCCGGTGTGCAGCAGAGCCACCTGGCCGTGCCTCTGTGTAGGAGCCGGAGGGTGGACATGCTGCTGCTTCCGGAAGCTGCTTTTGAGGTAGGGGCAGGCTCTGGGCAGCACATCTGAGCCAGTGTCCCAGTCCCCTGCCTCAGCTCTGATACCCCTCCCACCCTCCAAACCCCTCAGTCCCACCGCGGAGCACCCTCCTATACCCCAAACCCCCCAGCCCCACCCCAGAGCCCACATTCCCAGCCAGAGCCCCTACTCCCTCCCACACCCCAACCCCAATTTCGTGAGCATTCATGGCTCACCATACATTTTCCAACCCAGATATAGCCCTTGGGCCAAAAAGTTTGCCCATTCGTGCCCTAAGACCTTTCTTGCCTCCTCCCCCCAAAAAACACAGACTGAAGAGGAGATGGTAGTGCCCCCTTATAACCTTTAGTCCGGTGGTTAGCACAGTCACATGTGGTAGACATGGGTTCAGATCTCCTCCCCATCTGATGTGGAGCAGAGATTTGAACCCGTCTCCCACCTCTCAGCAGAATGCCCTAGCCACTGGGCTAAGTGGTATTCTGGGGTTGGTATTTCAGTATCTCCCATTGAAGTTGTTTCACTATATATAAATTAAATATTAATTGGGCTGGAGAGAGTGAAAATGACTATAGTCCAGTGGGTAGGCCATTCTCCTGTTGCCTGGGAGATGTTGGTTCAAATCCATGCTGCAAATCAGAGGAAGGAATTGAACCCAGATCTCCTGCATCCTGGCAGAGTGCTATAAGCACTTGTCTTTAAGGTGTAGAACTGATAAATGAAATTGTTTTTAATTTATTAATGTAACTTCTGTTCACCATCCACACTACACTTGCCTACACTGTAACTTCTGTTCCATATTGTTATTCAAACCCCATTTTAAAACACTCACTCCATTTTGTAAAAGCTTCCTCCAACCTTCATTTTTCCAAACCCTGCTGTAATCTTATTAGTTTAGTTTAGATGTGTAAATGAGGTATGTGTGGATGACGGAATCAACCTCCAGCCCCAGCCTGTCCTGATGAGATAAAGTTCAAATACCAATGGCTGAAGACCTAGACAACAGCCCTAAACAAAGTAAGAAGCATCCACCCTAAAAAGAAAAGGACAACAGAAGAAAGATCAAAGCCAGGTTCAAGGCTGAAAGTCACGCCTGCAATTGATGGGTGATCAATCCAAACCCAGAGGCAGTGTGACACAGCAAAACCTATAGACTTTGAATCCAAACTAAAAGCCTATAAAAAAGAAGGGTGAGATGAGAGACTCTGGGTAACATTCTGCTGCCAACATGGTAGGACATCAGTGCCTGCCCAACAGAAATCCAGCTTGTCCTTGTGCCCGGCTTTCCTGGCCAGTTAGCCGCCACAAGCTACGAACCCAAGCTACAAAATCAGCATGAACTTAAGCTATCTTCAGGACTGGTAACTATGCAGCAGCTGCAGAACATCTGGTGTGTGTGTGTGTGTGTGTGTGTGTGTGTATTAGGTATAATGTGTGTGTATAAGAATTAAGATATTAGTTATTAGTCATAAATCAAATTATCATAATAAATGTGGTATCTTTGTCTTGCCCCCTGAAAAGATCCTGTGTAGTTTTGTATGTACAACAAAGGTTATGTGGGCTGGACACCATTATATTCCTGTGGGGTTCTGTATGGGGCCTGATCCAGTAGATGTGCTTTAAGGTTAATTCTAATAATGCCTACTGGATTTGGCCCTTCAGGGAAGGTAGTGGTGGGGGAACACCTTTTAAGATCCTGCTGGGACTTAAGCATGAGAGAGGCATCTGGAGTCAGGATGGAGGCAGTATTGCCATGATTGCTGGCAGATTTTTAAGTGCCGCTGGAACTTCATAAAAAGAAACCTATGTACGTATGGCATTAGGTGGCAGCTGCTGAATGGATGTTTGTAGGATCTGAATTGTGGACGTAGATGACTAAAGTGGCAGTTAGATGCATTACTTCCTTTGTGGATCTTTCCCTCAGGACTTATGTATAATGGTGATGAGCACTGCAGAAGTACGTCTTATACAGCTGGTAGGAAAGATGACCTAAACTGAACCATTTTTGATAGAGAGAAGGGAAGTTGAAACACTCATAAGGTGAGAGAAGCAGTTTTTTAGCAGTAAGGGTAGATTGAAACAATGAGACCTTTTAGCCACAATGAAGAAGGAAATAAATGTAAAAAGTTGTTCTGAGATTGTGAAGATGAGGGAATTGTCAGTGGGCAAGATGAGAGGTAGTAGAAAGAAATAAGTTTGGCATAAATGGTAGTCAGACTTCAAGGGTGAGATAACAGAAATGAGAGTAGATAGGTAACGGGAGTGGCCAGAGAAGGGGACATAGTTGATCCTCTGGCATGAATCTGCTTCAACTTGTAAAAATATATATACCCCCACTGAAACTGACAGTCCCTTGCACATCTATAAAATTAGCTTAATACACAAACTTCAACTAAAATAACTAAATTGGTTTAAAGTCGCACCTTTTGTTGTTTAGGTGCAGCTCTGTGAGATTGCTTAATTTGGAATAAATATCCTATTTTGATCTAGCAGGAGGAATTTTGTTGTACAGACTTAAGGCTTGTCTTCATAGTGAGGCAGTGCACACCAGAATGGTCTAAATTATAGAGTGCTTTAATGTGTGTGTTGCATTCTAACTGTTCCGTGTAGACCTGCTGACATGCTCAAAAAGGTACTTAATATATTTTGATGTAGTCCCATTGGAAACAGTACTGTGTATGCACTATGAGTCTTTTTTTAGAGTGCATCAACAGGGCCTACATGAGACAGAATTCTTCCATCCACCTCCTAGCATGACGGGGTTTGGTTGGCTTAACTATGTTGCTCAGTGGTGTGGATTTTCCCTATGTCTGAGTGATTTAGCTGGGTCTATCCAATTTTTTAGTGTAGACCAGGCCTTACTGACTCTAAAGGGAGTTTCAGTGAGAGATTGAAGTGGAAATGAAGCTTCCTGGTGATTCCAAGACATGAATAGAAGGCTGGAGAAGGAGAGAATAATTGAAAATTGAATGGGATTAAGGGTGGGTTTATTAACAAAATAGGATACTTGAAAGTCAGAGTTGAATTAAATAATAGTTGTGCCTTTTAAAGGGGAGTAGCAGTATTGAATATACATTGTTTTACAGACTTTAAGTGCTGTGATAAGAAAAATCAATTTATGGACAAAATATACAAGAATCCTTTAACTTTTGTCTGATAAGGATTATCAGACCTTGAATTCTGCCATTCAAGAAGCCTGGGTTGTGTGTATTGTAAATTGGAGCTAGTGGAATAGTAATAAGCCTAAGGGTTCTGCTCTGTTTCCTTCTTCAACTCTCCTGGTTAAGAATACACATTGTTTGCATTATTCCATGCTGTAATATAATGACTCTAATCTAGTTGCTCCATTAATATACCACCTTGTCGTATTGTGCCTGGTCACATAGTGAATGGTGACTATGCTATAACTTGGCAAAATGTCCACTGGATGTATGAAAGAAATAACTCCTTGAAGTACTAGTTTTCTAAATTTTTATTTTTTCAAATTAAAAATAAAACTACAGTCATGAATGGTGATTAGATGTTTTTTGAATAGTTGATATTTATTCTAAGATGAATGGCTTCTTAGGGTATGGCTACACTTGCAGCTGTACAGCGCTGCCGCAGGAGCGCTCCCGCGGCAGTGATTTGAAGTGCAAGTGTGGTCGCAGCGCTTCAGGTACTCCACCTCTCCGTGGGGATTAGCTTGCAACGCTTGGAGCCACGCTCCCAGCGCTGGGGCACTGTTTACACTGGCGCTTTGCAACACTGTAACTTGCTGCATTCAGGGGTGTGCATTTTCACACCCCTGAGCGAGACAGTTGCAGCGCTGTAAAGCGCTAGTGTAGCCAAGGCCTTAGTGTATAACTGATGCATCTTACAGGTGTTGCTTTGCTTATGTGTTCCATTTATTAAAAATATAATAAAACTTGGCACATCACTTAAACCATAGCTTGTTGCTATTTGGTAGCCACGCTTCGAATGTTAATTTTGATAACATTGCATTGTGTGAAGATTCCTTAATGAGTGTTTATAAATTGAGGGCAGTATAAATCCCTCATGATCAGGTATAGACCAGCTCTTAATGTGAGTATGCAAGGAAGGGGAAAGCAAGGCATAAACTCTAAGTTCTGGAACATGGGCTGCTTTTCATACTCCTTGGTGTTCACAGTGCATTACTGGGAGAAGGAGCAATGATCTAGTTGCCCTCTGGCCTGTCTGCAAACGAAGTATGCTGAAAAGAGATGTAGCAGGGGAGTGTTGTGTAGTTTCAGGAGCTCAGATGCCACCTTACAGATGCATTAAGGGCTGAATTATGATATCATAGTTTTTAGAAACTCCAGTCAGTGTCCTGTTTATACAACTAGCACAAAATAAATGTTGATACAGTCCCTGCCCTGGAGATTGTACAATCTATAATTGGGCCACTCTTTTTAGACTTGATTTTTAAGGGGGGGAGAAATCCATTACTATGTAAGAAAATTTTTTCTTAAAGCTGCAACTGCTTTGTTCTACCTCTGTATATCTGTTGCTAGCAAAATTAACTAGTAATGAATTGGTGCAGTTAAACCAGTATTGAACATGGATTAACTGCAGGGGTGGCAAGAGCAAACGCATTCAGCACTCTGCCAGAAACTTTGGTCAAAACCTGCTCTTTCCATAGTTTAGGAAACAGTGGGACATTCTGTCCTTAGCTACACTTGTATTTAACCCATGTTCAGCACTTGTCAACAATAGGTAACTTTCCTAGTGTAAACAGGTTTATAAAGCTGTACAAACTCAATTGACATTCTTTTGTAATTAATGGCATAATTTACTTGTTATTACAGACTTTTTCATTGTCAGCTCTTCATAGCAATCTAAACTTGAAACCTGATTTGTACTTGTAATTTAGTTTCTGAGACTATTTTTACGATTGAGAACAAATTTAACAAGCAGGTAATTTAGGCCCATTGTAGACCTCTGAACTTGACTACCCATTCAGCTTAAATTAAAGTGGTGCTGCTGTAGGTTGAAAGCATGATCTCTGACAGCAAAGCTTGCTTATGGATTCTGAGGGCTAATTCAGTTTGATACAAAATTTGTGGCCTGGCATTATGTATCTTAACTTCATGCAAAACTGTTCAAATAGTTTATAACAGTGCCCGAGAGCTCTGTAAAAATGAGCTTGCTTTGTTTGAACTTGCTGCAAACAGCTGGAAAGCTGCACTAAAGGGGCAGCTGGGGATTCCTTGGTGTAGTGCAGGGGTGGGAAAACTTTTTGGCCCGAGGGCCACATCTGGGTATGGAAATTGTATGTCAGGCCATGAATGCTCACAAAATTGGGCGTTAGTGTGCAGGAGGGGGCTCCAGCTCCGGCTAGGGGTGGTGTCTTGGGGGTGGGCTGGGGATGAGGGTTGGGAGTACAGGAGAGTGCTCCAGGCTGGGACTGAGGGGTTCAGAGGGTGGGAGGGGGATCAGGGCTGGGGCAGTGGGTTGGGGCATAGGAAGGGGTCGGGGTGCAGGATCTAGGTGTCGCTTACCTCAACCAGCTTCTGGAAGCTGTAGCATGTTCCCCCTCCAGCTCCTATATGGAGGTGTGGCTAGGCGGCTCTGCATGCTGCCCTGTCTGCAGGACCCTGCTCTGCAGCTTCCATTGGCTGGGAACCTGTTGGCAGGGGTGGTGCTTGAGGTAGGGGCAGCATGCAGAGCCCCCTGGCTGCCCCTATGCATTGGAATTGGAGGGGGGACATGCCGCTGCTTCGGGAGCCACGGCACACACACTGTGGCAGGCGCACGCGGAGTGGGGCAAGCCCACAACCCAGGCCAGATTAAAACATCTGAAGGGCTGGATGTGGCCCCCGGACAATAGTTTGTCCACCCCTAGTGTAGCGAAACTCAAGAGTTAGAGGAAGTCATATAGCCAGCTTTACATTCTTGCCCTTCTTGTGGGGTTCATTACAAGAACATACCTTGAGCTGTATGGAAGCTTGGGGGAGTCTGTTTAGCCATTCCAAGAGAAATGGAAAAGGTGATTGAGCACCATCTTTGCCTCGGCCCCCTTGAGCTTGGTGTAGTTGAGGAGTGAGTCATTGATGTGGAGGTTATATTGTCACAGTTTACACCTTTAAAGAATTGTTGGTGCTTTGTGGAAAACTTTTGATAACTTTCTAACTAAAAATGTCCTGTTCTGCTCTCGCTGGTGAGTCCTCAGATGGACTACAAGAACTCCCCTCTTAATGTCCTCTCAATGTTGTTTTGATGTTATGTCCCTGATCCATTACAGAACTTGCTCCTTTAAAGTTGTGCAATGCTCCCCTCTAATGTTTGGCCGCCTGCTTTGTCCCCTAGCTAGCAGCCCCACATCAGCTCCCCTATACCTCGCCCCCCCCCCCCAAGCATCTGCTGCCCGTCAGTGGATTCCCTGGAACATCGCCTTCCCCCCTGCTTTTCCCACCTCCTTCCCACAGCAATCAGCTGTCTTGCGGTGTTCAAGAGGCTGGATGGATGGGGAAGGACATGTGCTGTGTCCTTGCCCCTCCACCCCAGTGTAGGGGAGCTGATGGGGTGGGGGGGGGGAGGCGGGGCGGGGCTGCCAGCCTGTTTAATACATGTATTAAATTGCTTGTTTAAAATGTATATAATGCCTTTTTGTCAAACCAAAAAAAATTTCTCTGGCACTTAACCCCTCCATTTACATTAATTCTTATGGGAAATTGGATCCACTTAACATTGTTTTGCTTAAAGTCACATTTTTCAGGAACATAACTACAACGTTAAATGAGGAGTTACTGTACTGTATCAGTGAGTCCAGTTCTGGATGCCTGCCTTTAAGAAAGATCTGGACAAATTGGCAAGAGTCCAGAGGAGAGTGTGCAGCCAAAAAAAAAAAAAAAGTTTAGGAAACCTGATGTGTGAGGACAAGTTTAAAAAAAGTGGGCATGTTTAGTCTTGGGAAAATAAGCCAATAGCGGGGGGGAACCTGATAATTATTAAAATATTGTAAAGGCTGTTATAAAGAAGACGATGATCATGTTTTCCATGTCTGCTGAAGGTAGGACTGTCATAACCTAGTCCCAGATTTGGACCTTAGCGTCCAAAATATGGGGGTTAGCATGAAAACCTCCAAGCTTAGTTACTAGCTTCGACCTAGTAAAGCTACCACCACCCAAAAAATTAAGAGTGTTTTGGGGCACTCTGGTCCCCCCAGAAACCTTCCCTGGGGACCCCAAGACCCAAATCCCTTGAGTCTCACAAGAAAGGGAAATAAACCTTTTCCCTTCCCCCCTCCAGGTGTTCCTGGAGAGATACACAGAAGTAAGCTCCTTGAATCTAAACAGAGGGATTCCACCCTCTCTATTTCCAGTCCTGGAAACAGAAGTACTTCCCTCTTCACTCAGAGGGTATGCAAAGTCAGGCTAGTAAATCTAACACACACAGATTTTCCCCTGACTTCTTCCTCCCACCAATTCCCTGGTGAGCACAGACTCAATTCCCTGGAGTTCCCCACTAAAGAAAAACTTCAACAGGTCTTAAAAAGAAAGCTTTATGTAAAAAGAAAAAAAAATACATAAAAATGGTCTCTCTGTATTAAGGTGACAAATACAGGGTCAATTACTTAAAAGAAATATGAATAAACAGCCTTATTCCAAAAGAATACAATTCAAAACACTCCAGCAACTACAGACCTGTAAACAC
Source organism: Gopherus evgoodei (assembly GCF_007399415.2). Taxonomy (NCBI): domain Eukaryota; kingdom Metazoa; phylum Chordata; order Testudines; family Testudinidae; genus Gopherus; species Gopherus evgoodei. Next base: position 12,743,529 of record NC_044329.1, read on the forward strand.
AAAAAAAACCCATATAAATCACTATCTGATCTTTGTACTCACAACTTGGAAACAGAAGATTAGAAAGCAGGAAACAGAAATCCTCTCATAGCCGAGAGAGAGCCAGATTCAAGACCAAGAACAAAGGACTCACACATAAACTTCCCTCCACCCAGATTTGAAAAAGTCTTGTTTCCTGATTGGTCCTCTGGTCAGGTGTTTCAGGTTACTTCTTTCCAGGTGAAAGAGACATTAACCCTTAGCTATCTGTTTATGACAAGGACAAATAATCTGCAGCAAGGGAGACTGAAGGTAGATGCTAGGAAAAGCTTTCTAATTATAAGGGTAGTGAAGATCTGGAATAATATTCCAAGTTAGATTATGGTATTCCTCTCATTGGGAGTTTTAAGAACTGGTTGGACAAATATCTGTTGGAGGTGGTCTTGGTCCTGCCTCAGTGCAGGGACTGAATTTGATGACTTCTCAAGATCCCATCCAGTTCTGTATTTCTATGATCGTTTTCATTAAAAAGTGTTCAATCTTTTCACTCTCTTTAAAGTAATCCTAGTTTTTATGAAAAGTGCTGGTTGCTAATGTAATGCTGAAATCTATATCCACAGAACAGGTATGTGACAGCCAGTGGTAGTGTTGGCTTACCCACAATGTCCTTGCCATGTACTTCAAACCTGATCTTCGATGCGAATCATTGAGTTTCAGTCCTGCCTGTTAAATGCTTGAACTACCAATTCCAGTGGCCATAAAATCAGTGTTCTGCTGAGAATTAATGTTAGAGCTCATCTACATACGACAGTTGCACTGGTTTTAACTAATTAAGTCATACCTTTAGTTAATTGTGTGGAAATGCTTATTCTGATTTTACTTAAAGTGAATTAGGAAGTAGTTTAAGATAAATAAATATACGCTATTTTAAACTGAAAAAAGCATCCATGTAGAGGTTTGCAGTGATTTAACTAAATGTTTAAAAACTGACTTAAGTTGAAGCAATACAACTCTTGCATATAGACAAGACCTGAATAGTTGGCTTCATGTGCTACTAATCTGTTTTTGAATCAGTCATCTAAGGATGAAGGTTTGTTTACTTAATTACCTGAGCCATCCATTTCATCGTGACTCTTGTGTTAAAATTTCATAAACTTGAGTTCAAGAGTAGGGAAAATAGCATGACCTTTGTTTCAGAGGAGCCTGTACTATTCATGACATTTCCGGACAGGTCAGCTGTTGGTGTTAAGTGAAACGTGATTTCCTCCCAAGTCTTTAATTTAGTCTAGTACCTAAAGTGAATCATTTTAGCCAAATAATAATTTGTTTTTCTGGTTTTGTGGGTAAGGGTGGAGACAGAAATACATTAAAACTGTAGGTATTTGCAACCTTGACAAACCTATTGCTTTGAGTTAAAAATCAGGGATGGAGAGTGTTCTGGCAGAATTGAGCTTAAAAGCACTGTAGAACCTTTTTTTTTTTTTTTCTTTTTTTTTTTTTCCTTCACAGGAAGAATTTCTTCCAAAGTATGAGTAGTGAAAAATGAATTGCTTATCTGTGTTGTATCATGGAGTGTATGAGCTTGATTTTTTTCCAGTTAACTTCCTTATGAATGTTTGATCTTGCTGCTATCAGTGCAGTCAAATTGGTTTAGTCGCTCCCTCTGGCACTCAGGCAAATAGCAATCTGTAGATAACGAAGTGTTTGTATCCTTTAAGATTGAGCATTGCTGCCCACTTCAGGCAGCTCTATATTTTGTTACCGTGTCTACAGTTGGAATGGTCAGCCCCAGTTAAAGCTTTTGCACTTTAGTAATGGTTCAGTTTACCCACTTCTAAAGTTAATCTACTATCCATATGCTTTTTGCACCTTTTGTTTTTGCTTTCACCCTAACACACACAACTTTAGTTTTATTAACTGTTTTGATCCTCTTCAGCACCTTTCTCCAGTCCCCAGCAATCATTAAAAGAAAGGGCAGCAAGTATACTCTGTGGCTGTACTATGTGTCCATAGCACATGTATTGAAGGACCAGGCATCCGTTGTTTCATTGAACCCTAAGTATTCACCATAACTGGAACTGAGAACATCCGGAAGTGCAGGAAGCTCACAAAATGGAGAGGCCAGGACAGTGTATTTTCAGCTCAAAGTAATAGCCTGGCCAAACAAGGCTTATTGCTATTCCTCCATCTGGATGAGAATCTACTTCCCACCTAAAAGCTGAAGTATGAACTGAAAGGCAAAAGTAAATTTAAGCTGAGTCAGATAACCCCCAGGGAAGAGTCTTATCTCTTGATCTGACTCCTGCACATACCCACAACTTTCTCATCAGCAGTTTCTAAAGTTCAACATAGGTCAAAATTGGCTTGTTAGCCTTTTCTGCCATTCAGCCTAACATCTGCCTTCTAAGAATATCATAGAATTGCAGTTCTTTTGACTACATAATAAATACCTGAGTCAGTTAAAAGATCCTCACAGCTTTTAAAATCATCCTGATCCAAACTTCCTCTTCTCCTAGCCCCATGCTGAAACATACAAATAGGGAATCTTTGCACACAAAGAAGAGAAATAATGTCCATCAGTGAATGGCCTTGCTTGGTATTGTGGTCTTGTACCAGGACCTGAACCTGTGAGCCAATCCCATTCAGTTGATCAATCTGGCCGTAGTCATATCCTGTGTAGCAGATCTAGAGGAGGAAGTTGGGGGAATGGGTGGTGTCTTCAGAATGGTCAGAGCATCCTCTTTCCTGGTGACTGAAAACAGCACACTATAGAAGAGATGTTACTGCTGAAACCAGTCTCCATCTTGCAAGACATGCCAGTTCAACATGCTGGGGCATCCATGGGAGCAAAAGCAGCTCAAAGATTTGGTCTCCTAAGGAGAAAAAAAGATTCATATGCTAAACTGCTACACATGGGACAGACCTACAGAGGAAATATCTTATTAATACTCAATGTATGCAGCTTGGGGTTTGTGCTCACATAAATACCTCCTGAGTTCTATGCAAAGATTGGTTATGCATGTTGACTTGAAATCAGGTCGGTTGGGGATTTAAGAGGCTGTGATCTATTCAGAATAAGATGTTGGATGTTAAGTTTTATATAAAATGATCTGCATACGGGCTCCTAGTTGGTATTTCTGTTACCTGTTGGTTCTTGGTAGTGTACACTACGCTGTACGTGGTTTTGTTTTTTAGGTTTTCTACATCTACAAAATTCAGAGTAGTTCCTGCATTATTCTGTTTCATATTTGTGTTATGCATTTAAGTCCTCAAGTTTCTCTGAGCAGGTATTCTATTTTGCCTGCAATGTTTGAGCTACACACCCCAAATTGTGATATTACAAATGATCAAATGTATTGGCTAGGAACTTCAGACTTCTGACTGGAAAACCACGAAAGGACCTGAAGGAAATACAGGAATGATTGAAAAATGATTGTGCCTGACTGGAGCACTCTGGCAGTGCAAAAAGTCTGAAAAACAGCTGAGTATAGGGGAATTCTCAGATACAGAGGAGCTCTGCTGGAGTTAGGCTGGTATACACCTATGTCAAACTCACATGAGCCCCAGGATAGGGAGCTGGTAAATAGGGCAAAGCTGGAATGCAGTTTGCCCCAGCTGATGTATTTTAGAGGAGCTCCTGGGTGTCTTGGATTTTGGCAGGGCTATATCTGCTGAAGATCTACTCTGAGAATCAGGGAGCTGTAAGAAATGAATGCCAGTATGTGTACATACACATGATCCTTCCACACCCATCTCTGTTGCATCAAGCAGAAATTCTGTGCACCAAAGAATCTGAGCCACAACTTATGAGTTTCACTTAGCAGGAGTATCTGCTTTTTAATAGCAGTGGCAGGTGCAGTTGACCCATCTTCTATACTTAAAACCAAATTGACGATTGGTAATAAATGGTTACTGAAGGTTAGTAGACTAATAATTTGCTCCATGCTTTAAAAAGATGACCTCCAGCAAAATATTTGAACTGTATATTTAAAATGATTGTTTTTTGCAGAAATGTGCTCTGAATTCAAAAGCAAATCTACAGAATAGTACTTTAGATTTTTGTCTTCTTCCTAGGTACTGGGATCTCATTACAAACTGTATAGGGTGGGATGAGCAATAATCCAATAATATATTCTTTAAAAAAAATACCATTTTAAATTTTCCTCTAATACTTGTACTACAGCATGTTGCAAACCAAATTCCTATTCCTGACTAAACCAATATTGAGTCTTTTTTCCATTTGTAGTCTGAGGGCTTACTCTGTCATTGTCAAATTGCTTTTGAGAAAACTTGTTGGGTAAGCAGACAACTCAAATGCCAATTGTAAATGAACTTTAGTCACAGTATGACTAATCTGAAGTGTATCTGATAAGTGCTTCTTATGTCTTGAGCTTTTGGATTGCCCTGCTGAGTAAATGGGTGGAGTTCTCCATTAACAGCCTACACTACATCACGTTTTGCTGACTTCTCCTTCTGCCTCTTCTCTTTAAAGTGGAACTACAAGTATTTTCTGTAGCAGTATCCGTATATAAGACTATTGCTTCAGCATAGGTTTTTCATAATACCTGTTAATCTTGAAATCTTTAATTCTTTTCATTATTCTTGAAATCTGCACCTCTATGTTGTAGCTCTAAGACAGGAAAACATAGCTATTGTTAAAGGATGCGTACACTCTCAAGATTCAAGAAATGAGTCTTTCAAAAGCTGACTAAGGACGTTTTAATGTTTTGAAAGTGATTTTTATCTCCTAAAGATAAGGACAAGAAAAAGGTGTGTGTATCTTTGATGTGAAGTGGTGGTAACCTTGGATGAAAAATTCTTAGGAGGATCTTCTTTGTAGCATGTGCTATTTTTGCATAAAACTGCTTACATATTCTGTTACAGCTGAAATTATTTGTAAGGACATTTTTTACTGGCAAATTTGTACATGTTAACACATTTTTGTTCTTACAGTGTTAACTTTAAACTCTAGTCAGGAAAAGAGATGTTTAACATAATGAAGATAATGTTTTTGAGAGTGAGATTAGCAAGGCTTGATGGGAGTATGCGCTCTTTTTTTAATGAAGAAATCAGGTTAGTAGAGAGAGGCCATAGGGAGTTGAACTAATAACATTCTCAGTACTCAAATTAACAATTGTGACAACTTCCTTGAGTTTGATCCTACATGTTTTGTGCATGATTATGCAGAATCAGTTACTTTTGGAAAAGACATGAGCCACTTCTGAATGAAATTTTGTCTAATATGAAATGCTTAATATGATAAGAACTGAATTAGATAGTATCCAAAGCAATATTTGGCTACTAGCATCTTTGAAACTAGTACTTCTTCACATTGTGTATAATGAGCATGTGGAACTCCTTGCCTGAGCAGGTTGTGAAGGCTGGGACTATAACAGGGTTTAAAAGTGAACTAGATAACCTCCATGAATTTAAGTCCATTAATGGCTGTTAGCCAGGATGGGTAAGGAATGGTGTCCCGAGCCTCTGTTTGTCAGGGTGGTGATGGATGGCAGGAGAGAGTTCACTTCATCATCACTGCACTTAGGACGGAAGAATCCCATGCACTGCTACAGACTAGGGACCGAATGGCTAGGCAGCAGTGCTGCAGAAAAGTACCTAGGGGTTACAGTGGACGAGAAGCTGGCTATGAGTCAACAGTATGCCCTTCTTGCCAAGAAGGTGAATGGCATTTTGGGCTGTATAAGTTGGGGCATTGCCATCCGATCGAGGGACGTGATCGTTCCCCTATATTTGACATTGGTGAGGCCTCATCTGGAGTACTGTGTCCAGTTTTGGACCCCACACTACAAGAAGGATGTGGAAAAATTTGGAGTCCAGCGGAGGGCAACAAAAATGATTAGGGGGCTGGAGCAATGACTTATGAGGAAAGGCTGAAGGAACTGGGATTGTTTTTTCTGCAGAAGAGAAGAATGAGGGGGGATTTGATAGCTGCTTTCAACTGCCTGAAAAGGGGATCCAAAGAGGATGGATCTAGACTGTTCTTGGTGGTACCAGATGACAGAACAAGGAGTCTCAAGTTGCAGTGGAGGAGGTTTAGGTTGGATATTAGGAAAAACTTTTTCACCTAGGAGGGGGTGAAGCACTAGAATGGGTTACCTAGGGAGGTGGTGGAATCTCCTTCCTTAGAGGTTTTTAAGGTCAGGCTTGACATAGCCCTGGCTGGGATGATTTAGTTGGGAATTGGTCCTGTTTTGAGCAGGGGGTTGGACTAGATGACCTCCTGAGGACCCTTCCAACCCTGATACTCTGTTTCTATGATTACCTGTTAGGTTCACTCCCTCTGGGGCACCTGGCATTGGCTACTGTTGGTAGACAGGATACTGGGCTGGGTGGACCTTTGGTTTGACCCAGTACGGCCATTCTTATGTTCTTGATAAAATCTGTGCTCTGAGTTAAAATAACTTAAATCAGAATTCTGTCCTAAAGTTACCATACGAGTAAGTAGCCACCACCAGCCTTGTGCAACTTCAGTCTTGGACACAACATGAGTAGATCCAGGTTTCTCTTATGTCAGTTTGCATGTCTGCAAACTGGATTAATTTTCATATTTATTTGTTGTATTCTAAGGACAATGAGAATTCTGTCCCTCAGATTAATTTTGTGTGTTCCGGGGTACCTATCACCTTTTTGCATTTTTAAAACTACTTTTCAGGTTTAGGTGAGGTCTGGTGAGTTACATCTTACTTTAATATTTAAAGTTTAATCCTCTCTGGCACTGCTTGGTTTAAAACTCTGTTACCATGGCTGCTAGACTGGATAATATCCAGAAACATTGAGATGACATTTCAGTCATCCATCTGATTACCTATAAAACAATGTGGAAACTTGGATATACAGAAGCATGTTTCATATCAATGTTTCTGAATAATAAAAAGTACATTAAATGTCTCTGGTTCCCTAAATTTTAAATCTAATGCTCTTTAAATGGGCACAAATTAGTTCCACCTACAGTGCTTTCGGAAGATTTGTGCTGTACAAAATAAAATAAACTGGTGCATGAGTCTAGATCGGGGTAGGCAACCTATGGAACATGTCCAAAAGGTGGCGCACAAGCTGATTTTTTTTTTTTTTTCAGTGGCACTCACACTGCCAGGGTCCTAGCCACCGGTCCGGGAGGCTCTGCATTTTAATTTTAAATGAAGCTTCTTAAACATTTTTAAAACCTTATTTACTTTACATACAATAGTTTGTTTATATATTATAGACTTACGAAAAGATCTTCTAAAAACGTTAAAATGTGTGACTGGCACACAACTTTAAATCAGAGTTGTTAAATGAAGACTCGGCACACCACTTCTGAAACGTTGCCAATCCCTGGTCTAGATTGTCAGATGTTAGGCCTTTTCTTTTTAGGGCTATGGAAGTTAAACTGAAATATCAAGAAAAGTACCTTGTTAAATGTGCTCCTATTTATATTGCACATACTCTCTTGGCTTGGGAAGTTAAAAAGTTTTTTGGCATGTATCCTGTGCCCAAAATGGGCACAAACTATGACAGCTGGCAGCAAGATCGGATTAAAATAATGTAATGAATTGAATGCTTTAAAAAAAAATTCTATGCTATGTTTTACTTTTCATATGAACAGATGTCTTGTATGTTGGGTGTACAAATGGCAGCCCTAATACCTGTGATACTGACATGACATTCTGTTTCTCCTAGTTTCCATGCAGTTATGTGTGTGTTTGTTTTTTTGTTTTATGGAGAGAAGGAATCATCATTCCTTTATTTCACTTTGGGGTATTGCTTGGCATCCTTTCCCCTAACAGATCAGAGTAATCCATTTCTCTTTAAATAGTCTCCCCTGTGAAAAGAGTTGGGTTCCACCCCATCCTACCCTCCCAACAACCAGGAAGGAAAAATAGATTTTTTTAAATTTTAGGTCTCTAGCCAAGAATCTGTCTTATGCAGCCCACTAGATCTAAATTATAAAGCAGAGAACTTAGAACTGTAATTAGGCAAATGAAGACTAATTTGTTTTATTTCCACTGAGTAATTGAATGTGGAGGTTTTGGAGCGGGGAGCTGAAAATTTTCAAACATCTAGGTATTTTACTTAGACACTACACAATTTAAAAATACTGTTTCCAGAGAGTAGGATATGGTTTTCTATGATACTCAGAAAAGTTTGGGGGTTGCTTTAGTTTTTAGTATTGGTGAAGGGATGCATTTCCTCTTCCCCTTTGCACTTTTTTGGGGAGCTGAGGGAAACAAAAAGGGTATTGATTACTTTACTTTAAAGTTAGAGATGTTTATGAATTTATCTGTTAAGTCGAGCAACCATTAACATCAAGTGGCTGCCCCATCATCTCCCACAGCATCCAACAGTGATTAATAAGCTTGATGTTTGTGCTAAATGGTGAGCAGTGAAGTAACTGACACTCTAAAATAGTCATACTGTAATTATCAGCACTAACCCTTTGAGATAAATAGTTTGTGTTTCTCTGAGCTGTTCTGGGCCAGGGGTCTCAAACACAAATGACCATGAGAGCCATATGAGGACGAGTGCATTGAACCGAGGGCTGCATCACTGACAACCCCTCTCATTGCCTCTGGCCCCGCCTCCACTCCATCCCTTCCATTGGGCCCCGCCCCTGCCCCAAACGAATCCCTTCCCCAAAGTCCCCATCCCAACGCTGCCCCCAGAGGGTGCAGAAAGGGTGCAGGGCATGGCAGGGGCTCAGGGCAGGGAATTGAGGTGCGGGGTGTGGCAGGGGGCTAAGGAAAGGTGTTGGTGGGTGGGATGCAAGAGGGTGAGGGTTGTGGCAGGTGACTCAGGGCAGGGAGTGCAGGAGTGGTGTGGGATGTGGCAGGGGACTAAGGGCAGGGAGTTGGGGTGCAGGCTCCAGCCCGGTGCTGCTTACCTAGAGCAACTGACCCTGGCCACGCTCTGCTCCATTCCAGGAAGCAGCTGGAACCCTGTTCCTGCAGCCCTTGGGGGAGGGGGCTCAGGGTTCTGTGCATGTGCTGCTCTTGCTGCTCCTCTAGATACCTCCCACGAAGCTCCCATTGGCCACGGTTCCCTGTTCCTGGCCAATGGGAGCTGTGGGGGGTGGTGCCTGGTAGGAGGTAGGAACCCTCTGCCTCCTTCTCCTGGCCCGAAGGAGCATGCTGCCAGCTGCTTCAGACAGCGACGTGGGGCTCGCAATGCCACAGGGGGCAATTCCGCGAGTAGGCAGAGGGGTGGGGGGGGGCACAGGGAGCTTGGGCCTATCATAGCATTCGTTCTCAGATCTGAACCTTAGAGTTCAGAAAATGAGATACTAGCACCTGAATCCTCTAAGCTTAATTACCAGCTTAGATCTGATAGCACTGCCACCACCCAAAAATATAGTGTTTTGGGGCACGCTGACCTCCCCAGCCTTCCCTGGGGACCCCAAGAACCCAGATCCCTTGGTTCTTAAAACAAAGAGAAATAAACCATTCCTCCACCTTTCCCCCTCCCAGAATTTTCCTTCCTGGGCTATCCTGAGAGATACTGATCCAACCTCTTAAATCACCATACAGAGAAGCATCTCCCTTCCCTTCCACAAAGAGGCAAACAGAGTCAAGGAAAACAGAGAGATTCTATCTCTCCCCCTCCCGTCTCCCCCACCCGTCCTGGTGAGTTATCCCAATCCCCTGGAATAAAACAAGGGAGACAAGAAAAAAAATCAATCAGGTTCTCTAAAAAGAAACCTTTTAATAAAAGAAAGGAAAAAGTGAAGAATTATCTCTGTAACTTCAAGATGTAAATATTACAGGGTCCTATAGCTTACAGACACCAGAAAGAGACTTCCCCCCCAGTACCTATACAAATCAAAATATTCCCACCAACTACACACATAAAAGTTAACCAGCCAGATCCACAATTGCAAATAGAGTAAAACAATCAAAAAGCCTAAACCGCCTGTTTTTACTTACTATTTGGAAAGAAACTTAGAGAGCCTGTAGTAATGTCTGGTCTCTCTCAGACCCTCCGAGAGAACACACAACGGACAAAGAACACACACACAAACTTCCCTCCACCCAAATTTAAAAGTATCTTGTCTTCTGATTGGTCTTCTGGTCAGGTGTCCAGTTCCCTGCTTGTAACCCTTTACAGGTACAAGAGACATTTGTTAAGGGTTAATCTGTTTATGACAGGGCCACACGCAAGAGCCCCGCGGGCCGCGTTTGAGACCCCTGTTCTAGGCTGTCCATGGACATTGCTCCTCACCACATAAAGGTCTCCAGTGGCACACTTGTTTGCATGATGTCAGCTTTAATATTTCACAGTAGTCAATTGAAAACGTCTCCTCTGATCGTTGTGGTGGTATACCTAGTGATTGAGTGGGATGAAGCCAATGATGTTGCATGACAAGGAATCACTTTTCAGAATCTTTTTTTGAGGTCCTGACTTAAATTGGAAATTAGGCCAGAAATATATGTTTGATTCCAATTTCCCATAGTTGTAAGTAATATTGGGATTGATTAATGTGTACTGCAAAATGTAATACTTTCATTTTTTTTAAAAATTTATGGAAAACACACCAAGTTTGTGATAAGGGATTGATTTAGAGTATCTTTCTAGTTCAAAATCTAAATGCAAATAAATAAATAAAAAGAAATGTTCTTGAATCTGTAGGCAATCTGAAACAATGATGTGTTACCCATTTATCTTGATATATCTCTGAAACTCGATAATGACATCAGAAAAGTTAATGTGAGCTATTTCATGGCTGCTGATCTCAGTAGAAAAAGCTAGTGTGTTTTACCTGGTATCTGGATTTGTTTAGAAAGACGTCTGACCGGAAAATGGTTGCAAATCGTAAAGATTGAACCAGTTGACTTTTTTCAATTATTTGATTTATACCTTTGACATAGAAGTATAGGAAGAAGTGGAAGGAGATTAATTCTAAATGCATTGGAAGGTCTGTGGGATAAATAAGATCTTGGCTGTAGCAGAACTGTTTTGACTTTAAATATTAGTGAATAGTTCTGTGTTCAGGGAATTTATTCTAAATTCCTTTATATCCTTAAAGGTTCTTCCAAATTAGACAGCTTTTCAGTGGCCCCAGTGTGGTAGCCTAGTTGTGAGAAAGTCAAGTTCTAACTTGACTCACATTTTATTTCTTTAGAAAGCCACCGACCTTCACTTCTTTTAGGGTAGTACTAAAACTAACCACCTTGGAATGCTTTGATAATTTTTTAAAAATTAGGTTTAAGTACATAATAAACAGGAATCTATTCACTAGTGCAGGGCTTCTCAAACTTCATTGTACCATGACCCCCTTCTGACAACAAAAAATTACTATAAGACCCATGAGGGGGGACTGAGGCGAGGGGGATAAAGCAGAAGAAGCCCAAGGGCTTCCACCCCAGGGAGGTGGCCTGTAACTTGAGCCCTGCTACCCAGGGTTGAAGCGCAGGCTTCAGCTTTGGGCCTGAGCTGCAGCAAGTTTAAGCCAGCCCTGGCGATCCCATTAAAATGGGGTCATGACCCACAGTTAGAGAACTGCTACACATTTTCTCCTCTTGAGGCAGAATACATGAGCTACTTACCAGTGCTAATCAACACTTAACAACTTGAAAGCAACAAGGGAAGAATACCATCTCATATACTTGAAATTACACTGCATGTTAGGCAGAATCCAGATTCATTGGTTCTAGACTAGTAATAGCAATGAAAATGCTGCTATACTTGTAAAAGGTGCTATGGTATAGTAGGACCAATTAGGTTTGAGGCATAAAGTGCTGCAACAGGCTTAATGTCTGCTTTCAAACCCCCCCCCCAAAAAAAAAATATTAAGCAGAATGACATACTTTCAGTTCAGTTATTTTAAAACTATTTTAAAAATAGTCAAGCAAGAATATGCACTTAACAAAATATTTGGGGTAAGACAGATCAGTCTTGAAAAGGCTGTTCAAAAGTACTTGAAGGGAGCATACAGTAAATGATCTGGGAATGTAGAGCAGAGCTTTAACATCATGGCTGTTTATAGACAATTTCTTGTGCTCTGTTCCAGGCTAAAGAAATTTTGACAAAAGAATCCAATGTACAAGAAGTGCGATGTCCAGTCACAGTCTGTGGAGATGTCCACGGGCAATTTCATGACCTCATGGAACTCTTCAGAATTGGAGGCAAATCACCGGACACAAATTACTTGTTTATGGGGGACTATGTTGACAGAGGATATTATTCAGTTGAAACAGTCACACTGCTTGTAGCTCTTAAGGTAATGTTTTTTTCCCTCCAGTTTATTCTGTATTTATGACTATATATCTAACTTAATAAAACTATTTTTATAATATACTTTTTGTACCATCTACATCTGACACTGCTGTTAGATGTTACCTCTGTTTTTATAGATGTAGAAACTGACTAAATGACTCTTAAAACCACAGTTTGTCACTGGCAGAGCTGGTATTCCTGACTTCCAGTTCTTTGCTCGTACTAGACTATTCTGCCTCAGCAAAAGTTATGATTTCTAAGAATATTTTTATTGAAAATCAGTGCTGTATTAATTAACTGAAGTAACTTGCAATTCATGTTTGAAAGGGTTTAAATGTCAAATGTGGGTCTTGCACTGCTGGGCAAAGGTTGGAGGATGAAAGAGGGTTGGAGAGACTATCCACAGGTAGAGGGAAAAACTTGAGATGTTTCAGGCCTGACAAAAGGGAGAGCCTAAAGATACTTTAAAGTTTTTTTAATGAGTCAGGGTTAAACTAATTGGTTATAAATCTTCTGAAAATAGTGTACTAAACTGAAAGCTACTAGGAGAAAGCAGCTGAGAGCAGATAAAAGCTTATATGAAATCCATGAATAGTAGTGGCCACAGACCTTAGCCCAGCGTTTTGCCCATAGTAGGTCTTTGGCAGTTCAGGGTCTTTTATTAATAGATCTTGTGCTTGAATGTTTTTACCTTTTTAGCTTTTTGCAGATTACATCAGAAGAAATGGCACTGATCTACATAACTCTCTTCTGTTGGGCATTTCATGAAAAATATAACTTAGCCCTGTTCTCCCTTTGTTCTGATTCTTCCTTCTGGGAAGTCTACTTTTTTCTTGTTGGTTTTTTTTGGCGGGGGGGTGGGTTGTTTTTAAGGGAGAGGTGATATTTGATCGTCATAATAAATGCTTTGTGTTGTAGGTCCGTTACCGTGAACGCATCACAATTCTTCGGGGGAACCACGAAAGCAGGCAGATAACACAAGTATATGGTTTCTACGATGAATGTTTAAGGAAATATGGAAATGCAAATGTTTGGAAGTACTTCACAGACCTTTTTGACTATCTTCCTCTAACTGCCTTGGTGGATGGCCAGGTATGTTGAAATTAGTCAGACATTTTTTTAAAAAGCTGTCTTAAAAAGAGTAGCTTTTAAGAGGTGTAGAATCAGATTAAATCTTAGAGCTCTTATTGCTCATTTCTCTGTTACAATTTTGCTGCTGATTATACATTTTACTAGCATGTGTTAATATAAAATATTTGCAAATCAATTGGATGATTCTAACAGATGTACAACTCTTCCAGATTTTTTGTCTACATGGTGGCCTCTCACCATCCATAGATACACTGGATCACATCAGAGCACTTGATCGCCTGCAAGAAGTTCCCCATGAGGTATTTGATAGATCTATTATCAAAATGTGCTGTTTAGACACAAGTTTTTCCATTTCAGCATACTTTCTTTATATCCTTGTGTGCTTATATAAACATAGTTCAAGAACGAAGTTCATGACAAACAGATATGTATTCATAGTATGACAATGTCAGTCTACCTGCAGACCGTCTAAAGGACGGTAGTGGTACGCATACATTATTCTTGCCCAGGATTTAGAGAATAAGTTGGAGAAGGTGATCATACTAGATCATAATAAGCCCTTTTAATCTGAGGTCTCCAATCTCTTAGAGCAAGTCCCTTCGTCACAAAGATTCTTCTCTTACTGTAATCAGTTGCCAGGGTTTCCCAAGTGCCAACTGTGCTGTTAGTATATTTAAGTGAACACTTGAGTCTGAGATAGATATAGATATATAAACACACATTCACTGACTCTGTCATACAGCTGAAAACTCCTGACTTTAAAAATGTGTTGCAGGGTCCGATGTGTGATTTGCTATGGTCAGATCCAGATGATCGTGGTGGTTGGGGCATTTCTCCTCGTGGTGCTGGCTATACGTTTGGGCAAGATATTTCAGAAACTTTTAATCATGCCAATGGCCTTACGTTGGTTTCAAGAGCACATCAGCTGGTAATGGAGGTAAGTATTGTGCAGTTTTGTTTTAAATACCTACAATTTGAGCTTAAATGCTTTGATACTTAAATGCCATTATCCTAGTGATTCTGTTTCAGAATGGGCTTCCATGGCAATACATTGTCCTGCTCCGATAAGAGAAAGGAAAGACATCCAGAAGCTTCATCCTGAAACTGGAAGAGCATTAAACTTCTGTATATAGTTAATGCATCTAAAGTCAAATGCATTGCAACTACTAATCTTCTGCCTTCCTTTTGATAATTCATTGCTGCCCCAGGTTACAGGGGATGGATGTGGGTTGGGGATAGGGAGAGCGCGGGGGCTCTGGGCTAGGGGTGTTGCAGTGAGGAGTCACATGGGGAGGTCACATGCCCCCTTTAGCTACTCCCCTCACCCCCCGGAACTGGTAAGACATGGATTTTACTTGCACCACTGGTTATTTTATTATACTTTGATCTTAACCAGGGACACTCTTGTGTTCTTCTCAAATCACAAATCTCTGGTTATGGTATAAAGAACAGATTTCTCCCCCATTCTGAGAATTATCAATAAAGATATCCAGTGTGGGCAACCTCTCCTTCTGATTCCTCACTGCTTAGTTTTTAATGTTCTTAGATGTACTACGTAAAGGGTTCGATGAGCCATAATCTGTGAACCACTGAGATTGTCTGTCTGGTTCTTACAGCTACATACAGAGAGAAGAGGGAATGAATGTTTGAAGTACATCTTAATAAAGACTTATTTGATTTTTGTATTTTCCCTCTTTAGGGGTACAACTGGTGCCATGATCGGAATGTAGTAACAATTTTCAGTGCTCCAAACTATTGTTACCGTTGTGGCAACCAGGCTGCAATTATGGAACTTGATGATACTCTAAAATACTCCTTGTAAGTATTTAAAGATCAGATTCTCATTAAGCAATGTAGTTAAGAAAACAGTTGTAAAAATAGATCACTTTATACTGTTGTGGGGGGAAAGGAGTGTAGTAACTGTTAGACTAATATCAAATGCCAAATCTAAAAAGGGAATAATGAGTAGTGACTGTCTAGGCATCAGGTAGCGTAAATTATTAACTGCAGTTCTGAAATTCTTTAAATTCTTTCAGTAGCTCTACAGAGCTGTGCAAATAGAAAGATAATTTGAAGGTGGAGGGAGAAGGGATTGTTAAACACAGATTCCAGAAATTACATTTCAGACATGACTGAATTAAACACTTCATGTAGCAGCAGCTCTCTCTCTCTCTCATATTCAT
The DNA here is from genome assembly GCF_007399415.2 of Gopherus evgoodei. Taxonomy (NCBI): domain Eukaryota; kingdom Metazoa; phylum Chordata; order Testudines; family Testudinidae; genus Gopherus; species Gopherus evgoodei. The sequence continues at coordinate 12,758,993 of NC_044329.1, forward strand.
ACAGATATAGATATATAAATTTAAAATGTGACTTGATATCTTATTTACTATTTTTAAACTATTTTTTGTTTGGTTTGGGAATATTAGCCATTTTTCTTATAAAGCTGTCGTTGAAGCTTAGCTCAGATCTCTTCTCTGATAGTTCTAAAGTCAGAAAACATATTTCTTCCAATGTTTGCCCCATGTCAAAGGTGATTAGAATTCTTCATACGTTTGATTTCTGTAGGGTGAGTCATACATTGAAAGCATTTAGTTAAAACAGTGGTTTTCAACCCAGTGTCTGTGGACTATATATAAGGGGTCTGCAAAAGGTGACTCTGAAAATAAAGCTTCAGCTCCAAGAAAAGGCATTACGTTTTTCTGATTACACAGAAGTATGTGACTACCCTACTTACAGGCCAAAATCCAGAAGTGTTACCACCAGAGAAGCCTGCAGTTTAGCGCCCTTCCTCATGCTGCATCAAATGTCATCGTGCTGAGCATGCACAACATTTATAGTTCAATTCTGTTTAGTCATCTAAGGCTTTTATGGTAGTGATCCTTGAACCATAGATTGAATTTCCAACCTCCATTCAGAATTTATTAGGAGTCCCCAAAATGAGAGAGGTTGAAAAACACTGAGTTACAAGAATGCTTGGAATATAAAAGATGGAGTGAGAACCTGGAAATGTGTCATACTCTTAAATCGCCTCCTCTCTGCAGCATTGATATTGGGGTACCTTGTAGACTTCCTAAACGCACTCTGGCTTGTGGGTATTGTAGAGAATACACTTTAGTGACAGCCTTGATATTCTTCACCAGTCCTCAGTTCCTATTGACTGTAGAAAAAACCCATTTAATCTATGAGCTCCAAGTATGGGTTTAATATTGAGGAAAAGGGCACTTAACTATCATGTAACAGTCCCAGAATTCTTATGGGGAATACAGCTAATCAGGGGCACACATATGGTAATTATGAATTCGTCAACAAAATCTGTAGCAATTTGAATAAAAACGTGTTTCCTTTCAGCTTGCAGTTTGATCCAGCACCACGCAGAGGTGAACCACATGTTACTCGTCGCACCCCAGACTATTTCCTGTAAAGATTTCACACTTGTACAGTATTGCCATGAACCATGTGTTGACCTAAAGGAAATGGGAAGAGCAACAGTAACTCCAAAGTGTCAGAAAATATTTAACATTCAAACTCATTTTCACATGGACCAAAAGATGTGCCATAATAATACAAAGCCTCTTGTCAACAACCGTGACCACTTTAGAATGAACCAGTTCATTGCATGCTGAAGCAACATTGTTGGTCAAGAAACCAGTTTCTGGCATAGCACTATTTGTAGTTACTTTTGCTTTCTCTGAGAGACTGCAAATATTAAGATGTAGACATTAACACGTCGTGAATACATTTAACTTTCCATTTAGCTATAGCTTTATTCAGCATGACTGTAGATAAGGATAGCAGCAAACAATCATTGAAGCTTAATGAACATTTTTAAAATAAGTACCAAGCCCGCCTCCTATTTGTGTTCTGAATCTCTTCTGATTTTTTTTTTTCAGGGAATACTGTTTAATTTAATTGTATTGATTTTTGTCTCATTTTCTTCCTCCCCATTCTGCCTCCTTCATTGTCCCTTGTAATTGTCCAAGCATAGTGAGTTATTTTGAACAGAACTGTTTTTTTTTCCTGTAAAATGATGTTACTGCAGGAGAGTACTGCAGTGTTTTTTCATAATAAACTTGTGAACTAAGTATTTCAGGTCAACTCTGTGCTGGCTTTCATAAAAGGTTGATTACATGATGGGTTTTAAGTAGCATCGGGGTAGAAGCATGTTCTGCAGTGCTCTTTAATCCATTAATAGAAGGGGGTGTATTGAGCCGGGCTTTAGTTCAATATGTCATTTTTTTGGTGTTTTGCAGTTTTTTAATAGGAATTTTTACAAGTAGCTTGTACTCTGAATTTCTTTTGCTCCTTCCTTTCCCATGTTTGTAAAAAGTGTGGAGTGAACTTGCTGCTTGATTTTAACTGACCTCATTCTCTGCTGTCCCACCAGTCCATCCTTATTACATAAATGGGCATGTTGGATTTTCTGTTTCAAGGAGGCGCAAGGTAGCCTCTGCAGAAGCATGTGAACAGAGCACGTAACTTGGTGACATTGTCTGCAAATACACAAAAGCAGCTCTCACTTAAAGTCAATGGGTGCTGCATAAATAGACCTGAGCACAGAATCTGAACTAAAATATTTTTGCGTTTCTCCCTTTGCCTAGTCATCCGGGCCTTTCTCTAGTGTCTCTGCATAATCTGTCCTGTTTTTAATTACTTGGAAAACCAAGGAGAATGTAATGTGTGTGTGTTTCAAGATTCCATTAACATGTTAAAATTGTTCTTCATAATGGGGTAGTTTTAATTGAAAATTGGTGAGCTACATGACAGCATCATTAACCATTTAAAGAAGTTGGAAAGATTCCAAAGGAAGAAATGCTTGCCTATTTAAAAATGTAAATGTTGCTATTAAGTTACCTTCCTCCAAGGTTGACAAATGAGCAATTGGTCAATTGTGTTACTCAGCACCAGAGAAACCGACAATTCCCGTAAACAAAACTTGGATTAATTTTGAAGCTGAGTTGTCACTTGCTCTGGCAGAGTAAGTAACTTGAGAAATGAGCTGCATACCACATTTAAGGTGGTAGGAATTGCCTCATGTTTCAGTTACATACAGAGTTAATCAAACTTTGACTATTCCTGTTTCTCCTTTCATGGAAACTTAAAAGGTTTGATTTTTGCAGCTCACATTACGAGTTAGTGCATGAGAACCAGAAAGAATCTGGATAGTCTATTACCATGCGTAAAGCGTTCTAATGAGTTAAAACTTAAGACACTGGGAGCACAAAATTCTCTTAGCCCTGGTCTACACACAAAATGTAGGTCAACCTAGCTACACCACTCAAAGGTATGAAAAATTCACATCTCTAAAATGTAGTTAAGCCAACATAAGCCTGGTATAGAGATCGGTAGGTTGACAGAAGGATTCTTCCCTCAACCTAGCTGCAGCCTGTCAACGAGGTGGATTTACTAAAGCAACGGAAAACCCTTTCTGTCACTGTAGTAAATGTTTCCACTACAGTGGTGCAGGTGCAATGCTTACCTGTTGTGATTTAGTGTAGACATTACAGGGACTTTTTAACAGAATAAGGGGCTGTCTGAAGCGCTATCACCACATTGCCTTTTTTCTCTGTTGCTAATTGTGTAGTACCAGCAGCGTGCTTACTGCTTTTAGACAGGTGTGAAGAGATCTCCAGAGCTTCGCGTACTGTTAAAGCTGGGTGAAACCTTTTTATGGGTAGAGTTAAAACCTCACTGAGACTGATAGTGTGAACGCAGCCTTCAATTAACATAATTGTCAGAATATATTAATCATAGGCCCCTGCCTAGGACAAAAGGGTTATGTAACACTGCCCAGGAGTTTGGACTGAGTAGGCAGAGGGCTTCTGCTGCATATTTAGTGTTTATGTGTAAACGTGAAGACAGAACACACAGGACCAAAAAGAACAGAACTAGAGGCAAGAAAGCCTGTAAGTAGTGTGACCCTGGGAAAAGCTAGAGAGCTTGTGGGTCTGTTGGCTAAAAAGGCTTGAGTCTAAAACTTCCTTTTGCAGGGGAACTAAGAACATTTGGAGGAGTAGCATTTTGTATGGCCCTTCGTATATAAACAAGATTGCATCAAAGAGAATACCAGACTCTATCAGCCTCTGCTCCCAACTAGAACATCCCTGATGCCCAAGTTTTTGGTTAGCCACTTTGTCAAAAAGGGACAACACAGAGAGAAGTGGGTTCAAGTTTCCAAGGAGTGACATTGAGCTAAGATCAAGCGTGAGTAGTCTTTTGGCTTATCCAAGGCCACGATCAAGTGTCTTGATGTTTTTGGTCTTTTAGCCTCAAGATGAAAACCTTGTCTGTGTCTCTGGGACCTTGAAGTGAAAATATTATGTAAGTTCCTCTTGAGCCAAGACGAAACAAATAATTAGAAACGCTTGTAAATATCCAACATTCATCTGAGGTTTAAAACATGAGCTCGAGACTTTGCAAAAGGAATTAAGATTACCTAAAACAAGCTGAAGGTTTCCCAGAAAGGACTCTGACTTGCAGGCTGAGATGAGATCCCTGTTGGAGCAGCAACTACAAAGTGATAAGACAGCAGCACAACTAGGCTGGAATAGTAAAACAGATGGAGGTGACCAACAATCTGATTTCCATAGACCAGAAGACTTTCCACAAAACAATAGAGACCAAGCAACCATTTACCAACTTAGAACTTGCTGCAGCTCATCTATTAGCAAGGACAAGAAGGTGAAAATTCAGCTCCAGAAGGAGATCAAAGCATCACAGATCATAGTAGAAGGCAACTGCTTGGATGAGGAATTGAGCCAGCCAGAGGACTTGGGTAAGAGCAAACGTTTACAACAGTTTTTGTGCCCTGTTCGTAGTCAAGAGAAGACATTGGGCTGTCCCATCTCAAATGATGCAAAGGACGACTAACTTTGAGAGGAAAAACTTCTTGGGAGACTTATTTGGCTCAGTTCAACATTAGAGAGCAAATGTTGGGAGCTCAGAGATCCTCTGCCCCTGGGGCTGTGGTCCGTCCCTTTTTTGCTATAACTAAGCCTGGGGTATGCTGAAAAAATGGCTTAGATCCTCAGAGGTTTGTTATCGTGAAGATGTACTGTATTTAATTTGTCATGCACATTCAAACTTGAACAGACTCATCTGATCTAGCAATACTTATATTGCTAGGAGACACATGTTTGTTTACACACATACAGTACTTCCACGAGTTTAAGAATATGGCAAATCCTAAGACTCAAACTGCAAAAATAAAATCAGTGCTTTAGATTGTGCAGAGCAGCATCCCAAGCAATTGCATGCTGATAGAGGAAAGTTGCAATGTCATATTAAACCACACACACAAGCCAAATATTGATACTCTTGTATTCTGATCAGCATCTTAATGCCAAACGCAAAGCAAAAACAAAACATCAGACAACTGTCATATCTGTTTAATGGCAGTACTGACAATTGAGAGTGCCTCAAAGTTTAATATATGCCACATTTTGAGCATCACAAGTGCAGATATACCAGTGGAGAAACTGGATAGCCCAGTCTTAAGGGAGTACATTCAGAAACCAATTCTAAACACGTGTGCTCTTCCTTCTGCTAATAAGCATCACCAAGATTACGTATCCATGATGTTTTAAGTACACAGGAGCTGAAAGAGCATATGAAAAAAGATGATTCTGTTTGAGTCAACAGATTACAAAGATAATTGTGTTCTGCATATCATTGGCGTACCCGCAAACTAATGGCTCAGAAAAGCTACAATCATTTCTTTTGGACAGTCCTGTTCTTAACCTGGTAAATTATTCAACTTTGTCACCAGCTGTCACCAAACTGCCTAACCAATTTTGATACAGATTTTAGGGTGTCTGGGATAGTAACAATGCAACATGCTGTACTCGAGCATATACTCAGGTTCAACAGGGCCTGCTTCCTAATATGGTGCATGTAATGTACAATGCATATATTGTAAGTCTGGCTAGCAATCCGCGGCATGTTCATTTTTTCTAAAATAGATAGTCATTGCTGCAATGAAGAAAATGTTTAAACACTGCCCAGCTCACAAACTGCGTTTCAGGGCTTTCTTTGCAGGGGGAGAGAAAAAAGCTTAATCTTGACCAAATGCCTGTGTGGAGAACCAGTAGTGACACGATGGAATTCATGGTTTGAAGCAGTTCTTTACAATGCTGAATGTGTCACTACTGTGAGTTCGTTGCAAGTGAAATGGAGATTTCATCCTGCATTGAGGTAATGGGGACACTGATCTTGTTTTTAAATGACATGACCTTGCCATTCAGTCATTGCTCGGAATACCAAATCATTGATGAAAACTATTTAAATTTTTTGAGATGTTCTGTTTCCGTCCATCAATCGTACAACGCTGTAATGGATTTGACACAGTGGGCAGACTCAATGCAAAAGAAAAGTACAGTGAAGATGCAGAGCAGAATGCATTTTTAAAAGGAGTGTTCAAGAAAATGGCAGCCGAACTGTAGGAATATTACTGCAACACCAAGAAAAGTGTTGCCAGACCAGATTGACAAGGACCAAGGTTCACGCAGCCTGGACAGTCATTTATGAAAGCAGTTTGGGTATTTGATGTGAAACAAGTGCGTATGTTATCAGAGCAGGCACTCCCTCTGGAGACAATCCCTATGTTTGGCCATGAGAACTGGGGCCAGAAAGGGCAAAACCATTGCCTCCAAGGAGGAAGCCCTGGATATATGGCCCAGTACCAGGGCTGGGGCTGTTTAAAAGACTGCAGACACACACAACCAGAAGGGGTATGCAAGAGGTAGGTGCCATGCCATTACATTTGTTACCAGTAGTGAGGTTTCTTTCAGCCTGGCCCCTGATCAACAAGGGGCACAACTATTGAAGAGGATTTACCTGTTGACAGCAGGAGCAGCAGCCTTGGATCCTCCTGATGCAGTTGACGGAGAACCTACAGAAACAAGAAATCCAGTTTGTGGCGCAGCAACAATGGCAGGAGATCCACCTCCACCTGTAGGTGTGGATACACAAGTGGTTGGGTCACACCACACCTAGGAACCCAGTTTGTGATGGAACTAGTGATTGGTTTGGATCCAGGCCTGGCAAAGCTTAGACTGGATGATGACCCAGAGGCCTTCCTCCAGACCTTTGAGCAGGTGGCAAAGGCAGCCGGATGGGAAGAATTGACTTGGGTGGTTTGCATAGCTCCGTTCCTGATGGGCATGGTGCAGGCAGCTTGCCAAGTGGTAAGTGATGAGCAGCGAATTCTTACCCAGTGGTGAAGGCAGCAATTTTGGATCAGCTGGGGTTATGAGCCCAGAAGTTATGCACCTAGCAATGCACTGGCTTTGTGCAGAGACCAGCTTGGTGGCGAAGCTCCTAGAGCAATTCCTAAAGGCCCTACCAGTAGGGGCACAAAGCTGGTTAAGACATTTTCAGCTGGCCTCCACAGGGGAAGCAGTCAAGTGAGCTGAGGCTTAATTTGAGGCTGAAGGAGAGAACGGCCTAAGCTGTTTTAGTAAACAGAGGGGTTCACCAGAGGGTGACCCAGGGAAGCTTGCAAGGGGAAAAGGGCTTGAGGGTTCTAGATGTGGGGGACGTACTGCAACAGCAAGGGGTACGGAGAGCTCTGCAGCCTATCGGAATACTAGTGGGAAGGAGCAAGGAGACCCGGTAGTCTGCTACAGGTGTGGGCAGCCCAAGCATATTAAAAGGAACTGCCCAGTAATAGTGTGGCTACTTAAACTGTTATAGTAGAACCAATTGCAGGGTTTACAAAGATCAGGGTGTCCCCACTCTGGATAGTTGACAATCTGGGAGGAAGTTGTCATGGGTCTGGTAGTCTCAGGGCATGGGATACACCTTGATGTGGGAAGATCAGGTGAGGGCAACTGGCCTGGACTGACTTCTAGTAAATGTCTCCTGTGTACATGTGGAGACCTGAGTCTATCCCACGGCAGCAGTTGGGCTGGAGGTAGAGGGCTGGAGAGCTCGACTCCATGTTGGCATGGTCAGGGACCTGCTGTGGCCCATAATTTTGGGAAGAGACTGGGTGGGTTATTCAACTCTCGTGGGAAAGACCAGGACTGTGATCTAGGATCGAGAGGGTCTGGGCCCAGCTGGGAAAGAAAGCAGGGGCTGGGAGCCAGCGTAGGGAGACCATGAAAAAGAGCCTGGAGGTGAGACCAGAATGGCCCAGATGTGAGGGACCCTCTAAGGAAGTGCCAAGAAGACTTGGACAAAGCTAGCATCTCCTGAGGGAAAGTCATTAGCCAGCTGGTCTGGGTAGAGCAGGAGTTGACTCAAGTGCAAGTGGAAGCCAAGGGGCAGAGGGAACAATGCTTGGCTTTATAGGAAGCATTGGCCCAGGGAGAAAACTCTGCGAAGTACAGCAGGGACCCAGACAGATCTTTAGGCACAGCAGGATACCATAGAGACCTGGACAGATTTTAGAGTTCAGCAGGGTACTGTAGGAACTCCCAGCTAACATACCCAGTGTGCTAACTAGCACAGAAGCCCAAACAGTCGCCCCAGCAGGAGAAGGTGAAAGTGCAGAGCTAGGGTATGGAACAGGACCCTAGGATAGAGAGGGGAGTAGCACTGGCAAGCTTTGTGAGCGCTCTCCTTAGAGGATGACCTGGCAAAATGACTAGAGGCAGCAGAAAAGTAACTGGAGGATCTCAAGCTCAGCTGACTGAAGATCTCCAGTTCACTGAGGATGAAAAACAGCACTTGCGCCACATGGCATATGATTAAGAGATGCAGCTACAGGCTCAGTGTACAAACACCCTGAAATCCGGGAGAAGAGAATGAGTCAAAAGACCATAGACATGCTCTTCAGGTAAGAAAGATCTGGGAGAGTAGACCCAGAGGGCAAATACCAGGTAGAGGCTCTCCAGACAGTTCTAGGGGGGGAGAGACCTGATTGAAAGGGGCAAGGACTAAGACAAGCTCTAAGGCAGAGGCCTGAGAAAAGAACCCTGGTAGATAGGGTTGCAGAGACTATTACTAGTAGCTCTCCAGACAGTCTGGGAAGGAGAAGACCCTGCCAAAGTGGGGCAAAAGATGGGGTAATGAGAGATTACTCTCTATAGAACTACCACCCCAACCCTGTTAGGGGGGGTAGGGGGGAATGACAGGATGGGCAAGGCCCAGAGGCCTGTTGCTGGAGGCCTCAGTGTAGCTAACCTCCAAGTGGAGAGACTGCACTGGAAGCTGCCAATCAGGAGGGGAGGCTGCAAGGGGTTAGCCAATCAGAGGGTTGAAGGCTAGTTTAAAAGGCACTGCAGTGTTCCACCACAGAAAGGATGGCTGGAGCTCTTGCACAGTTAACATGGTAGTGATGTGAAGCAGTCCTTCCATCTCTGCACAGATCGCTCCTGCCACTCCTGGGCAGCACTGGAGGGAGAGTCCTGAACTTATGTCTTCTGTGTGTTACCACACTGCACTACTTGTAGGTTCTAGGTGAAATTTTCAGAGGCACCTAAGGAAGTTTAGTTGCCCAATTTCTATTGAATGCAAAATCATTTGGGTGCCTAATCCCCCTAGTACCTTTGAGACTCTTGCTCAGCAGGGCTAGGTGCCCTTTCAACAGCAGGTACTTAGAATAGCTATGTTCATAGTTTGTATCACACAACTGTTGGGCTGAAATCTTCTGTTCTATGGGAGAATATAGAAAGAGAATCTTGATGGAATGTTTGAGCAAAGTCCTAGTGCATTTCTCCATTCTCCCATCATACAAAACAGTGTTCCCTTTATTTAGATTTTTGGCAGTGGAAATGTCAAGTTTTGAACCTTGGAATGTAGTAGTTAATGTCCTCAACTGTTCTGATTTAACAAAGATGTGATGGTTTTAAAACCGTATACTGAACATACAGCTAAATAATTTTGTTTGTTTGGTAGCCGCACAGTTAACACTGAAATTGGGGGTAAGCTCTCTGTGACTTCAGTTGCATTTTCTGAAAAAAATTACTTAATCTGCTTTTTTTGCATGATTAGTTTTGATAGTTCTTCTTCGAGTGATTGCTCATATGCATTCCAGTTAGGGTGTGTGCGCGCCGCATGCACGTTCGTCGGAGAAACTTTTACCCTAGCAACCCAGACGGGTCGGCTGGGCGCCCCCTGGAGTGGCGCTGCTATGGCACCCCATATATATCCCAGCTGACCCGGCCACCCTTCAGTTCCTTCTTACCGCCCGTGTCGGTCATTGGAACTGTGGAGCGCGGCTTTGCTGACCTCCACACTCCCTAGCAGCTCGTTTTGCTACCGTTGTATATAGTAGTTGTTGTACATATATAGATATATAGTTCTTAGTAAGTTATATAGTGTGTTAGTTTAGTTAGTAGGGTAGCGAGGGGATCGAGGTACCCCTCCCTCCCCCCGCACTGGGAGCCGGAGCCCATGCCCGGCTCATCGGGCTTCAAGCAGTGCTCGGCTTGTCACAAGCCCATGCCCGTGGGAGACCCCCACGACTCATGCTTGAAGTGCCTAGGGGAGTTGCACTTATCAGCCAAGTGCGCAATCTGTAAGTCCTTCAAGCCGAGGACCAAGAAGGAGCGGGACATTAGACTGCGACAGCTCCTCATGGAAGCGGCCCTGACACCCTTGCCCTCAGCACCGAGCGCAAGTCAGCCGGTGAGCAAGAGCACCGCCACACCGAGTGCCACCACCAAGAAGCCAGCACTGAAACCGGCCCAGAGCCGCTCCCTCTCCCTGAGGCCAAAGGCTGCAAAGGCACAGATCATCTGGCCTTCAGCCATCCCGCAGTCAGACCCTGCGCAGAAGGTGGATCGCCCAGCATCGATACCTGCCGCGGCACCGCCGAAGCCGGTACTGTTGACTCCGACCCCGCACGGGCCGTCGAGTCCGGCACCTGGCAGCTCCCCGGTACACACCGTGGTGGAGCTCGCCTCTCCCTCTACCCCGGAAACATTCGCAGCGGCGAGGGAGCTAATTGCGATCACCGAGGCACCGATGCCCTTACCCCCAGCACCGCCGGTGCGGGTTCTCTGCTCTGTGGGCAAACCGACCCTGACCCAGACCAGCTTCGGTCAGTGTAACAGGCCGGCACCGTTCCAGATCGCGGTCCCGTGGACGCTCCACATCAAGGCGCCACTCAGGCTCAAGGCATCAATCACGATCCCGGCACCGCTCAGACTCCCGGCACCGGTCGAGCTCCCGGCACCGATCACCCTGGTACCGCTTACGCTCTCTGCACTGGTCGGGCTCCCGGCGCCGGTCTACTTCCCGAGGGTCAACTCGGTACTCCCGACACCGCTCCAGCTCTCGGCACCGAGGTGGGCGCCACACCTCCAGGAGCGGATCTAGGCAACGGCGCTCGCGATCCCAGTCGACCTCCCGGCACCGAGCCAGTCACAGGTCCTGGTCTCGATCCCAGCACCGATGCCAGCACCGGTCACCGTTGTCCAGAGGTGTGAGGTCGGTCGGTACCGCGGCACCGACTTTTGCAGCACCACCATGGCCATCAAGGGGCACGTCGGCATCCTCCCAGGCGGGCAGTTACTATGGGGACCAGGACCCCGAGGCACCGTTGGGTGTGTTCCAAGACCCCCGACCATGGGACTCGGGTGCCCAACAGTGGGGTTTTTGGACACCCTGGGCTTACCATCAGGCCCAGGGCGCCCCCGTGCCTCAGATATGTCCCACCGCCTCAGAGCATCGGGTACCAGAGGCCACTGTTTCCCGCCCCCCCGGTGGTTGAGTCGGACAGACAGTCGCCCACGCACTCCCCGGGACAACAGGAGCAGGAACCAGGTCAAGAGCAAGAGGCCGTACAGGAGACCCTTATCCCCGGGGTATCCTCCTCCTCTTCCTCACCAGATGAGGCAGTGGCCAGGTCGTCGGCATCGGGGCCTCCACCGATAGACCTCAAGGCCCACCAGGACCTCCTCCGTCGAGTGGCTCTTAATATCAACCTCCCAGTCGAGGAGGTCGCAGAGGTGGAGGACCCGGTAGTGAGTATCCTCTCGGCCGATGCTCCTACCCGGGTAGCCCTTCCGTTCATAAGGACCATTCAGTCCACTGCCGAAAACCTATGGCAATCACCAGCCTCCATCCCGCCGTCAGCTAAGGGGGTGGAGAGGAAGTACATGGTACCCTCTTGGGGGTACGAGTACCTGTATGTCCACCCTCCTCCCTAGTGGCCCAGTCGGTTAATGACAGGGAACGGCATGGCCAGCAGGCACCGGCCCCCAAGTCCAAGGAGGCAAAACGGATGGACCTCATGGGTCGCAAGGTATACTCGGCGGGGGCTCTGCAACTCCGGGTGGCCAACCAGCAGGCCGTACTGGGACGCTATAACCACAACATCTGGACGGAGGTGGGAAAGTTCACCGAACTGCTTCCCCAGGACTCACGCCCGGAATTTAACGCGTTCCTGGAGGAGGGTAAAAAGGTGGCCAGGACCTCCCTCCAGGCCTCCCTCAACGCGGCTGACTCGGCAGCCAGAACCCTGGCGTCCGGGATAACCATGAGGCGCATCTCATGGCTTCAAGCCTCCACACTACCCCCGGAACTGCAGTATACAATCCAGGACCTCCCCTTTGACGGGAAAGGATTGTTCTCGGAGAAGACGGACTCCAAATTACAAAATTTAAAGGACAACCGAGTCGTCATTCGCTCGCTGGGGATGCATACCCCTTCCACCCAGCGTAGACCCTTCAGGCCCCAAGCACGGCGCCCATACTTCCCACCCCGTCAGAGGCAGGACCTCAATAGACGGCGTGGCCAGGGGGGACACAAACGCCAACCCAACTCCCAGGGAGGCCAGAACCAAGGGCCTTCCAAACCACAGCCGGGCCCCAAGTCCGGCTTTTGAAGGTGCGCCCGGGGACGACTTACCAGTCTCAACACAGGATCCTTCCCCTACCTTCTCCAACCGCCTCTCCCACTTCCTCCCGGCATGGTCCCGATTAACGTCAGACCGTTGGGTGCTACGCACAGTGAAGCAGGGTTACCATCTGCAATTTGCTTCCTCTCCCCCTTCCTGGTCCCTCTTCAGGGACCCCTCTCACGAGCAAACCCTCCTGCAGGAGGTTCGTTCCCTCCTGGCGGCGGGGGCTATAGAGGAAGTACCTCTAGCCGAGAGAGGCAAGGGATTCTACTCCCGATTATTTTCTAATTCCAAAATCCAAGGGAGGTCTCAGGCCCATCCTAGACCTAAGGGGCCTCAACAAATGGATGCTCAAGTTGAAGTTCCGCATGATCTCCCTGGGAACCATTATCCCATCCCTGGATCCTGGAGACTGGTACGCCGCCCTCGACATGAAGGACGCGTACTTCCATATCGCCATCTTTCCACCACACAGGAAGTACCTCCGCTTCACGGTCAGACACCAGCACTTCCAGTTCGCAGTTCTGCCCGTCGGCCTCTCGACAGCCCCGAGGGTGTTCACCAAGTGCATGGCTGTCGTGGCTGCCCACCTCCGTCGGCGGAAAATCCACGTCTTCCCGTACCTCGACAACTGGCTCCTGAAAGGGTCCTCCCAGTCTCAGGTGCGACGGCATGTCGAGGCCGTTACGGACCTCTTTTCACAGCTGGGCCTGCTTATCAATGCCGAGAAGTCCAGCCTAATACCCACACAGAGGTTGGACTTCATAGGCGCGACCCTGGACTCAGTTCAAGCCAGGGCCTTCTTACCTCAACCTCGCTTCCAGGCGATTGGGGTGATCATCCGCAGCTTGCAAGCCTCCCCACTCACCTCAGCTCGAACCTGCCTCACACTGCTCGGCCATATGGCCGCTTGCACTTACGTGACAAAGCATGCCAAACTCAGAATGAGGCGCCTCCAAACGTGGCTTCACTCAGTATTCCGACTGAACAGGGACCAACCAGATGTATTAGTGACGATCCCCCCGACCCTCTCCGCTCCCTCGACTGGTGGCTGACCCCATCTCTAGTATGTGCGGGCATGCTGTTCCATTCAAAGCAACCATCGGTAACTCTAGCAACCGATGTGTCATCCCTGGGGTGGGGAGCCCACTTAGGGGACCTGCCCACCCAGGGCCTCTGGTCGCCCCAGGAGCTGTCACTCCACATAAATGTCCGGGAGCTAAGGGCAGTCCGCCTCGCCTGCCAGGTGTTTCAACGACACCTACAAGGCCGCTGTGTTTCCGTACTCACGAACAACACAACGGCCATGTATTATATCAACAAGCAGGGGGGGACCCGTTCGTCTCCCCTATGTCAGGAGGCCATTCGACTCTGGGACTTCTGTATAGCCCAGTCGATAGACCTGGTGGTATCCTTCCTCCCAGGGGTCGAGAACACGCTGGCGGACAGCCTCAGCAGATCCTTCCTCTGCCACGAATGGTCGATCAGACCGGATATCATCCATTCCATCTTCCAGAGGTGGGGATTTCCCCGCATAGACCTCTTCGCAACCAGGTCCAACAGGAAGTGCCAGGAGTTTTGCTCCTTCCAAGGTCTCTCTCCGGGGTCAATCTTGGACGTATTTCTCCTGCCGTGGACCCACCACCTCCTGTATGCCTTCCCTCCGTTCCCTCTGGTGCACAAGGTCCTGTTGAAGCTGCGCAGGGACAAAGCGCATCTGATCTTGATCGCACCTGCGTGGCCCAGACAGCACTGGTTCACCACCTTGCTGAACCTATCTGTGGACCACCCGATTCCCCTTCCTCTCCACCCAGACCTGATTACCCAGGATCACGGCGCGCTTCGTCACCTGGACCTACGAGCGCTACACCTCACGGCGTGGCTCCTGCATGGCTGAGCACAGTGGAGCTCAGTTGCTCCACACCGATCCAGCATATACTCCTTAACAGCAGGAAGCCCTCCACTCGCTCAACGTACAGGGCCAAGTGGAAGCGTTTCTCTTGCTGGCATGCTTCTCAAGGGGTGAACCCTACACAGACTCTGATGTCCATGGTCCTGGGCTACCTCCAGTACCTTAAGCAGCAGGGCCTGGCAACTGCCTCCTTAAAGGTACACTTAGCGGCCATATCCGCCTTCCGGCCAGGGGAAGGCGGTCGCTCCGTATTCTCCCATCCCTTAGTCTCCAGATTTCTTAAAGGCCTGGAACATCTATACCCCACAGTACGCCGCCCTGCCCCTACCTGGGACCTTAACTTGGTCCTGAACAGACTCACGCTCCCACCATTTGAGCCACTGGCAACTTGCTCGCTCACGTACCTGTCATGGCAGACGGCATTCCTGGTGGCCATTACATCGGCCAGGCGGGTCTCCGAGCTGAGAGCTCTCACAGTGGACCCGCCCTACACCGTTTTCCATAAAGACAAGGTACACCTGCGGCCCCATCCGGCGTTCCTCCCTAAGGTGGTTTCCACCTTCCACACCAACCAGGACATCCTCCTCCCCGTCTTCTTCCCGAGACCACACGCTTCTCAGCGGGAGCAACAGCTACACTCCTTAGATGTACGTAGAACGTTGGCTTTCTACATTGAGAGAACAAAGCCATTTCGGAATTCCCGTCAGCTGTTTGTGGCGATCGCGGAACGAATGAGAGGGCAGCCTATATCCTCGCAGAGGATTTCCTCCTGGGTAACTGCATGCATTCATGCATGCTACGACTTAGCTCGTGTCCCCTCTGGCCACCTCAAGGCACATTCCACGAGGGCTCAGGCGACGTCGGCGGCCTTCCTTGCGCACGTGCCTATGTAGGAGATATGCCGTGCAGCGACCTGGTCGTCGGTCCACACATTCGCTGCGCACTATGCGCTGGTCAGACAATCAAGAGAGGATGCGGCCTTCGGCGTAGCAGTCTTAAATACCGCCACGTCGCGCTCCGACCCCACCGCCTAGGTAAGGCTTGGGAATCACCTAACTGGAATGCATATGAGCAATCACTTGAAGAAGAAAAGACAGTTACTTACCTTTGTAACTGTTGTTCTTCGAGATGTGTTGCTCATATCCATTCCAAACCCACCCTCCTTCCCCACTGTCGGAGTAGCCGGCAAGAAGGAACTGAAGGGTGGCTGGGTCGGCTGGGATATGTATGGGGCGCCATAGCGGCGCCACTCCAGGGGGCGCCCAGCCGACCCGTCTGGGTTCTAGGGTAAAAGTTTCTCCGAATGTGCACGCGGCGCGTACACACCTAACTGGAATGGATATGAGCAACACATCTCGAAGAACAACAGTTACAAAGGTAAGTAACCGTCTTTTTCCACTGGTAGATTTTAAAGTGGTTATAAAAGTGGATAAAGTGTCACTATCCCCATTTTATAGATAGAGAAACTGAGGCTCAAGGCCACAACTTAAATCAATGGTGGAGGGCTTGTCTACACTTAAAATGCTAAAGCTGTGCCACTGCAGTTGAGCCACTGTAGGGTTTTAAGTGTAGAAACTATCTGTGCCAATGGGAGGTTTTCCTATGCAGAGCGCTTGCATAAGCTCTGTGCACCACTTATGTCTCACTCAAGCCCTATTTTGGTAGCCTCAAGTGGTGCATCACTTTATGCTGACCCTTTGCACAAGAGTGAATTTAATCTAGTGACAGTTCTCTACAGTTTGCCACTGAAGACCTAGATGCAAAAGTCACATTCTGTTTCTTAAGGCACATCAACTTTTTGCACTCAGTTCACTTATGAAATCTTTCAGAAGAGCAAGTGGGTGGAGGGAGAGAATGGGAATGGGGAAGATGTTTTTAGCATCCTAGGAACCCCGAATGACTCTTAATCCATCTCTTCCTTCCTATCTCATGGATAATTAGAAGCCAGCTTTTCTAACCCTGCATCCCTGGTCTGAGTTCTTTTCTTAGATCTTCAAGAAGGCATTAGGTTGCAAAGCAAGTTTCTGAACCCAGCCAAACTTCTTTTCTGGAACCTGTCTACTACTGCTTGCAAATGTTTCATTTCATTCTTCAGAACCCTTCACTTGTCTTGTCACTGAAGTAAACAAGCAGTTGCTAGGATAGCATGTGATTCTTTATTTAAACTGAAATGTTTCAAATGTAACAGCTTTTCACCATTTTTGTGCAGATCTCTCCCTGAGTCCTTTCCTAAATTCCCTCTAATGCTCTCAAGTATTTATTGTATTTGCTCTCTTTTATTCTGTTCAGTGAGCATTAGATACAACATCCAAGTGTGGAGTCTGTCTTAATAAAATTATCTCCACCATTCCACTGCAATCTGCTATCCTTTTAAGTCACAGTCCTTCAGGACTCCAAGGATTCCTGTAGACACAGGGGCATAATGAAGTGAAGGATATGTGCTCAAATGCCATCAGAAAGTAACTTGGTTGGTGGGAAGAGGGCAGTGATCAGTTCTCAATATCCACTGAAGGTAGGACAAGTAGTACTGCAGATTAAGCCCATTAAGGGAGTTTTAGGTTAGCTATTGGGAAAATTTTTCTTGCTACAAGGATAATTAAGCACTGGAAAAGGCTTCCAGGGGAGGTTGTTCTTAGAAATTTCCAGTGATGTGAATTCCACAAGTTAGAAAAACACCTATCAAAGGCAGTCTAGATACACTTTGTCCTGCTTCTGCAGGGGCGATAGACTAGATCGGTGTGGGCAACCTACGGCATGCGTGTCAAAGATGGTACATGAGCCAATTTTTAATAGCACGTGGCTGCCTGCTGGGACTCGTGTGCCATTAAAAATCCTGCCGACGCGGCAAGCTGCGGGGTCCACGGTCCCAGGCTGCAGTGCTTACCCGAGCGCAGCAAGCCTCTCCCCCCCCCCCCCGCTTTCCCCTAGAGCCCTGTCGCTGTGCGCGCAGTGCTCTGGTGGCTGGGGCTGGGGCTAGGCGCTCCCATGAGGCAGCATTTGGCTCTGTGGGGAGGGGAAAGATGCTGCCCGCTCATCCAGAGCCCTGCTGCTGTGCGCACAGCACTCTGAGGGGCAGGGCAGGGCTACGCACATGGAGGTGGCAGTGGCAGGGCTCTTGATGAGTGGGGAGCCTCATGGTAAGGGGGCCAGGTCCGGGGCCAGCGGGGGGGGGAATTGGGTAAGGGGTGGGGGCAGTCAAGGGACAGGGAGCAGGGTGGGTGGGATCCCAGGGGTGGTTAGGGTGGGGATCTCTGGAGGGGGCAGTCAGGGAGCAGGGGTGTTGGATGTGGCATGGGAGTCCTGGTGTCTTTGGGGGGTGGATAGCGGGTCAGGGCAGTCGGGACAGGGAGCAAGGAGGGTCCTGGGGGAGCAGTTAGGCTGTGGGGGGCATCTCTGGAGGGGGTGGTCAGGACACAAGGAGCTGTGGGGGGTTGGATGAGTTTGGAGTTCTGCAGGGTCCTGTCAGGAGGCAGGGGTGTGGAGAGGGGTTGGGGCAGGCAGGGAGCAGGGGAGGGTGTTGTATGGGTCCAGAGTTCTGGGGGTCCTGTCAGGGGGCGGGGAGCAGTTAGATAGGCATGGGAGTCCAAGGGGTCTATCTGGGTGTGGATAAGGGTTGGGGCAGTCAGGGGACGACAGGTAGGGGGCAGGGTCCTAGGGGGGGCAGTCAGGGGATAAGGGGTAGGGGTCCCAGGAGGGGGTAGTCGGGATAAGGAGTGAGGGGGTTGGAGTTTCTGGGAGGGCAGTCACTCAGCCCTCTGCCCTGAGCCCTGCACCTCCACACACACACACACCCCAGGCGCCTGCCCTGAGCCCTGTACCACCCAGCCCTCTGACTCTTTCACCCCCCCATGACCCCAGCCCTGACTGGCACCCTCACACATACCCAGCCCCCCTACCCTGACACCTGCACCCCCCTCACATGCCCCCAGCCCTCTGCCCTGACTCTTGCACCCCACCCCGAGCACCAAACGGGAGCCCCTGCACCCCTCACACCAAATGGGAACTGCGCAGGTGAGTGCCCCCACACCCAAACCTTCTGCCTCAACCCTGAGCTCCCCTCCTTCATTCTAGCTCCTGGCCAGACCCTTCACCCCCAGCCCTGTGCTCCGTCCACTCCAACTCTCAGCTCAGTGCAGAGAGAGGAAGAGAATGGGCCAGAACCAGGGAGAAGGTAGGTACCCACTGTATGTGGGCAGGGCCAGGACCCCAGACCGGCACCGGGCTGAGCGGGTCCGGCAGCCGGGATCCCAGCTGGCAGGAGCCAGAGGATGGAACCCCTGTGGCAGTGGGCTGAGCTGCTCAGCCCGCTGCCAGTCAGGGGTCCCGACTGCTGGCCCCGCACAGCCCGCTGCCGGTCTGGGGTTCTGGCTGCCAGACCCTTCCCAGCTAGGGTCCTGGCCGCAGGCCTCACTCAGCCCACTGCCGGCATAGGTGAACAGAACCCCAGACCAGCAGCGGGCTGAGCGGGCTGGTGGTGTAAGATCAACATTTTAATATAATTTTAAATGAAGCTCCTTAAACATTTTGAAAGCCTTGTTTATTTTATAATACAAGACTAGTTTAGTTATATAATATATAGACTTGTAGAGAGAGAGACCTCTGATGTATTACTGGCACACGAAACCTTAAATTAGAGTGAATAAAGGAAGACTTGGCACACCACTTCTGAAAGGTTGCCGACCCCTGGACTAGATGATTACTCAAGGTCCTTTTCACCCCTACATTCAGGGCTGTAACTAGGGTGAGGTGAGCAGGGCAGGTGCCCAGGGCACAAAGCTGGCAGGGATGGAAAAATGAAGTGGTGCAAGATTGGGCCCAGCAGTACTGACTTAACTATCTGAAACTTTCTTTTACAGCGCTGTGAAATACTTCTGTCAATGGGCCTGTTATTTAGGTCCACCTAATTCTGAGTCTGGCACCATCTGCTGGATAAACTAAATAACGCATTCATCCTCAACCATTTACTTACTGTAGTGCTGTTTATCTTTCACTTAAAGATAAACACACAAAAAGCACTGGGGTTGTGCCCATTTTCTCTGTGCATAAAGATAACTTGAAAAAGTTTAAAATCCCCACCACACAAACACCCTCCTAAGGTGAAGAGGCAAATGCAGCATTCATCACTTGTCCATCTCTCTAAACCTGAGAGCAGCCGCTGCTGCAACCTAGAGGATCCTTGGAACTGCTTTAAATTGCAGTAGCTGGGTTTGGAGATTTGGGGATAAATCCGTATTATTCTTGGCACACAGTGGACATCTATCACTCAGATTCCATAGTAGCTATACAATGGCTCAAAGGCTTGTTTGAAACAATAAGTAGTAACATAGGTAGATCTATCAGCTCTGTAATAGTCTGACAAATAGTACAGCTGAATAATTCAGAGCACATATGATTTTCACAGGCACTGAGCCAGTGCCTGTTTGAAAGTGTCCCTCCCCCATCTCTACATCTTTGACCACATCACTGTTCTGGGCACCCTCCTGCATCCCATCCCACTACAACCTCTAATTCTGTCTTCTGATACTACTCATTCTCCCCATCCATTTTTCACAGCATCTTTCCTACTCCTCACAGTCCCTGTGTCCTTTGAGCCCCCTGAACCATAAGAGGCAGCCATTTTGTTTGTGGGTTGGGGCTTCAATGTCATTGAAAACAGTGAGCGGTGGCAGTCAACTTTATTATAGGCAGCCTCACTGCCACGTGCAGGTAAGCTGCATGGAAATGGTGGCCAACTTGCTGGTTTCAGCTCCATTGACTGTAACAGGAGATGGCGACCATTTTGATTACGGGAAAAATTGTGTTGGCAGCCTTTTATCATGTTTTCAAGAAACAAATTAAAAAAACACCCCAAACACGCTAGACGTGAAAGAAAATTGTGAGAGTTGGCAAGTATAAATTAATGATTCTGAGAGGGGTAAATGCCTCTGCTCCTTGTTGATCTGATGACAGTATCAGCTCTAAAACCCAGTGATGACATTTTGATTAACTATTTCATGGCTGATTAGTTTACTTGCTGGAAAGGGGGAATTTGGTAAGGGGGAATCTGGAGTTTTTATGGGGAAGGAAATGCAGAAGGAACAGTGGAAACTCACAAAGGCACAGAGATAGGAGGATGCGGGAGGAAGAGATGCAAAGGGCAGAAATTCACATCACACCTCGTTGGGCCCACATATAGCATCTCCCTGAGTGATGGATGCAATGACAGGACAAAGCAAAAATAATAGATACTGCATGTGTAGTTGCACCATAAAGGCTGTATTCTCCCCTTGATATCTGTGCAAACGTTTCATTAATACCATTAGGTGAACTGCTGTACAGTATGAGGGGGTGGGAAAGACTACGTTCTGAATTTATACATGTACATCCTGCCATGGACCATAAATAAGCATGGATGTAGGAACTGATAGTATATTGTATAAAGAACAAACACAACATCTTGAGTCTGACCTCCTGGCTTAGAGGGAGAGTCTTTCTTCTGGCAGGTGCCCCCTCCCTCTTTCTGGTGTCAGAAAAGTGGATTAGGTTTACTATCCCTTCAGAGATGTAACAAAGCAGTATGAAAAACAGACCAGCTGTTACTATTGTGTCTAATCCTCTGAACCATGTTTTTTAATACAACGTGAGTTACAATGGAGAAAGAGGAGATGCACACAGGTTGATTATTTTTTTCACACACTATACTTGTTCCTATGACAAAGTTCCTCAAATTTAGCCCCTCCTTACAAAAATGTAGGCAAAATTAGATATCTCCTGAAGGAAAAATACTTTATACAGTCCAGATCTGGATTTAGGCAATCCAGACTCTGTCCACATGCCATTGTCCTGCCATCCACTTGGAGCAGTGATTAGTGAGGGTTGCCCTGTCACCCTTCTCAGCCAAGTACAGGCAGTAGCATGCCCCCACACCCCAAAGTGGCCGCAGGGATCCCCTCTTCTCTTGTAGAGGCAAGGGTGTTGTGATGTTATTGACATAAACTGTGACTGTATAGTTCATCGTTGCAACCAGGGTCCTATGGTTTCACCAGTTCTTATATAGAGGAGGCCAAGTGGGGTGTCTACGGAAAGGTTGTAGTTTGCTGACTATGATTATGCTGGCTGTATGTGAGTATCATTTTTGTAGTTGAAGTTATGAATATTGGCTATATATTTGTTTGATTCGAAGTAGCCTCAGTGAATCATTAGGTCAGCTTCTTGAGAAAGGACTATTCCCAGGAAGTGCCCAATCAAGAAACACTTAACTGACGATGGACTTTGGGAGACACCAATCCACCTCTGAGCTTTCTTCGGAATGATCAAACTAACATGTAAGCAATGGCATTGGCCTGCAAAAAGCTGAATCATTCATAAACATGTGACTTGCCCAGGTGGCTACGGACTCAGTCTTGTTGCTGTGATCTCACACAGGAGGACAAAGGGGTTTCTGCCCACAAGAGAGAGAATATAAAAGGCCCTGGAAACCCCTCCATTTTTATCTTCAGCTGGCTCAGAAGATAGCCTCTCCACTCCTTGCTGGACCCAGCCTAGGAAGAAGTCTAGACTGTGAAAGAAGCTTATTGGAACATATCTGAGGGTGAGATTTACCTGCATTTAGTTTCCTACTGTATTAGGTTTAGACTTGCATGTTTTTGTTTTGTTGTGCTTGGTAATTTACTTTGTTCTGTCTGTTATTACTTGGAATCACTTAAATCCTACTTATTATACTTAATAAAATCACTTTTGTTTATTAATAAACCCAGAGTAAGCCATTAATTCCTGGAGGAGCAAACAGCTGTGCATATCTATCAGTGTTATAGAGGGTGGACAATTTGAATTTACCCTGTATCAGTTTTATACAGAGTAAAATGGATTTATTTGGAGTTTGGACCCCATTGGGAACTGGGTATCTGGGTGCTAGAGATAGGAGTACTTCTTAACTGAAAACAGCTTAAGTCTGCAGCTTGTGGAGGATGTGGTTCAGACCTGGGTCTGTGTTTGTAATAGGCTAGCATATGTGGCTCAACAAGACAGGGTACTGAAGTCCCAAGCTGTCAAGGAAAACAGGCTCAGAGTTAGTCTCACTACAACAGGGGAGAGTCCCAAGGGGGTTTCTGTGACCCAACCCATCATAGGTGTATCGAGGTAGCCCTCAGTACTTACTCCCAGCAGCTGGGGTGGATGGGTCTTGGTTGTTGCACTCTTCTGCTCCAACACATAGGCCTAGTCTTTACTAGGAAAAAAGTATTTATAGAAAGTAAAAACCCTAGTTTAGACAGAGCAATTTGTATTTTCATGTGTGTTAGCTGCTCAGGGTCAACCCTAAGAGGGAGCCTAGGTTTACTTCATTCAGCTAATGTGTTAGAACTACTACTTGTCTCATTTATGTGGAGGTTTTAACACAACACTATGGTTTTAACATGTTAAGAGGTGTTAAACACACAGTTTTTTCCTCTAGTATAGACATGGCTATAGAATCTTCTGCTGAGATGGTGTTGGTGGACCCTCCTGGAGGAGTGAGTCTGGGAATTAATACCTCAGTGAGATCTATGGAGCAATTCTCATCTCTCAGAGCTATTGTTTCAGGCTCTCTGAAGACATCAGTGCATTGGTCCCACATCACGGTTTCAAGCTTTTCTTTGTAACCAGGAAAACAAGAAACTTACATCAGAACATCAGCTTTCATTTACCCCCCCCAAAAAAGTCATCACATGACTTCACAATGCGGGCTTTAGGCGTCAGCCTATGTTGTGTATGCCTCAATAATCTGCCCATGGAAACACCTTTCCCTGGTGGAAGAGGCTGGTTGCAGACAGATTCAGAAAATTACGTGCTAATTCTCTTTTGAAGACTGGTAAATATACAATGAAAGATTCATCCCTTGGTATAACATTTGGACACACATTTCACTTATCTACAGTATTCCATGACATCCTCCCACCTCTACTTGCTTATTGGGGAGTAGTTCAACAACAAAATACAAACAAATAACAGCAGGACGAAGTTAAGTATGTGTTTCTTTTCCCACCCACTGACTCCACCGGCATCTTTATCGTTAGTATTTTCTCCCATCTGTGTTGTTGGATGTGTTTATGCTATTGTCTGAGTCCCCAGGAAGTCTGTGTTCTCTCTATGGTGACACTATCCTGCTAGATGGGACTGGTTCTGCTAGTTCTGGGAAAACAAGACTCTTAAAGGCAATTAGTGACCTTACATCTTGGAGTGTGACAGGATATTCTCAGCTTTGGTCTACTGTATTTGTACTTGGGCTAAGCAAAGCAGATTAACAATTCTAATAATACAAAGACAGTGCACAGGACAGGTATAATAATTAATATAAATTATGTATTATGGCAGTATCATCCAGAGGCCACAATCAGCATCAGGAATTCATTGTACTGGATGCTATATCAACAGCAAATAAAAGGTAGTTTAAAGAGCTTACTTTGAAGGGACTAGTGGTCCAACATAGGGACAAGACCAACAGGGAGTTGAAGAACACAGTGGGGGTGATTCGGGAGGAAGAAGACAAGGGTGACAGTAACAGGACCGCCAGGTTACATACATTAACTGCAGCTTAGAGGTCTGTCTTTCTTTCTACTTTAAAATGGACAGGCACTATGAATGAATTAGGCCCATTTCCTCAAAGGTATTTAGGTGCCTATCCCCTTCTTTAGGTACCTCAGTCCACCATTTTTCAAATGGGGACATTTTCAGAACTGTTGCCTAGCCCTGCAGGCATCTATGTTTCTGCTGGTTGGTGTTTGCAGTCTCGCCTAAGTGTTGATGCCGCCCCACAGCTAATGAGCCACTTGGAGGCCTAACTCAAGCCAAAGCCTGTGAGACCGTGAAGCAGGATTCTCACACTAAGTGAGGGAATGCCCAGGAGCCATGGGTTGCCCATCCCTGATCTAGACAATAGAGTGCTTGACCAACAGGGGAGGACCCTCATGTCACATATATTTTTCCAGTAATCTGGAAGAAACTATAAAGGAAGGGAAGTGACATCATCACTTGACCTCTCTTCCGCCCTCCCCAACTCCACACCTGGAAGAAACGTCTGTCTGACAAAGGCTTTGAACTGGTCAGGGTGATCCCAGGCTGGAAAAGAGTCCCGCATGTTTGAGGACTGTACCATCTGTCAGGATGAGACACCGCTTGATTCAAATCCTATTTAGTTTGCAGAACTCAGATTGCAAATTTATTTTTGTTTCTTAAGTAAACAACTTTGATCTCTATGCTTGCTACTTATAATCACTTAAAAGCTATCTTACTGTAGTTAATACATCTGTTCTATATTTTACCTAAAACAGTATGTTTTGGTTGAAGTGCTTAGGAAATCTCAGCTCAGGTTACAAAGGCAAATGTGTGTCCTCTTCCCATCAGGGGAGGACCGGACTGGGTAATGAATTTACACTGGTCAGGCTTCTGAACAGAGCAAGATGGTACAGTTCCAGGGAGCAAGGCTGGGGAGCTGGAGGAGTGGGGTGGGGGGGATTGGTTGGAGCCTCTCTATTGTTTCACGAGTGGCTGGCAAACCATCCATGTAACTCAGTTGTGTGTATCTAGGGTGACCAGACAGCAAGTGTGAAAAATCAGGACGGGGTGGGGGATAATAGGAGCCTATATAAGAAAAAGACCCCAAAATTGGGACTGTCTCTATAAAATCGGAACATCTGGTCACCCTATATGTGTCCCTGCCTGTAGATTTCTGTGTAAGTGCAGTACCTGCCAGATGTATGTGGCTTAACAACTGCCTCACAGTGTGAGAAGGATGCCCCATGTTGGTGAAACAGAGGGCTCAGTGGTCCCACAGTCCAGGTTGCACTCCAGGAGTCCCGTCACACACAGTATCTGCAAAAAAGCTGGTGGTAAAGGGAAATACAGAGTGAGCATGCGAGCACCGGGTCAGCTGCTTACACAGTTTTCTGGCTTCTGAGGATCCCTTGCTTAGGTGCCTAACTTGTCTCCTGCATTGTGTATGGAGTCTGGGCACCTAGCTTAGGGCTGAGGGTTCCGCTAGGCTGCAGACTGCAGTAGGGGTTAGGTGTTGCAACGTGGAGCAGAACAATGCCTAAGTATTTTGAGGTTCTGGGCCCAAGGGCCAATTACTGCTATGAACTCCATGCTGGCAGACTCCTGCTGATGTCTATGAAGGGGACTCCAGTCAGAGGCAGGTTCTGTCCACCTGCTTGGAGCTCAATAGAGGCATGGAGTTTAAATGATTAATGATCACCAGTTAGACCCAAATTTAACTGTGTCACATAAACTTGTGTGAAACTGCTATCCAGCTATATAGTTATAAATTTCCAGTTTAGATTGGCAAACCATTGTCTTAAGCAACAATTTAAAATTATCCTCAAGATCTCCAATATGATTTTGTTTAAAGACCAAATTTTTGCCACTCCGCTGAGTGGTTGTGTAAGGCAAAGTTTTATTGTGTTTACATCTGAAAGGGTGACTCAAGAAACTGAAGTAATACAGAATGAATCCATTATTTTAAGCTTCTCTCACCATTATTTTTCTTAATCTCTGATTTTGAAATTTTACCTCACACTGAGGATTGAGAGGATGACAGGAGCCATACAAGTAGGCCCTTAAACTGAATCAGGGTTACTCTGAATAGTGTTTTATTCTAGTACTAATGTTGTGAATGGTGCCTGCAGGCTCTAGGCTATTTGTTTGCAAGAGATGGCACTGAGCCAACCGTTCTTCAGAAATCAAGTGCTGCAGTAGAGACATGGCATTTCCCTTAGTGGAGATGGGGTTTAATGTAACAATTGACAGCACTAACACATTAATGTAAGAGGATTTTAGCTGACATGCAGCTTTTAGATTAAATTGCTGCTTAGCAAATTTATCCTCAGCTCTCAACCTTATTTTTTTTAATTGCCTAGTTTTTGTGTCACTCCCTTCATCAGACAATGATTGTAACCCTAGCTCGCTAAGAGGAATTGACAACTGTGAGTTTCATTGTTTTATACTTCCAGTGCATGCAGGTAAGTACAATATCTTGAAAGCAGAGGTATGAATCTTTGCAGAGTTGACTCAGCCTTCTGAGGTATAGAGTAAAATATATGTAGTTACACAATCATAATCCTGTGAGTTACCCCACCCTCCACAGGATAGAATCAGAACCTCTCAACTGTGTGGCATTGGCCCTATACTGTTAACAGTTAATGAAAATCATGCACCTACAGAGGCATAAATGTGTGTGTCAGAGAATCAAAATGAAGGACACAAAAATGATTCATACAGGAATCTTAAAATGTTGTAGGTTTCATTCTTTTATAGTAAAAACTTTGCTATAACCTGTTTAATATTAAACTTTCCCTACCTTTTACACAAAGTGGTGTTCCCTCATTTTTGTTAGAGGAACTTTGGGAATCTCTGAAAATGAGGTGCACTTGACAGAGCTTGTGATGATTTCTCTTTACTGCAAGTGTTAGGGGTCTTTGGGTTTTGGAGCAGGAGGCTCAATTTTGTTCCTACCAGGGACAGAGTGGCTGAGGTGTTTAGCTCAGTAACACCCACCATGTCCAAACTGCCCTGAGATTTGTTATGATACATTGTGAAAACTGCATTGGAAGAGTATCAGTATGATCTATGTAGTAGTTGCACCTCTAGGATCTGATCAGGATCATGCTACAAACTCATAAGCGGATGTGGCCCCTGCCTGACAGCTATTAATGAATCCTGCCATGGAAATATCATCTCTCCCACTTTGCTAATGAGGCATGAGACAGACCAAAGCCAGGCAGGGAGTCAGTGCCAGAACTGGGAACTGAACCCACGGGGGCCTAGTGCTGGAGGCGTCTGCACTCCTCCCTCCTGCTGGGTGAGGAAGGCGGTGGGGGAATGAGAAGCTGCTGGCTAGAGGCTGGGCCCTGGGAACAACCACGTGCTGGGGTGAGCCCCCTCCATCCACTATGAGGCTGTTGCCGTTGCCATGTGAGGTAGCTTTTCTGGCAGGGGCACCCTGTGCCTGAAAGACACCATGGCTGTTGCTTAACTCCCCCAATCTGTTTACATGCATGAAATCCCTTCCCCTTCGCTCCCCTGTATCTAAGGGGGAGGTGAGGGGGGCGTTTGTGTCCCGCGGGTGGGCTTCAATTTTACATTTCCCCACGATCACTCAGGCGATCTGCGCGGACACCTACAGTTGGTCTGTGAGGCAGCGAGGGTCCTTCGTTTCCACCTCCCGGAGTCCCGCCCCGCTCCGCCCCGTGCTATAAAAGGCGTCGCCGCAGTCGGGCCTTAGCTGCAGCTGCTGTTCCCGGGTCTCGGACGTCGCGGAGGGACGAAGCGCCGGGCGCCGTCTCGCGGTGAGGGCCGACGGCTCAGGTCTCGGCCCCTAGCTGGGCTGCGCCTGCTCGCGGTGGGGCTGGCGATCCCGGGAGCAGAGCTGGGCGGGGCCGAGGGCTCTAGGCCAGGCCGGGGATGGAGGCCGCAGCGGCCGCCCGCGGGGAGCTGGGCCTGGCCCTGCGCGGAGGAAAATGGGGAGGCGTCGGCTGGTGGTTGCTACGGGCTGCGGCCTGCTCCCTGGGGAGCCGCCTCTTCCCCCAGGTGGGGTGGGAACCGGGGGTTTCGTACCACTTATGGCGGGGCGGGAGGGCTGCGGGCTTCCCTGGGCGAAGGGCAGGCCGGTCTGGGGAGGCGCGGGGTAATGCAGAGCCCCGGCCCCCGGTACTGCCCGGGTAGAAGGCTCTCTCTGAGCCCTTCAAGCGCAGACAAACCCCGGTCTGCTCTGCTGTGTTGTGCGTTGCCCTGGGCTCCACGGAGCATTTCTCTAGCGTGTGTGTTTGTCAGACCTTGCGACGAGAACCGTTAAACAAGTGTCTGAAACGCGGCCCTTATTAATGGACGGGGAGTGTGAGAAGTACAGGGGAAGAGCCCGGAGTACGTGCTGTAACAGCTTCGCAGGGCACAGAGTTGGCTAAAGACACCGTAAATGGTTGAGCTGAGCGGCTAGGGCTAGTAAAACGTGAGCATAATGCTGTAATTTAAGTACAGCCCTTAACAACAATAATAAAACGTTACCTGATTAAGTGTTGTCAAATGCAGGCTCTGCACTGTTCTGCTTAGTCACTGAGTTTCTGAGGCTAACTTGTTTTCCAAGTTGTACACTGCAAATGATATTTCTCTTGCAGAGGTAGTCTCTTCTTTACTAACGAAATATAAACACTCCTCATGATTGATAATGGGAATTAAACTACTTTAAAACGTCCTTTTGGTTAAGACTTCTAGCAATAAAGCCCTGTTTGATCACATCAGTTTCACAATGTGTATTTGAATTATGGACTAAAACTAATGTGTGAAACTGCCCTTAATGTAAATAGTTTTGCATTGACTGAATTTGATCAGGCAAAATCTATGGATATAGCCCATCATGCAGAATTATGTAATAATTCTAGATGTGTACAACCTGGGAATGTATGAATATTAATTTTGCCCTTCTTGCATTTGTTGCACCTTAACATGACTAAATTTTGGTTGGCGAGATCCGAATAGGTATAATGTCAAGATGCTGTGGTTAATTTTAAACTATTCATTGTATGAAAATATTCTGTGCTGCTTAATGTCCTCTATTAATCAGGTTATGTTAATAACTACTCAACCTATTTTGTCAATGCAGTTGTCATGCATGTGGACTGGATATACAAGGAAACTTGATACTGTCACTCTGATAACAAACAAACAACTTGAAATTGCTTCCTTCAAAAAACATTCACTTAAAGGGAGACTTGTAAATCCCAAATATGAAAATTTCAGTTTAAAGAAAGTCTTGCATTTTCTGATCACAATAAGCAGTAATTTCATCATACAGTTAAAATACTTAGATGTATGAGACTCTCCCTTCACTGAATATTTTAGCATAGTTAGACTGAAAATAGGGCAATTAAAAATAATGCTGACTCAGTCTGCTTATGGAACAAGCAGTGCTATGATGTAAATCAAATTACACTTAACAGAAATTTGCTGTATTGATGCTAAACAAACTGGAAGCTATAACTTACTATTTGCATGTTATTAATTTCCTTGACATTTTGGAAGTCTAAATAGTCAAAAATAGACTGTCTTGTTGCTGGCTGATTTGTCCCCTCTCCCTGCCCCGTAAGAGATTGCAGGGGTGACTGGTTTAGATGTGAAGTCATATTTATATCTAGAAAATATGAAGCTAGATTTGTACTTGAGCAATCTCAACTTCTCATTGTAGGACTAGTCTGCTTAATAATATTGAATTCGTGTAACTTTAATCAATATTCAGCACTCTTAAAAGAGAAACCATAGTTGTTACATTGAAGCAACAAATTCAGTATCATACTTCAATGAGAGATGCAGTGATCATGAGTCCATCCAAAAATACCCATACCACTTAAGATGTAGATACTACATCTTGGGTTAAAGGATTGGCTCTAACTCTGCCAAACATAAATTGAGATTGCACTCATCCTCTCAGATGAGGTTCTATATTCAGCTTGTGTGCTGCTTAATAACCTGCGCTGGCTGGGCTTCATTGGGCTGTTTGCTGCTTTGTTTTTTTTCTTATTTTTATTGGCAGTAGTCAGGATCAGCAGTATTGACGTGCTACAGTCTGCCCTGTGGAGCAGATAATGCAAGCTAACTGAAAGAGAGACAGCCAGTCAGCTGCTTTAATTGCAGTAGATCTTGGGTCTGTGGAATCTTAGGCCCCCTAACCTTTCTGTACCTTTTGTCCCTAAAGCTTTTTCCAACAGGTTTTGAACTGGATTGTCTGGCTGCATTAAATGATGCATGACTTAGCTCTCTTATATCCACTAAAGGAGCTCTAAACTGTAATAGCCTTCTGCAAAGTTAAACAACACATAGGTAATAAATGACCAAAAAAGGTCTTGAGACTTTGAAGGCACTAGGGCTAATGACTTCACACAGACTCTTCTCTAAGTGTAGCTGCCTTCAAAGACCTTTCCTGTTAAAACAAATGACTTTCACAGCTAGTATAGAACCAGTTAGTCCAGACTAATTCTTTAACATTGCAATAGAAGCAAGCTTGCTTTCTTTTTCTGTTAGCAGTTAACTGGAGAAATTCACTAATACAGCTTACATATTAGTTGTAATGAATTAAAGCCGGTTTCTAAAATTTGAAATAGCCTGACTTCAGAAACACTTGAAGGACTTGTAGATATATATCATTTTTTAAGGCAATGAGGCACCATTATCACCTAGTCTGACCATCTGCATAGCCATAGAACCTCACCCATAATTTCCTCATTAAGCCTATAACTAGTATTTGAGCGGTAGCATAACTCTTAGGATGATCAATTTTGGGAGTCTTCATAATCAGACTCCTAATAAAATACCTCCAGGAAACTCAAACACACATGCTGCAACAAGAAGCAGTAATCTTACAAGTTGTTGTTGTTTTCTGAACTTATGCTCTAAAATACACTTTTTTCTAGACCCAGCAGTGTATTACTTAATGTCTTGAACAGTAAGTGTGGGGTCAGCTGCAAAAAGCTTGCCCAGTATCTGTCCTGAAAGCTCTCCAATATCAGTAATATGTCAGTCTTGTTTCATCTGAGGGAGACTTGTCCAAGAAACCAGAATTTTGAAAGTGCTGTGGGATCTAATTGCACCTGAATGGTCACCAGATGGCAGAAGGGCCTAGCAAATTTGAAGGATGATACTAATCTTAATATTTTGACATTAGTACTTGGGAGCACTTAAAACGATATTCAAGACCAGGGAAGGATGCTACTGCATCTGTAGTACTGCCAACATATGGCTGACATTCATTCACATGGCATCATTGCCCTAAAATTTAAATGTGAAATGTGTTGGCCTCTTGTTCAACATATTAGACACTTCCTAATTGCTTAGCTCAATCTTAGATTATTCCTTTTCCACTCTCTCTCATCCTCAGATGCTTTGATCTAGAAGTAGTGAATTAAGACTTGTTTATCCAGACAGTAAATTTTGTAAAGATGTCTCTGATTGTATGGGAGACACTTATTTTCCTTTCCATATAAAATGGTATGTCCCATCTTGATGGCATTTGTCTTGAAGAGGCGATGTGAGTGGTAAAGATGGCTTTTATAACTTGAACAACACTTTGTATTACACTAACTTCTCTGCAAACTATTGCATGAAAATAACTAGTGACTTTCTCATGTTTTAGATGCCTTCAATTAAACTACAGAGTTCAGATGGAGAAATATTTGAAGTTGATGTTGAAATTGCAAAGCAATCTGTAACTATCAAGACTATGTTGGAAGGTAAGATTGCAGATTTGAGATAAAGGCTTATTGCAAACTAGTGTCCCAGGAAACATCACTCAAATCAGAATTTTTAAAAACTGAGGTGCATTACCACAATTCCGCTTAAATGGTTCTTGGAAGCACTATCCTCGGCACAGATATAGTAGTAAGGGAAGGGATTAGTACAGTCACAAATAGCAAAGCAAAAACTTTTGCAAGTAACACTTAAGTGTGGATTCTTATGGTGTAGTTGTAAGATGGAGATGAGTTTTGATGTGCAACCTACTTGGATTTTTAGACCTAAAGTACAGTTACTGATTTGTGGTGGTAGGCAAGTAACATAAATTGATTCTAAGCATGCGATCATGCTAAATAGCTAATCTCTACAAAACACTTGTTATGGGTTGAATTTACTGGCTTTGTATGATGGCTACTAAGGTACAACAAACATCAAAGCTAAGAGATGAAAGTGAGTGTGTAGTGGTTTATTTTTTTTAAAGTAAATTGGTGACGGGTGTATCACTGAACCTATTATCTGAATCTTTAACTGTTGCTGCTTTTTAAAACTGAAATACCCAGCATGTCTCAAGGTCTCATTTACATTAACCTCCCACTGTTGACAGCTTACAGCAGAGGACAGACTCAGTGCAAGTCTACTAGATAGTTTTCACATCACCTGAAAGAGATTTCTTTTGTTTGACTTTCTGTTGTAGAAGTTGTGGTGTCAGCATAGCCTCTGCAAAATGCACCTCTGTATTTGACATGTCTGTGGTATGAGTGTTGCTCCTAAACCTTGTCTCCAACTCTTGAGGGAATATTGCATCATTGTGTTTGGATAGAATTCATGTCCCCCCCCTCCCCTTTCCTCAGATTTCTTTGCTTCCCCACAGAAAAATGACTTTCTGATGGGGAAGCAAAGTGAAGCTGTAAGAGCGGTAACATGCCCCTCCCCAGAAGTTCGGGCACATTGTTTCAGGCACCCAGAGCAACTGGTGGAGAGGTAATCCGCAGAGAGGGATGCCAAGACTGGTGGCGCCTATCCTTCTAGTCCCAGCTGGGCAGGGGGGTACTGGAATTCCTCTTCCCTTGCAAGCCAGGGCCAGGTCAGACCCACCACCAGAAGCGTCCCCTGGCTGCTGGAAGTGCTGCATCTCACCCACCCCAGCTTCTTGCTCCCATTGCTCCTTAAGTTGTGGGGAGAGAGTCAGTCACTCTACAGGCAGCTGCTCCTCCCTGCATAGCCTCTTGCACTCTCCAACCACCTTCACCTGGACCGCTCTGCAGAGTCCCATTGCCCCAGCACCCCCAGCAAGCTCCTGTGAATCCAGATCCTCCCTCCACTGAGCTGACTGCACCTAGACTTCCCCACCAAACCCCTCTCACCTCATCTGGGTACCTCCACACTCGGATCCTGCCAGTCTGAGCCTGTCCTGGTTTGGAGGGGCAAGGCCTCAGGGTGTGTTTTGGACAGACCTGGCCCTTGCATTGTCAAGGGTGAGTGCAGCCTCCGTGCTGTGTCCCATGCATGGGGGCTGCAGGGTGATCTCCCACCTCTGCAGCCAGTGGCCTGAGCTCCCTACTGCTATGGTGGAGCCTCCATTTATTTATTGACAAATAAATTTGGAAGAATTTTAAAATACTGTGTGCAGAATTTTTATTTTATTTTTGGTACAGAATCCTTCAGGAATAGTCTACATTAGGCTTTTTTGGCAAAAAATTACCAGTTGGTGGAAGCCCTGGTACATACAAGGCTTCAGCACTGGAGTCATTATTACTGTTGCTTTTAGCCTGTTTTGAGCAGAGTTATGACATGGTGTTAAGTGCCAGTGGCCTTGAGCAGTGTCTGCCCCAGGGTGTCTATCATGAATCTTCACCTGTGACACCGGTGGCAGTCTCCTTCCAAACTACAGTCCCTCTTATAGATGTGCTGTAGTCTCTCTCTTTCCCTTCTTCTCTCCCCCCTCTGCCCCCCCAAGTCTGCTGGTTCACTTGAACTGGCACTACTACGTCAGAGGAAGGGCCTATCCAGTATTCATTCATGTCTTGTTTCTTATCCTTTCCTAACATGTCGGAAAAGATGCTTGCTTCTAAATGCAGTTATTTCCTCAGTGTCAAATTCATATTGAATACAGTTGAAAATTTAAACTGTTTTTTATAGGCAGTGAGCTGTTTTCATGGTTGAGCTGTTTTGGTCAGGGATAGTCTGAAAGGCAAATTTGCATTCGTCATTCTCAGGCTAACTGTTAGAAGTCCTCTTAAGATGCTAATTTGGACTTCTGCGCAACTAATTTGTGGATATACCTTCAAAAAGCCTTTCACAAAAATAAGTACAACGGGGGGAACCATTTACTTGATCAGTGATTACAATAGTGTCTGAATTTAAATTCGTTTTAAATTTTACACTCAGGAATGATGTCAATCTAAATACTCTTGTCCAAGTGCCTGGGTTTGTGAAAACAGGCTTCCTCTTGAACATTGAGGATTGGATTATATTATTGCAGTGGGGGTGTGGCAATACACTAGAAACTGGGGGGTGGGGGGCGCCTCTCTGACCTGCTCTGTGACACCAATGTTAGTGGGGAGAAAGGATGCATCTCTAAAACTTGTAAGAGGTTGTGTTCTCTAGTGTACCTCCTACAGAGTAAAGGTTAGATTATGCATACCATTTTTCTTGTTTCAGTTCAATTTT
Organism: Gopherus evgoodei; assembly: GCF_007399415.2. NCBI lineage: Eukaryota > Metazoa > Chordata > Testudines > Testudinidae > Gopherus > Gopherus evgoodei. The sequence continues at coordinate 12,793,253 of NC_044329.1, forward strand.
CCATGTTAATGTTGGTTTTATTTAGGCAACTTGTTTCTTAGCTAACTAGCTTTCCTGTTTTTGTCTTTGGGGTTTGAAGTCTGTCTTGCTGCTTTGTGAGGCAGCTGGGGAGAAGACAGGAATACCTTTTGAGCAGCTGCAAGGTTGGCCTACAACATTTTGGCACCTGAGGCGGGGAGCTCAAATGATGCCCCCATGCACCCTTGCTTGGGCCAAAACTTCGGAAGGTCTCAATTCTGCCTTCTTCCTGTTCTACTTCTCTCATGGTACTGCTCTGCTACCTACCCCAATAAAGGAGAACTAACAACTTAAAATGCCTTGTTCAAAAAATTAAATACTTAACTTTCAAATTCCTGAACACAAATGTAACTTTTCTGGTCTGCATAGTAAACACTGGCATTTTTATCTGTTTGAATAATCAAAATGGTGCTTTCCGTGCTGCCTTGGTTGCAAAGATTTGAACTGCTTCCTGAAGGTCCACAGTCTGGGCCAGCTCATACTCTATTGAGATGGTTGCAAGGCCGACCAGCCTCTCCCGTGTCGTTGTGGAGCGTAGATGTGTTTTTTATTAACTTCAGCTTGGAGAAGCTGCATTCTCCACCAAGAGCTGTTACAGGAAGTGTTAGTAGTATGCGCAGAGCAACAAAAGCATTTGGAAAGAGGGTGGTCGTCATCTTTGTGCACATGTATTCCAGAACAGCCTTTGGAGTTGATTCTGCTGAAACGTATCTTGAAAGGGCTTTCAGTTCATCACCTAAATCACTCGCATCAATATTGTGCATGCCGTCTTGTGTCAACACTGTCTCTAGTGCCCTGCATTGCTGGTGTAGGTCTTCTTCAGCTATAGTGAGAAGTTTTGGAATGATACAACATCCCAACTATACTGCTGTGTTCCTTGAGCTGTGTGAAACATTCAACTTGATGTATTGTGCAATCTAGAACATGGTTGAAGAATTCAACTTTGAATTGTTCTTTGGGGTCTCTTATGGGATTATCCCATGCCTCGTAATCAAAGTGTCATCTTCAGTGACTCTTGTATTCTTGAATGGGTGGGAAAATAGCTTCATTGTGCTCTCTGCCAACTTCTTCTGTGCACTCTTCAGAACGTTTTGAAATCCCTCATCTGACTGGTAAGACTGTAGGTATGACCTTATGTTGTCCAGTTGTTCCATTGCTCCAGATATATCGAGGTCAACACCTTGGAGTCTCTTGCTTACAACATTTATTTCAAACGGTATGGCAGGCTACAACAGTAAACTACACAGAAATTTGAAGTTTTATGTATGTTTCTGGTGATTCCATTTCCCTCTGCCACTGTTCTCCCACAAACAGTTCCTGTCATAGCATTATCCTCCATAATGGCAACTATGGCATCATCTGTCTTCGCAATTTGGTGGTTGATAGGCTTTATCGCCTCCACTTGACTTGCCCATTGTGTGGCACTCAGTGGTTTCAGTGTCAGAGAGAATGTTCCCAGATATTTCTTCAAAATTTGCCATTGAGTTGATGCAGAGAAAAATACATAGGTGCTTTGAATTACATTAAAAAATTCAGCAGCCTCACTAGAAGCTGAAGCTGCTTCACTGACAACCAAGTTCAGTGAATGAGAACTGCATGGGACAAAAGCTCGAGGGTTTAACTCTCAGATCCATGTCTGCACTCCTCTGTTCTTTCCTCTCATGTTGGCACCATTATCATAGCCCTGACCTCTCATGTGCTTCTTAAAAAGCTGGAAGATATGAGAATTGTGACAGCTGACATGTCAATAAATTCTAGAAAATGCTCTTTGGCAGTCACAATTGCAGGGACATTTTCACTAGGTTCTGTTACCAAATGCATCATTAAAGTAATTTGTTCTGTATGGCTGATGTCAGGTGTGCAGTCAAGAATAGTATCTTGCTCATTTCAGATCTGCCACAATCTTCTGTTTGACTTTGTTGCCAGTAACTGTGATATCTCATTTTGAGTCGTTTTTCCAAGGTGGTGGTGTGTGTACATTTCTTGAGTGGTGACTCCTTAGATGTTCCTGGAGTACAGCATCAAACTCAGCCATCAGCTCCACAATTTTAAGGAAACTTCCATTGTTTGGCATGTACAGCTGATCTGAAGTGCCACGCAGTGCTAGGTTTTGGGTAACAAGCATTCTCACAATGGCAGTGAGCTTTTTCAGAACATTTTGCCAGTAAAGAGACTTTGATGCAATCTTCTTTTGATGCTGATCATCTTTGGTGGTCTTTAACCTAAGTCTCATCTCAAGCTCTTTCCACCTATGGAATGCTCTCTGGTGATTTGCTGCCTTCTCATGGCATGCCAGATTCCTAGCCAGATTTTTCCAGTCATTCGTTCCTGTAGAACCCAGTGTGGCTGGAACATTAGACTGGAAGAGTTTGCAACAAAAACAGCATGCAGCATTCTGGGTTTTTTGAGTAAATAAGCCATGGCCTCTCCATTTTGTCACCTTTGGGGATTTCATGACAGTAATGTGTTGGATGGAGGCATCTATTTTCATTGTCTTTGGGGAACATGGAGTTTTTCACTTGCTGTGGCCCATGCAGTACAAGAGTCCCTCAGGCTACTGCTCAAGTGGGTCACAGTCCTGGATCATCTAGACTTCAGGAACTAAACTCAGCAGCAGCTGTTTCTTGTGCCTCCACCAACACTGTTCTCTGATCTACACTTTTTTTTTCTTTGGGAATGTGCATGGTTACATCCATTTGAGATGGAGATATGGATGCTGTAGTAGCTGCCAGGAAACCTGCACTCTAACTGGAAGATCAGGCTTCACCACTCACATCCTCACTGGAGCTGGAAGGCTCACCAGGAACACTTGTGTCTGTGTATCTCAGGAGAGCTCCTTCCTCCTTAGACAGAAAAGCTTCCTTTGCTTGCTTGCTTTTTTTGAATGCTGCCCCAGAGGGGCATTTTCTTTCACTCATGACTGCTGTTCTGTGCCAGCTGTAGTGGCTCTCAACACTCAACTGAAGGGGACAAATAAGCAGGCTGATAGTGGGGCCTGAGTGATGGAAGATATCAGCATCTTAGGGCTGGTCTACACTACAGGGGGAAATTGATCTTAGATACGCAACTTCAGCTATATGAATAATGTAGCTGAAGTCGAATATCTAAGATCGGATTACTCACCTGTCCTCACCGCGCGGGATCGATGTCCACGGCTCTGCATGTCGATTCTGCAAGTCCATTGGGGTTGGTGGATTTCCGGAATCAATATAAGCGCGCTCGGGGATCGATACATTTCATCTAGATGAGACGCGATATATCGATCCCCGAGCAATCGATTTTAACCCGCTGATATGGCAGATAGTCTAGACGTAGCCTCAAAGGCCTAACCAACTCCTACTACAGTGAAACCCCACTATAACGTGCCCCGCTATAACACGAAATTGCATATAACGTGATCATAGGTTGGCTCCCCTTTAAGGCAGATATAACTTAGATAATGTTTTCACAGTACTGTACAGTACCAGTGGTCCCCAACACCATGGCAGGGGAGAGAAGCTGCAGACCTGCAGGCTCTGTCCCCAGCAGGCACGGGCCGCAGCTTCTCTCCGGCTTCTCCGGGGCTGCGGGCTCCAGTGCTCTCTGTCCCCAGCAGGTGCTGGGCCCTGGCTTCTTTCCAGCTTCAAGAGGAGCCATGGCTCCCCGCCTGCCGGGGACAGAACACCGGCGCCTGCAGTCCTGGAGAAGCTGGAGAGAAGCCACAGCCCCCACACCTGCTGGGGACAGAGAGCATGGGCGCCCGCAGCCCCAGAGTTCTCTGTCCCCGGCAGGTGGGGAGCCGCGGCTCGTTTTGAAGCTGATTTGAAACCCCACTATACCATGACCCCGCATTTAGTGCGATGGAAGTTTTTGGACCCCAAAGGTCGCATTATAGCAGAGTTACACTGTACTTCAGTTGACTGCCTGTTCTCAGGTGGGTTCAGGGAAGCAGAAGGAAACAGGAAGCTCCCTGAGAAGCTTGTGTTAATCAGTCCAGGTTCCTGGGGGTGCTAGAGAGGTACTTAAGAGGCAGCTCCTCCTCTTTCTCCTTGCAGCTCTTGCTGCTTTCTGTTCTCTCTAACCTTTTTGCCTGCCTGCCTGTTATGTCTCTTGTGCCCTCCTTCCTCCAGCACTCCACCATCTCTGTGCATCTAGAGCAGAGAATATATATGCACCGGCAGCAGGCACAATTTTCTACACTCTGGGCCCTAGTGGCCTTAGCTTACTGTTTTTAATATGTTAAACTATAGTAGATATTGCAAAGATGGACAGACCGGATGGCTTGGTCAGCTCCAGATACAGTGGATCTCTCCTTCATATGTTGGATCACTGGATGAGACTTCAGAAAGTCTCTGTACATGAAAATTAAAGCAGAAACATTTGTGAAAGCAGTTAAATTATTCAGGATAATGCTTAGCTCTGATCTCCCACTGACACGAATTGCAAACAAAAACATCTGTGCAAGTCTACCAGATGGTCTGTATGTACAGCAAACTATGCCTAATCCTTCTCAATAGGGATGCCTGTCTGCTCTTACACGCAAAATCACAAACATTAGAAATGAGTACATTAGTGCCTTAACTTCGAAAAATGACTCTTGTAGATCTAGCTGAACAGACTGGATACCCTCAAGTACAAATTGTTTAGCGATGAGACACCCAGGATAAAATACTATAGATATTTAAAATTGTGCAGGTTTTTTGTTGTTTTTACTGTTTTTCTGTCATTTCCACCTTGTAACACCACCAAAAGTTGCTTAGTGTGATGCTGCTCTGCATGACCAATAAACAAAACTTGGAAAACATGAGCAGGAAGTTATAGAAGTTCTCTCAGCAGGTGGCAAAGAATGCAGTTGCTTGGTAAGCCCATCCAAAGAGATCTTGCCACTTTTAGAGTTCAGAAAATTGTTCAACTCTTCAGTGTTATCAGTGGCTTTTGGTTTACTTTGAAAATCAGAAGTAGTGCTTATAAACAAATCTACATAATACCATAAATAGCACACTAGACAAACCATGTATTGGGAACTCTGGAATTACATGTCATTGCCTCTTACTGCTTTAGAATGCCTTGTGCCAATAAAACACTCACTGTTGCTCCCAGACATCTGTGCTGCAGATCCATATGCTGATGATGCAGAATTATCTCTAATGGGGAGCAGGAGGAGAAACTGGAAAGTTGAAAGGGGGATGGAGGGACAGATAGGGTTTTGACAGCAAGAAAGCAGGAGGCAGCCTTTCCTAGTTAGGGGGTGCTAGAGGCTTCAGCCAGGACATATCTGCTCTCTTCCTTGGAGTGTTTAAATTCGTCATTCCACAGTCCAACACTTTGCAGCAAGAGAAGCTAGTTGTCACCTATATATGTCGCTGCATTCAATTAATTATATTTGAAGTTTCCAATAAAATGATCATCAGTGAAATACGCAATACTTGTTATAGCTCATTACTGCAAGTAGACTTGGATAACAGTAGCATTTGTTTAAAATCTCCCAAGCGTGGTAATTGTGGAGTGCTAGTGTAGGGAGGGCATTGGCATGTTAACCACTGTGTGTAGGCTTGCTTTGAGGTGGTGGTGGTGCAACAGTGGTGTATTCTAACTACATTAAAAAATTAATGTATTTGAATGATGCAGATCAGTTATTCATCAAATGCATAGATAATTTTGTACATCACTTTACGTGGCTGCATAACCAAATATAGGGCACTCGAACTAAGAGAACATACCAATTCTGATATCTTGCTTTGCAATAAAATGGTATGGTGCATCATTTTAATCAGGGCAATTATCTTAATGTGGTATTTATCCTGTGTCATTCAATCCAGGTATGGATGAAGTCTACATTGTGAATTGCAGTGTGCTTTCAATTTTCTCTACATGATGCTGTTAGTCACTTAATTCTGAATTTTGAGACTCGGAGCATAATGTGTTTAACACATGTCTCAAGTATACTCTGAATTTTTTTAAACAGTGGTTATTGGTTTTACCACCTTCCCTAAAGGATTTTTCTTAACTTGGTCAAGTGACTTGTCATTGCCTCAAACAGAGTGGAAATTAACTAACTGTTGTATACAGTGTTGTAGCTGTATCGGTCATGGAATATTAGAGACACAAGGTGGGTGAAGTAATATCTTTACCCATCTTGTTCCTGGAAACTAATGTGGCTTTTTTATTATATAGTGAAACATCTTGTAAGCTAAATACCCAGAATCTCTATGGCTACAGTATTAACTGATCATGCAGAGAGGACAAAGAATGGTTTGTAGTTCATACAGTAGCTCTTTAAGATCTCACTTAATAGTAGATTCAAAGGGAATTCTTTTTTGGAACACTTATAGCGAATTTGGGACCTAAAAGCTGGTAGTGGCTAAAGAGTCCATTCCAATTATCCAACACTGTTAATAGTGGGATTACAGTGAAATAGGGATGAAAAGAACATCTAATGGCAATTTAATAGCCTTCTGAATAAGAGAACATATATGCATCTGTGTGTATATATAATATAAATAAAAATATTAGCTACTTGAGTATGATGAGCACTCTGTTACATAGCATGTAGAAGTGATGCAACATGGTATTCTGAAGCCTTGTCTAAGAATGCTTAACTTCCTGCTTTAGCAGTAGGAGGAATCATAATCTGAACACAAATTGAGTGGATTAGCAACATTCTGTATCAGAATTATATACTGTAGTTGTGGATTGATGAAGCCTGCTGAATTTCAGAAAAATGAGTGAATGGCAAGTTGCAGCATCTAAATCTTCTTTCCATTTTTAGATCTGGGAATGGATGATGAAGGAGATGATGACCCAGTTCCTCTTCCAAATGTTAATGCAGCTATATTAAAAAAGGTAAGATGCTACCAAGGTGGTGTTAGTTGCTTTGAACTACAAAAATGTGTAGACTGAGCTATCACTTAATGAAAACTGGAAGTACTAGATTTAAACAAACTTTCTTGTGTACCAGTTACATTTTTTAGAACACACTGTTTATCAGTCAAAAGCAGGATTTGTTGAACTGCAGTTTAAATTTCTAGATGAGATTTTTTTCCTGTAAATCATACAGATAAAACAGATCTTTTCATATTAATGTTCAAAGGGTGAGAGGCCAGTAGCAGTGGTAATAGCTGTTGCCAGACATACTATGCTGTGCACCAAACTCACCATCCACTCCCTCATTGTTCTTGTCCTGGGGTTCTCCACAAGAAGTCTACAACTGGTGTTGTCTGAGGACTCACTTGAGCAAGCTCATGTTCAGATCATTACGTACACTGGCTGGAATCCTATTGTAACTAGGTGAAATGGAAGGAGGAACAAATTTGCAGGTCAGGTCTCTTTGAGGACTCTGTCTGCATTGTGTTGAAAGAGTCTGAACCAATTTTAGTGTTCGAAATGAATTGAGTTAGTTCTATAATAAGCCACACTTGACCTGTGAGGCTAGGACAGAGTGTTGCAAACTCATAGCCAGAGTGCAAAAGAAGACTGTAAGAGCATCAACCCCTATTCCTTGTGCTGTGCTTGGGTAAAACTTCACTAGTCAAAATTCAGATTAAATAAAAAATGTAATATCAGTAGATTAACTGCTTGTTTTCTCCCTAATACAAATGCATAATCTTTTATACAAAGTAGCACTAATGCCTGACCATACTGTCTGCCAATAGGTGGTAGTTTTCTTGTTAAGCAAACTAATCTGCATTTCTCAACTGTAGGGCAAAGGTCATACTTTAACCCTCTTGTGTTAGAACTGTGCTCTTAATGTTAATACTATGTTTGATTAGAGTGTGCACTAATGCAAATGTAAGTCGGCTCAAATATCTTCTGGGAAATCTCCAGACCCAGAATGTCTGACTTTTTTTACCCAGGCACTCTCAACAGGATTTTAAAAGGCTTTGAAATTCCAGGGTCTTGTATTGGACTGTTGGGTCTGTACATGTCTTACTATCTGGCACAAATAGCACTGACACAGCACATTGTGTCCAAGACTTTGTGGATTTTTTGCAGTTTTGGGAAAGTAACTGTTCCTGTAACCTGAAGTCAGCCTAACAGGGCTGATGAGAATGCTTAAGGACAGTTTTATATTGATTCTAATGTCTTAATATCAGGTGATCCAATGGTGCACCCACCACAAGGATGATCCACCTCCCCCTGAGGATGATGAGAACAAGGAAAAACGAACAGATGACATCCCTGTGTGGGACCAAGAATTCCTGAAAGTAGACCAAGGAACACTTTTTGAACTTATCCTGGTAGGGTGTCTATGTTCCATTAGATGCTCTCTTCAGCACATAGCCACATTCTCTAGACTTGTGAACTTTGTCTTGGTGTACCTAGAAGTGGTGGAATTGGTCTGACTTTCCCCAGTTCATAGTAAAAATCATTCAAGATAATAAGTGTTGTGGACACCCTTTAAAAACTTACCTAACACTAAGCAGCCCAATCTACACTTGCGGACCCAAGTACAAATTTGATGCTTAGCTTTGCACTCAAGTTCAGTAATCGGGTCATCTTCTAACTGAGTCAAGTTTGTTGCAGACATGGTAACTTCTATCATTTGGAATAGTATTGTGTACTAAATTCTGTTCAGCAGCCTGAACCCACTTCTAACTTCCAAATTCAGTCTTAATGTTTTGAGGCCTAGTTCCCCTTGACCCTAAGTTGGTGTGCACTTAGTACAGGCAATGTCTGTATTGCTTGGATAGCCAGCTGGCTGCCCTGCAGACCTCCGGGTTCATAGGCTTCTGTAAGCCCTTTCTAACAGGAATGTCTCAAATTTTAAGTTTTGTTTAGAATTATTGTGAACTGTTCAGCTAGGACTGTCCTGCCCAATATACTTAAACACTTGCTGTAACGAGCTACCTAAAGTAATGTTTATCATAAAACAAAAGTAACCTGTATTTGGTTTAAGTTGTACATCCACAGAGGCAGAACACTGACTTTAAATCTGGTGACCTCCTTTTTTTTTTCCAGGCTGCAAATTACTTGGACATTAAAGGTTTGCTTGATGTCACATGCAAGACTGTTGCAAATATGATTAAGGGGAAAACTCCAGAAGAAATTCGCAAGACCTTCAATATCAAGAATGACTTCACTGAAGAGGAAGAAGCACAGGTACTCCATAGTCTGGGTTTCATTTAAATTCTGGATTGCTTATACACTGAAGTAGCCACACTAGTGTTATAACTAATGTTTCAACTTCCCAGGTAAAACTAGGATTTTTGGTCTAAATGTTAGTGTGCTAGAATTGGTGCCCCAATTAAATTGCCATTTAAGTTTATCCCTGTGTTAGACATACCCTGTGACTGGCCCAGATCAGCTGACTAGGCTTTTGGGGCTAGGGCTCCGGAGCTGACAAATCCACTGAGCAGAGGGTTGATCTTGGGCTGGAGCCCAAGCTCTGGGACCTTAGGAGGGTGGAGAGTCCCAGAGCTCAGGCTCCAGCCTGAGCATCTACATAGCATTTTTTATTGCCACAACCAGAGCTCTGCAAGCCCAAGTTAGCTGACCTAGGCCAGCTGCGGCTGTGCTGCAGGTTTCTTATCCCTGTGTAGACATACCCTTACAAGTTAATGTCTCACTTGTGAAAAGTGAACATGCTAATTAATATCACCATGTCAGACTTGCTAAACTTTTTTGACGAAGGTCAGATTTACATTTAAAATGTAGATTGATCTATATCACTCGTGTGTGCGGAAAAAATTTCCCATCCCCTGAGTAACATAGCTGAAGTAATGTAGCTCTGCTGACCTAAACCCTGGTGTTAGCTGCAGCTAGGCTGAGGGAACGCTTCCCTCGACCTAGCTACTGCCACTCAGGGAGATGAAGTTAGTACAGTGACAGACAAAAACCCTTCTATTGCTGTAGTATGTCTGCATTGGTGGGTTACACTGGCACAGCTATGGTGCTGTAACCTCCATAGAGTAGACAAACCCTGAGTAAATCACTGAAGCTAAACCAGTAATAGGATATTCTGGGTGGCCATAAATAGTTCTTGGTTGCCCTTTCAAAAGCCTTAGCAGTAAAGCTGTACGTGTGTTAGGGCACCCACCTGGGAAGATTCAAGCTACTCAGAATTTCCCTAATAAGGCCTTTCAAAGAGTGAAATAAAACAAGCTGTGCTTTATGGTCTACATTAAAATGATCATTAAACAACCATTTTTAAGCAGAGTACTATGGAAGCTGCAAACATCAATGAACAGTGTGTGAAGAACTTGAGTGTGAAGTCAGTGCACTTCAGCTCTTGCTAAATCCATGTATAGCAGCGGTCACCAACCTGTGGAGCCTCTGCCAGTCGATCACGATCTCTGGGCTGCTAAAAGTCCAGCAGGGCTCAGGCAGCTGCCTGCCTGCTGTGGCCCCACACTGTTCTTGGAGGCAGCTGGCTTCTGGCATGTCTCTGCGTCCCCTAGGGTGTGGGGGAAGGCAGTTCCTTGCGCTGCCTCCGCCCCCAGCACTGTTCCTGCAGCTCTCATTGGCCAGGAGCTGGCCAATGGGAGCTGCAGGGGTGGTGTTTGTGGGCATAGGCAGTGTACAGAGACCTGCTGCCCCCCTTCTCCCAGGAGCCACAGAGATGTCAGCAGCCAGCTGCTGATGTATATAGTAAGATGACCAATTAATTAGCCTGCATGTTCTGCTCATGAATAGTTACCTAAGGAAGTGGTTGGAAGATGCATATGTTATCTTCAGTAACTTCTCAATCTGCAATGGTAAATATTTTACAAAAATTAGTTTCAACCACCCAAGAAAAATCCAGCATTTCTTCCAGTGTCACCCTTTTTTACTGGAAAGGAGCATAATCCGGGATGCCACTGGGACTGTTTGTCTAATTAGTTTTTAGAAGTTCATAGCATGTGTGTAGCACTGCATCTAATCAAAGCTTTATCTTGTTTAAGGTACGCAAAGAGAACCAGTGGTGTGAAGAGAAGTGAAGTTTTGTGCCTGACACTCTAACACTGTAAGGATCGTTCCAATTACTAGTTGCACTGCTCTGTTTATAATTGTTAATATTAGACAAATGCAGCAGCAAATGAAGTTGTATTAGCAGGATGTTGTTTCCTTTTGCATGTGTAGTGTTTTTTTCAGTACAGATTTAAATCCTATGGTTGAGTTTTTACCAGTGTAATCAGATGTCTTTTTACTTTACTCTGCAAAGAATAAAACTGAACTAAGCATGGATTCTGTATGGAAATAGCACTTCAGGCTATCCTGTTCATTACTCTTAACTGTCCATGTCCAGTTACAATGTTATCTTGAGATGTCAGAATTTAGATAAGCATTTAAACTCCACTGTAAATAAAACAACTTGCAAATGTTTTCTGAAATAGAATTAACAAAGCATATTTTTATTCAAAGAACAAAGGGTTTCTTGGGGAACCAGGCTGAGTGAAGAGTTGTTTCCTCCAAACTTCTAAATATGAAGGATAATTACCCTTGGAGTAAGTTAGTACATGACACAGTTCTTAGTTGGTCACAGGCAAATATTTAGGCATTACAAAATCTCTTCAGTGGCTAGTACTTCCTATCCCTGTTTCAGTTTTGCCTGCAAAAGACCAGCCCTAGCACACATGTGGGTTTGGCAAAAACTGGGTAAGCTTGTTAGTTAAGATACATGGCTAAAGAGTTCCAGGTTAAGACCTGCCTCTAGCTGGTACAAAGCAAGATCTGAACTGCTGTAGGCACAGGGGAGAGATGAATTTTAATAGGGAAAGCTAATTCCCAGTTTGACCAAAAAATGACTGACTTTACCAAAGTTAAACTTACTGATCCAGCATGTCATTAGTAGCTGGCTTTAGGCAATTTTAAACCCACTTGTGATGTAGCTTTATTAAACATGGCTTCATGTGTCTGCAAGAAATATTTCACCTACGTACTGTACACGAAATCACAGCTTGTAGACTCATTATGGCATACAAAACAAAGCTAATGCTGTATCTAGTGTGACTTCTTTTGGACAAAGCCACTTGCAACTAGTTCAACAGTAACTGGTTTTCTGACTTTTACAGTTCCCTTATAGGGAGTAGGAGATGGTTGTGTAGTAAACATTTGAGGTGTGAACCTAGCTTATTGCATTCCATTTTCTGTATAAACCTTAGACTAGAATTAACCTTAATAAATATACTTATCTTCATTTTAAAGATCATGGTGTTGCACTAAGTGGTGTTAAAGGGTTAATGGCGATTGTGTTAGAAAAAATCTAACAAGCAACTTGACAGCCTCTAGAACACTCAATGAATAGCACACATCTTGCTAAATATTAAAACTTGAAATTGCTGGTAAACATCCATGTAGCTGCTACATAAACAATCTATGTAGAGAGCATTTTAACATCTGACTCTGTGGTGACTGACTGGCAGTTTGCACTATAAACAGTTTCTCTGACTACAGTTCATGGAACTGAGTGACAAACAATGGAGAGTTGGGTATAGCTATTAAGAGGTGGTCAACAGCATGAAAAGTTGGAGACCGCTGCTGTAGCACCCAAGCAAACTTGCTCTCCACCCATCCCTTAACTGGCTTCCACCAGCCTGCCAAAGCATCTCCAGAGAGGGGTTGCTGAATAATGGGTCCTACGTTCAGTGTAATGGTAGCATCATTGGAGCATCCTAGTGCTACCAAAAATAAATGCTCTTGATGACACATGGAGCCTCTTCTATGCAAGCAATGTAGTTAATCTTAGACTCGTTGACATCAAAAGTCTTCTGTAGGAAACAGTATACTCTTTTAAGGAAAGAAAATGAGACCCAGTGCTATGGTTAGTGGAGTCAGTTAATCCAGTTTCAAAGACTAATAGTAAAGAACATCTAAGGACCCAGGACCTCGCAATTCCTTTAAGACAGATATCAAGATGAACTTGTTTTGAGGCTTTGTTTTATGTTGCATCCAACAACAAAGGACTTACACTCAGCAAATTTATCCCCTGAGACAAGGGTTGGCCACCACTTAGTGATGTGATATAACCAACTTCAAACTGATTCTTCTTTTTGGTGGGTAGAAGAGAAACTGCAGTCCTACAGGTCAGGAGCAGTTCATTTCTCCTCTCATGAATGTTCCCTTCCCTTATCTAACAATGCCTTATGACAAGAGGCAAACCTACATGCAGCTCAGCTGCATTCTTGCTATCTGCCAGTACATCCTAACCTAGGCTGAGAGCGAGTATCAGTGGTCAGCTGTACCACAAGGTGAGGACTGTGGCAGAGTTTAGGATGGGTAGGAGGCAGAAGTGTAATGCCACATGGTAGAATGAGAAAAGTGAGGGTGGGCAGACTAAAGAATATGTATTGAATTGCCCTAACTGTAGGTAATGCACCTGACAAGAGGTGTCTCCTCTGGTGTGAGACTTGCTGATCTTCATTAGATGATTTGATAATCCAAGACGTTAGTTCATTATACTAACTTATGATTGCAGGATTCTCATGACCTTAGAATAACACTCTAGTCTAAAATGCTATTGGAGCAATGATCTGATATTCTAACTAATCTAGTGTGTGAAAGAATAAATAAAAAATCCTAGCATAGTGCTGGAGGGCTGTGATAACTTCAGCACTTACCGAAGCAAGGAGAAGTGCAGCACCATTTCCTAACCCAAGAAATAGTGTTACCCATGCCATTCCAGGAACAGTTGCAGGCATTCAAGACTGGTTTTGAGGTTGTTACCTATGAATTTCCAGCTTGTAAGTAGATGTGGAGTAACTTGCTCTAAAATTACTTCCAGCTGTGCCTGTACCAAAGTTTCGGGAAAGTACCTTTTTTTTATTTTTTTTCCCAAGGCAGAACATGCCCTTAAAATGTTACTTGCTGCCTTAAGTTCAAGTAGAAAAGCTATAGAGGGGAGTTTATGGGTGCCCTTGATTTGGGGCACTGTCAGTAGAAATCTGTGTGCTAAGGACTCCCCTCCTGGGGAGATTAGCATAGGCAAAACTTTGTCTTTATGTCTCAGAGCTGTGTGTGAAGGGAGAAGCAACGTGATAAGTGCTGTGTGGAGCTCTTTGCAAAACAGGCCTAGTTAAAGGGACTAAGGTCAGAAGTATGCTCACTCGTACTACTTCCACTAGAAGTGGGGGGTGGGGCTGCTCCATCCAAATAACTGATCATGCCTCTGTGTTTAGGAGACCAACTCTTCATGCCTTAGCTGGGGCCCTAATCTACTGTTCAAAAAGCACTTGCTCTGTATCCTACTGTGTTCCTGTTTGGGTGAGCTGGAGAGAACCTGCCCATCCCACCCCCAGCAGAAGTCAAGGTAGTTTTGGATTAGTGGTTCCCTGCCTCTAAACTTTCAGGCTGTTGGTAATCGGCTATTGTAATCTAATCTCTCAATTTTTTTTGCAGTTTTAACAAGATTTAAATCCAACAGCTCATCCTTTAGCCTTTGCACATCTTCCTTTAAGTGTGCATTAGAAATGTGTCTCTGGAGAACTGATTGGCTCAAGAGTTATTACAGGACTACAGGCTTCAGCTTCTGCAGTGTCAGTTCACAATCAGCTGAGGGCAGTAGTAGCCTGTGAAATATTAGTTATCTTACTTCCAGCAGATAAGGTAGGGTGAACTTAACCAGAGTCAGAGGGGGAGTGGCGGTTTCTATGGATATCAAGAATAGCCAGGGTTGTCCTAACTAATGAAGGGGGAAAGCTTTGGAAAAGGGATTAAAGCTCATGTTTAAGAGCTAAAGCCAGTCTACTAGAGAGCAGGATGAGATCCGGGGGAGAGGGTAGGGATAGCGTGTATTTTATAACTGCCTATTGCAGAATTCTTATGCCTTTCTCTAAGTCATCTAGGTTTGACTGTTGTGGGGAGGTGGATATAGGCCTACATGGACATACTGGACTGCTCAGATCAGTCATCCGGGTAAGGAGGTGGAGGAGGAGCTCCATCTCACACATAAAGGTGGTAGTTCTAGGTTATTGGGACATAGCATGGGTTGAGTAGAATACAGGAGACAGTAGCCCAGGCTTCTGTCAGTGATGTGAATAAATAGGCATCTTTTATCAGCTCTACATTCATTTCAAAATGTTTAAAAAGAAATGAGGCTGCTTATCTGTCCCCTCTGGTTCTTTAAAGGCAAGCTGTGCCCATGTTCTCTTCTGTTTGGCTTTTTCCCCTTCACATGTTCAGTAACAGATACAGCTGTTAGCTGAGCCAATGCAAAGGGCCAGGCCCTTGTGCAGGGAAAAGAGGATTGGCAATAAAGAAATCTGCTGCTCAGCTGCTAGCATTCCCCATGTCATTCATATAGTCTCAGTTAGCTACATGCAATAGTTTAAAAGCCCTGCTGCTTACAGGTGGGGAAGAAACACTGGAATCATTAAATTAGTAAGAAATGAGATCTTATGATATAATCTTATAGGATTATAACCTCCAGTGGCCCTTTTTGAAGAGCCAGGCTGGCACACTTTATTTATAAACAATTTTGAACATAAAAGCCAAAAAATACAAACTCATTGAAGTGTAAAAAAAAAAAAAAATACAGTATATGGTGGATAGTTATTGGACAAATGAAAGTACAGCTGCAAAACACTTATCCGTGCTACATACATACAGTGGTTTTACTTGACTTAATGAAGTGGTATTTCTGTGACTTCTACATTCAAACAGGAAATCAAATGGGTAATTAAAAAAAAGTCATAAGAACTAAATCTTGCTGCAGTAAAAATTTACAGGCAAGGTTTCATTTTCTTAAAGTAAAACTTCCTATATCATAGCTAAAGACATTTTTTTGGTATTTAAAAAACTTCAGCTCTCTGTTTTGGCTTCCTATGGCATGTTGTAAAAGGTGATAATGTTTACTCAATAGTTTTTCCTTGGAATGGGCAGCTTAAAGGTCTCCTCACATGTTTCAAAAAATAAACAAAGTCTGCCCTGTTACACACACCAGTGTAAGTTGGAGTTACAGCCCTCCACCCTGGTGTCTGAAAGCAGAGGATAGGGTCAAAAGCTGAACATGTACATCTAAAGCAGGGCAAATTATATTTTGCATAAAGTCAAAGAAGGCTAGAGGTTAAGGGCCACATTCAGTGATAGTATACAGCGGTCAGAACATGGGTGGAAGTTGCAAAGGGATCTAATCCTGATTCCAGAGCTATGCAAACATCACTTGCCCACTTTGGGTGGAGGAGGAAAAGCTGTAAGAGGAACAGGGGCTGTTAGCCAGAGTGCCACTAAGCAGATCCTGCAACAGTGGGAAATGGAAATCAGCTAAGAGTAGACTGTGATATCAGGGAGCACTTCCCAATTTAATGCGTCCCTTTACCGTGCCAGATGCTGCCATGCACTTCTGGGGTCCCAGTTAGCATTAGACTAAGTAAGTAGGTGCAACTTCGACTGAATGCCGACGTCAATGGTAGTGGTCTGTTTACTCCAGCAGTGAGTTTGGCCCTTGGTCAAATAGTGCTATTTACATACTGCAGGACTTTCCCCCCTAGCATTGGGCTGTGAGCTAGCCACATCTGTTTGTCCATTTGTACTCTCCTGTGATGTCTGCTGAGAGGGTAGGTTACATTTGTTTTGTACAACCATAATTGGTGCAGGTTTCACTTGTCGCATCCAATTTTTTGACTACCATACCCAACCACTAATCCATGCTATAGCTGAAGCATATCTTGTGGTTTTAATACTACTACTACTACTTGTCACATCCACAGCACCTTACGTCTGAGTGCTTGAAAAAATTTTGGCACTCTCATTTTACAGGTGGGGAAACTGAAGCATGGAGCAGTGAAGAGACTTGCATAAGGTCACAGTCAGTGGTTAAGCTGCAAATAATCACCTACCTCAGCTTTAACCACTTGGCCATGCTGTCTTCCACATTGGTTGGAAATCATTCAAATGCTACTAGTTCAAATATTGATCCAGTGCTATATCATTAAGCCTGTGGTGACTGTCAGCATATGCTTTTATGTAGATATGTGTGGCAGTTTAGATAATGCCAGTGGTCTAAGGGTTAAATAAGATCTTTTGGATTGGTGCTTGTAATTTCCATTAGTACTAATGGGAGGTTACAGTTGCACAGAAACTAGAGACTAATAATAAAGCAACAGCTTTAGCTTTTCTTGCAAAGAATTTGCATGGTTCTCCCCCCCCTAATAAAATCTACAGCAGCTTGAAGCAAAAGGAACTAAAGGGGGTGGAGGAAACCAGTAACTATGGTGCTACACTGTAAGCAGCTTTCTTATCTTCAGTCTCTGATACCAGTCTCTGATATAGAAACCTATTAAGTTGGAATAAACATACATAAAAAAAGTTTTGTTGCCTTAAGAAAAAAATACAAAAATAGTTTGTCTATTAAAGGTCCCTTTAAATTTCTTGCAAGCCTCTATACTACTACTTGAAGTTCATATTCAGTATTCTAAAACCTATCGTGTACAATAGAAAAAAAAAGTTTCCCAGCCCCCCAATGTTTTATGGAACTTTTCTCTTCACTCTAGAACAGGGGTTCTCAAACTGGGGGTTGGGACCCCTCAGGGTTGTGAGGTTATTACTTGGTGGGGTGGGGTCATAAGCTGTCAGCCTCCACCCCAAATCCCACTTTGCATCCAGCATTTATAATGATGTTAAATATATAAAGAAGTGTTTTTAATCTCTAAAGGAGGAAGGTTGCACTCAGAGGCTTGTGATGTGAAAGGGGTCACCAGTAGAAAGTTTGAGAATCACTGCTCTCGAATGGGTTTTTTATAAAGCAGGGAAAAACCCACAAGGGTCTGGATTCTGATAGTATAAAGCTGAAGTCATGCCAGTTACTTTTGTGGAATAACTCTGGATTTACATCAGTGGAGCTAAGATCAGAAACTGGCCCCTGAAGGTTTTCATTTACCAGGCTCAAAATATAAATAAAATATCAGAAATCCTTAGACACTTTTGAGAGAGAGAGACTATTAATGTTTGATAGCCACTAGCTGGGAAAGATAGTAGAGAGGAAATCATTTGCATTGTAAAATCTACAGTGTAACTAGCTAGTAGAAGCTGTATACCAGCTCATTTCACTTATAACCACATTGAGAGCTTGATCCTGCTCTGCAAAGTGACACCTGAGGTTAAAGGTGATGGGGGCAAACCCTGCAGTAGGGATTCTGTGTTCTGCTTCAAAATCCCTGCCTCTACAGGGAGAAAGGCTGAAGAGGGGAGAGTGGAACTAAGCACCTCCTTAATGTGACGAACATGCTCAAGCCCATGTCCACTGTCAACCTTACCCTGGGTTTGTAAGAGTAACGGAGTGAGAGCACAGGGGCTTGAGAGTTACATCAGCTCTGTGCAGCAGGCCATGCTTTGACCTTACCTATAGCCTCGACTTACACTTGGGCTGATCCTTAATAATCTCATGCACCCTGCTGCAGTTATTGTGCAAGGACTTGTAGGATCAAGGCCTTAATGGCAAATGGGGTCTACTGTGAGCCTTTGCAAGGTCCTTTATTGAAGGAGTCTGACTCTCCAGTGTTTACCATGAACAACCTGAGCAGCAAGGAGGACTCTGCACCTGACTGACATGTTACTATTGTATTTTAGCTCTATAACAATGAACCATTGGATAGATAGACCTTCAAGCAGTCAGTCCAAGCTTCCTTTTCTGCCTTGAGTGCTCACTGTTTGTCTGCCATTCTATATTCTAAGAGAACTTGACATGTCTGCAAAGACCTGTTACCTGTAAACAATATTGTCTTGTCCTTGAACAAGAAGTTTAATAATATTCACCTCATTTGCCTGTATTTCACTTTTTTCTTAAAAGTCAGTCAAAGTGAAATCTAGCTTCCCAACATTCAGCTCTCAGACAGAGACAGGCTCCCCTAACTCCATGGTGAAATAGCTACCAGAGATCTGTGACTGACTACAATTCAAAGCTGTTTGGGATGCAAGAAACAGAAACCAATGCTTAAGCACCTACCATCTAATGCAACAAGCCAGGGAGTCAGTTTTCACTTTCAGCTACTTGAGCAGATGATGCAGTAAAAGGAAGCTCAGGGTGGGGATGAAATATTTGTTTACTGATTGGCATTTTTAATTTTGGCGAATCCTCATTTCACCCTTTTTATGGAGGGGAGACACCATTTTTCTATCTTTGCTCTAGATAAAAACGTTGACTGTTCCAGCATCTTTGAATCATTTGAGGGCTCAGGACACAGCTGTCCCTTGACTTTGAAAACACAGTTTTACAGCATGATGGGTAATTTGGATGGGCCTCCAGTCCATTTCAATGGGCAGCAAAACCACTTGGTACAAGCAAAGTGCCCCATGCATTAGTAAGTGTCGACTTGCACAATGTGGTGCTATGTTCCTGTTGCTGGCACACTGTACTCTGAGGAGTCGCTGGATGCTACTGACACGTTTGGCGTGGATGAGCAGTGAGTGGTCAGTCCAGAGGAGCATGGAGCGCTTTTGACATGAATAGAGGTAGGGAAAGGATTGCGTTGTTCTTTGTGTGCGAAATCAGCAGGTGTAGCAAGCTTGTCTGAAGTAAAAGCAGAGGATATGCATTGGAGTGTATCCAGAGGAGAGGGAGGGGAGTCTATAGCACTTCCATCGGAAGAAACTGGGCTGGAACAGGGTCCTTCTCCTTGTAAGTACCGAATGCACTTCTTTTTCCTCCTAAGAACAGTGAAGAGAGTTATCTGTAAATAAAGGGTGAATTGCAGTGTCATATTTAAAATGAAAACATTACAGTAGTCCCTGTAAACAGAGGGCACACAGCAGAAATGAGTGCTAAAGACAGAACATCAAATTACAAATAATAAAAATCCAGTTTATTTCAATGCTGAGCCAACAGCCTCTCTCCTCTGGGCCTGTAACTATTGCTGGCTGCTACTCTTTGTTAGATAACTGTGTAACTGGGCTGTCCAGCTCCGTAAAGTATTTGGCGATAGCCTCTGGCTGACAGACAGTGTGCAGAACAGAAGTGGAGGACCAAATTCGGGTCTCAGCTGCACTGGTGTAAATGCAGAGTAACTTCAAAACGTCAATACAAACTGGCGCAACAGAGAACTGGGCCTGCGTTGTCTTTGATTACATTCCGTTTTCAATCCTTGTCACTAGGTGGCAGTATAACAGCAGCATTCAGCCTTACTTTAGGCTGGTGGATAAAAAGCCCTAGCAAATCAAGACCATCTTTTTTCAGTGACAAGAAGCTAGTTTTATAGGTCTTTTATATACAGATCAATAACCTTGAAAAGTTTAACATTTTGGTATCTAATAAGAATGGACAATTAGACTAATCCAGAATGAGCCAAGAAATAAAGCATCAGCTGATACCATTATTCTCAACACCGCTAGTGTGACTGTTCGTAGCTCAAAAAAACCACGTCAAGTGGAGTATATGAGGATCAAGAAAACAAGTGCTAAATATTTAAAGCTACTAACATTTAACTCTCCTTCATGGTTACTCCCTTCCTTAGGCATAGCCCTTCTAATAGCAACGTTGTTCCATTTTGAGAAGGTGCCTTTTGCTCACCATTGAGTTGTGTGCTGTATTGCTGACCTAACGAACAGGGCCAAATTCAGCTCTGACGTAAATGGGTTGAAACCCCACGATGCCACGTGCAGTTGCATCCACTTACTTTAAATGTAGGCGAGCTTGTGCTTGCCCATCCCTGGTGATTCAATAGGTGTACCCACTTACATCAGAGCTGAATTTGACCCCAGTCTAGGGCCTGGTCTATACTTTGGACTAGTTCCAATTCAGACCCCAGCAACAAGTATGGCTGTGACAGCTGAAACCCCTTGTAGAATCAGGGAATGCTGTGAGTGCTTGAATTTGCTGCTTGATACTGGTGTGAGCTGAGCAGGTGCAGATTTTGCCTTTCCTTGCCTATCTCTGGGGTTTTCACCCTTGCTAACTTCCTACAAATGAGACCCAAAACAAAGCCTAGGTTTGTGGAATTTGTGCAAAGGCTCATAGTCAGCATGAATTGCCATGCAAAGTTCAAATGTCAGCATGGGAGTCCTCCCTCACTTCTAACATGGGTGTGTATGACGACTGTGATGGAAGTGCTACTTTATGTATTAACATGGAGAAAAGGGCTGATTCTCAACTCTGTCCTCCATGTCTAGCCCAGGAGCACTTACGTTGTGCCTATGTGGCCCAAGGTCACTTCTGGGAAGATGGGCAGTGCTGCATTTCTATGAGAAAGCTGGCACTGACTATGGCTGGGAAAGAGTCACACCCACTGTAGAAGTGGGTCACTGCAAGGGGAGACCATTACGAAACAGCAGCAAGGGCAGATCCCTTCAGTAAAAGGCACTCAGCTTTGGTAATGTGACAATGAACCGGGGGCACACAAAGGGCTGCCATTATCTGGCTCAGACAGCAGGTCCTTAAGTGAGGGCCCCTGTGATAGGGTATAAAGCCCATACTGGTACCGAGAGGGTTAGCAGGAGTCTGAATACTCAATGCACCTGCTGGCACTAGAGAGGTGTCAAATAGGTAAATTAGCAGGTCCACCTGGAAGTGAGTCAAGTTTCCTTAAAAGGCTTGAGAGGGCTCAGCTGGATATGACCCTGCTGTCTGAAAATGGGCTGAGAGATGTCAGGAGAGAGAACTGTGCAAGTAAGAGAGATGATAGTTCTGGTGTTGGGTCTCAAACTGGGGCTGTGCTCAGCTGAGGAGCAGAGTACTGCAGGAGGTCTGTGAAGAACTCCAGTTCAAGCCCAGCAAGGACAAAAGTGGTTTAAGTTTGAACTTTTGGAGATTTGGAGAATTCCAGGGGAATCCTGCAAGCCAGGCCCTGCAGGAAGGGTAAAGCCTGAGACCTCTGGGAGGTGGGGGGCAATGTAGTGAACCTAGGAAGGGGTTGTTATGGGGGCTGATATACTGGCTCAGATAGGAAGAAGCTCAAGGCGGAAGCAGGAGGCCTGAATGGACAGACCTTGCCTGCTTATAACAGGGTCGCTGGGCTTGAGGGCCTAGGTGCCCTTACTGGCTGGCAGCAAAGATCATGCAAAGACCCTGCAAACCAGGAGTGGAAGGACTAGCAAGCTGGGACTTGGGTAAAGAGTTGGCTTGAGGACGCTGGACCATTGTTTGTTGGTTTTTTGGTTTCCCTGGAAGAGGAGACACTTTAAAGTGACCTGGATGGATGGGTTGAGTCACCAGAAGAAGCATGTCACCCCAGAGCCTGACCAGCTGTTGGCAGGGGGCACCGAGAGCACGCTATGCCACAAGGGTGTGCACCAGTGGTGAGTCCTCTTCTACAGCTCCCTTACTCTCATCCTTTCCAGTCCTGTAAGTACTTTGAAATACGGGTTTTACAGAGCAGTAGGAAGGGAATGACTAATGCAGGTGTTTGGACAGCCTACCAAGCAGTGTTCTGGCACTCAGACCACACTAAGTTGAGATCTAGCTGGACCACATAAGCTAAGCTGGTACTTGGCCAGGATATAGGGAAAGCCCAAGTGCTGTGAAATGGTGCTCGTAATTCAATGGGAAAAGTGTCACCTACTGAATCCAGACTGAGCCAGTGCCCAGACATGTTTCTGAGATCACTGCTGCTACTGGTGGTGCTTTCAGATCACTCATGGCCTTCTCCCAAGATTAGGGGTGTTACCCCAGTTGGATTTTGTCGCTGAGGTTAACTGCCTACCTCCTCCTCTGTGGATATTTCAGATGGACATAGACTCCTTCTCTTTAATTTCTTTTCCAAGTTGATGTGTAGTGTTAGTGTGGACTGAGAGTTACCCCAGAGGTGGCTACACTTGAGTGCAGGACAAAAAGATTCCTTTCTATACATGTACCTTAAACAATCAGCTGGTAAGACCTGTAACATGGTTTAACATTTGTTAGTAAATACATGATCTTTTTTTATGGTGGCTTGACAACCTACCAATAGTTCGTTCTGAGAACCCAACAACGAGAGCATGTTGGTAACATCCCTGTTCAGTGGAGGAGGAGGAGGAGGGGTGCACCAACCTGAACTCTTCTATGGCTATAGTTTGAAGTGGAGACAAAGGCACAAGGAAGAATGATTTGGGAACAATGTAGTAATTGGGGAAACAATGAAGGATAACTACAGCATTCTGCCCTTCCCCTGCAGGATTAGCCAGTGGAAAGGATGGCAGTTTCCCCAGAGGATTGAAAAGAGGCCAATATCTTCAAAAATTGGACTCAAATTAGGGGTAGGGTGCTCACATCCTTCCATTCCAGCTGCAGTGCCACTCACTCTAGTTCTTCTACCTGATCCTCTCTTGTGGCTCCGCCTTCTAGGCAGAGACAGCCTCAGGCACAGCAGATGGCTACCCACAGCTCCTCATGGAAGAACAGGTCTATCCCCAGTGCCATTCTGAACTGCTTCCTACATCTTCCCACCCTGGTTCCTTCTGAAGGGGACCCTCAGTCCTGCCTAGGCCTTCACGGTGTCTCTGGAGCCCAAATTCTTTGCACTGGCTGTGCAGTGCCTGCATTAAAGCACAACCACAAAGCACTCGGGGGCATATCTAAGACTGAAAGGTGCTCAGCTACTCATGGCTGAGCAGGAACAGGGACCACCTTTAGGAGGAGGAAAAACTGCAGTGTAGGAGACTGGATGGGTTGGCCAGAGGAGGAAAGTGGTCAGAGGGTGAAATTCCCTTCAAGTCTGGGATGCTAATGAATCTAGGGCCAGCATCCTCGCTGGGGAGGGTGGAAGTCAGCAGAGTCACAAATACATAGAATTGTCTGGCCTGTGAATCTCTGGAGGGTGGAATGCCTGTTTATACTGGAGTACATGCCACTTGCAGTTGTTGGTTTCATTAGCTCAGGAAAAGACAGCAGCTACCATGACAACTCCATTGCTCACACTTCAACCAATGTACCTTCTGGGTGAGGAAAGCTTACCATGAATTTTCCCTATAAGAAGCTCAGATACTGGTGAGGAGTGTAATGGAGGTAGACTAGGGGGAAGTGTTTGAATGAACCCTTACCCAAACCCCTGATTCAAAACAAGCAGTTCTACACCTTTTTCTCAATGGATTGTGATTTAACAGAGCTGGTCAGAGGTTGAGAAAAATCCATTCTCAAAGACAATGGGAAAACAGGTAAATTCACAGCAAGTATTCACTAAAATATTCCACTACCTCTATTCTCACATGATCCCAGTCTTATGGACCAGATCCCTTTGTAGGACAAACTCTAACCACTTTGAAAAGCAAACCTTCACAGAGATCCAGGCAGAAGAGAAGGGTACTTGGGTCATACAGTCCACCCCATACATCACTGCAGAAAAGCATCTCCAGGGGCCCCATTCATTCACATGCTATGAGTAGAGATGCTTCAACAGTGCATGTACTAATTATCTTCTCTGTAAACTTAACTTGGCAGTGAGTCATTGACAAGTTACTGCATTGTTCAGTCTATTTGGAAATGCTAAGATTTAGCCTACGTTTAGTTATCTGTAAGTACGCAGGAGGAGTTAAGACAGTATTCTCCCTGTTACAGCAAGAAGGCCTGGACTGAAGTTATCACATTGCTCCCAGTTCACCTGGTCTCTAGGATTTCTATATTCAAATCTCTATTTAAGTGTCAGTGCTGTGGTTAACTTTAGGGTGAACCAGTGGGTATGGTATTAAACATGACAGTCCCTGTGTAAACTGAATGTTCATCCCTGGTGTTCGTTCACACGGGTTCTAACAGGATAGAATTTTCCACTGTAGCCAAGCCCATGGTGAAGTCATTTCCCTATGCCACCGCAAGCACTTGCTGCTGTGGGTGTAGGAAGAAAACTGACTGCTATATTTTATACTCAATCAAAAAATCTGTTTGGGGGAGGAGGAAGGCTAATGAATTGAAGGACTCTCTTTAAACAGTAAAATTATAAACCATAAGGAGACCAGCCATGTCTGATTAGATACATTAACTCTAAAATTTACATGTATGCTATGCAACTTAAAAGAGAAACGGACACAATAAAAATACACCCCATGACCCAAGCTGTAGAGACTTCAACGGATTGCTTAGAGTAGGTTCACCAATTACATAGATTCCACTATCTTTCCTCTGAATGGGGCTGGAAAAGGAGTCTAATAGAACCAAGCGTTCCCAGATGAAGATACAACTTCTGAGGGAACAAAGCATTTTAATCAGTTAATTCTCTCCCATTTTGGAATGGATATTCTGCCTCTAACAGAAACCTCCAGAGATGTCAGTGATAAAGCATACACTTCTGAAGCCCCCCAAGTTGGCTGTTGTGTGTTAGCGCCTGGAATTGCAGAACAGCTGCTATTATACAGTACATGAGATGTCAGGGTAAAAAATAAGAAAGCATGCTAAGGTCTTAGGAGCACTCCAGCAATGCAAGTTAGTTGGTAAGCAACATCAAGCAAAGTGTTAGCGCTGCATCCTAACTAAGAGATCTCAAATAAACGTGAGAGTAAAGATACGAACACTGCCCAGACACTTAGGAATTGTGCTCTTCATGCTGTATGGGAGACCAACACTTTGTCCTGGTCTGTCAATTCCCTGACTGGCACTGCTACTAGGAAAGACCTACATCACACAAGAGGCTCTCTGACCAATTTTAGGTGCAGCATTCAGGGCTGCCAAGGGCACCCCAGTCTTCCATGGTCAGAAAGGTGGTGACTGTGGTGGCATCATGAGGATGTGTTGTGTTTGAAAATGAGGAATTTTCAGGGCTATACAAAGAATTCCCCAGGGGAAAGATCAAATACAGACAGGGAGCCATTTTGTGTAGGAGAAGAACACAAGGGGTTAACTAAGACTCCTTATGACCAGTGATCTGCTGGAAATTGGACCAGTCTAACGGGCAGTGTCCTGATGCAAGTTGTGTAGTTAAACAGACTGGTCTCTGAAGGACGGCCAGTATCTGCCACCCTTGCTCAATCAGAAGTGTGTTGTGTGTGTTGTTTGTTTGTTTGTTTGTTTTTAAAGCTCCAATCTGGAAGCCCCCATTTCCAGCCAAGAATGTACCAGCATCACAGGCTGTGATGAGCCAACAACTAGGCCTCTCATAGATGCATATTGCCTTAGAGATTCAGGTTATTTGCTTTTTAATGTAATGCAAATAACATTCAAGTTTTGCTAGACAGAAGCCAAAAGATGGTACTATAATGCCCTGTGGCTCAGCAGGTTGTCCTGAGAACTATACACACCTCTGCTCTGCTCGGGCTGCATTTACTCCTTACATGGGTGTCCAGAAGTAGGTCATGGGCCTCTCATGCCTGGGACTGCTTAATGACCCTCTGACTCAGGTATTACTCTTTCTGTTCACTTGTCAAGGTATTTACTCATTCTAGTTTCTCATTTGTTCCTTGGAAGCCTGAGTTGGTGGAGTCCTCAGAACATCTCATTGCTTGGAGCACTAACTGTTCTAATGGCAGCATACTACTGTAATGTACATTTTTAGTCCCAAATGCACTTTGGGTACACTGTAGGGGCCCTCAAAGTGGTGGCATATAGGGGGAGAAAAGACTCCACATCAGGTCCCTCTTTGGAAATAGGAAACTGGGGGGGGGGGGGAGGAATAAGCTTGTTTTCCTCCATTCCACATGTGCACCACTGTAGGAACTTCTTACCCTGTAGATCAGCCTCTCAGGAACAGTGAAATAGGAATCTTAATAAAACATGTACAATATTACATGCACTTCACCAACCTGCTATAAGAAATGTGTCGAATTTTGGGTCTAGCAACCTTGACAACTTACATCCCTTTAACTCTCTTCTCTTAGAAATTGAAAGACTGGGGAGAACCTTCAGCAATACCAGCCCACAGCAATGATACTGGGAAGGTTTTCTCAGGGTTTGGAAGGAACAAATTTTAGCGATGCCAGTAGTTTGTTTTGTGTGTTAGGAGCCAAGGGCACTATAGAAACATGCATGGAAAAATAAAACCACATACAGGGGGAAAACAATGCACTCAGGAAAAGGCACTAAAAGCAGAGTAGAGTTTCTCTGATACACACCTGCATGGGCCGCACCAGTCCGTTTGTTGGTTGAGGCCAAAGCGAGCTCTGCATTTCTTAGGAGAGGCGGGATCTGAACACAGAAGCATGCGTGGCGGAGAATGGGCAAGACAGAGGCACAAAGAGGAGGAGGAGCAGCAGGAGGAAGAAGAAAAGATGCAACATCATTTCAGCCACTTAAGACAAAACTAACAGACTAATATCCAATTCTTCAGCAACGGAACTATTCAGACAGCACTTTCCTGTAAAAAAGGGATTGTTAGGCAAGTATCGGAGAGATTACACCCAGTGGGGTGGGGTGATGTTTGGGAAATGCCTCAAGTTACAGATGTAGGAGACTTTGGTCCCTCCCACCTCTGATGCTCTCCTAGCTCAACCAGTTCTCCACAAAGCCAAGTCCAGGCTGTCAAAATTCAGTTACAGGAAAGCTAGGAATTTACCTGGAAATTAATTGCTTCTTCTGGAATGTTAAACTTCTTTGTTTTGAAATGCTGCCAAATAAAACAGCCACCCATTGCCTCCTGCACTGAAATCTGACCTGCTCCCTGGTTAAATGGCCTCCCAAAGAACTGAGTCCTCATATATTAAAAAAGAAGAGGAAAATACTGCAGAAGCAGATTGAAAACAAATAGCACCAATGAGACCCATATGGGGCAATTCCATTCTGCTTCCCTAAATTCTCTCTCTAGTTCTAATGGACAAGCCACTCTTCTGCATGTACTGCCCTAAAGTCCTGTGTAGTGTTGCTGTGTGACAATAGGGGCTGATTGGGGTAATGCCCTATTTTCATTTAGATACATGTGAACTTTTTGCACTAGTGTAAATGAGATCTAAGCAGTACCTTTGTGTCAATGTTACTCATTCACTTTCATAATTGCTGTCTTTTCCTGCTCTGTGCTGTTAATCAGCAGCTGCCTTCCAGCCCAAAGAGGGCTGCATTTTGGTGGTGGGTGAAATTATTTTTCCAGCATGTATATTATATAAAATCTTACTTATCTAGGCAATAACTGAGATGAAAAGTTAACTTACTATAAGAAATGTGCAGTTTAGCTTCATGAGAGACACAAAGCATATGCCTTGATATTTTCTCTTGATGTGAAATAACAAAGGTCCATTAGTACAGATAACTTAGAAATGCTTCCAGAGCTAGGATCTGAATAACTTCGGATGGTGTGGGTGTATGCACCCATCTATATACACAGTGAAATCTGCCCTAGGGACACCTCCAATAAAGAGCACTTTATAGTTGGCAACTACATTAAAGTACCCCATGGTTTGCAGTGCAATTTTGTTTGATTTTAGGCTACTTCTGCTACAAAAAGATTTGTGATGTGTTCCCTGGGATGGTCTTTAAAGAGGCTTCATAGCTCTTAGATACGCAATATTGATGCATCTAATGGATAAAAGCATCACTTTTCACTACAGGACACTGGTGCCTCCTGCCATTCAGAACCTACTGGAGCATTTCCCCTGAATATCTCTGTGGCAGAACAAATTGTAGGGGTGACTTCTATTAAAAATGGTTTATTAGCCACAATCTAGTTTGACTGCAGTATTGTAGCTGTGTCAGTACCAAGATATCAGAGACAAGGTGGGTGAGGTAATCTCTCTTATTGGACCAACTCTCATTAGTGAAAGAGACAAGCTTTTGAGCTACAAAGAGCTCTTCTTCCGGTCTGGAATTCCTCTTGCTCAATTTTCATGAACACCACCCATGTTCTAATCCACATGTGTTTTTTAAGAACAAGATAGTTTATAGAAGACATTTACTGTGACTTTAAAATATACCATTTTTTAGCTTTAGAAAGCTGAGCGAATGAGCTAAAACCTGGATGGCAAAATACAAACACCCAGTGATAAGCTACTGAGTAACATGCTGAATTCAGTACCAATTAGTTTACCTGAATTGGAGTCTTGCTGCTTTTCTCTTGCTCGTCTTTTCTTTTTTCCCTAGGATGTAAGAGGGAAATAATATTAGTTTCTTCTCTCAGGACTGGTGGAGGCTGCTCAGAATTACGAATACAATTGAAAGAGACAGTCATAAGGCATAAGTAAAATTCATGAAGTGTCACAACATCTGGAGGAGTTGTTGCCCATAAGGACTGAACCAAGCACCTTTGGAACTAAAAGCATGAGCCCTCTTCTGCTTATACTAAAAAACCCCAGGTCTATTAGCTCAGAGGCAGTAGCAAACTTAAATCTCCCAATATGACCTGCCCAGTCTGATATGTACATCTTGCATTTTGTCATTTCATTCATCACGGATGATGCAATGAGGGGCCTTGTACAGAACCAGACAGCTTTCTGTGTCACCTGATTGGCCATTTGCCCATCAATAATCCACACATTAGGAATTAAAGGTGGGTGTAGTTGGGTGCTTTGTTTTTTTTCCCCCCCAAAGCTACGGTTGATAACTTCAGCAAAAGGTTGCTGGGGTAAAACCAACCTTTCCTTAGAGTTTTAGAGATGCATGTACAGTACTTCCCATCAGTCATGGTTAAGATAGTTTAGCAAGTCATGGAGAACACAGGGCTGCATGGTGTAACAAAAACATAGGGAGAAACCACTGCTTCATTTTCTGTCTGGTTTAGAGCAATCTGTCTTCACAGTTGCCAGAGATTATCTAGTCATTGATGTTCATTTTGAAGAACCTTGTTGACAGTAAGGGACAGCAAACTCTACTATGAAATAATACCATATTTTTTTAAATACAAAGGAAGAGAGAGAGTCATGAACAACAACTGTTATACTTTGTCTCCCCTTCAGTGAGAGAAGTGCTGTGGCAGCACAGTGTGGGCTTTCCTTTGCCAGCCATATTCCCAAATGCAAGCACATACCAAAACCAGTGATTTATTCCACATATCAGACTGTGCTGGCTTAGGGATCTTCCACAAGGTAGCTGCCAATGGGCCAGCTGAATTGTTGCAGGAATGAAACACTACTTCTTTTATCTGTATAAATGCCAACTCAACCCAGAGGAAGAGACAAAAAGATATAGCGCGAAACCTCACGGAAAGGGAACATACTGGTAACCACTTACACTGGAAGTTACGGGATGCAACACACAATTTTTCAGAATTCACTAAATCAGAATCTCTCCCCACATGCGGTAATATATATTGTGTATAGACAGATAGTTCTGGGCATGTAGGGCTAGATTGTGCTTTGATGATCTCTGAAAGTGCTAAGGGAGAAAAGGAAGCTATAAAGAGTCTCCTGCTTTGGGCCCCTGTGCAGCAGAGAGTCCCCATCATGGCCTGGTCTTGCAGCAGGGAGGGACCTGAAAGAGTGTAGAAGCATGGTGCTCCTTTTGTGCAGCAGGAAACTTGGAGGTGAAATTTCTTCTTCTTGAAGCTCCTCTTGGAGGCATGAGTAAACTGATAGGGAGGGATATCATTAACATAAGTAGCAAATTCTACACAGAGGCTATATCTTCCTCAACTGTCATGAGGGAGTGACTAAAAATGAGAGAGGATGAGCAGTTCTGAGGATGCCACTGACAGATAAAAAATTAGCTGCGACTCTCTGAGTACCTTTCCCAGACTGGAGGAAGAGCTCTCTGTAAGCTCTAAAGTTTGCCTCTCTTGCCAGCAGAAGTTGGTCCAATAAAAGACATCACCTCACCCACTTTGTGTCTCTAGATAAATCATCGTCAAGTAGTTAAAGAAGGAAATGCCCCAGTGTGGTAGATCATAGACTCCAGTCACAGGAGAATATGACCCCCAGTTAGATTAACAAAACACTTGATCTT
This sequence comes from Gopherus evgoodei, assembly GCF_007399415.2. NCBI lineage: Eukaryota > Metazoa > Chordata > Testudines > Testudinidae > Gopherus > Gopherus evgoodei. The sequence goes on from NC_044329.1 coordinate 12,823,854, forward strand.
AACCAAAAAGCAGAGAGGTGATGGTTGCATTTTTTTTTTCCATTCTGAGGCTCAGAGCTAGGCACATGGAATGGAAATCAGTGCAGGTGAGATGGCCAAACAGTTTATCTGAACAACCACTTTTCCAACTACATGTTCTGGTCCCCTTGAGTGAAACCATAGCCGATGTTTTTAAAATAACTACCAAAAAAAGCATTTGGTCAACTATCTAAGGCCTGTTTTTCATGTTCCACAAATCTACTACACTTCTACCCTGATATAACACAAATTCGGATATAACGCAGTAAAGCAGCGCTCTGGGGGAGGGCGGGGCTGTGCACTCCAGCGGATCAAAGCAAGTTCGATATAACGCAGTTTCACCAATAATGTAGTAAGATTTTTTGGCTCCCCAGGACAGCGTTATATCAGGGTAGAGGTGTATTTTCTGGAATATTTTTTTCCTGATTTTTCAAAGTCCTGGAATCCAATATCATAAGCACTTTGATTATTCCATAACAGGCAGCAAAGATGGTGCATAAGATTTACATATAATTTAAGAAAAGTGATTAAGAGTTTGGAGACCACTGAGGCCCTGTCCACACTCTAGCTTTTACTGTGCTCATACATGTTTATTGTTAGCAAGGCTAACACTGCTTCCCTGATAATTGCGGGTATGGTCAAACCATGTTATGTAACTCTAGTCTACGGTCACATCCACATTACAAATTCGAAGGAGCTGGTTAGAACACAGCTATAACCCTACTCCTTTGGACTAAACGCCATCTGAGCAAAATAATGCTGGCATTTTAAATGCAGGGCACTCCATTCAGTGTTGCTTGTCAATGAGTGTCTGATGCCAGCTGCCATGCTGGCACAGGCTTGACTTATGGGTATAAGTCGCTGGATAGCTTTCAGTGCTCACACTCCAGCTAATGTTCTTGAAGATCAGGAATAAAGATACCAGCACTACTGGGCTGGTCCTAGTCTTAACTTTTTCCAATACCTCAATGGAAGAAACACATCGTCCATTTTTTGCAATTTCTTCATGTCTGTCTCTGTTCTGTTATGTTCCATAATAGAACAATGTCCAATGACATACCAGGCATTGACTTTAAAGCAACATTTAGCCCACACTGTACTCTGAAGTGTAGTGAGAGGATTAAATAAATTCCATAGCCAATGAGCGATTCCATGGCCATGGAAGTGTGAAAAGCTCAGGGCTCCTGGAATTCTGCAGCTAACACTGGAGTCGGTGGGTACAGAGTGGCAGACAGCTATACGTTCTCTCTGCTGCAGAGTTGACTAACATTCGCTGCAGAATTCTCTTACCCTTGCCGCAGAAACTGGCCCTGAAGTGCCGCAGAATTCCAGGGGCCCTGAGTATAACTGAGTGTGTTCACGGGCTGGAGAGCCTGAAGACTGAAGAGCAAAGTATTAAAATAGTAAAAATGGTAAAGTTTTTAAAACTGATCTCTTTAAATAAATCCAATACATGCACAGAAGGTAAACAGTGTTGTCAATGCCCCACACTTTATTGCTAGTCTCACAATGGTGGCTTTTAAAGTCCCAGCTCATAGAATTATGGTATTAGAGAATCTCAGCAGACAAAAACAGCCCCCATGGTTGCAGGGAGAAGCTTGAAATCATGAACCTTAAAAGCACAAAGAGCATAAGGCAAATAAAAAGAACCCCAAATGTATTACTTTCAAAATATCAGGAATGGTGTGTGTGGGTTTTTTGCTTTGTTTTTAAGGCATGACTCTTGAATGCTTGGGGTTGGCAAAGCTGGGTATAGTGAGATCCGAAGAGGAAAGTAATGCACTGTTACTTGATTGACAATACAGTACTAGTCCCAACCTTAAGTCAGTAACGGCGAATCAGCAAATCCCTTCTCGTTGCTTCCCAGGTGTGCCAAAACTGATTCTTCAAAATGGCAACTGGCTGGTTAAACAACCCTAAGAGAGATCTTCTTTCTCTCAGTGTGTAGATGTTCAAGAATATGGTCAAGATAAATTCATATGTTGCCTGTGTTACTAAATAACACAGTAGATTATTATTTTCTTCAAACTAGCTCTCATTTGGGTTGCCAACACCATACGGCAATATTTCAATTGACTCCTTATCTTCCCCTTCCCCCGTGTTTTCATTGGAATTGTTGTACATACTGATAGTTCTACTGACATTAGCGTTGGGGCTAAACTGCTGAACAACATCCTTTAGCGCGCCTCAGTGATTTACACAAGCAGTAAATCTGGCCCACTTTTTTTTTTAAATGAATAGAACAAAATATAGCCATGTCCAGCTGAGGCACTGTGTGATCTTATTATCATAACTCCGGTCATTCCTCACAACTTCCCTTCCTGTTGCTTGTCACCTCACTGCATCACACAGAAGATGAGACTAAAATCTTTTGCAGAAGGGACCATGCCTTTTTATGTTTCTGTGCAGCATTGGGCACATCTTAGAAACTTCTAAAAATTAAATATATTTTATCTTCATGATAGTGCATTCTAAAGGAAGCCCTACGTTAAGGCTGAACAGAAGAGCCTCCAGGGGATTGACAGTATTCTGTGCAGCTGATGTATTGCTGAAGAGAAGATGCTCTTCTTAGTGTACAATATTTGGTAATAACAGCCACGATCACATTAGTATTGTTAAGGACTCTTACAAATTGTCAGTTTTGTGTTTTCAATTCTCTCTTCACTGTTCTGAACCCGCTTATCAATTCTTCCGTTTCTTCTGCCCATTAATAAGGAAACACATTTTTATCCTCTACTTGCTTCTCTGACACAGAATGCATAATAATGCCCTTTGTGTCCCAATGAGTTCTATTAACAAGCTCACAAAAGCTGCTGGAGCAAATCTGTCCTGTATGAAAGGGCTGCTTGCAGTGCTGGCTTTGACCTGTGACTTCTTATATGACTTCTTGTGGTTTGAGTGAAGGTGGAAAGCTCCTAATCGCGGTAAGCTTTTCTTCAGTGTGGGAGTAACTGTATTTCCTGTCTCATATCAAGTCACGTGCCAAGGGCGTTGACCTAGATTCCTCCTCCCCATTTGAGTTACAAAACTGGGGAGACAGAAAAGCATTTGTTGTCTATACAGTGCGAAAATCACAAGGCAGCTGCTTCCTGGCTTTGGGCACTTCTGTCCCAAAACAACTTTGGATGAATTGATGAGCAGACTGCTAGAGCCTGGATGACCAGCAGAAGATATGGGGGCTACTGGAGAGGTGCAGGTAGGGTGAGAGACTGTTTCCAGAGCACAGACGGCAGCTCTTTTTTCTGAGGAGAAAAGATTCAGAGGGAGGAATGCAGAATGAGGCAGTTTTGTTAAAGGAAGCACTCCATCTTGGTGTGTGCAGGGGGAAGGGGAGCAACCTGCTGTATCAGAGGCTGCTCGTGTTGCCCTGGCTCACATAACACCACCCACTGCTGCTTTGGATACTGGTTTAGCAGCCATCCCAGGGGAATACACGCCACTGAGAATCCTGAAGAGCTACATGCAAAATTCCCCCACGTATGTTCCATCAGGAGATCCTTGGCTGAGGTTGGTGGAGTGCCACAGAGACAGATGCAGGCTTATGGAATGAGGAGTGACCTGGAGAACAGCCATTCTGGGAAGCCAAGGAGTGGCTATAAACACAGTGGTGGTGTGATCATTTCTCTTAGCAGCATTAGGAGAGAAGGGAGCAGCTAAAAGAAAATGCAAGAATCCCACTGATTGCAATGGGCTTTGGATCAGGTCCCAAGTTAACTAGTTAGGCATTTCTATCTAGCCTCAAAATAAAGACAAGAAAAACAAAGCTGAATGTGCACGTTGGTGTAGCACTCTTATTCCTATAAAACCTCACTTAATGGGGTTGCCTCTTAAATGATCAGTACAGCTAAGAGAAAATGGGGAAATGATTTATTTTTATAGTGGCTCTTCTCAATTGTGCCACAGATTAGAAAGTAAAGAGGTGATGAGACTGTTTCAGACAGACAACTCTACACCAGGGTTTAGCTACTGGAAGATTGTACTCACTTGAAAGTTAATAGTCATAGGAACATTCCTGGAATGGTCAGGAGAAAAAAAAATCAATTTAGAACACAAAGAAAATGGTGCTAAAGGGACATCAGGATTCATGTGTCTGCTTTTAAAAAAAAAAAATTCTTTTAGAGTCTAATTCAAATAAGCCTTTGTGTTTCAAAATTCTCTCTTACTTGATTCCAATAGATTCAGCTCCTACCATCTATGGATGACCTAACTCTGCTCCCATTGACGTTGATAGTAAAACTCCTCTTGATTTCAATGGGAGCAGAGTTTAGGCCCACAGGGAGCATTTTTGAAAATCCCATCCTCTATAAATATAACCACCTAATCAGATTTCTAGACAGAACAAAACAAATAATATCTCACCAATATCTAATGATTTGAATCAGAATTGCTACCAAGGCTGTTGGATCCTACTGTTCTAGGAATCTAATCAAGAAGAGAACAAACATACAGAGAATTGGAGAGCAGTTAGGCTATATATCAGAGATACCCAGATGTGGCCTGTGCGACTATGGCTTTATCTGCACTGGTGGTTGCAGCATGTAGGGTGTGCATAGCTGCAGGTTGCGTCCATAATGCAGAGTGTGGCTACACCCATTGGGGAAAGTCTCTGGCAGGGGGAGGCAGCAGGATGCTACACTGCCATGAAGGCGTGGCTTGGGTGTGTAAAGAGCCAGGTAGAGTACATATGCCAGAACCATAGGATGTCCTTACTAAGCAGTGCCTCACCAGCTACGCTGCTATTTATACCCATGCTAGACAGCCATGCAGTGCATGTATTCCCTAAGTGTAGACATGGCCTATGGGTACTTAAAATCCCAACATTCAGAGTGCTTCATGGCCTTCCCCATTGGTTACTGCAGATCATGCTTCACACTGCCAACAACCACTGGGGACCGCTGCTCTGACATTGTCCTGTGTTGAATCCAGTAGTGACAGCTGAGATGTTTACAGAGCATATTTCTTGCTGTTCTATTCAGCAACCTTATTCTGGACACTTGTTTTGAAATGGTCATTTAAAATAAAAACACCTGCCTCTGGTATCCCTGCTCTGACAGGAGAATCATGGAAGAGTTAGGCTTAGCAGACAGACTGTCAATACAACCATTGGTGCTGCCATGTTTGGATGTTCTTGTTTTAGCTGAACATAACATTTGTTTGGGACCCCTTTAGAATCATAGGATCGGGTAAAGACCTACTAGATCAGTGAGTCTGTCATCCTGGAAATACAGCATATGATCCCAGATTAGACAACATTATACTTACCTTGATGTAGGTTCATACCTTTATTTATGACAGCAGCATCATGAATGGATTGACAGTTAACCCAGGTAGGCAGCTAACCTAAGGCTGGGACTAGAATCTGTACAATGAAGATCATTATCTCTACTGTTGTGGAATTCTCTCCTAATGAATGGTAAGCCAAACAATATTGGAAAAAGTTCAAAAGCCACCAACTCTGCTGATAATAAAGATGTCATAATAATGGCCAAGAGAGGATATAACCATGGTAAATGGAATTAGAGTGAAGAAACAATAAGGATCCCATTTGAAATTCCCCAAAGCTCATTAAAGTTCAGTAATTTTCACTTGTTATAGCTAATTAAAACTACTGGTTAATTGTTATATATGGGTGGGAAATGCAACAGAATCAGCTCGTGACGATTTTATGCTCTGTATAGTTAAGGAAACAGAAAATACAAAGACTGATATTTCCAATAACTTTAGGACAATGACTGATGCTGGGCAGTAGAGCTGCTTCCGTATGTTAGGCCAGTGCTGGCAAATTTATAAAAGGACTTTGTCTAGTTTCACACTGGTGTAAATCAGGAGCAATTCCTGTGACGTCAATGGAGTTACTCAGGTATAAAACAGGCTTAAGTGAGAGAAGCATCAGCCCCAGAGCAAAACGATATTGATGTTACATGTCATGTCATTGAGTAGGACTATTTCTAATTTTTTAGATTAAATAAATAGTTTTAAAAATTATGATACAGTACTATACGGATAGGTGAGAGACCGCTTAGGCAGTAAGGAAGTTCATCTACAAAGCCTGTATACTCTCCGCAGTAAAGGCACTCTTGAAGACGTACTGCCACTTACAGTAAATCTCCTGACAAGCACAAAGTAAAAGGAAAGAAAAAATTGTTTCCCATTACCCCCCAACCCCTGTGGTCTGTCCTTAGACTGTAAGCTCTTTAGGGCAGGGATCCCCATACCAGTAAAGTAAGTGCTACCATCAACAAATAATAAAAAATGAGTATAAAGTCTTTAAACCATAAAGTCTCCATGGGCGAGGTAGCCATATTAAAGGAGAAGAAGGATTTTCTCTCGGTCATTCCTGAATCATAAAGCTGATTCCCCTGCAAGGAATTCAGGAAAAGGGCCTAACAAGCACCATAGTGAGTATTGTGGAAGTCACTGACGCTCTCTATTTATCAATGTGTTAAGCCAGGAGTTCTCCAGATCTTTCATTCAGAGGTTGACATTTCCTCTTAGATCCACTCCTTTCCTAACCTTCACCCCACCCTAAGAGGTAGTTCTCAAAATGTTCCATTCAGTGGATCATCAGGAAATGCTCTTCTGTTGTCCATGGAAACAGATGGAAAACCACTGACGGCCTAAGGCTGTCATAGGAGTATATTTCCATAGGACTAATATTGCCAATGACCATTCACGTAATTTAAAAATCATTTTGATTTCTGCTTATTTTTCATATGAACCTGGTATTTTTGTTAGAGCTTCTACCTAAGACAATAAGTATGCAAACCTCTTTGTTAATAAAGACACAACATTTAGCAGCTGTTGGGAAATTGACATGCTTGCCAAAAGTATACATTAATCCACAAACAAACAAAAATGCAACTTATTCTTTAGAGCTATATTCTTATGCCTATGGGTACATGAATACCCTCCCCTCTATCACCTATCTGTATGAGTGCACTGGTGCACCCCATGGCTATCAGGAGGTATGCTATCAGGGACAGCTGTTAAATCAGGCAGGTGATATTTTCAGGTTCAATGATACATTTCTAAACATGCTGCCAAGTTGCGGCCTTTAGTCTCTAGCTGCATTAAGCACTCACATAGTTATCTCTAGCAGACCAGCCTGGGTAGAGCTGCATGTGAAGCTGCCGTTCCTTCCGGGCCAGTTCATAGTACTTGGCCTGCTCCTCCCGTGACAGTGCGTGCCACTGCAACAACAACAAAAAGTCCATTGTGAGACTCCTCAGTGCATTTCATCACCATTCCTCTTGGCTATCAGAATGAGATGAGGGCTAGATGGGATCTCCTTCCATTATCCTTTGTGTAGCGCCACTCGTGTCAGTTGCGTTCCATTGGGTAATTTGATGCTGGGTATCTACAGTGGCATAAGGACAATGTACACACTTTTAAAGGTGAGCAGCTTGCTACCTGCTTGAGGAAAACACTGGTAAGTGATGCAAGGCTGACCCTTCAATCTGCAGTGGTGTGGCTAATTGGCTTCCCTGGGAAGGAAGTGAAGGGTCTCTATGTAGCTAGTGGTGCTTGGAGCACTTTTCCCCACAGTCTTTTTCTCCTTAGGTTTTATAGACCCCCTAATGGCTGGATCCATAGGGGTCACTTCTTGCCCAGCAGGTGCAAACACATTGCCTCTACAATAGTCATAATTAAGGATATGTTTTAGTCATGGGTATTTTTAGTAAAAGTCATGGACAGGTCACAGGCAGCAAATAAAAATTCACGGCCCATGACCTGTCCATGACTTGTACTATACCCCTGATTAAATCTTGGGAGTGCTGGAGGTGCTGGGGGCGGAGCAGCACGCAGCGGATGCTCAAGAGGGCGGCAGTCCAGAGGGGGCAGTGTGCAGCGGGTGCTGGGGGGCGCCGCAAGTGCCTGGGGTGTGTGCATGCTGCAGGTGCGTGGGGAGGCCCAGCAGCAGCAGGTGTGCCTGGCCCAGGGGCTGTCTGATTTGCTAGGGCAGCCCGAGAGCCAGCCACACTGGCTGCTGCAGAAGTCATGGAAAGTCATGGAATCCGTGACCTCCATGACAAACTCGCAGCCTTAGTTATAATACCCCTTAAATTAGGATCCAGTGTCGGAGTGGTTCGTTACCAATAACAATGTGTAAAACTATCCTGTACTTCCACCTCTCTGCCCTCATATATTGAAAGGGGGTTTGTAAATAAATATTCATTTCAGTAACATGATATAAAAAGGCACCTACCCCGGTGGTTTTAAAATGTTATTTAAAAAGCACAAGTAGGGGAGAGACCCTCCTATGGGCTTAATCCCTCTAAGGAACATCCCCATCACTCCTCCTGTTTGCTCATCTAAACATTTTATTCTGTGGACTGACACAGACCACATTTAAAGAAACACTGATTTCTCCAATGCCTCCCAGGTAATAGTTTTGTTGTTAAGTAGCTGATCAGTTCTCTCTCTCTCTCTCTCTTTATGGGATTGTGAAAAAGAGACTGGCTTTGCTTAGAAGCCAGCAATATGCTCTGTTCTGTGCTCTTACCCTCCTTCCTAAAATCTGATTGATAGCTGCACTTTCTTTCAGGGTGCACTCAGCAATGACTTTTGCCCGCATTTCTTTCATATACAACATGAAAGCATTCAGGGGCTTCTTGATAGTGGGCTTCTTGGCTTCCTTCTCTCTCTTTGGTTCTGGTTGGGGTTTCCTGGAGAAAAACAAAACAGTCAGTAACAATCACGCTCTTGCATCTCAGCTATTGGAACTGAACAGTAGTCAGAAGGAATTGTTCCTTGTGAAAATATTAAATACTAAAACAGTTGACCTCAAACCTAGACTGAGTATTTTATGCAACTAGGGCATGGACCCTTCTAATGATCATGCCCTTCATTATACCAGCGCCTTTCAGTTGCTGGGGCAACAGACAGAGTTCCAAACGGTCCACGTTCGGCCTCCACAGGGTTTTACCACCCAAAGTGTCCCCTCCCGTATAAACAGAGGAGTAATTGAGACTAGGACTAAATAGTTAAGGAGACCATTTTGATAGTCTCACCATTGTCTCAAGACTTGCTGACTTACATGCTCCGGTCGTAATGATCCATTTCTTGCTTCCCAGAGTGGGGTACTATGGCTGGATGAGGGATTCCAGTGGTATGCATTCCAGAGCTCAGCATCAGGGGATGTGTAAACCTGCAATAGACAGCATGTCAGTGATCACTGGGACTTGGCGTTTAGCACAACCCTCCTACGATAGATGGCTGGATTCAGCTCGTAAAAGAGGGTTCAGATGTGGGAGAGACACCCATCTGCAGAACATTATTGCCAGATGAGCAGAAAAAGGGGTGGCTGGGTACAGCTCTTTCCACCAGTATTTGTGTCTGGCAGATGGAGAACACATCTTTTCTCACTAGATGGCACTCTTTGAGTAGTTTTTAAGTCACAGGAACAAATGTGAAACAGAAGTAAACAAAGCACATAGTTGAAATACATCTCTTATCTTAAGCAGCTCTGAAATTTTGTAAGAAAAGCATTCTTGATTAAATAATAATAGGGGTCCATGTACGGATGCCAAGGTGCTGCAGGTCTGTCAAGCCTAACCCAGGACTCTTCCATCACTGCTGGTACTCTAGCAGTAGCAGTTAAATAAAGGCAGCAGTGCTTCACTTGGTGTTTGATTTCACCTGAAGAATTACACTTACAAAGTTTCTGAATCAATGAAAACAAAGGGGAGGTGTGCATTTTGTCTGGGGTCTTAGATGCTTTTCTTTGGCTTTATCCATCAACGCATCCTTGCTGTGTATTCCTCTGTCATGATGACAGCGGGTGAGTGCATAACATAGTAGCCAAACTGATAGCAGAAAAGATTTGGAATGGCATTCAGATTCCATGGGTTTTTAATAAAAATTAATTTGCAATGTAATCTAGCCTTACAGAGATCAGCAGCATTTTCAGATCTCAGTTATCACACTATTTTTATTAGTGTTACATCAAAAACCAAAACCACACCAACATTTGGATTTGAATTAGGACCCCCATACACCTCCATATTTTTTAATAGAAAAAGCATGGGTCTCAGCACAAATCAAATTGCAGAGGTACACCCAGGAGGTGGAGGTACACCCAGCCCTAGCCACGTTATCCACCAACACAGAAATGAGATTGTAAGGGTTTCACTAGCTTACAAGATTCATTAGCTCTGTAGAGATTTTTGAGGTTATAGCCAGGCTTTGCCAAGCATGCCAGTTTACGGCTGGAGCTTGGAGAGACCAAGAATTGCCCCTGGGAGATAAACAACTGTTCATGAGATACGTTGTCACAGGCAAAAGACGACAGCGTGAAGTTTAATCCTCATCTGACAAGGTATTCTTTTTTGTCTGCAGTATTGCAAAACCTGTGCCACTCTATAATATAAGTGAAAATGCCAACACCATGCAGAATGAGATTTTTGGGCAACCATGGAGGACTGTAAACTCCTCTTTTGTTTTATATTCTATTTAGATGCTCAACAGAAGTTGCCTCAGGCACCATGGTGGAAAACTAAGGTAACGTGGCTGACTATTTTCCTGTCACTGTTCCAGGGATAAGTCCCTGAAGAATGCCTTCAACAGTTTTGAATGTTATCCCCTACATATCACGACAACACATAGCAGAAGCAAAAGCTGGAGATGCGAACAAATGTTGCTTGCACATAAACTCCCCTGGGGCTTAATCTACTCTAGCAGAAGTGACCAACAGGAGCACAGGGGCTTGCTGTCGGTCGGCTGAAGGAACAACGCAAGCATTTGTAACAAACTCTTCACAATTTTGTCAGCGCTCTAATGTTATGTAATTGTAGGACAAATCCATACTTAAGGGTCAAACTGTGTTAACAGGCATGTCTGTGCAGTCAGTGGGAACTGTGCACATGTATATGAAGGCAGAGTTTGGCCTGACGTGCTCATAAATCTGCCAGGGTAATGCAGGGAGAAGAGAGGGACATTGCAATACTCCAATGTCCTAGGCTGATGTTGCTAAATGCGACTTGCTCCGTCTATAAGTTTTATTGTGTTCTAGCAGCCAGATCCTCAGTTGGTCTAAATTGGCAGAGATCCACTGAAGTCAATGGAACTACAGTGATCTATACCCGCCAAGTACCTGACCCTAGGTTTTTAAGTTTTGTGGGGAGGCTTTAACAGGGGTCAGCAAGGAGTTAGTTCCAACAATCCAGTGATGCAGCATCTACTGGAATGCAGGGAAGTGCAGCAGGAGACAAATGGAATTTAAAAGGCTCAAGATGTTTAAATTTTGGGGACAAATAAAATCACTGGTAGTGATCATACTCTCCGCCAGCTTTACAACCTGACCGAGAGCCAGTAAAACATCTCAGTCTCCACACAACATAACCCAGTCCATTATACTGAGGAAAGGAACATTTTTCTCTCTAGTAAAGATTACAGTTCAAGGTAAGGAGCTGTTTGGAGTGACCTCAGTTACACCACAGAAAAACTGGACCTTATCCAATCTTTATAATATTGATAGTGGGGGATTTTTTAAAATGTTTTATTTTTATACTTTTATTGCTCAACCAAATCTTTGTGGCTTCTCCAAGGAAACTCAAAATGTTTTTATGATTTTTAGAGAGACTTGACTAAAAGCAAAATTCTTTCCCTGCTCCTGCCATCTGGAAGCTTGACAGCCCCTCCCTGGACATTTGCAGTCTGCTGCAAGCTTGTATGGCACAAACTGCAAGCTGCGAGACCAGCAAAGCTGCTGTCTTGTCTCACACAGCTCATACTTACCTGGAGAAAGTAGCCCCAGCAGAGAGCGCTGACGAATACGGCTGTCTAAATCCACATGACGGGAGCGGATAGACAGACTGGCTCTGCCTGGGATCGGGAAGAAAGAGTCTATAAAGCATCTACATCTGTGTGGCTTTTCCTAAAAATATCCTCTATAATTGGACTCATTGCTACTCATTGATGTGAAAGCCTTAGTTGCTCCGGTGGTTAGACAGATGCTTGTGGCATACATTCTTTTCCAACCTCAGTACAGAGGTAATGCAGATGGACCTGGACTGCAAAGTTCAGATCTGAACGTGGATCCCAACTTCCCCCAAATGTGGAAAATACTAGAGCATTATGTGAGCATATTGCTTCATTAGATCTAAACAGTTAAAATCTGCTATACAGGCATCAAGATGAAAGGTTCAGGTGGATTATTACTGTAGGAACAAACTGTTCAGCAGTGCACACCCTAACTGAAAAGGTAAAGTTTACAAGGCATAGAAACTTGCTGTGCAATACCAAGATGAACTGCCATGTTCAAAATCAGCCTCAATCCCACTCTGCTGATTGGGGAATGATCAACTAATCAAATATCTGCACCTGGGATCACTGGAGTAGCAGGCTTTGGTAGATCTTTGAAGTCAGTAAGGAAAATAACATACTGTGCATTACACCATTTTAAAGTGACCTGATTTCAAAAGTAGGAGACAAATGCTCAAGTGATGTAAATTGGTATAGCTCCACTGAATTCAACTGGAGACTCTGACCTCAGTGGAGATATGCTGATTTACAGTGGCTGAGGGTCAGGCCATATATTTCTTCAAATGAAGTAACACTTACACAGTCCTGAGTACAGAATGTATGTGCCAGGTTTGGAATTTGAAACTGTTTCGGAGTTACTAGAGTACAAATGTCTGAGTAACGTTCTTAATCAATGAAAAACTTTTTTGTGCTCAAATAGGTTAAAAAAACCCTCAGAATAGATTTTTCTACACACTTTCCAAAAATTATTTCACCTCTGGCTTAAAGTTGGGCATGAAGTTTCAAACCCAAGGAAATTGAAATGAGAGGGGTTTTTTTTAAGCACAAGAAAATTGGGGTTTAGAACAGAAGTGCTGCCTCAGTCATTATTACTGAACATGATTGGCAGAGGTGCTCTGCATTAACAGCTTCAATTGATTTCCCACCCTTCTGAAAATGAGGTCCATTAATTATTATTATTATTATTATTATTTTATTATATCACCGAAGCATCCAGATGTCCTGAAAAGGACTAGAATTGCCTTTTGCCTGGTGCTGTTCAGACGGAAGTAATCACAGTCCCTGCTCTGAAGAGCCATAACTGTAGAATCCTGGTACTTAGCCCCTACACCTGAAAGAATAAGGTTTTTGCTTATGCCACTCAGTGAATTACTGTATCTCAGCTTGATGAAATCTAAAAAGCTCTGTGTGTATTAAAGTTAGTGCACGTGGTTGAGAACTGGCCTGCTCTGTTTACAACCTGCCAGACAAAAATTCCTCTCACACTGCTTAGAAGTGAATAGTGTATAAACATGTCAACGAACAGCCAAGCGCTACAATATATCAGGAAACCTAAACAACCTTTGAAGTTTAACATTACTGCCCCAGGGGCGAGAAAACATTCAAAGTTAATTCAGAACTGACATCATTACTCCAGAGGCCAAGATATCCGAATATAAAAGGATCATGGCACTCAAGCCTTTATCCAAAGTGATTTTGACATGCAAATTAATTCAATTGCAAAACCAATCCATGATCCCTGGGAATGTACAATTTAAGATTTTATCACCCCATGATGAGAGAACAGCTCTTAAAGACAAAGAGGAAAACATAATAATGAGACACCAGCAAACCTGGTGCATAGTTCAGCTGGTGAGCTGTGCAAATGACACAGTTTACAAGGCTCTTGGTTAAGGTGTGTTGTCAGGCTCCAGCGATCAAACTCACTGGACTGGACTATAATTCATTTTTATTCGAAGTTCCTGACTGTCATCCCAGCTAATTAAAGAGAGAGTTATTGCAGCTCCTCTTCTCAAAATGCTCAGCAGGAACAAAGATCACTTCTGCTGAACTCTTGTTAGGCAGCTTGCTAAGGAAAAGCTGCTTCCTGTATTAAGACCGCTTTGCGTTTGAAGTCAGCTTCATTCCAGAACAGTGAACCTTAAGAACTGTCCACATACCACAGCACTAGTTACTGGCACAAGGAGTCTCTGTAGTGTTTCTTCTCCTACACAATTAGTTTCCACACTGTTTAAGTACCAAACCTCTGTAAAAGCATAAACTGGTGACCTCTCTCTTTGATGAAACATTTGAAAATATCAGTCACATTTCCCTGAAGTGCGTGGGGAGAGCTGATAACTTGTGGCTCTGGAGATATACAGCATTTGGGTTGTAAACACGTGCAGAAGGTCTAAGTGGACACGGCTGAGAACCATCTTTGCTTCTAGGCACTTCTCAAATGCAGAATTTCATCATTTACATAACTCAGAGGCAGTTCTGACTGGGAACTTCCTTTGGGAGGCCCATCATTCCTCTGGGGGAAGCCAAGCTTGAAACTTACTGGAGCTTAGCATGTTTCTTTTCACAACAGATCTTGAAAAATAAGCATCAGACTAAAGTTTAGGACTAGAAACCTTGGGAAGTGATTTTATGGAATTTTGTAAATTTCAAGCAGACAACTATTTTTTAAAAAAAGTCTATATTACATTTCCTGTTTGTAAAAGTGCTAATTGAATGGTCTGGTCTCTGATCCACAGGGCTGTTTTTCTATTTGTCATTTTACCATATCGGTTTCATTAGTCATTAATGAACTTGTCTGACTAACTTGGTTAAAGGCGCCAAATCCTGCCAGATGCTGTAGTGGCTGTCAGCAGAATGAATTTCCTGTCTGACCAACAAACAAACAAACATTTTGAAAAACAGACTTTTCCCATGTAACTAGGCTGCCTTTAACGGTTTCCCATTCTCCCAGCTGTGCATTTGGTAAAGTAGCTGCTTTTTTCGCCAAATTTTTTTTTCACGTTACAGCACAGTCACTCCTGTAGTTTCAATTTGTCTGTCCTGAGGAGGAATCACATCGTCCAAGGAGTTAAACCATCGGCCAAGAGCAGCAAGTTTAGGACGGAATGCACAATTTAATCTCCTCACAGCCAAACATAAATCTCAGTCTCTGGTTCTTTGTGGTTAAATATTTGGAACGCTAACAATAAACAACAATCTAGTTAACATTTCACATTGTTCTTTAATTGTTTCATCGCTCTCATTTTAAGATAGCTACATGTCTATACCAGGTTTTTGCAACGGAAACAGTCAAGAAATTATTTGCACACTGCTGTCTATTGATTTCACCTTAAGATTCCCACATGCCAATGGTCAGCGATGTATGTTCCCAAACTCCCCCTACCACTGTAAATCTTGCCTCATGTCTCTACAATTTCAGTACTTTACCAGGGACTGGTGATGGCACTCATTGCAAATGTTAATCTAATCTGAACAGAGATCACTCAAAAATGGCATCTCCTGACACACCAGATCTGGTTCCTACGTGTACTCAAAGTCATTCAGTTTTAATGACAAAGGATTTAAACACATTTCTGGGCCACTCAGAATGCAGGATTCCAAGAGATCATGGGTTGGATAATGTCAGGATGCACACATCCTGCTGTTGGGTGAGCTAGCATTCTTTGTACTCCATTGAGACAGTTCTCTGCCATACTGTGTTTTTCTCTGTCTTACCCTTTTTGAAAGGCAGCTTCTGGTGGATTGAACGCAAGGCTGGGACACAGAAGTTTGATAAGTTCAAAAATAACAGCCCATGGCTAAATCCAGAGCAGGACAGAACTAGCATCCCACTCAAAACGAGAAGCCGTGATTACACCTAAAGCAGGATGGGCAATGGACTCTCTCTCCATTTTTTATTTTAAATCCCTGCACAATGTTATATACTATGGTGAAAGGCATTGGGAACGTAGAGGGTTATCTAGCTAGTGGCCCAGAGTCCCAATCCCAGCTTTGATGCTGAGTCACCTGGGGCAAATACCTTTAGCTTCTTTATGTCTCAGCTTCCCATTTGTAAAATGGCGTTGGTACTACTTGCCAACCTCACAGGGAACAGGGGAAATTAGGCCTTGCGAGTCCACAGGTGGGGCAATTGTGAAGATTAGAGAGATAATGTTTGCAAAGTGCTTTGGTAAACAAATTGTGCACCTGTAAATTATACTATTTAGAGTGGATCAAAGACCTAGAGAGTAAATGGACCTTGCTGCGGCTTAGGATGCAGGAGTAAGAGCAACGCTCAATTTGCCTCCAGAGGCCCTGGATAAACTGTCAACACTTACCATCCCATAGAAGGTGTTATCTGTCCAACCCCACCGGGAGGGAGGGAGTAGAAACCAGGGATATCCGATGTTTGGGAAGGACGGTGCACACCTAAGCAGAGGATCAAGACCTTGGTTAGAGAAGGATATTTGGGAAGAGCAAGCACTAGCATTTCCAGGTTTATGGTAGTCAATATGTTTTCAACTTCTCTATTTACTACCGCTTAAGTGGATGTAACTTATGTCACTCAGGGGTGTGAAAAAGACCCCCTCCCCCGAGCGACGCAAGTTACAGTGACTTAAGTGCTGTCCACACCAGTGCTGTGTCAGTGGGAGACGCTCTCCTGCCATCATAGCTTCTGCCTCTCGCAGAGGTGGAGTAATTATGCCAATGGGGGAGCCCTCTCCCATCAGCACACAGTGTCTTCACCAGATGCACTGCAGCTGCACCGCTGTAGCGCTTCTAGTGCAGACCTGCCCGGAGAAATGTGTGACAAAAGTTTTCTCCTATGCACAATCATTCCAAATGACAGGGTACAACAATTAATCCCGTTTAGTGGTTTGGTTGTACCACTAAGGGGTGTCTACACTGCAGCTGGGAGCAAGCTTCCCAGCTCGGGTCCTCACACTAGTGCACTAAAAAATAGATTTGCGGCTCAGGCTCTGAAGCCTGGGAAGGAGGCGAGTGGGGCTTGAGAGTCCAAGCTTGGCAAGGTCAAAGCGCCATTTAGCCAGCTATTTTTAAGGGCTAGCGTGAGCCCTGCTAACACCATGGACCTGGGCTGGGAGGCTCAATCCCAGACATGTCCTTCGGTGTAGCCCTTTGCGGGGTTGCGAAGCAAAGCGATAACCTTCAAATATTACTGCAGAAAAAAGATGACTCCTCTACTCATGTTTCGGTCATCCACAGGCCACAACACTCACCTACCAAACAATGCTGTGCTTTGCATTTCTGTTCCATCCCATCAGTTTCTATTCCTCTCTTCCTCCCGCTCCCCAGTTCATCACAGATAAGCTCTTCCTTAGGGTGCTCACGTTAATGCTGACCAATGACACCATTCAGGAGCAAGGCCTTCCTTCCCTGTGGCTTCCTGCCATTTTGTTGTGCACTCTTTATCCATAATGACTTTTTCCATGAGCTTCTCTCAGGGCTGTTTCTCTAAGTGTATCTTGTGTATTCCATTTCAGAGAGGTCTTGATTTTAAGGGCCTGATTTTCTATTACACCACAACCTATTTGTGCTGCTCTGCTTGTATCAAGGGGCCACAAACCTGGTTCATGTCGCCAGCTGAGAATTCCCTGGGTGCTCTTCAGAGCTGAAGGTACCGCGGTGTGGTTAGAGGAAAGGGGGTATGACCAGAGTGTCTCTATACATTGGCTATTTTCCTGGTTTTCAGGACAGCTTCTCTTGGAGCCCTGGGTAGCTGGGAAGAAGTCAGAGCAGCTTCAAGGCTGCTCTACACAGAGGGCCAAATTGGGGAACTGAAAAACATAAGCGCCCTGCTTTGCTCTCACTGCACTTGGCACAGGATTAAAACCCAGAACCAGGCTTTAGGTATCTACCTCCAAAAGGCACAGGGGGAAGAAAGATCCCCAGATTAATGTCCCCGATGTGGGAAAAAAGAGAGAGTATGTGTGCGCATCTGTCTGTGTGATGAAGAGTGAGATGTTGCCAGGGCAATGCCTTGTGGTGAAAGGATATGAAATGAATGATCCCTTGAACACAACACTGACCTTTGTATAGTTACCTGGTGACAAGAGAACATCAAATAACCTTCCAGTTATGTATTAGCCATTACAGCCTTGCCCTGAAGGACACTGAAGATGTAATTTGGCCTATCTCCAGGAGGAGAGCACTCTAGATTCATGGGCCCTCAACAGAGATTTATGCTGTGGGACCATTAGCAGCTCCAGTGCCAATCTTAATTTTCATGAAAGGACATAGGGCAGCTGCCAGTCCCTGGGGTAGGCTGGTGCTCTATTGTTTAAAGCTTTACATACTAATAGGAAGTCCCTGAAGCACACTTACAGGCAGGGACTTTCAAAGGTCCTTGAGTAGTCATGGAGTTGTGTTCTGCAAGTAGTTTTCAAGGGTAGCCTGAAATAAGGTGCTTTGTGTTACATTCCCTCAGGAGCCAAGCAAGATTAAAAAAAAAATAATAATAATCTTCCCTCACCACTTTTGTGAGACTTGGAAATCTGCCATTAGCTGTGCTTCTAATAGGTTTTAATTTAACTTTGTATTTTTCTGTTGACTTTATTACATGATGGTGGCTGGCAAGCGATTTGCTGTCTGGAATAAACACCAGACATATGCTGGTATCTGTTCCATGAGTAAATCCTCAGCAGCCTGTGGATTTACTGAGGGTAACACTGGTAAAACCAGAATGTGGTTCACAAATCATCATTACCTCCTCAGCTATTCCCCTTACTTGATGGCACATTGTTTGGCAGCATTCGTAACTCAGCTCAACTATCATTTTGCAACATGCTCAGAAGCTTTAGAAATTGAGATTACGTGGACTGGTGATTGTTGCATGAGATTACAGAAAACTCCCCCGTTCCAAAAGGTGAGCAACCATACTATGCGGGTGGAACACTTCATGTCTTTTCCTCTCAGTGGGGGTGTTGGCAGGATAGCTTCACAAAGTTTAGAATGGTAGGTAGCCATGTGGCTTTGGTATGCAGGGCTTTGCGTGAAACACACCATCTTGTGTATGCACCTGGAGTTTTCCAATCGACTTCCAGGTTCAAATGAACCCAAGATCTCTTCCAGAATTTAGGTTGATACCAAGCTGTACACTAACCTAGATTTACCTGAAACTATGCCCAGGGTCTGCCCAAAGTTTGTCAATCTTAGCAAAGCTTTGGATGAACTTGGAAGATTTTTGAGTCTGTTGCACCAATACAACATATAATAGCAGCTTCTCACCAGCCCCAAAACCAAAAATGATTTATGATAAATTCACACACACGTATTCACTTTTCACAGTACAGGGTCTAAACTCTCCTTATTGTACTTTCCTCTATACCCTTCCTGAGATGATTGTCTGTCTACTATGTATTATATTAACAAATAAGAGAAACCCAAATAGTCAAACTGTGTGACAACCACATATGCACGGCTACAGACTGTAAAAATCCAGCTACACGCCAGACATAGATCCTAGTTAGTCAAAATATTTCCTGTTTCAAGCATTTATTTTCTCAAAATGACAACATGACAACAGTTCAGGTATGAGTCAAAGGAAAGGTTACTTTCCATTTTCTGGTTCACTTTTGTGAATCATCCCCAGACTCTGGTCTGTTCTAAGGCTACAAAGAGAGTTATTACACGGAGAATTAAGCAAAATGGATGATAAAGGCAGGCACTTTTTGATGTTCAAGCTTCTCTTGGCCATGACTGCAAAGCATCCTCAAGGAGCTAAATCCCAAGCAAATTCCCCTGCTAGCCCATGCCCCTATCTGCCCATGGCCTACTGCACTCAGCGTTTGCATTGATGGTCATTTAATTTTTGAATTGGACATAGGTTAAAGAATCTGGCCATGCTGGAGAACCACTGGCTATGTAGCAACTCTAATTTCAACAACTTATGGCATCAGCCCTCTCTTCTAAATCATCATGAGGACTCCTGCCCCAATAAGCTTATGTAGGATAAGAGTTACCTTGTTTCTGGTTGATGTCGGCTGGCAGGTGTGGTGAGTGGGAGCCATGGCTGAAATGTTCGTTGCTGTATGGAATGAGTGGGGTGAGTGGATGGACTCCGTGGGACGGCTGCACTACAGGAACCTTGTTGGACTGTAAAATACAAGGGGAGGGGAAAGGCTTCAGAAATTTATGCCTTTGTGCTTTACAATCCAGGTATACTGAGTATCTGGTATTAAGCGTCTAAGCAAATATCATCAGAACTGCTATTCCTAGCAACAGCAAAGGTCTGGCTCAGACTTCACAGGGTAAATATATGAAAGCAGCCATTCCTGCCTGCCTAAGACTGCAAGTGCCCTCTATAGGCCTGGCTTTGGAAGTGAGATGCTGAGAATTACAATAAATCCTCTCAAAGACAGAGCAGAAAAATAGCTTTATCTACATATAGTCCCTTACAGGAAAGAGCCACAACAGCAGTGGCGCTGCTGTAAGCTGGTGTATTTTGGACCATCACTGTACAATAAAACACTGTTTTGTAATATTTATGATGTTACCCTGGATCAGCACAACCAACATGAAGTTTTCAAACTCTACCGTAGTGCCTATTCTGCACAGCGTTTCTCAAATGAGGCCACCAGTGGCTTTTCTTGCGGCCACAGCCTCCTCGCCAGTGACGGGGGAAAGGGGAGCAAAGCAGTGGTCCCTCTCACAGGGCCACCAGCATGGGTTAAACCCTGCCCCCCTTCTGGAGACATAAATGTTGGAGGAGCAGGCAACTAGTGAGTTTCCCACCTTCCTCGGGACAGTGGGGTTGGGCTCCAGCCCTGGGGTGGTGGGCAGCAGGTTCTGGCCACCAGGCTCCAACCCCCAGCTGTGGGGCTCACACCCCCATCGCCCCAACCCCTGCTGCCTCCACCAGCCTGTCATGTTGTCCCCCCACTTCACCCCTACCAACCTCCCCATCCAAGGCTTAATTTGTCCCTGGGCTTGCCAGGACTGAGTAAGTCTGCTGATGTGAAAAGTGATGTGTGTGCATTTGTTGATATCCCTTTTTGACAGCAGCAGACTTACTAGCTAGCACCGCCAGTGGGAGCCGCGATCGGCCGGACCTGTGGACGGGGAAGGTAAACAAACCGGCCCAGCCCGCCAGGGGCTTTCCCTACACAAGTGGTGACCCCGGTTTGAGAAACACCGAGCTAGCAAGTCTTTTTTTAAAAAGCAACCAAAAAAGCAAAAGAAACAACAACAAAAAAGACAAGAACCTGCAGAGCACCTTATTTGTATTTCTAATCTGGTTAGGTTCAGTAAACAATAGAGACAACTACATTATTTTTATTACTGAGTCTACAAAAAGATTCAACAAATTAGAATGATTTGTTTTTCCTAAAGTTAATTAAGTATTTTAGGAAAAATTTGTCAGCGTGGCCACCACCTAGAGTTGGTGGCCGCACTTTGAGGCCACCAAAAAATTTGTTGTGAGACCCTACACTAGCTTCTTTATCTCCAGATGATACCGAGCATGTTAGCAAATGTACTGCTATGCTAGCACCCTCTATTTTACTCTGCCAGTTCCCTCTGCTGAGGCATGTCAGGGTGTGTGTGCTTTCTACACACACATTCACACTCACACACACTCTCTCTCTTTTCTAAATATAAATTTGAACACGTTTCAGACTAAAGTAAGCGACAGGCCTGGTGCCTTTATATCAAAAGCACTAAGCCAGAGACCCAGCCCTCTGACTCCAGGGCCCCTCAGTTAGCAGACTTGAAGCATGCCTATTTCTTGCACTCTCAGACATCGGAGGGAATGAGTCAGAGACGATGCATTAGAGGTGGGCGGGGGGGTGACACGAGGTCATATGCCCCCCCAGTTGCTCCTTGGCTTGGACTGAGCATGCTCACATGGACTGAGCATGCTCACTAACATCTGGTGAAGCCACTGCCCTCACTCTGCCACCATCTCTGGCATAAGTTTAGTCTCCGTTGTTAGTGCATAAAGTGCCACATTTTACATCTAGCCGCTTCAACTACCAAATTCTTCTCTAGTGGCAGAAATACCGTAATGCCTTGAAAGAAAGCTTGAAGCTATTTTGCTGTGTGTTCTTTGAGGAAAGGGATACATTAGCCCCTCTTAGTTGTCCTATATGACAAAGAAAAAATGGCACAGAAAAGTCTGTAATTAAAGGTAAAGAATAAATAGCGCAGCTCTGCCCTTCAGTGCTAATTTGTCCTTACAAAAGACACTTCCCTGCCTCAGACTCTGCTAAGTCATACACAGTGGTCTTTTTGAAGTAGGGACAGGTGTCAAATGAAGAGATTGGGCTCTTTCTAGAATCCCTACAACTGCTGGTGAAGAAAGGAAGGAGCAAAAAAGAAAAGAACAATAGGAAGCAAAAGGACAGTATGTCCTGAGAATAGCCCCTCTGGATTCCTAAGCTATACTTTGGAAACCCAAGGGAAAGACTAGCCCCAAAGCTCCCCACATAGATTCTACACTGAATCTAGTACATTCCGGGACACAGAATTTAGGAGCTTATAGGCCCACACTTTGGAACACTCTGGGTTTTCACACGTTCTAGTCACCGATTCTTGTTGTTTTAGGTTTTCAGCACCTCTGAAACTCAGGCCCAAAATGTCTCATGGATGGTTCTCAGAAATGGAGAAACCCATATGTAGCGGACCCTTTTTGAAAACATTGGCTTTCTTGAGTGCTGTGTAAGCACTCATCCAGAGCAAACATCAACAAAATCTATATATTTTCTACACAGCCAAACCTGAGTAACTTGGTAGTAGCTTTATGGTAGTCATGGACAAATCTGAAGGATGCAGCAAACAAAATTAAATTCAGAAAAGTAAACTTCAGTCTCCCTCTCTCTCTCTCTGTTACAGCATCAGAGCAATCAAGGCCTGAAATCTTTGTGAAATCAGGCTGCTGTGTTAAGCACAATGCAGAATATTTCTGCATGTTGGAGCAAAGAAAAAGGAACTTGTTTAAAACAGTTGCAGTGCTGTAAGGAAAACACACACACACAAACTTTGCTGTCTGCCTCAAGCATGTCTGCTGTTTCATACTTGCCCAGTTTCGCCCACAATTGCCTTTAAACCCAAACTGACTTCACCATGATTGGGGAAACAGTCAGGATATGTCCCAGGGAAAATCTTGCAGACAACACTAGGACTGATAATAGTATAAGATTAGGAGGAATAAGAGTGGACCATATACAAATGTTGATCAGTGGTTAAAGGAGGGGACTTAGAACCCAGGAGACCTGATTCAATTCAGCATCTACAAATTATTTGCTGTGTAGCTGTAGGCAAGTCACTTATCTCGAGGCTGGATGGTTTAGCCTTTACACCTGTAAAAGATGAGTATAAAACACATGACTTTTCTGATTTCATAGCAGTTTCACACTCAATCTGCACAGGTAGAAGAAAGTAGAGAATCAGGCTTCCGTGTATTGTTTTATTCCAGCTATAAAAGAGGATAATAATGCATACTCCACAGCAGTCTTGCAAAGCTGAACTTGTATAAAGTATTTTAAAATCCTTGGGTAAAAAACAAGGAAAAGGAAGGAAGGTTCTGGGAAGATGCTGAGAAACGGAGAAGGTGTCTTCCACTTTGATTCACAACTTTAAATATTTTAGTCTGTATCTGTTCACAACCAGGAGCCATCTTTATGGTTACTGGTCACCATCAGATTCCCTATAAGCTGCCAGACACTGCAAATTGTAAAATCAAACCTGATGGTTATGAAAGCCAAAGATGGGGGGCATAATTTCCTCTTTTGATAAGGCCTGGATTTAGTTCCTGCAAACAAACTGTAATCCTGAGAGAATCTTCAAGGTAAGTCTGAAATTGCCAACCAATAACTGCCTTGTGCTAGGAAAACTGACCTGAAGACAAATATTTCCACAAGCTGAATTGCATTTAATATAGGAGTATTTTAAAAATTTTAGTAGTCCCTCCAACCAGGCCCCTATTTAACCTTCAACCTACATTAGCTTAGTAGAACTGTTACTGGAGGACTCTGAACTGTACTGCTTTGCAGGTATTTTTATGTAGTTTAAATATTTCACCTGGAAAAAAACCCATTGAAATGACTCTGTAAAGGATGCGGTGGTATTAGAAATATGTCTATCTAAAATGTCTATTTAGAATACAGGGGAACCTGGGACGGGAAAATATAAAAGTTATACTAAAAATATGAGGAACTGGATGACTCTGGGATTGGTGAAGGGTTCCATGAACTTTTATCTAAAAGTCACTGATTCAAATCGATTTTAGGTCAGTGGCGGATGAAAGTTTTTAGTTATCAACTGATGGGCTGTTTAGATGCCTATCTAAAATAACTAGCCTGGTTTCAGTCCAGCCTCCTATGCATAGATGTCTACATCAAAACCCAGCAAAACTGGAGTCTTTGTTCGCAGTCTCAGTAGAGGCCAAGGAATGAATGGGCCAAAGAGATTAACAGGCCAGTTTATGCTGCTCTGCTACCCACACAGGGCCTGTTTTATGTACAAGAGGATGGACACGAACTATTTTCCCAAATGAGACACAGTATGTGAATGTTCTTGTGTCCCAGACCACCATTTTCTCTGACAAGTTTGACATCTCAGAGTTGTCTCTAAACACCTACTTTAAGTGCGCAACTGCACATTCTTTTTGTTCACCCTGGTAACCGAAAACAACACTGTGTTCTGGTGCAGACTTCCTGTCACCGTCATGCATAATCTTATACTGCTCTTACTTTTAAGTAGCCACACTACTGAGATTACTCAGCCGTACTAACCTGTGTGAAATTGAGAGGGGGGGGAAAATGACCCAGAGAGCAGCCGCTATCACTCTGAAGCGGAAAAGCCACCTTCCTAACTAATGTAATTGGATGGGCCGTGCAGAAATGCAGGTGCATTGATTATTAAGGAAGATGAACTGCTGGCCACGGACAATTAGGAGACTTCCTCCCTCACATATAGGTCTGTCCAACTTCAAGAGAAGCTCTAGGCTAACTATCAAATTCTTATTTTTGCTGAATTGACATAAAATCAGAAGATTCACCATCATCACCACCACTGCAGTATCCTTCCCTTCACTGCAGGATGAAGGGCTAGGCAACTCCCATCCTTGGCCAAACGTGACCAAGATGCATGTGCAAACAGGTACCAATTATCCTTAACTGCCCAAGGTTCCTGAAGCCACCGGCAGCTTTACTACTGCATTATCCAAAACTGCTCAACCAGGTGCTGAAGTATTGTTGCAGTGCTAAAAACGTCAACAGCCGCAGGACCCTTGTCTACACTTGAGATCCCAGCATTGCTGCCGTTGGTGGAGCTGCATCAGTAGTAGCAGCTAGAGGACATGTTTTAGAAATATTCCCTTGTGTAGACAAGTCACAACTGAAAGGAAGACACATAATTCTGGTGACCCTTAACTCACTAGGGGCCTGAGCCAACGGAAGTCTTTTTAATTAACTTCATTGGGAGTTGGAGCAAGCACTCGGGGTCAGAGCCCTCAGCTGGTCTGCAGACGTGAGTTGCATGAGCTGTAAACTCTGGATATAGCATTCAGCATGGTATCAAACTTCTTATGGACTCTCACCTGAGATTCCAGGTCTGTGCTTTGTTCTTCATACATTAAAAATGAGAGAGAGAAATGCACACAACACCAGAATGAATACATTAAAGCAAAAAAGCAAACGCATCCAACCACAATTTGAATTACGCAACAGACAAAGACAACAGAGAAGCTTAGCTTTTGTGGTGAACATGGATCATCCTAGCAGGGTCTGTGCATGGGGCATCTTTGGTGGGACAGACATTTGCACATTTGATACAGGTGCTAATGTTTCAAGGTTTCCCCCTCACCTCCCATTTTGAACAAAATAGAACTAGTACAAAGATGTTTAATAAAACTACTTAAGTGGTGCATCTCCTGTAAGAGGGAAACTTACAAAAGTCCTTTCTCTGATTTCCTTTTGTTTGAGAAGAAACTAGCTGGAGGATTTTGCTGACACTTTATAACAATCAGGCCTAGCAGCAGGTTACTGGCGCTCCCAGCTGAGATAAGCAAAATTCAGAACCTGCAGTGTCACTCTATCCCCATTAAAAATGAAGAGAGCTAAAACTAACCGATCAGCTTCCTGAATCCTCAGTATAAGGGTGAGGATTTATAATCAAAAGTTTCTTCCATTACACTTTTGATATATTAAATCATACTCTGCCACTATTCTGCCCTGCCTTCTATTTCTTTCTTTTTTTAAAAAGGACCGCAAGTATTCCTGAGACTTTGGAAAACTATAGTCAAATAGCAGACTCCGCAGCTACAGAGCAGTGTGTTAGCACTTCATCCAAGTAAGCCACTACAAAATATACCAATAATATAAAATAAGTAAAACAGTAAGAAAGTATCTGCTCTCCAAATTTATGTTCGAGACATCATATGAAATATCCTAACCTCTGGCTTCAATTCCTATTAACTACCTCAAATCTTTTCTTTCGTACAAGAGTAAGGCTCTTGCCTTTTCTTTCCTACTCTCTCTTTCAGGGACAAACAGTAAGGGAGCACCTATCATATTTCAGTTATTGCTCTATTGTAAGAAAGACATTTTATGCCAACTCTGGCTCCCTGGGGCTGCTGGGATTGGTTTGGGTTCCTGGCATAAATTTAGAGTAGCCTCTGGGCTACTCTAACTTGTATCTGCCTTCAGCAGCCGGAGATCACTGGAGCACAGCATGCTCTGGCCATGCCCCTTCCTGTTAACATCTATGCCAAGGGCTGGGAGTGATTGTGGTGTCAAGTTGGCTGAATTGGCTCTATGCGACCTGAGGATTTCACTACACTAGCCAATTGTAAGGTTGGTTTGCAGCTGCAGAGTGGAACACAGTGGGCTCATCTGGTCCATCAGCTTCAAAATGCTTGAAACCTTGTAATGTGAAAACGATCTTAGACTATTCTCTAATTTACATTTAAAACATTTTAATTTCCTTCTGACTTTCCATTCCATTCACTGATTACTTACTTTAAATTGAGTGGGTAAACTGCAAGGAACGGATGACAGTTGACACTTGTGGTCTCCAGACCTTACCAACACCTCAGCCATAAAGGAAATAGAAATCAAGTACCGACCGCAGGACATTTCTATACTGACCCTTTGGTAATTAATTGTGCCTGTTATGGAGGATCTGGCTCATGGAGCTTCACACTGCCACATTCTGTTTTCTCATCATCCAAACGGTAAAACACAATAGCTCTTCTTTAGCAAAGGCCGAATTAATTATTACAACATGTTCACTTATCTAATGCTTTCCATGCCTAGATCTCAAAACAGTTTATAAAGGATGGCAAGACCATTAGCCCCATATTACAAATAGGCAGGCACAGTGGTTCAGTTATAATCACAGACCAAGTCAATGGCAGATTCATTAATACAACCAAGATTCCAGAGGCCTGCCCAGGCCTCTGGATTGTGCTGCCTCGTCTTCCTGAAAATTAGTTTGGCAGACACCATGGAAAATGTCAGGCTTCTAAGCAGTTAACAGGCACAGACAACTCAGTGTAAATCTGGGAGGAGGGTTGTTTTTCCCAAATATTTTTTATTTAGACAAAAGAGTAAAATTTCCATTTTTGCTACGTAATTGTTTCCCTGGTGATGTCGCTGCTGCCTTATAAGTGTATCACACACCATTCCTCAGGGATCATACTGTCTCCTTGTGATCACAGGAATATGGCACATGCAAGAGATCAGTAGGAAAAGATATATTTACCAATGGTTGCTGCCTAGTATAATACTTCGCCTTTCTGTAGATGGGAACAGAGGCATGGGAAGGTTAAATGACTTTCCTGCCATCATACAGTAAAGCAGTGGCAGAGCTGGGACCTGAATCCAAAGCATCAGTTCCTAGTCCAGTCTTTTAACTAGTAGACATCACTACCGATGTTATTCATATGTATCATTACAAAAGCTTGCTGTGCAGAATTTCTGCATTTCCCCTCTCCAGTTGTGCGTCTCCACCTTGCTGAAATCTCTTTGTGTTCGGATGACACATGCACATAGCAGTGAACTTCTACCAATGAGCTCTGGTCACAAGAGGCGCAAATCTGGAAACACCCCCTTAAGTTTTTGTATGACTAGTCCCTCACTGTCACTAACCAAATACTGTACACAAGCCTGCCGCCGCTGCTGCTGAGTTGAGTGATCACTGTGGTTTCTAGCACTCGGCAGGGTAACCTAAGCAGCGGTAAGTGCAGATTAGTCATATCACTTTCAAACTTTCCCACATTGCTGGCCCCAGAAATAGCTCATTGAAAAAGCAGCAGGCAAGTCTGTCAGCTCTCTTTACCTTTGGGGAGACTCTCCATGACTCCATGAGAAATTCTTGTGAATGAAAATAGTCAAAATTCTGGGCAGCTCACTCCATCTTATTTTTGTATTTTACCAGATTGACTTTACTTGGCACAGATGGGCAAGAAAATTATTCAGACAACTGAAGGAAGCATTTGATTTTCCATCTAATGGAAGGGAAGTTGTGGTTTCAGGGATTGAGCAAGGGACTGGGAATCCCTGCCTGGCAAAATAAAGAAATAGAACAGAATGAGCTGCCCAAAATTTTGAACAAAGATCTCTTTCCAGCTCCAGTGATGAGTGGCTGCTGTGTTGCAAGTCACTGTACTGCCCTTTGCCGCAGTTTCCCCGTCTGTAAAATAAGGACAGTAATCCATCACTGCGAAGTGCTTGAGCTCAATGGAAGAATGAAAACCAGCAGATAAGAGCTAAGCATTGTTGTACGTACAGGGCAACGCTGTTAAAGTGGCCTAAGTGCATTGGGAGCCTAAACTCCATTTTTCAAAAGTGACTTTGGCACTTAGGAGACTACATCCCCTGACTTTCAGTTAGATGTGCCTAAAGCGCTTAGGCCCTTTTGAAATTTTGACCCTTAGTCACTAACCTCTAGATCCTAAACATAGTTGAGGAGCTGCACAATTCCCTCCTTTCTTCTCTCACCACTTGTTCAGACATGGTACTGCACAGACGTGTATTGGCGTCTACACTGCAAAAAAACCCAAAAACCAACCCAACCCCAACTCCCTTGGCAGCAGGTCTTAAAGCCTGGGTCTACACACTTGAGCTCGCACTACAGTACTAAAAATAGCCATGTAAATGTTCTCTCTTGGGCTTTGAAAGTTGGCAACGGGGATAGGCTTCAGAGCTTGAATGGGAATATCCACACATGGCTATTTTTAGCACCATAACACAAGCCTCATGAGACCCAGGCATGCTGCCAAGGATTTTTTCCTCATCCTTAGAGCACTATATTCTGTTCCATATCCTGATTATTATAATATGTATTGTCTGGATTCCCTGGTCCAAAAAGCTGAACTTAAAGCAGCTGGAGATTGCCCCAGGAGAATTGCCCATCTATAGGGAGATGGTCTCCACCAGCGCGAAGCTGGAGAAGGTGACAGTGCTGCCACCTGCACCAGCTCTGTAACCGAGTTCTGTGGCCATCTGCGCTGGAACACCAGTGTTGACAGGAGGCGAGGGAAGTGCTGGGGCAGGGAAAGGGTTAGGGAAGGGTGTGTCAGGGCAGGGAGGGGAAGACCTGTTACACCCAATTTTCCACTGATTGGGTCCTTACATGTGAGTTAAAGCTGTCTTGCTTTGGAGCGTGTCGGGTTCCTGACAGCCTCCCCTCTCCAAAGCACACAAGCAGAGCTCAGAGTGGTAGAGAATCAAACACAAAATATTTTAAAATGGATTAAATTTTCCTACTCTAAGTAGAAAATCCAAACATATACCACAGTTAGTGTAGGTCCTACAGCTGCGCATGTTGATATGGATGGGAGATTGGCAATAATCAGAACTCATGTGAATATTCACCTCACTCGCCCATAGGAGCCACATAAACAAGGACAACTGTAAGCTGTACTCACTGAATAACCTTTTTTCATTGTCCATCTGGGTTTGCTGGAAAACAGCAGTCTTCAGCAGTGGAGCCTTGATTGTCTCAAAAGCCCTGTTATCTGAAGGGGAGTTGTGTCCCCTGGACAATTCAGATAACAAAGTTTGGATAATCAGCAAGCTGGCTTCCCTGAGGCTGGCCTGCTCAAAGGAGCTAAAAATCTCGCTTCCTTCGTTCGCCCAGTTGAAAAGAGGAGCTCCATTTCTGTAGAATTTTGTGTATGTGCAGAGCTTGGTCCTAAAAGATCTGTATAACAACTGTTCATTACACTTGAGGTGGCTTGAGGGGAAGAGACTCTGAAGCCTGCACGCGGACTTGCTGGGGAGCCATAATCTGAAGTAAATGGATATCTCCCACTTAAGACCTTAGAATGACTGTGGTTCTAACATACATGCTGCAAGCTATGCAGTCAAGTCAGGAGAAGTCATCCTGCATGTGTTTGTCACACACCACTTCTCAGGGAGAGATGAGTCCACATTTAGGCCATGAAAAACAAAACGCATGAACATTTACTGTTGCTGATTCAATGGGGAATAATCTTTTTTCTGTAAAATTAGTCATCCAAGCCCAGTTTCTGTGCTTGAGAAATAAAGTTATAAGGTCAGGCTGCACTGAATACGACGCACATTTTGCTTTGGAAGAAGTTCCCAGGCTCAGATGGGGTATACCCTCAGGCCTTTGCTGATTTCATTTTCATCTCCTTGCACTGTAACCAACTCAAATTAGTGCATAAGTATTAGGGACATGATCCAGGCTGCAGATTGGATCGGAAGTTCACTAGAAGCTCACAGGGGTGGGTGGATGTTTGTTTGCATGCAATGTTCTGATTTAGGCCCACTGCATGTATTGGCATGAACAATCTAGCTCAGAACCAGATCTGAACAGCCCCATGGTATGTCTAGAGTCTGGCTGGTCTGCCAGTTTGAGCCACTGGGTAATAAAAATAAAACAAACAGGATTGTTCTGATGCCTCTAGACACCTTAAGCGCTTGTCTCTTTGTGCTATTGCACCACAAAAATTGTACTGATAGAAAATATCACACCCAAAATAAAAATTCAATATATTTTTTGTTGTGTGATAAGCGTGTGAGCACATACCACTTGAATATAGCAGTAGCAGCCGCCGCCACCTCAACTCCCTTAGCAACTGGGCTACCTCCAGTGACAACTCATTTCACATTTCTGTGCACTTTTTCTCTTTTCTCACTTTTGCTACACTGTCTCATCTCTCCAGCCCACTGCCGTAGCAAAAAGGAAATAAGGAAAGTTAATGCCACTCACACTTGGGTGTTACTTTCAGTGGCTATGATCCATGCTGCTCCCTTCACCAAATTTGGGGGTGGGATGGGGTTTAGCATCTCTGCTGCTACTGCTTCTGCTGCTCTGTTCTGTGTCAGTGAAGTACTGACTATCAGATATGGCTTTCTGGGTTCGCGTGAGTACTGGCCTCTGACCTAACTAGAACAAATGGAGGTTTGCCTGCTTCCTCTAATGAGCAAATGATGAGTGCTGCGAAGAGCTACTAGAACGTGGAGATGAGCTAAAAGGACTTAGCGAGTGATGAGTAGGGTGACAGAAACAATGGCAGGTTGCTGCTGCATTTTGAAATCCTAAAATAGGTACCCGTATGCTAAAGCCTTTGGGCCAGACTCCCAGCTGCAAGGTGCCCTGAGTGGTTGGGGTGGGCAAAAAGGAGCTAGTTTAATGTCCCTGATTCTGAGGCAAACTATGCACTAGCCACACAGCTGGTGCAGATGTGCATAGGGCAGCTTTAAACGATAGCTGGCTGTGTCCTTCAAGGGGCCACTGCCAGCTCAGAGTTCCCAGGCACAGTGCTATCTCTTTTTACACTTTAACACTGCCCTTCTCCACCAGAACAAACTCCCAAGCCAGAGGGAGCCCTGCTTGACTTTCATATTGCAGGTTGAGATTTCAGGGGATAAACTAGACAAACCATCATATTACTGATAAAATTTGCCTTTAAAATTAGTAAGATGACAAGCATGGAGCCCTATGAGAAGCAGATGGAAAATGTCTCAGAGTTCTATTTACTGTGCATGAGCCAAAACAGAATTCAGCTACTCTCCCAGGCTATAAGAACTTCTTCAGGGCAGGAACTGTCCTCCTACTCTATATACGTTCAGCACCTGACACCTTGTGGGGCAGGATTCTGACTGGGATCCCCAGATGCTATTGTAATACAAATAGTAAATAAGAAAAAATAATAAGAGCAGCAGCAAGAGCAAAATAACATTGTAAAAACTTAAGTTTTGTCACTAAAGTGAACAGTGTGATGTTGTTGAGAAAAAGGCAAATGTCATTCTGGGATGTATGAAGAGGAGTGTTGTATGCAAGACTGGGGAGGTAACTGTTCCACTCTACTCAGCACTGGCGAGGCCTTAGCTGGGGTACTCTGTTAGTTCTGAGGCCACACTTTAAGGAAGTCATGGACAAATTGGAGAAAGTTCAGAGGCGAGCAACAAAAACGTGAGAGGTTTAGTAAAAATGACCTATGAGGAAAGGTTGAAAGAACTGGGCATGTTTAGGCTAGAGAAGGGGGAACACGGTAAGTCTTCAAGTATGTAAATAGTTGTGATGAAGAGGACAGTGATCAATTGTTCTCAGTGTCCACTGAAGATAGGACAAGCAGTAATTGGCTTAGTTTGCAGCAAGGAAGATTTAGCTTGGATAATAAGAGAAAGTTTCTAAGTAGAAGGACAGTTAACCATTGGCACATGTTATTTAGGGAGTTTGTGCAATCCCCATCCTTGGAAGTTTTTAAGGATAGGTTAGACTAACACCCAGCAAGATTGGTCTAGGTACTTTAAGCCTGCTTCAGTGCAGGGGGATGGATTAGATGACTTCTCAAGGTCCCTCTCAGATCTACATTTCTATGATTCTATTATATGACTTTGAAAATACAAAGAAAGCGGATCTGTTGAGTAAGAAGCTCCTTATTTACCTATTTTTCAGAGCTAAATTGCATTTAAGGAGCAAGAGGGATTGACCTAGGAGAAAAGACTAAAAGAAGTAAATATATATATAGTGTGTATGGCCAAACAAATTAAGAGGTGGGGATATGAGGATCATCTGCAAAATACCTGGATGTAAAAACCAAAGATGAGAGGAATTGACTCGGTCCAAAGAATGATACTGGGAATAATGGGATGAAATGCAGAAAAGGGAATTTTTAAGCTGCATATTAGAAGAAATGTCCTGTTAACAAGAGGTCTCAAAAAGAAAGAAGTAGAAAGCCTTGGATATCAGGGCATTTAAAACTTGATAGGACAACACATTGATGAATGTGCTGAGAAAACAATCCTGTGCTGAGCCTGGATAGACAAGATGAATGGATAAATCTTTTCCATATCCAATTCCGAAGCCATACACTAGAGTAGTACTTGCTGCACTAGGACACTGAACATCTCTGCTATTGTTTCAGAAGGTGGAGAAAGTAACTAGGGCGATAGCAATTTTATACTTGTTTCTGATTAACAGGGAGGGATTGGTTGAGAGTCTGAACACTGAAGGCTATTTGGGTAAAAGAGATCTTGAAATGACGGATTTCAGGATTCTAAGGAAAGGAAGGAGTGAGGGCAGTGTAATAAGGACAATCGACTTCAAAAAAGCAGATTATAATGAACCCAGAGAACTGGCAGGTAAGGTCCCAAGGGAAGAAATCTAAGGAAAAAAGGAATTCTGGAGAGCAGGCAGTTTCTCAAAGAGACAATATTAAAGGCACAACAGCAAACTATCCCCCTGCAAAGGAAAGATAGGAAGAATAATAAGAGGCCAAGTATGGTTTCATTAGTGACCTGAAAATCAAAAAGGAATCCTATAAAAAGTAGACGCATGGACAAAGTGCTAAGGACGAGTACAAAAGGATAGCAAAGCATGTAGGGACAAAATCAGAAAGACTAAAACAACAAAATGAGTTACACCTAGGAAAACACATAAAAGGCAAATCAGTAGAGATTTTATAAACAGAACCAGGAATAATGGAAAGATGAAGGAAAGCATGGTCCTCTAGATAGCAGGGAAGGAGAGCTAATAACTAATGACATCAAGGCTGCTAAGGTGTTTAATGCCTTTTTTTTTTTTTTTTGCTTCAGTCTTCACTAAAAAGGTAAATTGTGATCAGATACTTAACACAATGAATATTAGCAAGGGGAGATGGGGGAAGGAATGTAAGCCAAAATAGGGAAAGAACAAATTAAAGAATATTTAGATAATATATTAGAATATTTAGATTAGTCAAGTCGGCAGAGCCTGATTAAATTCACCCTAGGACACTTAAGAAACTAGCTGAAGCACTGTTGGTACCACTAGCAATTATCTTTGAGAACTCATGGAAGATGGATAAGGTCCCAGAGAACTAGAGAAGAGCAAACACTGTTTCCCTGTTTAAAGATAGGTACTAAGAGGACTTGGGAAACTACAGGCCAGTTAGACTATCTAGGATACCTGGAAAGATACTGGAACAAATGTATAAAACAGTCAATTTGTAAACACCTAGAGGATAATACGGTTATAAGTAATAGCCAACATGAATTTGCCAAGAATAAATATTACCAAACAAACCTAACTTCCTTCTTTGACAGGTTTATTAGTCAAAGATGGGGGGATGCTGTAGATAAGATATATCTTGATAAAGGCTTTTGACGCAGTCCCACATGACGTTCTCCTACATAAACTAAGAAAATATGGTCTAGATGTAATTACTATAAAGTGGTTGCAAAACTGGCTGAAAGACTATGCTCAAATAGTAGTTACCAACAGTTGGCTGTCAAACTAGGGGGGATGTATCTAGTCAGTTTTCACAGTGGGGTGTCCTGAATCTGGAACTATTCAATAGTTTAATTAATGACTTGGATAATAAAGTAGAAAGTATGCTTATGAAATTTACAGATTACATCAGGATGGAAGGATTGCTAGCACTTTGGAGGACAGGATTAGAATTCATAATTACTTTGACAAACTGGAGAACTGGTCTGAAATCGACTAGATGAAATGCAATAACGACAAGTGCAAAATAATATACTTAGGAAGGAAAAATCAAAAGCACAAAATACAAAATGGGGAATAGATGGCTAGGTGGTAGTACTAATGAAAAGGAGCTGGGAGTTATAGTGGATCACAAATTGAATACGAGTGTGATGCAGTTGTAGAAAGGCTGATGTGCGTTCTGGAATGTTGTATGTAAGACATAGGAGGTAATTGTCCTGATTTACTCAGCACTGGTGAGGCCTCAGCTGGAATACTGTGTTCAGTTTTGGGCACCACACTTTAAGAAAGAGCTGAACAAATTGGAGAGAGTCCAGAGGAGAGCAACATAACTGATCAAACATTTAGAAAATCTGACTTATGAGGAAAGATTAAAAAACTGGGTATGTTTAGTTTTGAGAAGCCTAAGGGGGACCTGATAACAGTTTTCAAATATGTTAAGGGCTGTTATAAAGAGGACAGTTATCAATTGTTTTCTATGTCCATTGAAGGTAGGACAAGAAATAATGGGTTTAATCTGCAACAAGTGAAATTTAAGACAGATAGTAGGAAAAACTTTCTAACTATAAGGATAGTAAAGCACTGAACAAGCTTCCAAGGGAGGTTGTGGAGATTTTTGAGAAGTTAGACAAATACCTGAGGGGTGGTCTAGGTATACTTGGCCCTGCCTCAGTGCTGGGGTGGACAGATGACCTCTCCAGGACCCTCACAGCCCTACATTTCTATGATTCTATGAAAATAATTTCATCTGTCCTAAAAGTTAAGGTTATTCAATATTAAAGCAATGCCAACTTTGTTATTTAGAAATAGCTCTATGCATGATTGAGGAAAGATCTGAGCAATCTTCTCAGCTGACTATATATTTCTGGTCAGAACTCCACACCTGTTCCTTCACTGGCAAAGTTTAAGTTACAGAGGACTTTAACTTTTCCTAAAAGAACAAAAGCTAAAATGCTCTGAGCTTAGTGTTGGCATGAGGTTCTTTTGTCTCAGAAAAGCAGTAGTTCACCCGCGATGTTCATTTTGTTGCTGTGGGTTTCTGTTTTTAAAGAGGATGGTTATTATTTTTAAGTTACACTCAGTAGGGGAAAGAGATGAACTTCTCACTGCTTACGGGCACAGGAAGAGACATTTCACTTCTGGAGTATCTATCTGTAGAGAGAAAGATGTAGGTGGTTCTTTGCAAAAAAGAAATTTAAACATAAAAGAGATCGGAAAGGTCCCTTAGTGGCTGCTTCTCTCCTAGAGTGGCAGGGACAAGTACTGAGTTGATTACGTCCATATCAGAGAAAAGAAACTCCCTGCAAAGTGAACTTTTGACATCATTGCCCAATATTTACAGTCACATTTAGAAGAAGAGCTACCTCACTTCGAGAAGCCTTCTTAATGGTACAGAAAGTCCCACTGCTCTCCACTCAAATGTTGCTTCTGAAACACTCCACGGCTGCAATACTAATCAACTTAATTAAACTCACACTAATGCACATGTTCAAGGGGACCTGTACACTGTACCAAAATTCCCTACAAGTGTAGAGATGTGCCAAAGTCAAAGGAACATTTGGGATAATGGAAGAAATGTCACAGTGGTACAACCACACTAACTGTATTGCAACAGAAAGCAGTATTTAATCCAAACGCTTATTTCTGCTTCAGTTCTGTAACATCCATCTCTACTTGGGTCCTGGGCTCCTGCTTCAGTGTCATGCACGCCATCCTCTAGACCAGTGGTTCTCAAACTAGGGCCACTGCTTGTTCAGGGAAAGCCCCTGGAGGGCTGGGTCAGTTTGTTTACCTGCCGCGTCCGCAGGTTTGGCCGATTGTGGCTCCCACTGGCTGTGGTTCGCTGCTCCAGGCCAATGGGGGCTGCAGGAAGCGGCGCGGGCTGAGGGACGTGCTGGCTACCCTTCCTGCAGTCCCCATTGGACTGGAGCGGTAAACCACGGCCAGTGGGAGCAGCGATCAGCCAAACCTGCGGACGTGCAGCCTGGCCCGGCTTTCCCTGAACAAGCGGCGGCCCTAGTTTGAGAACCACTGCTCTAGGCCACAGGTTTTCAAACTGTGGTTTGCAGACCACCAGTGGTCCATGAGCTCCATTCAGGTGATCTGCGGATAGTTCCCTCGAAGATGCGCGCCTGGGCGGCTCCACTGATTAGGTGCCTGGACCCTGGAGAAGATGCAAGAGTAAGATGAGTTGATGGCTTTGGGGGGATTACGGGGTAGATGGGGGGGAGGGCAGTGGGATCAGAAGAGGGAGTGGGGGAAATTTGGGATGTGCAGGGCTGCAGTGGCCAAAGAGGCGAATTTCCTCAGCTCCAGGGCTGCGGCTGCTGGGGAGAGATCCTCACTCCTTCCCAGCTCCAGCTCGGGTGCTGCCATGGCAGGGGAGAGAGGGCAGATCCATTGCATTAGAAAGGTAAGACTACTGATACTAAAATATGAGTCATGTGCTTTTATTTGTATAACAAAAAAAGGTAATTATTAAGGTTTTTCTTATATAGCGCTTTTATCCAAAGCGCTTTACAATAGTTAGCTAACAGTACAAACAACATTTGCAAAGATCATTAAGTGATCTGCCAAGACCCTCAGCAATTTTCAAGTGGTCCGCGAAAAAAAAAGTTTGAGAACCACTACTCTAGGCTATACAGAAAACATTTGTCGTATGGATCTTCTGAAGCACTGAGTGAGCCCAAACAGAGTCATATGAGTGCTGACTTTATAGGCTATTATGCAGTTTTGTGATGTTTGAAAGAAAAGTTTTAAACCCTTTGAGTTAAAAAATAAAAATAAAAAGGCACTTACTTGACCCCCAAAGGCTGGTAAGATCTGGCCTCCATTTTATGCTAAGAGTTTGATAGAGGTATTAGATCTTACTCAGAAATAATCAGGAAAATATTCAAGAGAGAATGGGAGGAAAGCAAAAACAAGGAAGTAGGAAGTTTAGCTATTTATTGCCTTATGTTTTAAGGAGCTGTGAGATAGCCATTCCACAAGGTACTAAAGGAATTATTTTAACTTGCCTTGTATGTATGTATGTAACAGCATCAAGACAGACAAAACATGGAGACAGATACCCTTTGGTGAGAACTAGAAATGGGCTCCAACTGCAAGATCTGGATCCAGACTTCAAACAATCTAGAGTTCAGATCCAGGGACTTAGTTTACGCCATTCTGAAGGAGACATTTACAAAACATGGATTTGAATCTGGAACAAAGCTAAAGGAATTATCAGATTGAGGATCTGGGTTTGGGTCCATCTTTAGTCAGAATATGCTCCAGCAGGGGGATGGCAATTTTTTGAGAGATTTCTCAGCATATCTCTTGGCAAATGCCTCATGATTTCCTTGTCTGTTATCAGTCCATTATTTCCTGCCATTTATTTGCTAAAATGTTCTCTCTCCACTCATGACAAGGCTTGCAACTGCTTCGATTTTTCCCCCCTCCCCATTTACAACGAAAATAAAAACAAAAACAGCTACTTCACTTGAAAGAGCTGAAGGGAAATAAAATAAAAAAACTCATGTGATTCACGGTGTTTCGATTTCCCCTAACATCAGAGGTGGTGAAACTTGGCCTCTTCGCACAAGTGACAAGGGCTGCACTGATCTGACTCACACGAGTGCTTGTTGCTGATGCACCCATTACTGACACAAACACAAGCTGGGTAAAATTGAAGGTGTTAAGTGGAGCAGCTGAAAGTTGGCTGGCCTTGTATATAAATCCAAGGGCATGAAAGGTTGCAGTCTGTTCAATGGTGCTTCAGCACAACTACAGCCAAACAGCAATCATCCAGACAAGACTCTCTCAAATAGACTTACCACTGTAACTTGCTCCTCTCCAGCCTCCCTGTGCTCCCTAACGTCCCTTCAGTCCATCCAACGTTTTACCATCAAGATCATCTTCAGCATCAGCCCTCCTGACCATAAAATTTCCCTTCTTAAATCTCTTCACTGGTTTCCTTTCCCTATTCACATGAATTCCCTCAACCGTTACCCACCTGGCTTCACTCCACTTTCATTCCTGCCTATACCATTCCTACCCACACTTCATTTATTCTACTTTCACCTCACCTCTTCCTTTGACCAGTGTCTGCTCACATCAGTATAATTCAGTCAGCTTCACCAGAGAGTTACCCCCAACCCCTGACTCACACCAGGGAAAGTGAGAGTAGCATCAGGCCTTTTGCGTTTTTCTTGTGATATCTGATGCTTTTCTTTAGTTCCAGCTCCTGAAGTCATATTATTATATGAGAATCTCAGCGGTCATTAAAACAAAACAAAAAAAGCGTCCAGCCACGGTTGGAGAGAAAAAACTTGAAACTGTGACCCCTAAGTGCTCAAAAGCCCAAAGGCAAATAACAAGAACCCCAAATTTATTATATTTTAAAATATTAAGTTTTTCAGGTCTGGCTCATGATTTTTTAAAACCTAGAGTTGGCAATATTGAAATGTCCTCCCTTCTCCTCATAAAGTAGCTGCCTATTGGGAATGATTAGGAATGGGATAGATAATAAGACAGAAAATATCATATTGCTTCTATATAAATCCTAAATGACTAACGCATGCAAATCTAGTTGCTCCATGTCAAAAAAGATATATTAGAATTGGAAAAGGTACCGAAAAGGGCAAACAAACATGATTAAGGGTATGGAACGGCTTCCGTATGAGGAGCGATTAATAAGACTGGGACTTTTCAGCTCGCAAAAGACTCAGCTAAGGGGGGGGATATGATAGAGGTCTATAAAATCATGATTGGTGTGGAGAAAGTAAATAAGGAAGTGTTATACTCCTCATAAGACAAGACCTAAGAGTCACCAAATGAAATTAATAGGGGGCAGGTTTAAAACTGAGAAAAGGAAGTATTTCTTCACACAACGCAGAGCCATCCTGTGGGACTCTTTGCCAGAACATGTTGTCAAGGCCAAGACTATAGCAGGGTTCAAAAAAGAACTAGATAAGTTCATGGCGGATAGGCTTATCAACGGCTATTAGCCAGGATAGGCAGGGATGGTGTCCGTAGCCTCCGTTTGTCAGAAGCTAGCAATGGGCAACGAGATGGATCACTTGATGATTACCAAGTTATGTTGATTCCCTTTGAAGTACCTGGCAGTGGCCACTCTCAGAAGACAGGATACTGGGCTAAATGGACCCTTGGTCTGACCCAATATGGCTGTTCTTATGTCCAATCTGTCCTCTCTCAAATCCTTTCTCCAAAACACACAAAGTCTATCATTAACTCCCCATCCAAAGAAGAGTGGGCAGTATTTGTCTTAAAAAATAGAGAAACAAAATCCCCTCCTACACCATTCTATGCTGATATCATTTCGTCCTTGACTGATGTTTTCAGTATGTTGTTGTCTGCCGTTTTTCTCTGTAAGCGTCATATGTTTCCTCTATGTTCTGCACAACATTAAGCACGCTCATTGCGCTCAGCGAAAAGAGTAAGTAAGGGTAAAATAATGATACACTAATCCTGATGTCCCTTGTAGATCCCTATTTCACACAATTCCTAAGGCTACATACTTACTCAAATGTCAGATGACATTAGTTTGAAGTCATTTTAACATGTAGGACATGGTGCTTCACATCACACCTACATTCTATGATGTGGGCTACTGCCTAATTGAAAGATAATAGGGTACAGACAACATGGGATAGTAATTTATAATCATTATTACATTTCCTCAGTATTTATTTTATTGCTACGAGGAACTGCTTCGATATTTATGTGGATGCCAAAACCATTTCCACTGTAAATGATCATGAACAATTTAATTAGGGCCTGATCCAATCCAAATTCCACTGAAGTCTCACAGTGTCCAGGCAGAAAAACAGACACAGTGCGTAAAATCCTGGCCTCAGTGAAGTTAATGAGAGTTTTGCCATTGACTTCAGTGGGACCAGAAATTCACGTAGTGAATACAAAAGAGAAATTGACAGCATGGTCCTAATTCACCACTGACATAAATGGGTGGAACGTTGTTTGTTTAACTCCCGTGGTTTAGCCTCTGCTTATGCCAATTGTGAATGTGCTCCTCTCTCTCCAATATGGAGAAGGCCTTGTGCACACCATGATTCTGCTGCGATAAAGACTTTCTGCAGACCCGACCCCATCGCAAAAACATGCTCTAAAATCTAATCTGTGACATACTGAACATTTAAAACTAGGGAGCAGAATGAAATTTATTTAAGTGACTTGGTGAATGGCCTACAAATTGTATTACCCATTCCCACGTTTAATTCAATAAAAATGTTTGTTTTTTAATTTATCTGAAGCTGCTGCAGAATTTCCACTCTGAAGCACTGCAGTGAGGCTGAATCTAGGCCCCTCTCTGAAGAATTGAGGCCAATCTTGTCACAGCACACCCACAGCTTTGATTGTGGAATGTTGATTGCTAATGTCTAAAATATATCCTTGAAGCAATTAAACTGAAATTCAGAAACACAAAACCAAATTCACGAGCACAGCCAGAAAAGAGAAGCCTTGGTACAAACATACAATACGTTCCCAATGCACGGTAGTGGAGAGCCACTCAGTGACAGGGATAGCCAACCCAGAACAGTCTCTCTGCTCACAAACACCACCATATTATACTAATCTGCACTAACATTTTTTTCTCAGTTTCTTGCTTAAACTCCTCTCTTGAGGAGGCAGAGGAAAAATAATCCTCTTTGGAGTCAAATGAATCTTTTATTGACACCCTGCAGCAGGAAAGTGATAGGAGCTTTCCTTGTTACTCACTTTCAAGGATGACATGTTTACAAAGAATGCCACTGTCACTAATCCGGGATGATACTATAGGTCTGCCTGGGAGAAATCTTAATTTTCTTGATATATGGAATTAGTTTCTTAACACCCTTTTTTCAGTTGAAAACAAGCATGCTTTATTGTGCCAAATGAAATAAACACTTTAATTAAAATGTAAAATGTTTTTACAGCTGAATTCTTGAAAGTCCACATTGATATGTCAAACCACACTTTCCCATTTCAATTTTCTCTCTCTGATCTCTTGATGAGAACAGCCGAATTAAAATCTGTGCTTGGTGGATTTGAATAAAATTAGACAGCCAGGGAAATTAACAGGGAATTTAATGGCTTCCTCCTCCACCACAGCTGATGCTTTTACCAGATTAAAGACAAAAGAGTTTGATTTTGTTTTTTTAAACCATTTTAAAAATGTATTAAATGTTACTTAAACTTTTTGTCAAGAGGGGAGCAGCAGGAAGGGGTAAAAATCCAAACACACACATATGGTACTAAATTCTTCCTACAGTGAGAAGCAAATGCCCCCATGGTTAGGATTAGAAAAGAATCCCAACTAATCACATTTTGCCACTTGACTTCTGGAAATTCCTTCAACACTACCTACAATTTAAAACAAGGAACAGTTTGAAGACTGGTCAGCTAATCCCCACTGCAGGCACTATTCAGCCATCGTTACTGACTCCTATGGGCCAGACTGTCAGAGGTCCATAAGAAAGCCTTGGGCAGGGGTGGAGGGCAGACCTCATGTAAGGTCCGGGGAAAGCTGCAATTCCTGTGCTTGGACAGCATAGGCAATGCTCCTTCTGTATGTCTCTGGGGGTATAAATGGCCCCAAAGTGAAAAGTGTGGAGAAAACAGGGCTCAGATTCTTAGAATGATAGATGTAGAGGACTGGAAAGGATCCCCATTGATCATGAAGTCCAATTCCCTGCACTGAGTCAGCACAAAGTATTATCTAGACCATCCCTGACAGGTGTTTGTCCAACCTGTTCTTAAAAACCTCCAATGATAGAGATTCCCAAACCTCCTTATGTAATTTGTTCCAGTGCTTAACTACCCTGACAGTTTGGAAGTTTTTCCAAATGTCCAACCTAAATCTCCCTGGCTGCAATTTAAGTCCACTGCTTCTTGTCCTGTCCTCAGTGGCTAAGGAGAACAATTTATCACCCTCCTCCTTATAGCAACCTTTTATGTTTTGAAGGCTATCAAGTCTCTGTCTCAGTCTTCTCTTCTCCAGACTAAACAAACCCAATGTGTTTTTCAATTGTTGGTCATGTTTTCTAGACCGTTTATCGTTTTTGTTGCTCTCCTCTGGACTTTCTCCAATTTGTCCACATCTTTTCCGAAGTGTGGTACCCAGAGCTGGACACAGAATCCAGCTGAGGCCTTGGAATTAATTAGGCACTAGGAGGGGAGAACAGTGCACCTTCCAAAGGCCCTCAGAAGTAATCCCTCCCTACTCCCCTGGACCCACATCTCCACCATTTTGGCACAATTTGGCCCTCTGTGGGTAAAACTCCTTATGGACCACGTTTTTCACTCAGATACAATCTATGCAACCTCAGTGACTCGACTGGAGTTGCACTGGTGTAATGAAAGGTCAAATTTGGCCCAATGATTTCAATAGGATTTCAGTTACTTTTAATAAGAGCTTTCTTTGCCTGTGTTGGGAGTGTTGAATATACATTAGAGCTGACTCAGTGTACACTAGATCACCCAGATTTAAACAAGAAACTGTTTGATCCTTTTGCTTTTCACCTTCCTGACACAATGAATCGTTTTTATGGTTGCTATCAATCAAGCCTGACTGAAAAACAGTTTTGTGAGAGCAGTTCTTACTTGTGAGAACACCCTAGTTAGCCAAAATGCCAATTGTAATTAAATTGAAAATATAACAGTCTCAACAGGCAGTCTCTG
The DNA here is from genome assembly GCF_007399415.2 of Gopherus evgoodei. NCBI lineage: Eukaryota > Metazoa > Chordata > Testudines > Testudinidae > Gopherus > Gopherus evgoodei. Next base: position 12,867,216 of record NC_044329.1, read on the forward strand.
CTGTGCTAGCTACTCTTTGCATTCCAGGGCAATGTGTAGTGCTGGTCCAGCAAGGCCAATCATTCCATCCGCACTCACACATAACCTTGCATAAGTGTTTGTTGATTACTCTCTCACCCTGTATGTAAATTAACACCATGCCTCTTCTTATACTTAAGACTCAACTGGGAAAAAGGTGGAAATTGTTTCAAATGGTTATTTGGGAGGGAAGGAGGGGGTCAAGAAAGGAAATCAGGATTGTATTTTTAAATTAGTTTATTTGAGAAAAAAAATGACAAGAGGAAGCATTTAGTTTTGTAGACTACCGTCTTCTCAGCTACTTCAGAGTAAATCCACAGTCAATTACATCTGCTGTAAACCCAAGTAACTCTATTGCAAATCATCAGCGCAATCCAACTCCCATGGAAATCAATGAAAATATTGTCACTCAACTGAAAAGAAGCTGGATTGAGCCCTTAATCTGGATTTATACCAGATGGAATTTTGATGAAAAATTCTGAATTTTGAAATATTTCAACCAGCTCTGTTAGAAAGACAAGATGGATGAAGTATTATCTTTCATTGGACCAACTTCTGTTGGTAAGAGAGACAAGCTCTTCAACTTACACAGAGCTCTTCTTCAGGTCTAGGAAATGTACTCAGAGTGTCACAGCTAAATACAAGGTTGAACAGATTGTTTTGCATAAGTAGCTAACACATATTTCAAAGGACCAGCTCTACTGTTAATAACACTACTATGTTACATTTCACACCATATACTAGCGGACACACAGTAAAACAAACAACAGCAATCTATGATATATTAACTGCCAGAGCAATGCCTGTACCTACACTTGACATTTGGGGATTTCTGAGTTCCTTTTCCAGGTTTTAATCAGTGTTGTTAATACATTCTATTTAGAAACATTTATTCTGATATAATTTTGGGGTGGGAGTGATAATAGGATGATATTGTTGTCAAGGAACAGCATAAAGTCAAGAAACCTTAGTTCTATTCCTTATTGCTTTGTACCTCAGTTTCTCTATCTATAATACTGGCATAATAAGGACTACCTACTTGACTCGTATTATGTCACTCATATTATAAATTAGATCTTATCATGTATAATCAAATCCTGTTTTTCAGGTATTGAGATTCCTCAGCTGGACTGCATAATGTCTGGTACAAAAGTGCTAAGTGGTATGATCATTTCAGTTTATTGGTCTTTGATATGAAACCAGGATTTTGAGAGGCTGCTTGCTTCTGCAGTTCAAACCTCAGCTGAAGTTATCATGTCCTGTTTGAGATACCACAACAAGTTGCTGGTGGCAAGGTGACATTATAAATGGAGGATTAAGACTTTGACTACAAGGAGAATAAGCAGCAGATTAGTTATTCTCCTTGCTTCATATTAATTATTAAATAATGAGGGAACAGAGAGTTAGAATTGCTTCGAAGCAGAATTTTTTTCAAAGGTTCCAGCGACTGCTTGAACAGGCAGACCATGAACGACACTCTGGGGATAACATGGTTTATAGAGCCATGAAAAACTTTCACTACGAAATCTGAGACCACACAAAGTGTGGCTGGCCTTGGGTTTCATTACAAACATGAAACTCAGCCTAAGCTCATCAAAAGGTTCACAAACTAGGGCTGATCAAAGGTTTCATGTTGAAACAATGTGAAACTCGCAATTTCATATGGTTTTGATGAGAATTTTTTTCTCCTGTGCAACTTTGCTCTTTCAACTTGATTTTGCTTTGAGTTTGGGGTTCATTTGAACATGAAATACAAAGGGTGCAAACCCACAGGAAACTAAACCACGGAATGCAGTGCAGTCCCAGTGATCAGATCCTCACAGTGGGAGCCAGTCACCCAATTTAGGAACCACTGACACTATAAAGTCAGCCATGTCAGGGAACTTGATTAGAAAATGCTAGTCTGCAAACAGATTGAAGACTTAGCTTTAGCTTGCAGTATGGATGACCCATTCCTAAAAAGAGAACCGAGAGGGTGGACCTCCATACAGATCCCCAAAGACTTCAGTGGGTGTTCACCTGTGTGGGTCTCTTTAAAGGATTATAGTTATAACATGCTTAGGCCCTGACTATATTGCACGATTGAACGATCTTATACCCATGTCAGAAGACAACAGTGTTACAACGATAAGTTCCCCCTACATGGTTGATTTGGTAGTGTAGACAGGCTCTTACTTTAACAGTTGTTTGAGGGAGTTAATTCCCTAGAAAGCTGAAGGATACTTTATTAGCTTTTCCTCATTGCTACATCTGAGCTCTCTGTGACTTGTCTTTTTCTCACCTTGTGGGCATGGCTCCCTGGATGTCCCACGGCGAACAAATGAAGGGTCGTGCCCCAGGGGTAAAGGCTGGGCTAAGACACAAGAAGCTGAAAGTGACCTGTGCAAGGTCACGCTGGGAGCTATTGACTCAAATAACAATAGACCCAGGCTTAGCCAGGTTGCGCTACAGTCCATTGTGCTAACCTGCTAGACCACGCTATCTTGAGAGCAGATTTGAATCTATACTATCATACCCCAGAGTTAAGTTTGCAGATCTGAATACGCAAACAGTCTGGTCCAAAAAAAAAAAAAAAGTACAATTTTTAATATGTATGTAGGAATCTGAATCCTTTTAATAGCAGAACTCAGAGAACTCCCTAGGGGTTTTCCGCCGCTGTAGTTTACTGTACTAAAGTACTTGAGCATTATTTTGTGGCTCCTTTTGTCCTGAAATGCAAGCTCTCATCCACTCTAACAATTTTAGCAGCCAGATTTGTTCCAAAAGTGGATTTAAAACAAAAAGGAAGAAGACAAATTACAATTCTGGTTTTCAGTCAACATACCAAGTTTGTGGATATTTTGGAATAAGATTTTCTCTGATGATAGAATTATACATGCTTCTCGCCAGACAATTAACTAATATACACAAGCGCTCTAATAAAATGGTAGTGATCTACTGCTCAGCTGTAGGTCGTTTTGCAGCATGGAACTCATTTTTGAACTTACTTTGGATTATCCTTGTTTTCTTACTGTAATTGACAGCAGCAATGCTGAACGCTGAAACGGAGGTTATACAAAACATCAATTATACCCAAGTGGTATACCTACCCCACCCACCTCAACATCATTTTCAGATCCGTATGCTGCTATTTTTTATTTGTCTCTCTCTCATTTAGGGTCTTTGCCATACTTTTTTTAAAAGGCCTGTGTGTTCTACACCTGGATCTCTGAAAGTCTGAGAATCAAAAAGCCCCCTCTCTATAATGGGATCATTCTCACAGGACAAAGGAAACTTGCTATAATGGGACAGACTATGGAGCTGAGGCCTTAATCGAGGTTTTATAAAAGTAAAAAATATTCTATGAAACAAATGTTTTCAGGATTTGTTAAAAAAATCCACACTAAACAATATTTTATTTGGTTGGGATTTAAATATTCCCTTGCAGTGTTTTGCAGCCCTAACATGATGATTCTGTGCTAAAACATAATTTCCAAAAATGAAACTGACTATTCTGTGTCCGCTGTCTAAGATAATTTAAAGCTAAGCTTTACTAAACTAAAGGTGTCCCACAAAGAAAGACATTTATTAGACATACTGCTAAGTCTAACCATACCCCTTTAATTTGTTGCTTACTTTTTGGTACTGTTTCAGACTATACAGGAGATTGAGCTGGGACTTGTTTAAGACATACATCATCATCCAAGCCAACCTCTAGTTGACAGGATTTCAGAAGAAACATCTCAGGTATGGGTTATTCCATCAGTCAACTATGAGATTTCTTGCACCTTATTCAGAAGCATCTGGTACTGACCACTGTCAGGAGTGGGTATGCTAGACTAGATGGACCACTCACCCATCTATATTTCTGTGTTGCTCCCATTATAAATTAGAACATAACCTGTACAGTCAGCCCCAAATTCCAGATTTTCATTAATCAGATTTGTGACAAAATGAAAAAGTGACCTGTGAGGCTGGGAAAAGTTTATTTTATTTTTTTTAAAAGACATATTTTCACAAGTGCTCAGCATTGGCCTAACTCTGCTCCCACTCAAGTCAATGGGAATTTTACCTTTAACTTCAAGGCACAGAAGGGCAGATTTTGAAAGATACTGAGGTGTCTAAAGATACAGTTAGGTGCCCAATGAGACTTTCAAAAGCGCCTAAGAAGATTAGGTGCTCAACGCCCACTGAAATCATTGATACTTAGGGCCTGTCTACACCTGCAACGTTAAAACGCTGCCAGCAGCACTTTAACGTGGCTTGTGGAGTCACCGCACTGCGCTGGGAGAGTGTGCCAAAAAACCCACCTTCACGAGGGGCATAGCTACCAGTGCTGGTGCACTTTCAACGCTGTAACAGGCCAGTGTAGACACTTGCAGTGCTCAGGGGGGTGCCTAACTTGCTTAGACACTTCTGAAAATCCCATTAGGCACCTATCTGCATCTTTAGGTGCCCAAGTAACTTTGAAAATCTGACCCTGAAAGCAGTTTCTTAAAATCTCACTCATAATGTGTGAGGGGGTAAACAATGCACAGCAACAATCATGTTCTACACACTGGACAGTTCAAATATTTTTTTACATTATATTTTCTCTTTTTCTACACTCATGAAAGATGCAAAGTGCTTTAAACTAGTAAAACACTCAGCTACTATGGTGAGATGCATGGCATAAATATCTAAATAGATAACAAAGATACCAAAAATCAGTCTGAAAGTCTTAACAGGAATATACAATTTTATTTTATTTAGGACTACAGTGACCTATTTAGACATTAGTGTATTCCTCTTAATCATTCACCTCCAGTTACAACTACTTCAAACCAACTGCACCACTGAAAAGCCACCTGCTTTACCAGGCTCAAGAGAAAACCAGGCTTAAAAGCTGCTTCAGGCATGAAGATAGCAGCTACAGCTCTGCTATTTCTTCAGAACATCTGCAAATCTACTTCATCTCTGCTTTTTAACTGACAGTATTTTATCCTGGTTCCCAAGAGAACCACACTAAAGGAGTATGGTTTCATACCGGTGTATAGAAGAGACTGTGCACGTACAATCTTTTTGCAATATAACCAACTATCTTTTGTGAACAAAGTTCCTGTGTAAAACCTTGAAGAGTTACCCTTAAGTTTATCACAAGATAAATCCCTGCCTATAGTATTGTGAAGATACCAGTAACACAGGTAAGTCTGGTGATACATTGCATTAAACAGGGATTATCTTATCTTCATAGCTATCCCCTACAGGTTTTGTTTTTTTGTTTTTTGGTCTGTTTTTTTTTATGTGTGACTGTCCTGTTTCATACAATAACAGCTCAATCACAACTCATAGGTCTTAGCTCTTAAGTTCTTTGGCCAGGGACTATGTCTTCTTATGTTGGAACACCTAGCTCAATAGGATCTTGAATGGGGCCTTTGCATGCTACTGCAATACAAATAATAATACAATTTAGGAGTAGGCCTTCTCTATATACTGTGAAGAAAATAACTCCTCCCCTGACCCCAAGTACTAGAATAAGCTGGAAGGACTCCAAATACACATATGCGAATGTGCTATTTGTCAAGCCTGTCATGTTTAGCTACAGTAATCCCATCAAATGTTGAGACATCTCTAAGAAGGATCTTAAGCCATCATGCCAGCTCAATAGGAGGTATATTGCACTTGCACTTTATTGTAATATATGTGCTAGAAACCGGATAGCCTGTCATCAGGCTGTTTAAGGAATGCATAATCCTGAGTAGAGACAATCAGGCTAACTGTTTCCAAAATTTCTATCACATCACAATAATGATCATGTGCAAAGGAGTCATATTTTTATGCCTTCAGTATCTTGAGCCTTGAGCTAAGCACACAAAGGGAGCTTGGAAGAGGCTTAGTCAGCTCTGAAGCCTCTTCAGATGAATCATGGGGAGCCCATGGAGGTCATTTTGGAGGACAATCATCTCTCATAAGGGGCATTCTGCAAGACATTTTGTTACCAAGAAAGGTGAATCAATTTATAATTGGCTGTAATTAGCACTCCCACAAGCTGTTACTTTTTTTTTTTTTTTTTTTTAACCTTTAACCAAGCTGCACCCAAAAAGGTGTCAGGTTTCAGAGTAATAGCCGTGTTAGTGTGTGTCAGCAAAAAGAACAGGAGTAGTTGTGGCACCTGAGAGAATAACAAATTTATTTGGGCATAAGCTTTTGGCATCCGATGAAGTGGTTTTAGCCCATGAAAGCTTATGCCCAAATAAATTTGTTAGTCTCTAAGGGGCCACAAGTACTTCCCGTTCTTTTTCCAGAAAGGTGTGAAATTATTTCAAGCCTGTGAAAGCACCATAGAAAACCATCTCCCTATCTGATCCTTACAAACAAAAGGCCAGATCTTTGATTAGTAGCAGAGAGAAGTAAACATCAAAATTAGAAGCAATGGGACAGAAATAGCATTCTGGAAAGTAAGTACCCTTGCAAAAACAGAGAAGCTCTGTCTGCATGAGAGAATGAATCATACCACTGAAACTTCCAGTGATGGGACTGAAACACTGCTAGTTGCCACTGTGCTCACACTAACCATGGTCTGGTTTTTTTTTTTTTTTTTTTTGGGGGGGGGGGGTACAATAATACGCAGCACTCCCTGCAAAGTCTGCAGTGACTGTGCATTGTGGATTCCTATGCCACAGTTGCCAGCACAGCTAGCTGAAGTAGATGCATTGCAGATGAACAGCTGGTAACAGTATAGTGAACACATTTATAGTACAGCACAGTAAATGCTGGGATAATATTACATTCTATGTCTGATAATATTGAATAGCGGTTAACAGCATAACAGTAGTCATGAATTGTACTATATATGCCTTTACTGTAACAGTGATGACTATATATATATATATATATAATTTGATTTCCAGTTCTTCGGTGTTTGGCTGCAAATCCAAAATGGTTTATTGCAATGTTTGGTTACAGCTGGCTACACCCCCACACTCTTTCATGTGGTCTGATGGCCAGGTTACTCCTTTTCCTCCACTAAAAGACCTTTGGGCCTGGCACTCTAGAATCTAATGGGACAAGCACCTCCACCAGCAGACAACACTGCTAGAGGATGTATGTTCACTACTCTCTATTGTTCTGTGCAGATTTGCAGAAAAATTTCCCCTTAAAGTTCTGTTGTTTTCCACGTCTTGCCATTTTCAAAACTCACTATGATTCTCTCTCTTATGGTTGCTCCTTATGAACCAAAGGTGGAACATTCTGGGGGCCAGGGACCTCCACATGGGCAGAGAGCAGGTCTATACTACCGCTTAAGTCGATCCAACTTTAAGTTGCTCATGGGTGTGAAAAAAGACACCTCCCTGAGCGACGCAAGTTACAGCGACCTAAGCGCTGTCCACGACAGCAGGATGTTGGCGGGAGACGCTCTGCCACATAGAACGTCTTCACCAAACACTATCGCTTTTAGTGTAGACCTGCCCTTAGCTCCCACTCCCTCTGCCACATCTGTGGCATTGGTCTGCTGTGGGATCACACCGCACAGCCAGAGGCACAAAGGGAGACAAATGGTGGCTGGAAAGCAACCAGGTGGTAAATTAAACATTTTGTGGACTGGAGGGGAGTGTTCAGCAGACTAGTCATTCAACATATAATTTGCTGTTATTATACTAACTTTCCCTCTTTTGCTTTCTCTAGCATCTAAGACCTATAAACTAGTAGTAGTCTTACAATCTTCCCGTGTGGTACTAATGCCCGCACGCCATTGGTGATCACAATGCAGACTGCGAATGGAGACTTGCTGCCAAATTTTTAACCACTGTGTCATTCTAAAGTTAAATCATATTCTGGGCTGGTGCCATGACATAAATATCATTATGTCACAACACAAGCAAGGTATGAGGCCAAATCTCTTCAGATTTAGCCGCCCCCAAGTCTGCTGGAAAGACTGTACAAGGTCACCAGTGGCTACCATCTTCTCTCTTTTCAGGTAAAATTAATTTCAATGCTCTTTTTAAAAAACTGCCTCTGGTTGCAAGAGTTGTCTGTCCCGTGTTCGTTCAAAATAGTAGCATCTGACAGATGATGGTAACAACAACTGTTCCAATTTAGAAAACCTTTTGCCTTCACACCTACAAAATTTAAGAGAATGAATTAATATGAATGTGTAAAAAAACACTCTCAAAATGTGGCACAGGCCCAAGTTAATGGTGACGATGAGATCTTAGTATTATAAATCTTGTCTTTACACACCTAACCCTGTTGTTCGCCATCCTGTAGCTGTGTGGTGTCTAAAATCAGCCTGTAAACTTTCCAGGCAGGGCCCTTATCTTTGCCTGTGTATCTCCAAGTGACCTAGCACACTTCTGAGCGCTGTCCAAACAATACATAAACATTTCTGTGCACAATATCCTTTAAATATCTGTATCATGAGTTAAAATGAAAAACAAGAGATAAGCCAATGGAAAAGGCATCTGAGCTCTCATTTTGTTTAAGAAGGTTTTATTACTACTACTCCTCCTCCTCCTCCACCACCACAAAGTTCATCTATTTTAAATGTCAGCTAAGGTTTTTTCTGTAGCCACTATACATACAACGCAGTAAGCATAATTACATCTTTAACAGGATTTCTGGCTATGTTATGGTATGGTTTGGTCAGCATATGTCTTTCTTCCTTATTAGTAACAATAATGTTCAGCATTTAGATAGGGCCAAATCCTAATGTGCTTATTAAGGCAACATTCTCATTGAAGTTAATAGGTGCTTACCATGAGTAAGGACATCTGAATTTAGCCCATAGTGTTTTTCCTGTTCAAAAGCCCTGTACAAACATTGACTAATTAATCCTGACAATAGCCTTATGATGTAGGTGCATATTACTCCCCATTTTATAGAGAGGGAAGCTGAGACACAGAGAAAATTAAATTACTTACTCAAAGTCACACACGGTGCTTGGGACAGAGCTGGAAATAGAATGGAGACCTCCCAATGCTCCAGTCTGTGCTTTAGCTACTAAATAATGCTTCCACTTTGTAAGATGCAGGAGAGATTACTCTCCTCTGGCCCCTCAAACCCCCCCCCCCCTCCTTAAATACTAGTATACACAGGATGTAACACCTTTAAATTGTGCTAACTCCCATCTGCAGTAGTGCTTGAGCTGTATTAGTTAAAACGTGCTAGTTAACACATTTTTAAACAGGACTATTTTCTGCATCTAGACAAATCCTACGGGACAATTTAAGCAGCCTCTTTTGCAATGCATTTATATGGCGTAGGATCATGTTTTCCAACCTATGTTCACGTCATTCCTGATCTAGACTGTAAACCAGGGGTCAGCAACCTTTCAGAAGTGGTGTGCCGAGTCTTCATTTATTCGCTCTAATTTAATGTTTCGCATGCCAGTAATACATGTTAACGTTTTTAGAAGGGCTCTTTCTATAAGTCTATAATATGTAACTAAACTATTGTTGCATGTAAAGTAAATATGGTTTTAAAAATGTTTAAGAAGCTTCATTTAAAATTAAATTAAAATGCAGAGCCCCCCGGGCCGGTGGCCAGGACCCGGACGGTGTGAGTGCCACTGAAAATCAGCTCATGTGCCGCCTTTGGCACCCGTGCCATAGGTTGCTTACCCCTGCTAAACTCTATTTCAGGGATGAAGTCCTGCCTCTACGATGTCAATGAGAGCATTGACACTGACTTCAGTGGGGCCAATATTTCACCCCAGATGTTTAACAAACCATAATATATGCAGAATTATCCTCCCCCTAAGAAATGTCCACTTGAATTGATTCACCGACACATCTCTAAACAATATTTTAAACTGAATAGGAATTAACGTGTATTAGCCATGCTGTAGTGGGTTTTGATATTAGGCCCTATGATTTCAGAAGAGTTTTCAGTAGGTAGCGATGTGAGGGGTAGGTGTAAGAGAAATGACCAGCGCTTCCTTTTGCAGTTAAGTCTGGTGCTCCTCACAGAATTTTGGAAAGGAATACACGCCTGGGAAAATAAATTCAGACTTGACACGTCTGCTATATGATCCAGATTAGCATCATCATTAAGTACATTTCTGCTTACATATTAAATTTTAATATTAAATCTGCTACAAAAGTACTATAATTTAACTTGTGACATATGAGTCATAAGTATTCCACAGAAAACAACTTTACTGTGTGGTATGTTACACCCCAGGCACAACTCTTTTAAATTAGCTATCCCTAATTTTCTTAACCTGGATTTCTCAAATACAGCAATGAGATCCAGTGATCATTTGATTTGTTTTCTTAAATTTAAGGTATAGGTTGGTTGTTAACTGAACTTGTGTATATCTCTGTTCTCATCCTCTGCATCCTAATCTGCATTGGCTACAATGACATCTGCTGGCAAGTATAAAGCCACACAACTCTACCAAATATTTCTATCTATTAATCTCCTAGGAGAACTGGACAGGGATTCCTGTACCTCTTTTTCAGTTCAGTACAGTGCAGATCCATAGATCTCAAAACCAAAAAAGTTACACTAAAATCAGAGAGCCAAAGTTCAAAGGGAGCTATTTCCCCCACCCCAAAGAACTCTGCAGAATATAGTGAGACATTGAAATCCTTTGACAATGGTTTCTTTAAAAAGGTCTATTTAGTTTTTTTCAAAAGTGTGTGTCTGTGTGTGTGTGTGTGTGCGTGTGAGAGACAATAATGGAGGAGTCATATCAGCCTAATTATAATTTACTAGATCACTGCAAATTCCATTGTATATAGAAGCATTTCCAATGGCAGATAACCTCATCTGTGTCTCTGGCTGCCTAAGATGCAAATCCTCTGGTGTAAAACAACTAGAGAAGTGCAACTGCACACACAAATCCTTTAAATTTTGATTCTTAAAAGACCTCTGAATCTATATACCAGAGCAATACAAGTTTTATTCCCCTTGCAGCTGGGGAGGTCCTTGGGCAGACACCCTGCACCAATATGGAGTTGCACTGAAGTCTCCATTGCAAGAATTTTGGATACAATTTTCAAAAGCACCTAAGTGACTTAGGAGATTCACGGCTTAGCTACATGAATATTCAGTTTGCGGAAAGCTGAGATGTGAAACCCATTTCAAAGCAGACTAGATTCCAGCTCATTAACCAACTGTCCATGTGCACCGTGCTGACGCGCATTGATAGTGAATGCTGTAGCAGGCTGGAGTGAGGTAGATTCACAACCCAAGCTAAATTTTGCATGTCGAGACGCTCTAAGTCCTGTTTTCAAAAGTGAATGAGGCACTGAGGGCCAGAGTTTTGATGGTATTTAGGATTTTCAGAAATGCCTAAACATACTGAAATCAATGGGAGTTAGGTAACCAGGCACTTTGGAAAATCCCACTAGCTGTTTAAGGCATGTAAAGGGCTCCAACCGCAGCGCATTCACATGGCTTGTGTAGTTGCAGCACCAGCTCTAAAACCCCCACCTCCACGAGGGGAATAGCTCCCAGTGCTGGCAGTGCGGCTCCCAGAGCTCATGCCCTGTCTACACTGACACTTTACAGCTCTGAAACTTGCGGCGCTCAGGGGGTGTTTTTTCACACCTGAGCAGGAAAGTTGCAGGGCTGTAAAGTGGCAGTGTAGACAAGGCCTAAAAGTCTTTACAAATCTGGCTCCTAGGAACCTAAATCTGATTGAAAGTCAATTATCTTTCTGCTAGTACTAAAGTGTCAGCTTAAAATTCATTTTCCCACCAGCATTCGTGCTAGCAAAACTTCATTGCACCAATGTTTAATGAAAACAAAAGGTTATGAGGAGAGCAGAAGCGAATTCATTAAAAAAAAAAACTGAATGAATATTGTAGTTGCCAACTTAAAAAGAAATGTGTCAGGGACAATTCTCTAAATAAACCAGTAGTTTGGGATCTAGGGAAGGGTCATGTTTGCATACTGGCCTCTTGCTGTGAACAGCTGAGAGACAGCTGGTTATGGTGCTGCAACATGGTCCCTGGACATAGATTGTGGCATCATTATCTGTGATGAGCTTTAAAAGCCCAGGATTGTCCATGCCAAACCCAGACTGTTTTCACCTGTGGATTATATCTGGGAAAGTTTTGGCAGCATTCACTGTCACTAGGTATTTTGCCTGTCAAAGGTAAAAGGGAAGACTTTCTAAAATAAGATACTTCAACAAAATTGTTTTAAAAAAAATTTATACAGACTTTAGTGTAAAGTGAGAGGAATTGAGTCTGATACCACAACCACACGACATAATCTCCACTGGAGAAATATTTCCTTTTGCCGCCTATTGTCTCAAATTCCTTAAATGTGACACCTCTTGTCTCCTGTGAAACTGCAGGAAATTAGATCAACAAATCCTGGGCAAACAGCCTCCAGATTGTAATGTAAGGGAGCTGCAAGCAGGGTTCTCTCACAAAAAGCTCCTCAAACATGGAATTCATTCCATCCACTGGGTGACAGACCCAAGGTCTGTTGATTTTCAGGGCCTGCTGAGGCAGTAAACTGTGTTGGTGGGTGCGATCAGGATGGATATTGGACTAGTGGGAGGACAAGGGTTGCTCATTTTGTTATGTATTTTAAAAAAATATATGTCTACATGCGTCTTGAGCTTTGAAGAGGTGCATTTTTAAAAATCTAAAGAAACAAAAATAATTAATTAAATGGTAGCCAACAGACTGCACAGCTAACATTTTCTCACATAGGTTGGAGCTTGAATTAAAGTTAGATAGCTTATCTTCAAGATGGATCCTGATGCTTCATCACTTACTACTTTAGGAATTAGGATGCCTCCAGAAGACATGCATTAATAGATTCCACGGGTATACGCCATGACTGGAACGCTTAAGTATGTGACTTCGGCATGCAAAGAAGACCAACTGCAAGCTGAGTTAATCAAGCCAGCATTTCTCAACCTACATCTTCCAGCAGTTATAAAAAGATTCAGGGCCTAGACAAGACTATGATGATGGAGACAAATTTATCTGCCTCATCAGTGGCATACAACCGTAAGAGTACAAAGGGCTTCATAGGCAACTTGCCAGGAGCCTGTGGCTGCAACTAGTTTGCATATACATTTAAAGAGGATTTTAATAAACATTAAATGCATCTGATTTTTTATTTATAGATTACAGTAGGTGTATACAGCATTTCACAAAGCATGCAGAAAGAAAAAAATACAGCTGGAAGCCTGAAGTAGAAGGAGTATCAATAGGAAAACGATCATTGTTTTTCAGAACTTAACTTCTCAATGTATGGCTTTACCACTGAGGTGTCCACAGGCATAATGAGATGCAGGTTTGAACCTGTGAGATGACTTCAATCTTTTGAAACGCTTAATGTCAAATCACAAAAGATATGCCCTAAAATGCAAGTTCATTTGTCATTCAGCCACTATTTTCAGAAACAGATCTTAATGAAACTTTAATCAGAGCGGATTGGAGTACAGCAAGTTATTCAATTATAGGTGAACTCTGGCCTTAAGTTTCTTTGGGGTCATCTGAAAGTGGGATTGCAAACAATTTGATCCCTTTTTTTTTTCCCTTCTGAAAATATTTGAACTGTTGATCAAATGAATGCTGAAACTATTTTATTCATGCAGAATAGGGGTAACACTCACGTATCTTGAACATTTGTCGGCAAGCTGCGAAGTGGGAAAGGTCCTTCTGTTGCATATGTATACCGCCATGAAAAAAAGCATCAGGTTTATTTGCAAGCAAGATCAGAAAATAGCTGATTCTTGTGATGGAGTTGGAGATTGAACTACTTTTAATGTGCAACACAGTATCCAGGCAAAATACAAGATCCAAAGAGCAAACGGCTATCTTTAGGGCTATCAACAGATCCTTCACACTCTCTGTTAAAATGCCTTGATCTCTTCTGAAAGTCAATAGAACTTACTAAAGCTTTCTCTTTGTTATACTACTGAACCTCAAAGCAGTTCATCAGCTCACCTTATTCACTTTTGGAAAAGATTCTGGTCAAGTGGTTTAATGAAGTTCACAGTAGTGGTGACAATACATATTTGTTAATGAAACCTAGATTTTTCCAAGAAAGGCTTTTTTGGTAGATGCTGAAATAGCACCAAAGTTTCCTTCATAAATCCCAAAACAAAATCAGACAATGAAAAAGAACACCCTGCTGCTTTGTACTCCGACCATAGAAAGAGCTTCCTCTGTTGTGATGCTAGCAGGTTTAGATAGACCCATATCCAGAAAATGCACAATCCGTCAGAGGAAATCCTTGAGAAGGTCAGATAGAATCATAGACTATTAGGGTTGGAAGGGACCTCAGGAGGTCATCTAGTCCAACCCCCTGCTCCAAGCAGGACCAATCCCCAGATTTTTACCCCAGTTCCCTTAATGGCCCCCTCAGGGATTGAACTCACAGCCCTGGGTTTAGTAGGCCAATGCTCAAACCCCTGAGCTATCCCTCCTCCCTTTTATTTGAGCTTGAATTGAAGCTAGACCAACTTTAAGAAGGGTTGAAAGGAAAGGAATCCACATGCAGAAATATACTCAGCCAGTATCTGATTGCAGCTGCAGTGGTATCACAGGCGGAAAAAGGCTTGCTCTAATGTAGTCAGGACCCTAATAATTAATGCTTTTATACCACAGGTCAAAACCAACAACCTAAGTTTCATCCAAAAATCAATTGTGTCAACTGTGGAATATCTTGTTTCCTGCAATAAATACTTTTCAACAAGCAGGCAGTCATATTCAGCACCATGTGCAATTTCCAAATGGTCTCAAGCTATAGTCCTATGTCGAGCACATTGCAATAACCACTCTGGAGGTTACAAAGGAATGGATTATTGTGGTAAATTCCACATCTGAGAGAGAAAGTAACACCATTATTGCCATCTGAAAACTAATGCTCTCTTTCCACTGCTGATAACTGGCCATCCAGAAGCAACTGATGTGAAAGGTTCCACGTTCTATTGGCAATCCTCTTAGCTCAGGAAAAGCATGTTTGTGTGCGAGAGAGGGAGAGGCTGAATACATTTCACTTAAGGTTTATACATTAATATGTGAAACCCACAGCCCATTCTGAACTTTATAGGCTGCGTGTATCCAACTCTAAAGTTAGCCCAGAAAGAATCGGAAATGAATGCAGTTCTGAATACTGTGGGAAGTTATCTGACCCCTATGTCTCAAACACAGTCATAAAATGAATCCAGAAGATCTCATTGGCACGATGTCTGTTGGGTTTCCCTCTCTTCTGATGCAGATGGAATCTCCAATATCAAACCAGAAACTTTCAATCTCAAGTGATTATTCTTAGACATAATTTTATCCCTGACACTGAGTAACAGATATTTTAGAATGAATAGTATTTGTTTAGAATGAATTTATGTTCTGTACATCCCTTCACTGTGGGCCTCAGCCTCTCTGCACTCTGCATTTCTGCTCCCTGGGGCCTGATCCATTGTAGTGCAGAAAGCGTTTGAAGGTAGCGCAGTCATGGGTTACCAGGTGCATAGTGTGACCTGTGTATACCTTCTAACTGGTGTAGGAGAGCCACACACATGCCCTTCCCATGCTGGGGAACGTAGTGCCATCGGGGTACTATGCTCAAGTATATAACCTTGCACTCAGGGAGATGCAAGGACAGCATTTATGCTTCATCCCTGAACAAGAGCCCATGCAAGAGTTTAGTCTCCTGAGGACTGTAATACTTTGGTCTAATCCTGGTATTGGGCTTGGTATGGATGTGGCTGGGTGGTATTTAGTGGCCCGTGATATACAGGAGGTCAGACTGGATGATCTGGCTTTCCTATCTAGCCTTAAACTCTATGGCTTTAAATAAAAGACTTAAGCCTTGTCTACACATGGATTTTGTACCAATATAACTATTTTAGTCAGGGGTGTAATTTATTTATTTTTTACTGATATGGTTGTGGATGCAGTTATAATGGTATAAGAGTGCTTATATCAGTAGAACTTACTCCTCCTATACTGGTATCGCTATGGCAATAAGCAATACTTGTATAAGCACTTTTATACTGGTGTAACTGCATCTAAACTAGTGAGGCTGTACCACTTGACCAGTACTTTTGTGTGTAGACAAGGCTTTATCTGTTCAAACGTATTTAATTAGGTGATACAAGGCAGATTTTCCTTATAAACTCTGTCAAGTTGCCACCAATTCCTATTCACTAGCAACAGTAACTGGCCCGCAAGCTAAAATAGCACATATTAGGAAGGGAGCTGTGTGTGTGCTTGGGGGGTTAATTTTAGTTTCATGCCTGAAGTTACTTACTCTTCGATAGTGGTCTCCTCTCACTGCAATTTATCTGTAGTGTAGCTCAAGTGAAAAACACTACGTCTCTATTTTCCATGGTAAACCACAATGGGTTTAAATTCACATCACTGTATTTGCAAACAAGCAGCTCCTGCATGCAGAGAAATCCTAGTTTCATTTCAAACTCTAACCCCTGACCTGTCTTATGTCAAAGCACTTTCAAAAACAAGAAAGTTAAATTCTCAACCACAAGCAAAAAACCTCAGAGCTGGCCCCATTGTGTCCTGTGCGGCACTAGCAAAATTGCAGCTTGAAATTTGGTTTATTTTTCTGGGCCAAACACCTGGTCTGTCTGGGTTGGTTAAGACCAGATTCTGTGTACAACTACCCCTGCACTCTCCGAATCCTTTCCCCAGTGTCTCTGTCCGAGATGGATTCAGCAGTACTATCAGGTACTAGACTAATGAATACCAATCCTCTCTCCAGCCCCACGGCCTGCATCTAAACACTGCTGGCTTGGTGTCTAAAGGATCACTCCCATTCACCATCCAACATGCAGCAAGAAATGTGGCAGTTTGGATCTTTTAAGATTTTAGGGATCAGACCCTAGCCCAGGGGTCTCAGACATGTGGCCTGTGGGTCACATGCGGCCCGCGGAGTTATTTCCTGCAGCCTGCCAAACTCCCCCCTGCTGCCCCTCCACAGCGCACCGCGTCCCTGCTCCTCTGCCTACCTCCAGGCACTTTCTGCCACCGAACAGCTGTTTGGCAGTGCTTAGTGCTTTCCAGGAGGGAGCGGGGAGGAGTGGGAGAAGAGCGGGGCAGAGAGGGGGTGGAGTTGGGGTGGGAACTTTGGAGAAGGGATTGGAATAGGCAGGGAAGGGGCAGGGCCTCATGGAAGGGGTGGAGTGGGGGCATGGCCAGAGCAGCAGGGGTGTGTGTCAGTGATGAGGCCCTCAGGCCCTCGTGGTGATTTGGGTTGAGATCTCCGTCCCAGCCCCAGAGCTCCATTCATTTTGTGATATTATGGTGATTCAAAGGCAAGTTCCTAAGTCATATGGCTCCTAATCAGGCTTTTCACATCTCTCCTTTATTAGGAAAGTGGCTATGCGATGGGAAGCAGCAGAAGGGCTCAAAGGGCTCCTCTGATAGAGCAATGGATGTTATTCCATGTTTTATATTGTCTCCTTGTCCGCTGGTGGATAAAACAGAAGCAGTGGAGTGGGAGAAAGAAAACAAAGCCATTGTGTGAGTGGCCAGATATTCTTATTTGCATTTGTTGCTAGTCTCTTCCTAAGAAAGTTGCACCATTTAATCTGGCTTGCCTACATTCTTTGTACGTACAGTAATCTTTCTTTAAAAGGAGTCTATGGCTGTCTCAGCACCATCATTACTCCCTACTACAAATGACAACTTACTGCCACAAGCAGTGAGATAGACAAGACTTTAAAAAATCAGACTTGGCAACTGATCTCTACCCCAGGAGATGAAAAGAGATTTTTTTTTTGTTACTTTAGTTTCCTCTGGTGGAGATTAATAAAAATGGGGTCACCTGAACTACCTGAGAGTCCCCAGTCCATCCCAGAGAGGTTAGATGTTTGGCTGCATCCATGTGTTCTTTCTGTGTGCTGCCCCAGCTCTGCGCTGACAGCCAGCATAGCAGATCTCAAGCGAACTGCCCAATGACCTCAAGCTCTGTTAAGGTCCGAAGGCACTAGGCCAAGTTTATTATCAACAAAGCACGGTAATAGTACCTGGCAAACTCTAAAAGGATACTAAGATGTGTATACCTGTGACAATGCGGATGCAGCTCAGTGAACGGTAGGACTTTCCATTCCCCTCTTGGCTGCACAAAAAGATACTCCCTCTGACATACATCTTTATACCCGGATACAAACAAGTTACGTACAGCCTCTGACATAGTTAGTTACTGCTCCCTGACATGTCTAGTTATTACCTATCACCTTGTACTTGTTGGTTTGATTAAAACATTTCTATTACAGACTGTCATCCTGACCTTATCTTTTAGAAGGGGTCAGTGTGTTCCTGTTATCCTTGGGGAATGTTTTTGTACCATCCTGGATATTGAGATGTTCTGGTATCATGTGATATCAGGATGTGTTTGCGGGAGTACTCTGTGCCTATCACTTCTAAGGAATGTGTATTTTGGCTATATCAGCCCTGTTCTTGCCCGATTCTGGGAGCAGGTCCTGCCTCATACCAGGCATCTGATACAAGGGCTTATGTCTTATGCTCTCTACCTACTACACCCAGTATCACTTCTTTCCACCCAACACTCTAGGGAATTCCAGAGGCAGTGTCCAGTGATCTGGAGGTAAGATGGGTTGGCAAAATACCAGTCCTTACCATTAGCTTCCAAACACCACCCTATGGAGCTCCAATGTGTAATATGCATCATGCAGGGTTTACTCATGCATTACTCAGGAGTAGAAGAGTAAGGAAATATAAAACAAATGGGTTTTGTTCACATAAACTCGTTGCTGAGATTATTAGCTAGATTGAAGAGGAAAATTACTATTTAGTTATCTTGTACAATAGAAACCATATGTTAAGAGGAATAAATAATGGCTTGGTTTAAACCGGGGTTCTCCTATATTTTTTTAAACTATGGGCTCTTCTTACTAGACAGATTGTCTCCAGGACACTTCTACGCCCACTTGTGATTGTGAAGAACACCTGCCAAGCTACCTGTTTCTCCTCTCCACACATTGCTGAGCTCCCTGGACATTCCTTTCCCCACTGGTGGCTGACCGCTCCAGTTCCATTAGTGGCCCCAGTCCTTAAGGAAAGACCCTGTTACCTCTCCTCTTCTTAGGAAGAGGAGGAGGCTGGTAGAGGCAGCAAGACTGGCTGCTCCTTATTTCCAGCTGCTTTTATAGGCTTCCACACTCTTCTTTGCAATGAACAACCTAGAGACCTGTAGAAGCAACTGTCAGAGAGCAAAGATCATGTGATCTGGCAGCTCCTGGACCATCAGTCAGTACTCTGGCTATCACCAATCGTCCACAGACCACAGTTTGGGAACCACTGGTTTAAACAGTAAATGTAGAAGCAACTGAAGCTGATGTTCTGTTATTTCTCAGCGTTCTCCCTACTGGATGTTCACAGATAGTTACATATCTTGTTGAAGGCTGCAATGGGTAGATATATTGCAATGCCAGTAACATTAAATGGAACATGATGATTTACAATAAACATTCTGAACATAAATCCTAGAGTCATTTTTGTTGCATGTGGTTGTTAGAATCTTCCGTGTATTGGCTTGCTTGGCTTATCATAGCTCTTTCCATAAAACTGTTCATGAACACATATACTGAACCTATGGTACGGTACAACAAGATGCACGAATGGTCTTCAACTGTACAAAGTGCCATAGTTTTTACAAGATGAAATTATTAAACAGTAACTTTATAGTTGAATTTCTGAAAGAAAATGATTTAATAATTTTAAATCTCCTTTTAGTTCAGGAGACATTATGAATTTCACATTAAATGTGGGTTCATCTCCAAATAGCATATTTCACATTTAAAGTGTGGGTTTGATAAGTGGCTTTACAAAAATAGCCATGAGGAGTTCCGTGTTTATTGCTGCTCAGTGATTTCAACACACATTTGCCAAGTTTACAAATAAAATTATAGTTTTTCTATATGCCCATCCTGAAAACTCGTCCTGAGATCTGAAAGCCAAGCTGGGTTCTTTCCTTGCACATCACCACCAATTCTAAAGATTATATATGCCAGATTCTACTTTGACACACTGTTCCTCAGCCCTATCATCTTCAAATTATGCCCCAGTTACCCTGTTTAACCCAGCAATTTTGCATTTTAAATCCAACCTTACTTGAGGGTTGAAAAACTCATAGGATTTGCATTGGCCCAGAGAGACATTTACTTCAAGGTTGTCAGTTTGAATCCAGCCCAGATCAGTAGTGACTGAAAGTTGTTTTAATCTGAGAGCTGTTTGATGGCCTTTGAAAAATGAATCCAGCTTCCAATATCCACTCCACAAAAACACAGCACCACAGTTGTCTCAACAGAGAGGCAAATGATAGTTAATTTCATGCCTATTCAATCTTCCCATTTCTATGCAGAAAATAAAAAGACTTCAGTCCGCAGTGCTCTTAATGCAACCCCTTTCAATATCTTTAGCAACAACCCTAAACATCTTTATCATTGCACAGTAACTCTAGAGTTTGGGACAATTAGCAAAGAATATCATACCCACATGAAAATGCAGGGAAGGTTTGGTGAGATTGAATATAATTATCTGAATTAGAATCTGACCAGGACATTCAGATTTACACTCCATGTTTTACGAAGATCAATTTGCATATAAAAATATTCTGCAGAATACTGTCTTTGGGTACCACTACAAGCCATTATAAGGAGACTACAAATCTGTGCTTTGAAAACCAAATTGATGATTAAATAAATAAGTGCAAAGGACTATATTATCATGGTCACCAGCAATTAATATAACACCACACCCTGTGCTACAACAGTTTTATCATTTGGGACATCTGCCCTCACTCACATTGCCACCAATACACGTAACACTTACAGAATATTTAAAAAAAATACTGGCCACAGTGTACATTTCCAGAGAAAAAGGATGCTTTGTAAAATGTATACTATAGTGAGGAAGGGAGTGTGCGTGTGTAGAATATGGAACCAAAAATTAATGCAACTCCTCTTTCTCCCCCCAGATTGGTTATCAACAAACAGATTATGATAATTACATGCAGGTACATCATAAAAAGTACATGATAAAAAAGAGTTTGAATGAGGTAAATATCTTAAAGTCTGAATACACCAGCTACACAAACATCTACAAGTCTCTGATCTTTCCTTCCATTATTTCAATGGGTTCCAGCTCCCTCATCTGCTAGGTTATCTTCTTGTGTGGGAACCTAGATAACAAAAGTGCCAGGTATCTTGCATTAGATAATACAGGCCAAAGACTGGGGAGGAGGCTGCCATTCGATCCAACAGATGTCAGCCTATCTCCCATATAAGCATAATTTCGCTATGTATCTAAGTTATTGAACTGACCCTCCTCTTTGTAACTTGACTGAAGAACTACTAAGTCCACTGCTGTCTTTTCTCCTTCTTTCTGCTCCCTCTGTACCAGTTCCATGTCTTACTCTGATTTTAGCACCAGGCAAGTCAATTGTAAGATAAAGTACAAAACCTCCGCTCTGCCTACTGAGGTGAACATTTTAAAGCTGAAGGGAGATTCCAGAGAAAACTAGATGAGGACAATACGGAGAATTTTACATTATGGCTTTTAGGTTTGTTTGTTTTTTTAGTTGTAGAGTCTATCAAACGCTGGTCAGTGCTGAAGGCAGGATACCAGACTTTATGAAGGCAAATTCAATTTCTCCCCCCCCATAAACTAAAGATTACAGTTTTGTAGCATGCGTAGACTTTGTTTTCCTCATTTATTTCTTGCAGCGGCCATAGTGCATTCCTGACCATGTTACAGATTTCAGTGACTAAGAAAAAAAAGGCATTTAAAATGTTTATGGAGGGAAAGTGTGTGTTTATGGGGAGGGGACCGGAGAACCGCTGTCCCTCCAAAGAAAGGTTTATTTTGCTGATGTAATTGGCCTACATTTTGCACTCCAACAGATTGCAGGCTCCTGTTGAATCTGGAGAACTCACTGTAAGTACTGCCAGCTCCTAGACCACATGAATTGTGAGTTAGGATTTTCAAAATCAAAGTGTTCAGGGAAAAAATTGTCCCCTTTGATACCACAGAAGGCCTAAAAATGTCTTCAAAACTGAAATTTTGCTTCCACCCTGGGTACTAGTTGGCTATTCAGCCTATGGCTGAAAACCCATCCCAGTGCGCTATTTTGTAAGACATCAGCAATAGACTTGGAAGATAGATGCAGTGAAATTTACTGGGATAGTTGCCTGGATATCGTTCAAACCCCAAAATGACAATGAAATCAACTGTGTCCCATATTACTCAATTTGTCTTGTCTAAAACAGTGTAAGACGCTAAACATCTGTTCAGATCAGAAGAAGAATTAATTCTCACATATATAATGATTAACAGCAAAATCTACAGGTTTCAAGATACTTCCAGTCAAAATGATGTTGTAGCAAAGTATTAAAATAATCCAGCTGCAAATCAGCATAATTATAATCTTTGTTTAATTGATCATATTAAAACAGGCCATGGGTGAAAGTATACTCCTCAGTTCTATGCAAAATCTGTCTTTGGCTAAATAAAACTGTATATTGCCAATTGTATTTACTACGTCTTACATTGGGTTTGTCTCCTGGATTGAAATTAAACAATTTTTCACTTTGTCATAAATTTTAAAATAATACTAAGAGGTACAATTTTCAAAGGCGCTCCAGATAATTAGGTGTGTTAATCTCATTGAAACTCAATGGGAGCTGAGCATTTAACCACACTGGGGTCCTTTTGAACATCCTAGCCAATAACATTGTTATTAGCATTTACATTTATTCCTAAACATTTTACAAACTACGTCCCGGACACTGCAAACATTTATACGGTGTGTATAGCTGATAGCAAGATTGCCCATGTGCACAGAGTTACTTATATGCTTAAATGTTTGCAGGTAGGAGCCTATGTACATAGAATACACAGAAATTTTTAAGTCACTTGTATAGTGGAAAGTAGCAACCAACTTTACGGGAAGTTGGAACTAGGGGCTGTTTCTGATAAAGGACAGTGTTTCAGAACTCTACTTTTACTCACAATGCCATAAGGCCTTCGATCTAAGTACCTAACTCCCATTGAAATGGGAGTTAGGTACCTGCAGACCTTGGAAGCTCTGGGCCTTAGCACCCATAAAGAACTGACAGGACCCTGAATTTTAACAACTACTCCAAAAGATTGAGCGTCATAGACCTCTGGCCTTGTCTACACTGAGATTTTAGCCACTGGTGAGACAGCCGCACTGGTGCAAATCTCTCATGTAGACACACTGCCCAAAATGTAAACCATGACATGTACCACTACAGCTTGGATCAGAAAGTTTTGATTCATCATTCACAAGGAGTGTAAAACCTTTAGGACAGTGATCCCCAAACTTTTTACCTCATGCATGCCTCCGCCCTTACCCCTGTCCACGCCTCTGCCATGGAGCCGGGCCGCAGCTCCGGGAAGGGCGCATGTGGATAAGGTAAGGGGGCCAAAGCTGGAGCCAAGGCAGGGGCCAGGGGCTGAGGCCTATAGCCACAGCTGAGTGAGAAGCCCAGGGCATGGGGCAGGCAGCAGCAGCTGGAAACAGATCCCCAGGAGCAGGACCGGCAGCCAAGACCCTAGGAGCGGGTCCAGCAGCTGGGACCAGGGCCAAGAATGGATCTGGGTGATGCTTCCTCCCCACCCCCTGTGGGGGCTGGTCCGGGCCCCAATCACACCCTGCCTGGATGGGGGGGGGTGCCCCACGGATTGAAGACCTCTGCTTTAGGAACAAGTCATATAGAATTTAACAGGGACGAAACCAACAGACTACTACAGACGTTAAATAGGATTCTATAGAATTTTATCTAAAAATCTACAGAATTTTGCAGAGAACTATCTCCTTTCCTTGAAGTACACTAAGCGTTGTGCAGAATTTAATAAAGAATTATATCCCTGTATCACAGGCTGGCTGGCTGTTTAAGGGAAGATGGATCTCTCCTCACCTGTGCAGCAGTTAATTTCTCTCACCAGGTGAAGAAAATGAATATCATGTGACCCAATCAGGACTCTACCTTTCCCAGTCCAGAGGCTTGGGGAGAAAGGGTGATGGCAAATGGCGCTGAGGCGAACACAAGGCAGGCAGAGGCATGTGGAAGACTCCAGGAAGGAAGGTTTGGGAGTGCCTGCTTGGAAAGGAGCAGCGAGCAACCCAAGGGATGGGCTGAGGGGAGAGATGGAAAAGAGCCTGGGAAGGGCTGAAAGCTGAGCCTGGATGGCTGGCAGAGTGAAATTAGAGGAGATGTTGGCCTCAGTCTGAGACTGGGTCAAAGACTTTGTATTTTGTTTTGAATGTGGACTAAGGAACTCTCCTGGAAGGGATGGATTTTTGTTAAGGACTTAGCTGGAAGGCCAAGTCACTGCAGCAGCCAACCCAGGTTTTGGAGTTTATCTGAGGAGCCCTGAGAAAAGGGGGAGGAGAAGGCAGAACTGAGGCAGGGCTTTTGCAGAGCTGCCCATTTGATGAGGGGTGCTCTGGAAGTGGTGACCGTGTCATATCCTGCTATAGAAAGCTGTAGTCTGGCTTAACAAATTTCCAAAGAAAAGTTATCAATATCTATTCAATTCCTAGGACTTTTCCTTAACAGTCCACCATGACTAAAAAGTACTGATCCTTGAGTTTACTGGCCTATTAGTCTGCCTTGTGACTTCTTCCATATAGTGCAAGAATGATCAAAAAGTCAAAGGAGCTGCTGCTGTAGGGAAACAGCAAACCATTGCCACAAAAATCAAAGGTAAAATATGAAGATGAGGGTACTATATTACCTGCAGTTCCTAGATGCCGGCAGTATAAAGGCCATACCTTTAGCTTGTGTACATTAGTGCAGCTCCATTAACTGACCTACAGCTGCTGAGGATCCAGCCCTGGATCTGCAAAGGCATATATCCAGGGATGCCACACATCAATTATGAAACAAAAGAACATCATCATTGTTGCCACTGATGTGTTCTGCATGTAGACAAGATGCTCTTTACAGTACCTTCAGCTTTTGCCCTTATTTTTAATTATTTTGTGTACCTGGCAGGAGAGTGAGTTTGTTCTTGATTAGATTCAGCATCTCTGTGAAGCAGTCATGATGAAGGCAAATTGTAATAGAGGGGTTGTAAGTTATTTATTTATATACATCAGAACCTTGCTAATTTGCATTAGTAACTGGTGACTTCAGTGCAGGTTACCGCCTTTTGTGAATTAGCAACATGCAAACACCACAGACTGCGAAAAATCAAGATTACATTGTCGAATGTACTTTGTTCATATCTTCTTATGAGCTATGATATTTTATATTATACTAGTGAATATACTGTACTATAGTCTGTAAAAGTAACAAAACTTGGGCAATAATCCCTCGTGAGCTATGGTGTCTCTGCTGAGAAGTGAAATGGCTGGGTATTTTATAACTATGGGAATAGGGAGGTTAAGTGAACGAGGGTGAGGTACTACTCAGCATGTTTATATTTTGTGAACCAAGCAGCAGTCTGTTTGGGGGACGGAGATAGGTAGGGAGAGAATATTTGTCTGAGATGGGTCAATGAATGGAAAAGCTGGAGACCTCCTGGTCTGGCACTGGTTCTGTTTAGTGACACAAAACCAGACAGTGCAAACATGGAACCCCGTGCCCTTGCAAAAAGAAATACTGTCTGTTCACCAGCTAACCACTTGCATGTCGTGTGGAGAATACAACTCTCAACCTTCATCTCCAAGAAAAGAAACTAATGGAGCAGCTCCGCTGAATCCGTCTAAGGAAGGAATCTCTCAGGACTCAGGCAAGTGTAATCCGCTCCATCTGTAATAGGAAGTGGAGCACATGTACACAAAATAGTACATTATATGTTCTCCACAGTGAAGGCAGTTTGCCTTTCGGTTCAGTTCTGAATATATTAACTTTACAAGAAATCAGTCCATCCATTGCCAATTTGCAGTGACGCTTGGTTGCCCTGGCAGCACTATTGTTAGCTAAGGATTTGATTCTGCGCTCCTTGACGCTAATGGCAAAGCTCCCTGACTTCAATGGTGCAGCACTAGGCACTAACTGCATGCACGCAGCACAGATCTTATTACCTGCAGCCCTCAAAACATTCTATCCAGCGAGCCAAAGAAGCAGCACCTCTAGCATCAGGCATAGCAACACTCACAGGTGTAGTTTGACTTCTATATTTGGGGGGGGTGGGCAGCTCCAGTCAGGCAAATGGGAGGAGCAAATTCCACACTTGCCCGAGACTTGCAGTTTTAGGGGACAATGTCCCCCTACCCTCTCCAAACTATGCCCGTGGCATCACTTACCTCTATCATCTTTCTAGGCCAGGTACTGAATGGCAAAGCAGTCTGACTTACTCTGTTCCTTAATGGGGAGCAGGATGTATGCATAAATACTCCACTTTAATTACCTACTAGAATGGCAGATATTAATTTAACACAAATACTTGGTACTTTTTAATCACGGATTCTAAAACCGTTCACAGAGGGGGGTGAGCTTTGTTGTTATGATCATGTAGAGCACTAAAGTGTGTTCCTTCCTTAGGCATACGAAGATGACGTGACTTGCCAAAGGTCACACCACAAGTCGGTAGCATAGTTGAGAACAAACCCTATGTCTTCAGACTCCCAGACCTCCACTCCCAATGTTATATCCAACCTATGTCTAAATAACATTTCCAAGATATGGCCCTTTCTGTCCATCCAGACAGCTAAAACTCTCATCTCATCACATCTTGATATACTGCAGCATCCTTTTCTCTAGCGTTGACAAATGCAATCTTGTCCCACTCATATCCATTCAGAATGCTGCTGCAAAGATCATTTTCCTAGCCCATCACTTTGATGAAGCCATTCCTCTCTTTGAATCTCTCCACTGGCTCTGCCTTCTCTTCCTCATCAAACATAATACTTCACTCTCAAAGCCATTCTCAGTCTATTTCAACCCTACCTATCCTCTCTCATTCATTATCAGAATGTCGACTCCCACCTCTGATCAGCCAGTGATGCCATCTTCTATCACCCACTCGCTAAATTTTCCAACAAGCATCTTCATGCTTTCTCCCATGCAGCCTCTCACACCTCGGAGGAACTTCCCATGAACATTAAAGTTACCTCATTATCCTCCAACTCCTTCCTTAAAACTCTCCTTTGCCATGATGCCTAAAAAAACTTGACTATAGTTAGGCTGCTAATGCACCAAGACCACTGTGTATAGGCTGAACTATCCTGTTCACCTTTTCCTTTTATTCCCCTATCCATTGTCTTGTCTTATACTTAAAGCACAAGCTCAGCAGGAGAGAAACCATCTTTTTGTTCAGTCTTTGTACAGAGCCTAGCACGATGGGGTCCTGGTCTATGAATAGGGCTCGTAGGCACTATGGAAATACAAATAATAAACAACTATTACAATTTGACCTGCTTGCAACACCACAGCTGAATTGTTGAAAGCAGAGAACAGGTATAGTCCATCCTCCATCTAAGGCTCTCTGTTATAACACTGCCCTTGAGATAAGACTCTCTTCTGCATTAAATAACCCTATAGTTTATTATTTTTACTGTAACACCACCTCATTAACTAGGATTTCATGTTCACTGGGATTCAGTGGCTGCAGAATTTGTTGTATATTCCATCTTGGCTTCAAAGTCAGGCTGCAGAATCAGCCCTTTTTGTTTGTTTGTTTGTTAGTTTCTAGCTTTATGGTTGCTAAGATTATTTCAGTAGTAATTAAAGGTGCCAATTAACAGTGGGTCCAATCTGTGTTGGCTGTTTGTACAAACATATTGTAAGAGTCCTTGTCCTAAAGAGCTTACAAAATAAAGACAAGACTTATGCAGGATACATCATAGAAGCAAAGGGATCAGAGAGATGGGTAAACATGCCTAGAACAGCTCCTCTGGGTACGTCTTCACTACCCACCGTATTGGCGGGTAGCAATCGATTGCTCTGGGATCGATATATCGCGTCTCATCTAGACGCGATATATCAATCCCCGAACGCGCTTATATTGATTCCGTATCTGCCTTTCTAGCTACTCTACAGTGCCTCAACCAGCCCATCTTTAATAACTAACCTGCACTACTTCACCACCTTACCCCTGCTCCCCAAATGACCCCTCTCTCCTGAGACTAGCTAACTGCAAATGTTGACATTCAGTTCACTGATGAAGTTTTGTGTGAAATGTGAAAGAAAAGTAGCCTTTTCTAGCAATTAGCATTCATTCCATCTTGGCCCCTCCTTTTGGCAGACATCCATAAGTTAACTGATCTTGGGCAAAATGGCTCTATTTTATGCCTAGTTCAAATGTCACCTATCTCCCAGTATCACCCCTTGCAGTTAACTAACTCCCGAAAGCCTTTGTGACTAACTGCCAGCAGGCTCATAATAAGTTGGTACAGAGTGAAACAAACGTTAACACAACATGTAGGTCTGTGTCCTAGATCACAAAAACTGATAGGCAAAGTCTCTACAGTACTTAACAATGACAGTTTCCTGTGTCCTAGCTTCATTATGTCCAGTTATGAAGACCAATCACCTCATCCTAAGTAGGTCACATAAGTCCGAAAAATAAATCACTGTTGATCTGACATTTAGGCTAATGTTGAGGACACTTTGTCCTGAAACGCCTCATGTGAAGTGATTATCTTGATCTCATTCCAGCGATCACACATTTTCTATTCAGTTGATTAAAAAGCCTGGTAGGTCTGCATGCAGTAGAAAGCGGGCCAGATTCTGATCTTAATTACACTGAGTGCATCCAGAGCAACGCCACTGAGACAAAAATACCAGTATTAAAAAGAAAAAAAAAAAACTTGATTATTTTCCTGAGATTGCCTGAGTAGTTAGAAACCGTTACATATCTTCACCCATGTTTAGCCTAGCTGTAACCTCACACTCTACGCAATCTGTTTACAGACGTTTTTCCGAGGTCCACCAGGTGTGGATGCGGTTACCAACTTTGTGACTGTTTACCTCAGCTTTCTTTCTGCATCACATTGTCACAGACTGTATATAACTTTTTTAAAAAAATCAGATAACAATGGTACTTCGGTCACAGCAAGCTCAGTTTCTGCATACTAGACTCTCACATGAACTGAAGAGGTGGTTCATATACAGTCCTTTAGCAAACCACATACGCATTGGTGCAATCAAATATCTGCCTTATCTCTCACTTCACTGGAGTAAATTATATTGAATGTTTTTTACTCTTTCAAAGCTAATACACAAATGACAGGATGTTGTTGAAGGAAAATATGAGCTTTCATAAGCTATTATTATTAGCACATGCGCACTTCTCTGGTGCTTTGATCTTACAGTAGATGCATGTTTACTTCTGACTCCATAGTGGCTGAACTCAAACCTGATGTCTGCACTGATAGGGATGATGAACAATTAAGGTCAGATTTACTAGCCACATCATCACTGAACCAGAACTCTGAAGTATTTAATACACAGTGGTACACCGTTTGCCAGGCCCTCTCAGAAGCAAGTAGGTGCCGGCTGCAGAACGGAAGGGCGGTAATGTGTATTCAATAAGTGCTCTTTGATATTCAGAGTGTAATTTAAAGCACGTTCAGTTTTATTTGCTGCAAAACTGTGCTTCCTCCATTGTTTTCTGTTCAGAAAAACATAACCAATGTTTAAAGTGCCATTCCACACTGACTATGTAAAAACTGTCCACCTCACTCAACAATTCAGAGACACAACAGCTGGCTATAGTGACCAAAAATAATGTTGTTAGTCTAAAAACAACAACAACAAAAAAAACACCTCTGCTAGCAATGCAGAGGCAACTCAGAAAAAGCTGGATTCTGTTCCTTGTGCATCATCAGTGGAATTGTTCAAGTTCCAGTCATTCACAGATATGCAAACCCGGCGAAGGTAATGGAATTTTTACAGGGAGACTGAAGGCATAATTTGTCCTGTAGTACTTCTATTTATCGGTGATAATGCACAAGAAGGGAAGAACTTAGCTTGACTCTCAGACCTGAGCCTAAGTTTGCGGGGCGGGCAGTCCAAAAAAAAAAGAAGAAAGAAAAAGGTTCATTTATTGAGCATATGATTATTTATGTGCATTACAGTTGTGCCGCTATGGAGCAGGGTTACATGGTGCTTGGCAATCTGCAAGCACATAGCAACAGACAGCCTCAGCCCCAAAGAGAATACAAACTGAATAGACAAAACAGAGCAAGTGTGTTAAACAACTGGAAAGAATAGGAGAAAGAGGAAAAGATGTAGGAACAAGCAATTATATTGACTAGCTTCATGCACCATTAGACAATTTTAGAGTCCACTTTCAGAGAAGAATCGCACTTTAACATATCACTGGGCCAATTATCATGGAAACAAAGTAATCAAGCTCCTAGCCATGGAAGGCAGCATGCTAAAATAAAATTCAATAAGCTATATATGAGGCCAGGTTTTGAGTAATGACCTGACCCCACTCCCTGCTTGCCTATATTTGAATGCACACTTACTGCATGATGTAGGAACCAGTTTTAATCCAGTTCCCTTTCCCATCACTATATTGGCTCTAAAAATTTAAATAATGGAGATATACCTATCTCCTAGAACTGGAAGAGACCCTGAAGGCTCATTGAGTCCAGTCCCCTGCCTTCACTAGCAGGACCAAGTACTGATTTTGCTCCAGACCCCTAAGTGGCTCCCTCAAGGACTGAATTCACAACCCTGGGTTTAGCAGGGCAATGCTCAAACCACTGAGCTATCCCTCCCTCCTCTGCACTAGCAGAGACTCAAAGCACTTACAGGGTGCCATACTGAAACTTCAAAAACTCTCAACTAGCCGTATTGGCTATGGAAGGAGAAATAAGAATGGGAACACTCAGAGGAGATCTGGAACCGTCCGCATTGCTGAGGAATTGTTTACACGTATTGTTGGC
Organism: Gopherus evgoodei; assembly: GCF_007399415.2. Lineage (NCBI taxonomy): Eukaryota > Metazoa > Chordata > Testudines > Testudinidae > Gopherus > Gopherus evgoodei. The sequence continues at coordinate 12,898,023 of NC_044329.1, forward strand.
ACATTTCATTATTGGATCAGGGTGGATTAATTAAGCTTTCCAGCGCACTACACTGCCTGTTAAGTTGTAGATCCCCTAGACTTTTTAAAACGTTCAACAATACACTTGAAGCTTGTCTTTAGCACTGAGACATTGTAGTAACAATATAAGCCACATGCGTGCATTTCGGGATAGAGTGGTGTACATAGGGGAGTAAACAGTGGGGAAGAATACATAATTTCTTTTCTTCTGGAGTGCTTTGTATGCCTGGAGACCTTTCGGAGTCAGTCAGTGGGGACTGTGCTGGAACGAGCCAGAAGCTGGGTGTGGTGAGCACTCGGTGTGCTCAAAAGGCAGTCAGAAGCTACCTGGGAAAACTCCATTGAGGGTGAAGGGTGTGGCAAGTCACTGTGGGGAGACGAGACTCATCGGCTGCACCGCACTAAGACACGAGGTGTCCACTGATGGTGCCAGTCCATTTGGATCCAGACGGTACTTTTCCTTTTCCTCCCACAGTCACAGAAGGAGATGGGATGAGTACTCGCCCCACGAGAGAACTAGAAGGAAGTGTATGTGAGGGGGTACAAGTAAGCATTCCCTCAACGTGTTGTCAGAGCAACAAGTGTGGAAGTTGGGATGAGAAACAAAGGGCTGTCACACAATAGTTGCTTAGGAGAAATTCACCAACTCCAGTATGATTTGTAGATTACTTTTATTTAATGCTGGGGTTTTTCCTCTAAGAAATTGTGTCAGTCTCTTTCTGAAGTGTAACTCTATAGAATATATCTTTGTCATGAAAAGCTTATGACACTTGTGCCACTTTATAAGAGATGGGTGTCAAACCCATTCTGTGGAGACAAGATATAGGCACAGATTGTGTGTGTCACTGGGCCATTCCATCCTGGCTCTGCTGGGGTAGCGTCAGCTGGGTTCCCACACACAGAATTCTCTGCTCAGTTGGGCAGGGGCTGAGTTCTCCTGCTGAAGCAGACCCTAGCTCACATGAAAACAGGAACTGATGGTCCAGGGACATGGGAAAGCCTAACATGCCAAAAGAGGATGGGTGATGATAGGCAGCTCTTGTGTGATCACTCCCTGCCAATACCAGGTGAGGACATGGGGAAGGGGGAACAGATGGGTGTGCCTAGGGCTCTGGATAGTCTTAATCCATCCCTGTGTGCAAGAAGGCCACAATTCCATTTTTAATTATGGTCCTCGGAATAAATTAAGGACTCCACATTCACCTCAATCCACAGCACATCTCCCCAATGTCCCTAAAAATATGGCTTTGATGTTGTAACTAAACCTTTTAGTTGCCCTCCTTATTCATTGTATGCGTCGATGTCACATTCTGCATCGCTCAGTAGGAAAATACACTCTCTGGAAGAAGCACTACTATTTCTTTCCTTTGGTTCTCTTCCCTTCCCATCCTCCTTGCTCTTCTACTTCTTTCTGGGTTCTCTAGGGTGACCAGATAGCAAATGTGAAAAATTGGAACAGAAGGCGAGGGGTAATAGTAGCCTATTTAAGAAAAAGATCCCAAAATTGAGACCGTCCCTATAAAATCGGGATATCTGGTCACCCTAGGGTTCTCCCTCTGCATTTCTTTCCCTACAGCAATGTCCAATTCCCACCCTCAATAGTTGTGAGTTTTGCCTTGAGAAGGGTTTTTTCCTCCCTGCTTTTGTGTTTTTTAGAAATAGCAGTGGTATCTGTAGCGGGATGGACCCTTGCTCCTGCCCTGAAGGGCTTAAAACAGTCCAGGAAAGGGCTGGGGCAAGAAACTCTGGCTGACTGGGGGAAGTGGCTGCAGCTGGGGCCTCGCCCCAAACTGAGCAACAGGGCCTTATAAGAAGGCCAGGGAAGCCAGAAGGAGGAGTCTCCCTCTGGCTGTAGATGGAGAGGGGCTTGGTTGCAGGGAGCTAGACACAGGGTATCTGAGTGAAGCAGGGCTGGGGAAAGGCAAAGGAGCTGGGGAGCTCCTGCCTGGAAAGCCCCAGGCTGTGGCCTAGCGTAAGGCCAAGAGGTATGGGGGGTGCAGGGGGCAGCCCAGGGGTAGGCAAAGGCAGCAGGTCCAAACCCCTTTGCCCATGATGAGTGGCTGATACTGCAGTCTGCCCCAGGGCGTGGGGGCTAGATGGAGACTGGAAAGTAGCCAAAAACTGAGGCAAAGTGGGGATAGTGGGTTGGGGTTTCCCCAGGGAAGGGAGACCCAGATTGGTGGGGTACTGCCAGAGGGCAGCACCCCAGTTAAAAGAGGCACTAGGGTCCAGGGACGGACACAGGGCCAGAGGACAGGCAGATCACTGGTCTGCAGAGGGTGCTCCAGAGCTGCAAGAGCTAATTCCCAGAAGTCACCAGCAGGAGGCGCTGCAGGGGTAAGTCTGCACATCTACAGTATCATACCTGGTTTTCCTTAGTTTTGCTGGATGACTCAACTGAAGTCTCAAAGAAATTATGAGCTTTCTCAGCCCTTCACCGAAAGGGCAGGCTTGCAGAATTTTAGCAAAATTGCCGTTTCTCTCAAGTGCTTCTCCAACAGATCTTTTCAGGGAAATAAGAGTTTTAAATAGCCTGAATAAAAGTCACTCTCCTACACTCTCACTGAGTCAGGTTTTCATTAGCATGGTATGTGTGGGGGCATAGTCCTACCAGTCCCTTAGTTACCTTTACAATTTTCCAGACAAAAACAGGAAGAGGTAAGACCCGAATTTCTAAAGCATTTTTTTACTTATTTTGAAACACACACCCCTGCCCGCACCCTCCTCTCTCTGCTTTGTACAGCCTAAAAAAGCAAACTAAAACAGCTAAGGGGGAGCACTCTCCCTTTTGCAGGTTACCTTTAAGAGAACAAGCACTCCTCTGCACAGTGTCAGTCCTCTTGGCCTTTACACCCCTACAGTCTTGCTTAAACATACCAGTTGCACCAGTTTAACCTAAATTGATTTAAAAATTATTTAGTTATAATGGTGCAAACACCTGTGTGGACAACACTTAACAGTTTAAAACTCAGTTATAGCAGTCTAGCTTGCACCTGGCTGTTGTCTACATGGGGACATGGCATTGGTGTAAATCAATGTGTGATTTTAAAATAAATGTAGTTAAACTAGTGCAAAAGCATGTGTGGGCCTGTGTATTTTGGTTTAGGGCTTGTGTACATTACCCGCTGGATCGACGGGCAGCAATCGATCCAGCGGAGATCGATTTATATAGTCTAGACACGATAAATTGACTGCCAAGCACTCTCCCATCAACTCCGGTACTCCACCAAGGTGAGAGGGGCAGGCAGAGTCGATGGGAGAGCATCAGCCATAGGCTTACTGCAGTGAAGACACTGCAGTAAGTAGATCAAAGTATGTTGACTTCACCTATGTTATTCACATAGCTGAAGTTGCACAACTTAGATCAATTTCCTGTGCCCCCCCACCCCCAGTGTAGACCAGGCCTTAGTTTAAGTCAGTTCCTGAAACTGAAATAAACTTGGTTTAAACCAAAATAAAAGTAGCCACTGAGCAAGTTTTTTGCACCAATTTAAGTAAATTGATTTAAAAACTGATTTAAGTTAAGCAATGCAATTTCTCTGTGCAAGAAAGGCAAAGGCCTTGTAGGTGCAAGCTACATTTATAAAGACAAGTTTAAACTGATATAAAGATGCCCCCACACAAAGCTTCACTAGTTTAACCAAATGGTTTAACATCACACCTTTAGTTAAATTGGTGTAACTTTGTGCGTAGACCAGGCCTTTGTGTACAAATTAATGATACTCTAGATTTTTGTATTAGGAGAGGGATGACACCCCCTCAAGGTTAAGTTGTACTTGACCCCTTTATTCACCATTCTTCATCAGCCTACCTGGAATTCTCTGCTTGAAAATACATGGCAATGGGCCCCATTTGCAAGATGTATATTACATCAATTATATTTTCTCCTATGAAATAACATCACCATGGGCCAGACCCTCAGCTGGGGTGAACTGGTGAAATAATTGGAGCCACACTGTTTTACACCCGCTGAGGATCAGGTCCACTGGATTCTGTGTGATAGAGCTGCATACCTAAAAATTTTCTTGACCATGTGTCATAAACAGATAAGTAAGAGTTAATAGAACAGAAGTACTTCATATCTCTATTGCCTGGAAAGGGTTAACAAGATCAGTGAGCCTGGCTGTCACCTGACCAGAGGACCAATCAGGCGACAGGATACTTTCAAATCTTGAGGGAGGGAAGTATTTGTGTGTGCTGTTAGTTTTTGGTTGTTTTTCACTCTGGGGGCTCAGAGGGACCAGACGTGCAGCCAGGTTTCTCTCCAATCTCTCCGATACAGGCTCTTAGAAGTTCAGAATAGTGAGTACTAGGTAGATAAAGCGAGTTAGGCTTATGTTTGTTTTCTTTATTTGCAAATGTGTATTTGGCTGGAAGGAGTTCAAATGTGTATTTGGCTGGAAGGATTTTAATTTGTACTTGTATACTTAGGCTGGGAGGGTATTCCCAGCGTCTATAGCTGAAAGACCCTGTAACATATTCCATTTTAAATTTACAAAGATAATTTTTACTGGTTTTTCTTTATTTAATTGAAAGCTTTTCTTGTTTAAGAACCTGATTGTTTTTTTATTCTGGTGAGACCCCAGGGGACTGGGTCTGGATCCACCAGGGAATTGGTGGGGAGAAAGGTTAATTTCTCTCTGTGTTAGGATTACTTTCTCTCTCAGGGAGAGTCTGGGAGGGGGAGAGAGAAGGAGGGGGGAAGGTGGATTTTCCTCTCTGTTGTAAGATTCAAGGAGTTTGAATCACAGTGATCTTCCAGGGTAACCCAGGGAGGGGAAGCCTGGGAGAGGCAACGGTGAGGGAAAGGGTTTACTTTCCTTGTGTTAAGATCCAGAGGGACTGGGTCTTGGGGGTCCCCGGGCCAGGTTTTGGGGGAACCAGAGTGTACCAGGCACTGGAATTCCTGGTTGGTGGCAGCACTACAAGTACTAAGCTGGTAATTGAGCTTAGAGGAATTCATGCTGGTACCCCATCTTTTGGACGCTAAGGTTCAGAGTGGGGGAATTATACCATGAATTGAAAAGAAACAGGAACTTGCTGCACAAAATTGGTAGAGCTTAACAACACATCAATGTAGACTTCAGTTTGGAAGGGGGTGCCAGAGGAGAAAGGTCTTTGAGTTTGTATTTAAGTGTATAATTGCCAATTCCAACCACACACTAAAAAAAAACAACACTGGTTGGCAGCAGCAATTAATTTCTTAACTGAAACTTGACCAACCCAGCTGTGCCCAAATGTTTTAATTTGCCTACTGCTGCATATACACAGGAACTCGCAGTGATGTGTTTGCAATTAAAACCAAAACTGGCACAGAAATTGCAAAGCTGGCAGAAGAGCTAATCTGCCTGCCATGATCACAAGATTAAGTGTTTATGCATTTGCTAATTACCAAAGTACTTAGTTCAGAAGGACTTGTACAACAAAATAGCTAGTGGGAACTGCATCCATGAAACTAGCCCATGTAGAGTCCATACATGCCACTTAAGACACTAGTTTGATTGGGGGATGGGGGGGGGAATGCAAGTGGAATGGCTGTGAAAGGGGATCTCCATTTCATCTGCACGCCAGGATGAAGGGGAATGATTAAACTTGGTGCCAGCCCTAATGAGGCTGGAAGGGATGGGATGATTGGGGAAATTGCAGCTACATGGCTCCAGCACCCTTAGCATCCTATATAAGTAGCATGGGAAGGGTGACTGAAAACACTACTCAGGGCCAGCTCCAGGCACTAGCTTACCAAGCAGGTGCTTGGGGCGGCAACTCCGGAGCGGGGCGGCACTTTAAGGTATTTGGTGGCAATTTGGTAGAGGGTCCCTCACTCCCGCTCAGAGCGAAGGACCTCCCGCTGAATTGCCGCAGATCGCGATCGTGGCTTTTTTTTTTTTTTTTTTTTTTTTTTTTTTTGGCTGCTTGGGACGGCAAAACCCCTGGAGCCGGCCCTGACACCACTCAAGCATATAAATTACAGCAGCATCCATAGATGGGGCCCATAGTTTTGCCCTGGGCTTGGGGTGTGGATTATACAGGCTTTATGGGTGAAATGACTGTCACTAATAAATAAATTGGTACCTAGTTATTCACAATCCATCCATCCTTACATACTCAGAGCCAAAGAGACATTGAATGTGCTTCCATTAGGTTCAGGAGGACCAGCAAGTTACATTCCATACTGTATGTTGTTGTGTATTGCAGCTAACCATGAAATACACCTCACACACATATTGCCCCTGCAAGTGGAATCTTTCAAGTTATCATCACAAAAATGGGAGGAGGTGGGGAAATGGAGAGAAGACTTTAAAAAAATAAGTCACATATCAGTATGAGCATGTTAAAACCATAATAGTCTTATCCTCTCCAGCAATGGCATGGGGCACCACGAAGAGCAGCTCTCAACTAAGGGAAGCAGATTAAGGAGACTATTGGATAATATGGTTGTCCCAGAACAAATGTAGTAAAGCGAGGGATCTCTGGTCTGCCTGATGGATCAACAACAGCCTCAGTGAGAAAGTGCAGAGGGAATTTAGACAAAGGTTCCATAAAAGTTAGGAAAGAAAGAAGACTGGAAAGTTGGCAAGAGAGCACCACTGCAAGAGATACAAAATGCTACACATTAGATAAGGAGAGTGAAAGCCCTGGAAATGTGGTATTATGATGATTTTAAACCCTTGGAACTGAAAGACAGAACCTGAGGTGAGATCCAGACATTCTCTGTGCTATTTACAGATCCCAGAACAACTCCGTTTAGAAACTGGCTGAAAAAACAGTATTGCACAGCAGAGAGAGGACAGAATAATAAGATTGAAAAGACATTCATTATACCTTACTGAATGTTCTGGGACTAATGAGTATGTAAGGAATGAATGAATGAAAGGCTGTTCCATTTGTTGATCTAACCTCGGGTGCAGAATATACAGAAAAGATTTCTGTGCGTGTTCTGTGTTCATGAAGCCTTTGCAGAAATCACTGTGAAAAGAGGGAATGCTCAGGAGCTCATGGAAGTCCAGAAAGACTACTGGTGGTTGACTGAAACATATGGAGCCAAAAGACCATAATGGGTAGACTGTGCCTGTTATGCCCAGAAGACCATGACAGAATGGGCAAAACAGGGCAGAGGTGGTGAAAGCATATGAGAGAGCCTGAATATTATTGTTCTATCACTGGAGCTGGCAAAGGGGTGAGCTCTGATGAAATTCTGAAGTAGCAATGGCGTTGCTTGGCTCTGTTGATGACGTAGGAAGGATAACTTTTAATGCAAATTATGGGTATTCCACCCAGGTACCTATATGGTGCAATTACAGAACCAGTTTAAATAATTGTTCCTGGGATCATGGAATGTCACATTTCAAGAAATGGGATCCAACACATTGCTCAGAGAAGTTAAGTGTGATTGAGACAATTAGAGCAACATGAAGCATGAGTCAAACTGCTGAGAAGAGCAGTGCTTTAAAACTTGATTTGAAGCTGAGTTTAAGCATCTCCATCTGTAAAACGAGGGTCTCTTAAACAAGACTGAATATCCTTAAAATCTGTGCTCATCTCTTAGTACAGGGGTTCAATACATGGGACTCAACACACGGGTAAATGGGTGAAATTTAAATGGCCTGTGATGTACAGGTGGTCAGCCTAGAAGATCTCATAGCTCCTTTTGACCTTAAACTCTGACTTTAAAGCTGTTGCTAGTTCCAAGAGAGAGATAAGGAGTACACACATTTTTAAAGGAATAATTCAACCGCATTTTTCTGAAACACCATTTAGGACAAAATTCCTCTCTCATATCCATATGGGAGTTCCTGAAGGGTGTTCTGCACCTGTAGGCAGTCCCAGATATCAAAGTCAAGCTCTGCTGCATGGATCTGAAAGGAGAGTCTTGTTTTTACAAGACACATACATTGTCTTTTTAAAGTAATCTACAAACCAGTTCAGTAAAAGCTAACTGAATTTGTTTCCACAATATTAGTTCTGTCCCAAAGCTCAGTCCTGGCAACACAATGTTCCACAATAATCAGCCAAATCTTCCCTCCTATGGCTGCGCTCCTCAACCTCCGCAGGGTTCAGCTCATTGAGTTGCCACACAATCTGTACTTCTGTCTGGGTCGCATAGCTTTTGGCCACATAACTTGCCTGTGCCCACTGATCTCTTGGCAGGCCGCACACCTTACTGCCCTTTGTGCAAAGACAGGATGGAATGGAAGATCCTGCTGCAGGAAGCAGCATTAATTTCTGCTGGCTTTTGTGGGTTACCAGGAGAGCTATTCCCCACCCCGACATGGAGATGGAGAGGTTTTAGAGTAGACTTCTCTACTCCCCTTTCTGCAAATTCTAGGCCATATCTGCTGCTTGGCTTCCTTCTGCACAGCATCTGGCTAAATGTAAACAGTAATTTGAGGATATAATTGTGCCTGGGATGTTCTTCAGAAAAAGAAGCAGATAACTCTTGTTACCTAAATGAAAATAACAGCCATGCTTTTATTTAGAAATGATACAATTCATACCTCCCACTTTCTGCTGCTATGAAATCTGCATGGGGTTTGGGAAAATTCTGCCATGGACAAATTCTGGAGTGTCATTAAAGCTGGCTTTGGTTGATTCTTCCAGCGGTCTGAACTGTGAGAGCTCTCTGGGCCCGGAAGGGAATCAGTGTGCTACGACGCAAGAGGTGTCAAGCAATGCACAGAGAGCCTGCATGAACACACGTGTGCCTGCATGCTCTCACCTGTCGCTCTTGGTCTGAAGAACAAAGAATTAAAAGCCAAAACATAGGCATGATTGATGGCTTTAATATTTTACAAACAGACATGCTAGTAAGACTCACTTATGCAACCAAATAACTCCTAGTTCCTTCATGTCTTCAAAATTTGGTTTATATCCAGTTGACAGAGTCCTCTAATATTTTCATTATAAACCTTTCTGTGCCATATGAAAGAATCCTATTTACTTCTGACTTTGCCTCAAGCCATTAACTGACAGACTGGCTGCTAACTACAGTTAACAAATGATTTCCCAGAGATTACGGTTTAAGTAAAAAATGTTCCAAGTTAAACAGGCTTCTTTACAACAAGGAATTTGAATTATGCATCCAGAGGTTTGGTACGTGTGTCCAAAAAGTATGTAGTACAACTGTTGAGGTTTTTCTCATCAGCATGTTACAAATCTGTTGTCAGATTAATAACACAAATTTGTATAGTGCATGTATTTTATAAAACATTTTGGGATCATACACTCACAACAACATTTCTATCTAGCTACCACCACCTTATGGAATGTATCATTTATGTTGGAAAAGCTATTTGTTTTTTCAAGTGAAACAAAATGCCAATTGCCTACGAGGGGGAACAGTGGTTTGGAGCCACCTGCAACTTCCTGAAGGATTATGAAGTTACAATTTGTTTAATATTCAGAAATACATGCTGTACAAAGCAACAGTAGGGTGTTTTTTTTAACTGTTTGGAGTATTTCTAAAATGCCCATCACCTTAGTAGGTTGACAGTGGGTTTTGGACAAGATATTTATTTTTAAATTTGACATGGCTTTCCTTTCAGTGCTTCTGAAACTACTTATAAAACACTGAATAATTAAACCTCAAAGAAAAATGAGGCACAGAGGAGTAAAAACCAGTTTTACAGAGAGAGTTCACGTCAGAGCTGAGAGAGGACCCAGGTTCTCTGACTCCCAGTCCTGTGCTTTATTCACAAGGCCATTCAATTTCTCTTCCACAAATCTTGGTAACATCCTTCACTACATACATGACTCAAACATTCTCCATTACCCTATATACAACTACTATACTAATGCACATTCATTAGATATCTACATGTTGTGCCTATCAGGCAAAGCGCCTGGTGCCCTACATCAATAAGATCACGCAATTACATATAAATAAATATGAACACCTTACTAGAACCTAGATGCTAAACATAGAGGGTTAAATCCAGCCTGGTGGAAGCAGGCACAACTCCTTTGAGTGTGTTTCATGGTTGAGATTCACAGTTCATGTATTTGGTTTTGCATTTTTTTCCCCAACTTGTGCCAAGAGCGACACACCTAGCAACCATTTTGAATGTCATTGTATGAATGACACCAACCTCTGTGCTGGACACCTCTGCCTGCACACTTACTGAAGACAAATCTGGTCTCCTTGTTTATCCTAGTATTCTGCCTTAATCCCTTAGAACATATTTTTATTTACATGCACGCCTGTTCTTTCCCTGCTACTTAACACAGTTTGGGAAACAGTTTTCACTAGTCCTGCAGACATCCACAGTTGTTTGCAAGTGTTGGACTTGACTTGGCAACAACCATGGGTTTTGACTGAATTATAAGTTAAGTCGCAAACAATTTGGTTTCTAGTATTTGAACAAATGGACTAATGTGACTAACTTCATTATGCAAGAGTATAATGTAATCATCACTGGTCTCACCTGGCAATGTTTTCAGGTGACACTTTTGAATGTTTTGCCATCATTTTCCATGCTCCCTGTGGATTGTGGATCTTCACTGCTTTCAGGTCTGCCCTCTGCAGCAGTGTGGAGGATTCCACCCTTTCCAACTTCTTTGCAATACCAACTGCTTCCATTAAAAATTTGGAATTGGTGCAACCACCTCCTCCTGCTCTGTGCCAGGTTTCCTTCCAGCTGAGAGATTTTGGCACCTTAATTATCTCCATTTTACCAGAGATTTCACTTTCTTCTGACACCATATAATAACAGTGTGACACACAAGTGTTGGTAAAAGTCTGATCTTCACTTCCTCCCTCCAATCACATGACAGAAGTTAGTCTCTGGGGCTGGATCTCAGCTCTTTGTTCAACTGTAACTTGTATACCAGATATGTAGCCACCTCCCCATCAAGTATCCTGTGTCAAACAATTTCTACTGTTTGCTTCGTTTCATTTTTTCAAGCTTGTGTGTGAGGTGAGCAGGTTGCACAAACATTCTACTCTATTTGTCTTCATCATGGTAGCCAAAAGAGTAACTGTCACAAAAGTGAAGATCAAAGTCTTATTTGTAAGACAGTTGGCCCTAAGGGTGTAATGCAATTCCCCTGTGTTAGGCAGAATGCTAGTGGCGGGAAGTCTAAAAAAGGAGAAATGCAGTGGTGTTGTAGCTGTATTGGTCCCAGGATATTCGAGAGACAAGGTGGGTGAAGTAATTATCTTTAATTGGACCAACTTCTGTTGGTGAGAGAAGCAAGCTTTCAAGCATATACAGAGCTCCTCTTTAGAACTTAAAGAGCTCTGTGTAAGCTTGTCTCTGTAACCAATAGAAGTTGGCCCAATTAAAGATATTACTTCACCCACCTCGTCTCTTCAAAAACAGAGAGAGAGAGTGTCAGCTATAAGGCAATGGAGTACTAGAGGCCAAAGTTGTTTAGTTTTTTTTTGTTTTTTAAACCAGAAAATCATGAGTTTAATTCCCACCATGCGACATAGATTAGGTTTAACCAAGACCTACTGTGTTGATTCATATATGTGGGCTGGGCTTAAATCTTTACAAAAAATAATGTCTCAATTTTTTGTACAGTGTGTAGTGCTATAGGAACCTGATCCTCTAGGCACTATGGTAATACAACTAATGTAATTTTAAATATATTACAGTCATACCTTTGCAAGCAGGTTTACAATGTTTCTAGTTACACAATAATTTCAATCAACGCCAAACACTGACAACTGTAATTTGATGTAATGAGCAACTCTTTCTTTTGAATGCATGAGTAAACATAGAGACAGTTTCAAGTGCCACTAAGAACTTCCAATACTCAAACGTAGCACCAATCTAACATGTATTCTTTAGTGGGTTCTGCTCATAATAAGTACCCCACAAAGTTTCCCTGTACCAGGCCAGTGGAGTGCCAGGAAACCTAGACACACTTATATTGCCAGATGTGATCTTGGTCTCAGCCATGAAGTTAGTCAGGTTGTGAGCCTGGATTGCTTACCACTGAGATGGGAATATACCCTGAAAACACTGTGATTGTATTCATTTGTGAATACATTTACTTTATGAGGCTTGTAGAAGTCCAAATTCTAAGGACTATTTCATCAGGGTTTCCCCTCTCATCTTTTAAGGAACTACATTAGCAACAGCTAACAGTTATTTGATGGCACTTGATTCTCCAAACTTACTGAAGGCCTGTAAACATTTCAACAGCCTGAATAAAAATGTTAGACAATGTTACCACTGGAAAGGAACTCTGAAGCTGGACGTGGGACGAGATTTACCCTTTAAGTTGAAACACAATTTAAAGGCTGAATAAAACTCCCACAAAGAATCACTTAAACTTGTATTTCCCAAAGACTTTGTCTACTATACCATTACAAACACAGTTACATCTGATTTGAATGAAACGTCAGATGTAATGGTTTTCATGCCAGCTATATAATGCCAGCTATGGTTTTCATGCCAGCTATTTTCTTGAACACCCTATTATTTTGTTTGATATCTCCAAAGCTTTTCTCCCAAACCCATAAGCAAACTAACTTTTAGGGAAATAAATAGTTTCCAGTGGGTTTAGAGGAGACATACAGTTCAAGGTAGGGATGGGCTGAAGCCACAACATTCAAAACACCCTCCTTCAAAATTTGAAGATTTTGGATCCTTAATCCAGATCTCTACTTACAAAAGAAAAATTCAATTACAGATCAACACCTACATTGCAAACTTTTTTAAAAAAAGAAATACCCTTAAAATAGTGAGGATCTTTTTAAAAACAGGGGAAGCTCAACTGATGTAAATTGACCTAACATTGTTTTCCATGGAGCTATGAGAATTTACATGAGCTGAGGATCTGCCTCCCAAATTCCAAAATTTGGAGGTTATAAATTCTCAGGCTTCAAGGCATAAGCGAAACTAACTGATGAGGTTAGGAAGAAGCTTTCCTTTTGGACAAGTTATTCCATAACTGCCTACTGGTGATTTTCTTGCACATTCCTGCCAATATTAAACAACATGGTCTGATTAGGCATGGCAGTTCTTAAACCTAGAGCAGTAGGTAAGAATATAAGTTTTGACAGTCACACTTCTAAAGATCAAGCAAGTACATGCTTTGCTTCTATGACAAACTGAAAACTTAAACCATACAAGAAAAATATGACTGTTTAAGGAAATTCTGTTGACAATGCCTATGAGAAGAACTTCCCTATTGAGGGAAAAAAAGAGGAATAATTCAGAAGAATGGTGAAAGGAGAACACAGCTGATGTTTTCAAGCACTGAGGCTGTCAAATTGATGACAAGGAAAGCGTTTTCCTGTGAGAAAGCAAATCTCTACTGATTACCCATTTTTTCAATAAAACTAGCCAGAGGAGCAGGAATAAAAGCAGAAAGAAAAGGCAATAGATGGAAGACTATTTATGGGACAATAATGTCCTGTTTCTAAGTGCATTCAAGTCAGAGCACTCTGTGGGTGTGCATGCATGTGGATGTCAACGCAACTATTTCATGATTGCCGAAATTACTACTAGCCAGCATCCTCTGTGAATGGCTATTTTTAGGACCCAGCTTTTCATGTGGTATAATGATGTGGATTTTACAAGAGTATTTATAATGTGTTTCATATGGTGTAGAGTCCTGCTCAAATTGGTTTGTATCAGAGAACATTTAAGAATTTTTTTCATTTCTTACTTTATATTATTGCTTCTGCTTCAGATTTAGGGTTAGTATTTGTTTGTCCTAAGTGACAAAATTGGTTGTCAAGGCATTGCATCAAATCAACTCATGAGCCCAGAAAACGTTAGTAGAGACCTGAAAATCTGCTTGTCTCTTAGTGTTCTGATTTCGAAGCCCACATTGCCACCTGTTGTAAGTTATGGCATGAAACCACAGTCCAAAGGCCAGATTTTGGTCTCCATTATACCAGTGTCAATTAGGTTATGCCTGCCAGTGTAACTGAGAGCAGAATTTGGTCCAACATCTAAACAGTAAAGTCATATTAAAGAGGTTGGATGCAGAACATTTTTTCAGCAGGAAACAACTTCTTTTCTCTTTCAACTTACATGACACAAAAGCATGTGCTAGTGATTTCCAGGATGCAATATTTTATGAGATCCAAATAATTAACCATTGCATGCCATAGAACAGGAACCAATTTTCATTTGGTAGATTTTAGGAGATTTTATCTCCCAAACATGAAAACAATATCTGTAGGACCACTCTTCTGTTAGAACACAGGTTCATTTCAAAAACCTTGCGTGAAGAACATCAACTAAACAATTATTTTAAAAACATGCTCATTTTGTTGCCCTTTTGCTGAGTCAATAATACTTTGTGATTCTAGCCTCTCACATTTTCCTTTTTGTATATGTCACATCACAGAAGAATCTGTTTCCACTAACATATGCCATTCCAAAGAATAAACCACAGGAGAAAATAAAGTCAGCATACAGCATAGGGTTTGAATCACTTTTTAAAAAATATACTTATTTGGTCAGTCCATGATTACTGTGTGGCTCTTTAACACAGATGTGTATTTTGTATATACAGTTCAAACGGCTCAGCAGAACAAAAGAGACACTCTGTTTTTTGCCTAACATTTGATCAGACTTCAAACTATTCTAAGTGGATGTGGAGAGTGCTCTAGATTAAAATACCTAGTTGTAGTGTGTAGTTAAAATCTCCCATGTTAGTTTTTAAGAGAAAACTAATTTTGGGACCAAGTAAAACAAAATGGACCAGATTCTTTGGTGCAGCTGAATTGTGCTTAGCACGGGACCTGAGGTTGGGGGTGTCGGCCACCTTAGTGACCCTTTAACCTTGAGCTTCTGGCCAGTTTGACAGTCTGGATACCAGTGGCGCCAAAACGCCACTTTGCCAGTTGGGGCTTGCCAGAGTATGGATGCAGCCCCCAACCATGACTCCTTTCCTATGCCACTGAAAGACTAGAAAGCAACTCTGACTTGGAAGGAGAGAGAAGACCAGGAACAATCACAAGATATTTAAATACCTAGAAACATTGCTGAGTGACCATTTACACCAATGTCATATTAACAATACTACTAGATTACAGAGGATTAAGCAAGCCTTCTAGTCAATAATTAAAGCAAACAGTCAGTCGCAGATCCTCTAGAGAATTTTTTAATACTCACCAATACATATGAAATGACTCCTCACAATAAGTAGGTTTCTATGCATTAGATTTTTATCTGTAAATATCAGTAAAACATCAATTTCACACCCCCCTCCCCCCACAAACTGAGGAAAAATATTTCCTCTGATGATTGAAATGTAGTTATAGGCAAAAAAGAAATGTTTGATTTAAAAATATTTACTTGTACAGTCTGACATGGGCTGTTGACATTTTGTGTTTTAACAATTAAAGCTTTAACTTTTTGAATCTCAACATCTGTCATTAACTGTCTGCACCCCCATTCTAGCATCCTTCATAATTTCCCACAACTGTGAATTTAAATTGATAAAAATAAATGCATAAAACCCCCTGATATTGGCTGTTGAGATTATTAAAAAAAAAAAAAAAAGCTGCTGCATTGATAGGCTTTGCAGAATATCTCCTTTTAGAATCATGTTATATATATTTTATCCTTTGACACTTTCTAATAGTTCAACATGTATCACGTTTATTTTTTTTTTAAATTATGCACCAAGAAGATCAGCAGCTCGCTTTATTTCTGACTTGAACTAAACACTCCATATATCAGGTGTGGAGAAAAGAGAAGCAGATGGGCTTCCTAACTAGAGGTACCATTGCTCAGAGCTAAACCACAAAGGGCCTGTTCAAAGGCTTATCCTTCCTGGACAGTCAACTGCTTCCTTCTCACTCAATGACTTACATCTGTGAGTTAAGTTAGGGGCCAGTTTCTGCCATCCTTACTCACATTAAGTAGTATCTCACTCTGAGTAATCCCACTGATTTCCATTAAACTACTCAGCTTGAGTAATGGTGGCAGAATTTAGCCCTCAGTAGATTGGAGTATGGTGTTAATTCAGAAACCTCTAAATGCAAACAGACAGAAAAGGGTGGGTCTCTGCAGTGATTATGCGTCACATGATGAGGAGAGACCAACGCACAGTGAGAGAGATTTGGCCAATTTGGTTTAGAGGTGACAGAGAAAAGGCCTTTGCGTGCATTTGGATCCTCAAGGCTCAAAAGTATACGATGCTGTGATTTCCTTTACAAAAACAAAGTAGGAGGAGGATGTAATGCTCCTAAAATGTGCTGAACTGGTTGCCCTAGAGAATGAAGTCCTCAGTTTATGCACACAATAGTTTTGGTGCAGACAGCATGAAGCGCCAAGCATACCTCAGCACTAACATAGCAGGGTGAGAAGACATTCCATTATCCAGATCATTCAGAACTTGCTGTCTGCTGGGACGGCTAACCAGTCAGCTCAACAGCAACAAAGGCTTTTATAATGCAGGTACAAGTCCATCAGGAACTGACTGAGATGACAAACTGAGAGGAGTCAGTGCAGTAGCCTATCAGATAGTAATGGTCTTTAGGTCTCCATGATCCAGCTAGATTAGAACTAGCAACCACAAAGTGAACAGCTCTGTAGCCCGTTAAAACTCCTCTGAGTCAAGTCCTCCTATTGAACTTTTGTTCCATCTTCCAGATCCAGGAAGATTAATGAGCAAATATCATGTTATAGCTTTTTTTCCTTTTCTTGAGGATCTATTTGAAAGAAGACAACATGAAAGAGCCCACGTGGGGATATTCATGAGATCCCACTGTAGCAGCAACACAGGACATTGTGTAGGCTGAGAACTTTCCCCTAGGATGGTGACTTCTTTAAGACTCTGACAAGAATCATGTACATAGTTTACTGCCTTTGTGACCTCCACCCACCACTGGTAAATTGAGGCAACAATGTAGAGCACTCTTTGAGAGATACTGACAGTACTAAGAAAAAGCACCAAGATAAAGAAGTAAGCTGTAGTGAGAAAGGCATGTAAAGCTAAAGAATAGCAGCAGAGAATAAAGGAATGAGTATTGTCTGATGTTGAGTGACTCTAAGCAGGGTCATGCATCACTGATTCAAGGTAGTAAGTGAGAGGGAAGTTGCAGTTCTGGTTGTGGCGATACACTACCCCAGGAACCACTACAGCAAAGTACTTTGTGGATGGCCAGCACTACTGCGGAAGTGGCCCATGCAGAATCAAAGCAACAATGAATGCATGAAACATTTGGGGGGTTTCCATCTGGACTCATACCCAAGGCAGAAGTCTTGACTGAATGGCAGATGCACAAACTTTATTACAACTCACACAAACCCACTCTGTCCAAGGAAACGTTATTCATCTCCCTACAAAAATACTCACATCATTCATTTAAATTTTATATGAGCAGAGGTACAGGATGTTGGATTATGAATTTCCTTTATTTTTTCTAAGGCCACAAGTGAATCATGAAAGTGAAATGCTAAATTGCACTAAAGGAACTTTAAATGTGGTGTCACTGTAATACTTACAGTGCAAATGTAACCACTGCCAGACAGAACCGTATAGTGAAATAAGCATGAGTGATAGATACCAGCTGTTTTTAAGGAAGTATGTGTCAGTGTACAACTGTAATCTGACATCTTTATACATAGACAGTAAGGATCAGACTTTAATCTTAGGTGTGCAATGCACGTAATCGCACTCTGAAAGATCTGCTATACTAGCAGATTTTCTAAGATACATAGGGATACAAGCTGCTCATATATCTATCATTAAAATCTGGCCCATCATAGATACACCATGAGATAGTAAATATAGTCAGCCATACGGATGTGTTAATGTGTTTGCATGGTTAGTCACAGAAATGGTTACATGTAGAGGTAAACAAGAGAAGCATTCTGCCGGCAACTCTGCACTGAGGATTTCTATGTGAACACAGAGGTTTAATAGTGTCTGTAAGTTGACTGTAAAAAATTGACTGCAGGTAGAAATGTGTTAGTCTTGAGCTTGGAGAAACATTGTGTTAAAGATTTTATTTTTAATCTCAATTTGCGAAGAGCGAAATGGTGAGTATTAGGTTTAGCAAGTACGTTCCCTTGTTTCAGACACACTGTATCCCTGATAAACCTAAAAATCACTTTGTTCTTCAAAGTGAAAGTTTCCAGGACATTAATCAATAACACGGATGAGCCTTGTGAGTTTTGGTTTAGGTTTGTTCTTGTTTTTAAAATATTCCCACAGCTGATTTAGTAACACTTTAACAAACAGCAACAACAATAATCCAACCTGCATGGGTGGTGACTTTAACACACATCAAAATTAACGTAATTACAACTAAATACCAGTAAACTATGCTCATGATTGATGCAACAAGTGACAAGGTATCCTATTAACGAATTGTTGTGGGAGGATACATATACGACACCCTTTAAACATGTGCATACACCTATTCACAAGTAAAGAGAATTACAGAAACAAATAAAAGTTTATATGTGAGATTTTTCTTCAACTTTTTTCAGTCAAAATTTTTTTAAAAGAAAGTTTTATTACTGGGGGTGCGGGGCAAAGGGCCATACCCTGTCATTGGTTCTTACACAGAACTCTCTAATTTATTTCAAATAGTTCAATTATTTCAAGTACTGCTTCAGATACAATATGGTGGTACAATATGAATCCCCAGAAATTAAATTTTGCTCAGGATATGACCACAGCTGAACCAAACGTAAATAGAATACTTTGGAATCTCTGTCTTCTGGTATATTCGACCATCCAGCATTTCACTTTGAATATAAAGAACTATTTTCACCCTCATCTGATCTTGAGCAAGGTGAAGAGGTAGAAGATGTGATTTGGTCAGGGGAGAGTAATGTCCCTGCTCGGACGTCCCTTGGCCAGGCAGTTACTTAACTATCTCCTTTCCCTTCAAGTGACAGAAGCAGGATAACTGGTGTTTGGCACCTGCAGGGGAAGAGCACTTTCCCACTTGTGCCCAATAGTGTGGCACCTACCGTCAAGAGAAACTGATTGAAATCATGATGGCTCCACCGATTTCACTCAGCAGCAGGCACGAGTGGTAAGGCACAGAGCTACTTTTCCTTTGCAGCTGCTAGTCTGAGCTAATCTATCTAATCAGGTATTTATATGGCCCTGAGCATCTAAAGAGATAGATATTGACACATTATGATTACACTGAACCCAGTAAGAGTTTTGCCATTGATTGCAATAGGGCCAGAATCTGTCCCTAACATTTTTTATCTCAAACTATTACAATATTTGCACCAATAGGAAGGTGAACCCAAAGTTCCAGATTTAAAGTATATTTGAGTAGTAGCTCACTGAACTACATTTACACATTATTTGTTGGCCACTTCTTGTAATACTACTTTTCTGTTCATATTCTGGAGAGTTAGGGATCAATGTTTTGCTGTGTGATACTTTGGCACAGCAAGTGGAGGGAACTTGCCAGGAACAGGACGTGATTTTCAGTCACTGAGAAGGCAACTTTGCATCTCTGAGGGAAAGGCGCTAAAATAGAATTTAGCCCTGTCTTGTACTAGTAATGGAGGACACACAAAACTGAATGGCTTGTCTAGAAAACTCTGGACTCCTCCCAGGTGAAATGGGCTACAGAGGATAATTCTGGGGAGGTTCTTAGTATGTCTTGTTTGGTTTAAGGAAGATGGGCTTTTTTATACTGAGTAAATGCTAATGTATTCTAAGGAAGCGGTTAGAGTTTGTGTAGCACTGCCTTCTACTGAATGGAAACTCAACTGATTCGCTGTGTGCCATAGATGTCATACTGCTAACAGCTAATGGAGATTCTCTTTTAGCTGAAACAGATTCTGATATTATCACATGATTCCTGAGAACTGGGGCCATAGGCATATGCCTTGTGTGGCTATGCCTTAATCCAGCCTTGCCCAAGGTTGTAGTCAAACCCCACTGAGAGAGAACCAAATCTGAGGAGCCCCGCAGAGTTATAGGGTATCAGATTTTGAAAATCCATGCAATCTTCTGTCAGTGGCATCTCACTGTGGCATCTCAAGTGGGTGAATCTTAGGACAGTATTTCTACTTTCCCCCTTCCAATCTGAGCTTTGTTTTGAAGATCTATTCTTAAATACTTTTAAAGAGATTCTGTAGGGTGTTTCCTTTCCAAATAACTGGGGGCACTGAAGCCTCAGTTTGCTAGAGTCCAAAGAATGGGAAAGCCACTTCAGAGTTTTAGCCTTGTATTTGAAAAGCATTAATTATTCCCTAAATTACCTTACAAGCCCACCAAATCCAACTGTGTTGCATGCAAAATGACAGCAAAATTTGGCCCCAAGACTAGATGGTCTGATCCTGCCCAGTTAAAGTCACTGGGAATTCTGTCACTAACTTTAGAAGTGCAAGGTTGGCCCCTACGCACTTCCACTATCACACAGTTAATGTCCTTATTTTATATTCCCATATACAAAAGGCAGGAACTTATCAGTGCTTCTGAAATCCTTTAACTACCGTGCGCTACAAGATGTAACAATGTTCAGAAAACTCCCTCAGGCCTAAACTCAGTTATACAACCAGAGCAAGAAGAAGATTTTAATCTGATCAAAGTTTTAACATGTTTGACCTCTACTGTTTGTAACTACCTAAAAGACAGATGTAACTACTAAGGAGGCACCTTAATTTGCTTTAAAAGTCATTTGTACCATTTAAAACAAGGATATACTTTTTTGATTTGATGTTTCATTTGGAAAAATACTTTCTGAACACATTCATATTCATTCATTGGAAGTTTCATGCAGATTTGTAACTGACAGAGTCTACACCTTCTGTTCTTGAGAAAGCTCTAGCTTTCTCAGAGGATGGAGTGCGCGATTGGTCCCTGGATACACATATGCAGCACCAATGTTGACGATGCTAGTCCAGAACACCTTATGACCTAATACATCCACAATCTGTGCAAAGCATGCTCAAGGAGGTATCAATATGATCGATCATAATCACAATAAAAGAGCCTTATCAGTCTATTGCAGGGGCAGCCTGAATTTAACCAGCACGCTAAATAGCTGACCACAGGGCACTAAAATGAGGTCTTTAGCAGGGGTGCTGGAACAATATGTGTAATGGGGGTGTTGAGAGCCATTGCACCAAACTGTAAACCCCATATATGATGAAAATTACTTCAACGGGAGGTGTGGCAGCATCCCTAGTTCCTGCACCTATGGCCCTTAGCCACCATTTCACTGTAAGGTGAGAGCAAAACTTGTCAACTGGAGCATTCTACTGCTGGTGAACTCAAGCACCAACTTACTTTTAAATCATGCTTCAAGAAAGGCACACATGCACATAAAAATCAGGATTGGGTGCATTTCAATAAAATGCATATGTATATATGAAACCTACTATGATATGAGGTCTTGACAAGAGATCAGTTCAAGCACTCCTGTCCATTACTTCAGTTAGCAAGCTACGACTGAGCCCTAAGGGAAACCGAAACAACTGGGGCTAGTGTGAAAATAAATTAAAAAAAAATAATAATGTTACCACAGTAATGCTAACGTTGTGACTTGTTCACAAAAGTATAGACACTCCAAACTAACTCCAGCCTTAATTCACAACACCATGTCTAAGTAAAGCAGGAATCCCCAGACAATATGTAATTTTATAATGCACTACAGTGCAGGGGTTCAACTTTCAGCCTTAATTCTGAATGCTCTTGGATATTTCAGGGATCTTTGCTATGCCTGAGGTATATTTTTCTTAATGGTTTAATGAAAAACCCCTCACAGTTTGAAAAAGCACTGCCTGGTTCATTCTCTTTTTTCGGGGGAAGGGGGAGGATTACAAAATTCATCCCAGCCGCCTACAAATGTTCACAGGAAACCCCAGTTAGAGAAAATACTTCACTACCAAGTAGATGCACTACTGTGATGTACAACCCCATTTTTCACATATTAAAAGAAAACAAACTCCACTTCCTTAACCTGCCAGAATTTTAATTAAAAAACACAATATTTTTCTTGGAGGACGAGTACAGTATCCCAAATCAGTCATAATGCTGATCACACAATCAGCGGGAATAACCGTCAGATCAAGACCTACTTCTTATAAAACATGGACAGTATTAATATAATCACAAATGATAGTAGTAAAAATACTTACTAGGTTAACTTTTGTAAAATCAGTCAATCAATACCAGCACAGACCAAATTGCCCAGAAGAAAATATTAGAGTTATACGTATTGCACCTTCTTTACACTTAAAGGAAGACTAGCAACTTCTCTTTGACTTAAGGAAGAACTCTTTTCATACTTCTTAAAGATATTGCAGATTTTGAGAGAGAAAATTAAATCACCATTTCGATCCACCAAACTTAAGGCATTGCACAATCTGTATGGCTTGATTTAAACGATTTCCATTGATTTTAATGGGCTTTGAATCATGCCCACCCTGCCTGTCATTTTTCACACTCTTGATTTCTGTACTGTTTGTTTTACTCTGTCTTCCTCCAACTGTAAACCTGTACTTTTTTACATTAGCGGTGGTGGGAGGTTCCTTATCTGGTTCACTAACCAAAAACCTGTTTCTTAACCACACTGCTAATAAATAGGCTGCCACAGTTTTAACCAATAGAATAAGATCTGCAAAGGGTTAATTGATATAAATATTCACAGACTTCTGAAGCATCTGAATAGCTCCTGTGCCAACACAAGTGACAGCTCATCCAAGTTCTGTACCAGGGAGCACAAATTAATGCCATTGTAAAAAACAGCTTTAGTATCACGCTTCAAAATATAATAGTGAAAGAAGGGCATTATCTGTTAGAGAAATTAGGGGATTAACAGGAACCTGGAGTAAAGGGTAGGGAGATGGTAAGCAAGACAAGATGCATATACAATGCTCCATATTGGCACTGCCTTGCAAATGTATCATTTATTTTTGTACAATGAAGAAAATTATAAAAACTTAGAGGCAGGTCCTCAGCTGCTGTATGCTGACTTTGGTGGAATTACTACAACTCCACCAGCTGAAGATCTGCCCGGTAAAGTGTAACCGCACTACAGACACAAGCAGATTTCAAAAATAACTAGACACCACCACTATCCTGCAAGCTAATTACTTTAAATCTGGTGATACTGCAATCGCTTGGATGATGCGCACAAACATTATTATATTACACCTTCACTCAAAGATTTTCATAGCATCCCACCACCGAAGCATTTTCATAGCAGCAGTTTTTGTATTCTTACTTTTCCAGTGCACAAACCTCAGGAGTACATTAAGGAGGTCAAAATAGCTTCTTCAAAATCTTGTAGAAGTAAGATCAAAACTAAAAATGACAGCCATATTCTGTTCTCATTTACACAACTCCTCCAAGTCCAGAATAATGGTTGAAACCCATGCAATCACTCCAGATTACCAGCAATGCTAAGGACGGCAGAATTTGTCCCTTTGTGTTTGTTAGTTACAATTTCTGTTGGAAACTCTGCTAGAGATGGCTATGGATAGGGATTTTCTGCTAAAACCCCTCCCTAAATAGCACACTATATCAAAGAATTCATTTAGCACAACTTACTGTAAGTATTGAAGTGTACCTAATTACTAGAACTTACTTGATATTTCTTTGCAAAACTTCTGTAAAATAAAGATTGGAACAAACATTGCCTGCTAGTCACATTAGATCTTTGTGTAGGACCAACTACAATTAATTAAATATGGTAAAACATCCATCAGTATGGAGATCATCCACAATTGAACCCTTTCATTTGGGGAGGGAGGGGTAGCGCAAAGCAAGCCATTTTACAAGGGGAAGTTGATCTGGGGCTAAACACATACATCACAAATTATCATGTAATATTTAAGTAAAAATGAAGGGGGTATTCTGGAGGAGGTAGCTCTTGCTCTTTTTGTTGAAACACTGGAGATGAAACTAGAAGCTGAGGCGATCTGAAAAGAAGCCACTCTGGATAATTCAGAACTATACCACTGTCCTATGGCTGAGCATCACTTATCCTCTCTGATCTTTTTCTTTTCATTTTTTTAGGCCACCATCCTAGGCATTTGAGAAATAATGCTACATGATGTCAGTAAAACTGTCAAGTTGTTGCATGGCAGACAGCAATATACTTCAATTGTGAAAGGTTAACAACTTCTCGAAAACATGATGAACTCACCAAAGGTGACATAGATCCATTTGGCAGATAAGGGTCTGAGAGCATTAGAAAAGGGTAGCCAGAATAAGCAGATCCTTTGTACATCCCTGTATCCTGATGCTTTATACCTGTTAAAATTAAAGTACATTAAGACTTGCCTTGCAACAGGTCATTCCTCTGCCTGTGCGAGGTGCTTGCAGTTTGCAAACAGAACATTGCGTACATCATATATTTTTGGTGCCTTCTCTACTAGTAGAATTATTTCATGTGCATAGTTTGCCCTTAGGACTTATAAACAGACTGTACTTTCTACCTGTGGGACTAGCCCATTCCCATCAACAACAGCTCTGACTTGGCTTTAGTAACAAAGCCAAATAAAAGCTTATGCTCAAGCCTTTTCCCTTTCGAGCGAAGCAGGCTTCACACAGCAGCAATATTCCTGGACCATCCACCCTGCATCACTGCCGCTTTGAAAAATTTGCCTCCCAGGACCCCACCAAGAGACGAGCCGATCAATAATATTTCAGACACTGTGAGAAAGGGGAGGATTGTTTACACATTAAATGTCAAGGGAGTGACTAAACCCCCTTGCGTTGTGGCAATCCAATCTATCAAGCACGCAAGGGCTTTTTCATCTGGCGAATCAAAGTTCCTCCCTGATTTTTTGAGTGTGTCTGCTCTGATTTATAGAAAGTAACCGAAGTTTCTCTTCTCCCCCCTCCCAGGACTCAGCGCATCACCCAAGTGGTGGTGGTGGGTACAGAAAGAGGAAGGGCAGGAGAAATGAATGGTTTATGAAACTAACCATCTTCCATGTGATCCGGGAGTTTCTCCTGATAAACCCTTTGAGGATCCTGCACACGCCTGATCGCCTGTGGGGGAGGGAGGGAGGGAGAGAAAAGCACAGCGGGGGGGGGGAGACAAAGTTTTATTCATTGCAATAAACCAGAAAGAAATCGGCTAGAAGGAGGCAAAGCCCTTTGTGCGGGCTGGCGGCGGGCTCTCACCTCCGGATCGGCCGCCGCGGCAGCGGGGCTGCTGTTGCTCTCCGACTCGTTCACCAGCGAGGACTTGAGGTCGGCCAGATCGCGCTCGGTGAAGGCGTTTTCCTGGATCTTCTCCTCTTGCTCCCCTTCGTCCTTAAAGGCGATCATCTCGTCATTGGCCCCCAGGTCATCCCCTCCGCCGCTGCTGAGCTGGGGCATGGTCCCCACCCCCCGTCCCCGCCTCGCCCCTTCCGAGCCACACGGGAACTTGGCCGGCTGCGGCCGCTCTCCCCCCACCCCCCGAAGATCAAACCCTTTTTGGGGGGGAAGGGGCGGGGGCAGGGGGGTTGCAATGCTGCAGCCTGGGGGATGGTGATGAAGAAGCAGCAGCAGCAGCAGGATCCTAGGGCCAGCAGCACCCCCCCTCCCCGCCCCCCCCAGCCTCCGGAAAGTTCAGCGAAGTAGCAGCCTGGGGTAGTGCAAGCCCGCGGCTCTGGCCGGGAGAGACACGGCTCTGCAGCGCCCGGCGCCGAGCGGTGTGTGCGAGCGAGGCGGAGGAGCCCCAGCAGCCAAGGGCTGGAGACATCAAAGCAGCCGCCGGCTGATTGACAGCGCAGGGGAGGGGTTGAGTGTGTGTGTGTGTCTCTCTCTCTCGCGCGCGCGCGCGCGCGCGCACCACACATACACATCCCCGCGCCTCTGTCTTAAAGGGCCCGCGCTCGCTTGCTGCGCGCCCAGGCGCGTCCCCGCCGACCGAGCGGGATTCCGGCTGAGGGGAGCTTGGGCACCGCTACACGCCCCAGCCCAGAGCAGCCCGGCTCTGCCCTAGCGCGGGGGAGGTCTCCTGAGGGGGGAGGTCAAGGCGGCTAGGGGGGTTTCCACAGCGAGATTTTAATTTTATTTGGGGGCCAACCAGTGGCTGAAATGTTGAATTTCAGCCCCTCCGCCCGAGCCAGCCCTGGCGCTACCCACCTCGCTGGGGGCCCGCCCCTGACTTACAGCGGGAAAGCAGGATCGGGCCCATCCCAGACGTTTTTGCTTTGGGGAGTGATTGATTGATTTAGCCCGCTTCCACCGAGCCCGAGCCTCGTCGGGTCTCTGCCAGCGCGCCCGGGGCCGGGGCAACGTGCAGCCCTCGAGGGAGCGTGGCAGTGGGTTGAGCATCTCCTCGAAGGGGACAGCTCAGTCTCCACGTGCCCTCTGCCCAGCCCCGGGGTCCTGGCTGGGTCATTCTTGTTTGCAAGTCTTGCAAACACCCTCCTCCCGCTCCCCGAGCTCGTTAGGAACACAGACGTGACGTCGGATTGCAGAAAACTATTAGTTTTCCTAACTTGCCCGGAGGTTCCGGAAACATGAAATTAAACATCTTCGCAGCCAATTTCCAAAGACCCTAGACACGTCTGTGCTGGCGTCATTTTGAAGGGGGAAAAAAACCAAAAAACAACAACCCCACAGTTCCCATGGCAAGGAAAGTCCTCATCTCGGCTGATCACATACAACAGGTCCCGTGCCATGTCTCTGGTAGCTTAGAAAAACACACCGCTGTTTGTTTTCCTTTAATTAAGATTGCATAAGATAGCCTTGAGTTTTGGAGAGTTTTTCTGCAGGTTGTAATGACGCCATGTAAATTGGTCTCTGTGACCCAAGATAGCACATATTTGTCGCATTCAACACTTGAATTAAGGAGCTGAAAATCTGGGTCCCTATTTTGCCTGTTAATTAAGGAGTTTAGTGCTGTGTGTGGCTTTTTATTGCTTTTTAGGGTGAGAATAATTATTTGGTGTCACTTTAAAAAGTAAGCAATATATTTAATTTTTAAAAAACACTGTGACCAGATATGATTTTTTTGTCACAAAACGGTTGCTACTTTTTTTTATGGAGAAAACAATGATCTGTGAAATAGACAGGATACTATACATGATAATGCTTATACATCTCCTTACTCAGCCAGTCAAACCAAATTAATGAAAGTGCTACAGTTTAGGCAAATCCGTTTGTAAATTTCCTTTCTTTTTCAGATTATATTTTAAAAGAATCAAAAGCTGCAATCAACGTGAGGAATAATTTGAATGAAATATTTGCTACTTTAAATTTTCCTTTCTTTCAGATGATCCTCTTGTTTTGCATTTGAAAAAAAAAGTCGTCAGATTTACAGCCCTCCCAAATGGAGATAAAACCTTGGCAATGAGTTGGAAACCTGTTGTAATCTGTGATCCAGGAAACAAAGAGCCTCATTAATGCAGAGATTTTGGTGAGCCTTTGATGTTAGCTAGCATAGCATTCACTCTCAGTTCCATTTGCATTTAAACATTCATAAAAACATCATCTCTGTTTCCTTTGCCTTAAGCAATTTAGGAGTAAAGTATAGCTTCTATTTAAAGAAATCCACTGTGGTGAGGCTTAGAATACAAATATCACATAATCTTCAAGCAGAGCAAATATTTTATCCTATATTTCTGGTAGGCACATAACATTGTATTTAAAACCCAAAATAAAAGATCTATCTTATTTTCATTAACCTTGACCCACACATACAACAACAAAAAAGGGGGTGGAGAGGACAGAGAAAAGCCTTTTTAATCCTAAATACACCAGTTAGTAATTTAATGGAAGTTTTTAAAAAATCCCCAAGATTTATATTATTCACAAGAGAATTTAAAAAAAAAATCTGGATGCCTAAAGCTACGTTACTATATCCATATTTAGGCATTCAGTTCTGAACGTATTGGCCAAGTTTCTTTTTCTTTATTTGTATTGATTTCAAGCTGCTGAATCTTCACTCTATTATTAAAATAGGGTGTAAGGAAAGAGACTTTTATTTTTGCATTTGACTGTAAAAAATAAAATTAACACCTAAGCTTAACTATAATAACAAAATCACCAAAGAAGTCTGTAAATCAAAATAAAATGAACACACACAGAGTTTTTCTTGTAAAGCAATTCACTGCAGTTTGTAGAGTATATTCTGGCTATTGTAGAAAGGAAGCTGTGGTAAAGTTGGGGAAGTCATTTAGAAAACAAAGGCCTATCCACTTTGCTGTCTTCAGAACTATAGGTTCAAACAACTAAATCTAAGAGAAGGGGAACAGTGCTAGAAATATTTCAAGATTCCCAGTCAGGTTGTACAAATCCAGGACACACCATTAAAAACAATCAGATAATGCAGAGTCTCATCAGATGGCATATTGTAGATTGTTTTTCGGTCTTAAACATAAACATATTTCTATATTTGCTATTAAGGCTATGAGTCAGTTTAGTCAGACTTGTTTTTTAAAGCATTATAGGCAAGTTTCCTGTATGATAAATGTCCAAAATTTAAAATTGAAATGGAAAATGGTTCAACACAATTTTACCTTGGGTATGTTTTTGGAGCTGGATCAAAGTAAAGTGAAAAGCCTGGCCCACTTGTCAGATCATATCTGCACTGAACCTCAAGGTTTGATTTGTATTATTTACATGGAAAAGGTCCCAAAAGACCAATTTGGCACTAAGTATCATCATTACATTGTTTCGCTTGTATGGGTGATTAAATCAATTCAGCTTTTCCATTTTAATGTTTTTGGAAAGATGCACTCATCTGTGAATTTAGGAACCTTTTCTTTTGTCATCTTTGTGCCTCTGACATACTTGTTCGTTTTTTATGTTTTTGTTTTTTTTATAAGCAGGACACCTAAAGTAAGAAACACATCTGCTGTCAGCACTGTTAAATTTTCTAATTATCCTCCATTTTTTTACTACAATTAAACATGTATAATAACTTTTCAGAACATTGTCACTTACGTGACAACTATGCATTTTAAAGAATAAAGAGATCTATTTTATCTAATTTAATCATTCCACACTTATCAACATGGTGTATTCTGAATACTGTACAAATGTGTTAAATCGAACAGGTAAAATGTTTTGTGGGTATCACAGTGTGGATCTTCATCCTCACTGGGTGAAGTCCTGGTTCTACTGAAGCCACTGGGAGCATTGCAGTTGGGTCCAGGACTCCACCCATTATTCTGTGAAAAGAAGCTTCAGATTGAGATGGCTGGATCTATTTATCAGTGTTACCAGCTGTGGGGATTTCTATATGAGTCTCGGGAGTCTTGGCTGGAGCCCCTCTGTTATGCCAAAGATGCTGCAGGAAGTAAGCAGAGCTCTCTCCCACCCCTGCTGCTGACACCATTTTTATAGGAGGAGATGGGGGCAGTTCCCACACCCCTCCTGTGAGGGAGGGGACAGCTCCTCTGTTCCTTTCTCCCTCTCCTCTTCATTCCTGCAGCTCCTGGCCTGGGAAGGGGAGTCTGGAGCTGCCCCTGTAATATTGTCCTTTTGATGAGGTTTCTGTCCCAGGCAATCCATAAGGGTGCTCAGCACATGCTGCCAGCTGTGTAGCTCCAGGGGCTCAGAAATCAGGATCATTCCTGTTGGCCTGTTTTTTGTATCTCAGTGGCGGCAACCCCACCTACCCTCTCCCCAACCTGGAAAGTGAATAAGGAATGCTGCTGCAGCCCCCCAGGCCTAGGGAAGGAGGGCAAAGAGCCCCAGAAGGAGCAGAGGTAAGGCTGGGGGAAGGCTAAATGGGGGATGGAATTGAGCTGAACTGGGGAGTGACTGACTGAATTGATGGGTGGGTGTTGATGAGGAGCTGAACTAATGGGAGTGAACAGGGGTGGGAGCTGGGAGGGAAGAACTAATGGGAGTAGGGTATGCAGGGCAGAATTATAAATACATTTGGGAGCATTGGCAACACTAATGTGTCACACACACACTGAGGGTGGTCAAGGAGAGTTCAAATATCAAAAGCAGACCAAAACTAATATATAAACTGGCTCATAGGTTTTGAGCCAATCTCATGATTTTGTTGGGGTCTGACTCATGATTATTGGCAGTACAATACTGTAACTTTTTTTCTTTTCTTTTTTTAGTTGTTTTCTTAAATATTTTTTCATGTATTGATATCAGTTCTGATTAGCTGATGTAATTAAAGCAAGCAACTGAGTAACAAATTGAAAAGAAAAGTGGATGCTGCATGTGCTGGTCCCTGCCTGCTCTATGGTTTGGGAACAGTGGGTCTTACAGAGATGTAAGCAAAGAAGATACAAGTGGTTGAAAGTAATATACTGAGGAGAATGGCAGGCTAGCAGAGGGCACACACAGAGTGTACCTGGAAGAAATTAAGCAAAGATGAAGCTGGAACTCTTAGGGTATGTCTGTGCTGTGATTAAAAAAAAACGTGGCACCAAGTCTCAGAAACTGAGTCAACTGACTTGGGCTTGCAGGTTTAAAAATGGCAATACAGGTATTCGGGCTTGGGCTGGAGCCCTGGCTCTGAGACCTTCTCCCCACATGTGGTCTCAGACCCTGGGCTCCACTCTGAGCCTAAACATTTACACTGCAATTTAATATCCCCAAGACCTGAGTCCTATGAACCTAACTCAGCTGACCCAGACCAGCTGCGGCCATGCCACAGGTGTTTTATTGCAGTGTAAACATACCCTCAGTGATAGCATGGAGAGTGCACTGAGGTGGGTTGGACACGTGACAAGAATGGAAGAAGAAAAACCAGCAAAGAAATCCTGGGAGGAAGAGGACAGTGAGAGAGGATGTGAAAAACCAAGGATACAATGGAAAGACTCAAGAAAAAATTAAAAGAGAAAGGGACTGGAACTCCAAGACCTCAGTGCCCTGGACCAGAAGGAGTGGCTAAGAATGGTGAACAGCTCCGATGCAAGGTAAATGGGAAAAGGAGTTGAGAAGTTCAATGAATTCTGATTAGCTGACATGTTGCTCTCTCTTGACAAATTCTATCCTCCATTACACCAGTGCAGAGCCATTGACGCCAATGGGTGTAAGTAAGGGCTTATTTCAGCGAATGTTGGTTTATATCTGTAGTTATACACTTCTCTCTTTGTGTATATATGTCTTATTGAGTCACCTTATGTTGGGCATATACGTGTCTGTCATGTGCATGCAAAATTACCTTGAAGATTTATTTAAAAAAGACTTGTTTACAGTGTTTTTCACAGAAGATTGGTTAATTCTACCATTAGCGTAAGTGTTCTACATGCTTGAAAAGGCTGCAAAAATATATGGAATTCTTTTTTGGAAACATTTGCACAAATTGTTGATATTTATTGCTCACGGAAATGCAGGATCCAAGGCTCTGTCTGTACTGGGGTATCTTACAATGTTGTACTTACACTGGTATAAATGTCCAGTATAGATGAGATGTTGTGCTGGCGTAAATGGGGCTAATATCAGTGCAATTTATCCTGGTAAGTTACCAGAGTAAATCGGATCCCTGCAAGCCCTCTTTTGCACAATAGAGGGTTTACATTGGTGTAACAATCTGATCTAGACAAGCTCTAAGAAAGAGGATGGATTCATCATTGGTAAACTGCAACTTCCCCACATAGCTGTGATAAACATTGCACCTCATTCCTGATCTGTGGCACCCCACTTGCTAATCGCCCCATTGACTTCCCTTCTCTTGAACAGGTATCGACATGACAAGATTTTGTTGCGGTTTGGGGATCTAATGCCTGATCCAGGATTTGAACCCTTGATAAAAAGGATAGGTAATTTATCTCCCCACTGAGACTCTCTCTATCCATGATGATTTTTCACTATTTAAAAAAATTTAATTTGATTTAAGTGACAAGTTTTTTTTAGGGCAGACACTGATCTGGTAGATGTACAGTAGTTAAAGGATTTGCCTGCAGCAGCCAGAAGGCAGTTTTGAAAATACCCACAGAAATTAATTCCTCTGGTATTACAATTTAGGGTGCTTTCTAATGACTAAACACTTTTCTGGATATATCAGAATTGTTCCTAGATACCATGACTGAGGACTCTTCTCTTCTTTTCTTTCTCTTGGCAGGCAATCAGCTAAGACACTGTAGTCTATTGTTTGGGGCCACTGTCCTGTCTTTTCTCAGCAATCCTAGGCTAAGGATAGAACAAAGGAATGAGAATAACCTTTAAAAGGTCACTGTCAGAGTGAAAAACCATAGAGTGAAACCTGTTCCAGTCACCGTCATTATTAGCTAACTCTCTTGTTTTGAGAGAACAGGCCATACTGTTGCCAAATATACTGAGTACAGTTCTGCTCTACCTTTTTGTTACCTCCATTGAGCCACAGAGTTTTGTTGGTCCCTTGAGCAGTGTTTTCTGATGGTCTTCACTTAAAAACCCTTGATCTTAGTTCAAACAACACCTGAAATTATTAAAACTGAAATGATTTTACAATTCTCATTAATTTTTCACTCTTTATGTATTGTCACCACTTCTTGCACTTACTTAGTTGCCTTTGTGTTTATTGTCAGTTTCTAGACAATTTTACTATCAGGATCTCCTGCACTAGCCCAATACTGCCAGATTGGGGTTGCAAACACGAAAGGACATATTTATTTCTTTGCAAAAATCACTGGATCCAGTCCCTGCATCTTTTACTCACACAGTCATACAAGCTGTCCCTCCTCAGATGCGTTAAAAGGACTCAGAGCCTGCAAAATGAAGCTCATTGTTTCCACTGAATTTTTTCTTAAATCATTATTTTTATTTTTACAAAACCAAAGTTTTGGCACAAGATTGACCTCACACCATCCCTTTAAATATTTACAAAATCTATATAGGATCACAGAACTGGCCCTTTGATATAGGTTGCTCTGTTGTTATAAAGAGCATAAAGGACACATCATACCAGGGTTCCTGTTTGCACACTGGTTATAACACACTACATAGGAATCAAGATGTTGTTCAGCTCTCTCAGACATCTGTGAAGTGCAAGTCCTGGGACCTCTGCATGGGGAGCTGTTGCCTCTGAAGGTCAAGAGAGACGTAGAAGCAACAGGACAGAGGCTGGAGAGACCTATGGGGACTCATGCTATTGGGGAGGAGAGAAAAAGGTTTGGGGTGACTCTGACAGCCCTGGCCGCAACACTTTCTGTGATGCTCACGTTAGCACATCAAACCCACGCAGAGCAAAGCTGAAGGCTTTGGCAACCTGTCTTAGACGAACAACTATCTTGAGTCAGATAGCAGAAAGCCCTTCCTGATTCACTGCAGTTTGAGTGAAGACAAAGGGGGAAAAAAGAGGAAAGGACTGGCAGCGGGATGAAATTAACAGAGAGTGATCAAAGTGATAGGGGTTGGGATAAGATGGCAAATGTGAGAACTAGGAGAAAATGCATCCAATGTCTGTCAGCCATCTCTATTTTTCAGCACAGTATTGACCATTTGCCCTACTATGTTACTCTCACAGTCTCTTTGTCCCATGAAATTCAATGGTGATAAGAAATATTTTCTCTGGGTGTACAACTCTTTATAGTTTATGAATGTTGCCTGCAATGAGGAAGAAGGAAAAGGAGGGATGGAGAAAAGAGGGAAAAAAAGGGAAAAGAAGATAAGGAACATGTTTTAAGGGGAAAAAATTTGTCTAAAAACTTAGGCACAGAATGATCATATGCCAAGACATCTCTTTCTGTAGTTTCTTTGCATAGAAAACTCTTAGCTGAAGTGGAGGAAAGATCCAAAAATGTGTTTGCAAATCTGAACAACTCAGTCAATAAGGCAGAGTTTTCTGTAGAAAGGTGCATTCTGGTTTCAGGATACTTATATTTACTTTGTAGTCATCTAGAACTCCCATAACTTCATTGCAGACTTC
Source organism: Gopherus evgoodei (assembly GCF_007399415.2). Lineage (NCBI taxonomy): Eukaryota > Metazoa > Chordata > Testudines > Testudinidae > Gopherus > Gopherus evgoodei. The sequence continues at coordinate 12,931,713 of NC_044329.1, forward strand.
AGCAAGATGCTTACAAACCTGGCCTTGGGTCAGGCAAGCAGACTGTGAGTTCCTTATCTACACACTTCTCCCCACTACAGATTGAAAATTGGAAGCAGTGTGAGGAAAGGTAAGTGCAAGAAGAAGAACAGTAGCCCTTCATTTTGCACACCATCCCCCTATTCTTACTTCTCTCCTACCCATAATTGCATCACTTCCCAAGGCCCCAAATATTGGAGTGGGACTTTGCAGAAAATGCAGTAGGGTTGCTTTTATTATGTGGTATATAAAGAACTGGACTAAAGATGCAGTAAAATCTACATTAAATACAGAGCCTAAGACTATCCTATTAAGCAAGGCAACTGAAATAGTTGTTTTGGGCTAGCTGTACAGAAAGGGTGCCTTGTAGTTACGCTACATGTTTCAACAGTATGCTGCTCTGAAAAGTGTTATATACATGCTGACATCCGCTGCTGGCATGTGTACAGACCTGAGGCTTGCCAGCTCCTCCGAATTTGGAAGGAGGAGACTTGCTGTGTTAAATATATGTGTCATCACTAGTCCTTTTTCCCCATAATTTAATCATTCAGTTGTGCAATATATTTGAAGCCAGTCCGTCCATTTAGTTTAGATGAACTGTGGCCAAATAACTGTACTGTAGCTGCCTTCAGAGTCTGTTAGGTAGATTTCTTTGACAGAAATTGATTGAATAGCTCTTCCATAACTACATGCCAACAGCCGTTCACCCTCCCGTTGTCAGTTCTTTGACAAAGCGCTTTATAGTAGGGATGCTTTACCAGAAAGGGGGAGCCCTTTTGTTAAAACATGCTGTTCATTGCAGCTATTCCACCTCCAACTGTGGTCTTGTCAGCTTTCATAAGCTCAATAGGGTTGTGCCTGATTAGTACTTAGTTTTCCTTGGAGGTCTTCCCTCTAAGTGCTGAAGGAGTGGTTCTGGTGATTCAATAGGTGGCACGCTTCCCTCTGAGTCAGTGCTGACGCTCAGCAAGAGATTAGGAGCACTGGAGCTGCTGATTTTTGCAAACTGAGCTCTTGGCCACTCATTGTCGTCGAAAATCCCCTGATACTTTTTACATAAGGAGGGGTGTTTAGCTCCTGTGTCCAGGCCAGCTTCCAGCTGGAGTAATTACATTCTCCCTCCCTAAATCTTTCCTTTAGTCTCAAATATATAGGTTATTCTTCCCTTTCTGTCTGTGTAGTAATGCTGTGCACTGTTAAACAGTGGCTGCATTATACCTCCTGGATGGTTAATTGATCCTAGGATATAGTCTATATATAAAAGGAGGGTCATTACTTTTCAGAAATTACTTCACATGGAGTTTTGTTTTTTTTAAGTTAATCTAGTGGTCATTAGCTTGTCACACAGACAGACCAGGAGTCAGAGCTAAGACAGCACTTGTATAAGCAAGCCACAAACTAGCTTGTTCCTGTGCATCTGTCCTGCTCTTTGTCTAGTGGTGGGAGGGGATTGAGCCTCCAAGGCTGGATCTGTCTTTGTTTTCTTTGCTGAGACCACCAGTTTTGGTGGTGATGGTGATTTTGTGATGTGGCATTTGAAGCCTGATTCTGCAAGGTTCTGAGGATCTTCAATTCCCATACAGGTAAATGAACCCGTTCCTTCATCGTGTGTGAAAGGGTCTAGGCAAATCCCACTGACTTGAGGGCAGTCAGCACTTTGCAGGTCAGGCTTTTTCCAGTAGGCACTAGAATGAAACCACCAGTTCCTTTCACAGAGGAAGTCACTACCCAATTGGTTTGGACTGAAGCCACAGACCTACAGCTGAAAGGCTCTGTATCCCAAGCCCCTTGCAACAATTAGTCTCCTTTTCTGGGGCAATAGTCATGTGATTTCATTACTCCACAAATGTGTAAAACTATATAGTTATAAGAGCTGTATTTCTGGTGGAAGTTCAACAACAATAATAAAGAGCTTAATAATAAGTAGCAGATAAATAAGAGGTTTGCTAAGATACTTGGGGAGGGAGAGGGGAAAGAGAATAAAACACAGAAGCAGTGATTTTAGCAGGACAAGAAGAAAAAGTACATTAAAATTCATACAGGTATTTAAGGACAATGAATTATGTTTATGAGATGGTTGCATCTCGATGCAGGCTAGCATTCCTCAGCTTTATATATATATATTTTTCTTGAAGCAAAGTCACCTTTATTGGATGTAAGAGCTATTCCATGTCATTTATTTTAATGCTCTAATATATTTTCCCTAGTTAATCATTGCTATTTCTAAATATAAATTTCCTTTCAAGTTGTTTTAAAATGAAAGGGCCTCCTTCACTCTTTGACCTTCTGTAATAAGCAGACCCTTGAAATGCAACATTTCCAGAAAGCAAGCTGAGAGAACAACAGATGGAGTTAGTAAATTACAGCCTACAAAGGAACTGTACAAAGAGTAGGGTTGGAATGGATTGAGGTTTAAAAAACCCAGTGAGATTTTTCCATGCTGTAGCCTGTTTCTTGCAGATGAGCATTGATTGTTAGATGTATAACTTCTATGACATTAACTTTCTGCAGCGATTGATTTGTAGGAGTCACTCCACCCCAAAATACTGACTCCTTGGATCTCAACATTCAATAATTCTCAGCCAGGGGCATGGATTTTCTAGGTATGTTTCAGTGGCTTGCATTTTCATTTATTTGCTAGAGAGTCTGATGGGTTTATTTACACTGGTTTGCAAATTCCAGATCTGTGTGTGGTTTCCTAGGAATTTCATAGATAAATCAATGCATGTCTATTTCAGGATAGTAGTGGTTAGAATTAAAGTTCATTTCCCAAAACGATAATCCTAAACTTTATCTGTGATTTTTTTTTCTTCCAAAGTGTTTATTCTCTTTGAGTTTATCAATTCAATTTTCAAAAGCCTGGGCCTGATTCGGCAGCCCTTATTCTCACTAGTAAGTCTAATTGAATTAATGGGACTGCTCAAATATATAAGGGCAGAAGAGTGAGAATTAATTAATATATATTTCCATGATGTGATTGCTCTAAGGTTTGAAGCTCAATAACATTAGTATTTGAAACAGACTAGCAGTAGGTTGTCATTGTGATCAAACAGAAAGCTTTTGTGGGGAAGAAGACATTCTTTGCATAGGTGTGATAAGTATTTGATGGGAATTTGGTAAAATGTATTTAGGACACTGTGAAGGTTCCTGAAAATTTTCACTCTCATACCTTTATTTTCTCAGTGTTGAAATTCCAAAGCTAAAAGGGACTTTCTTTAACTGCACTTCAAGTAGACTGAGGTTATTGTTATAATCCTTTTTGCAAGGCCAGTCATAAATCCTCCAAAATTCATATTGTTTAAAGGAACAGTAATAATCAATGCTCAGTCCTGCAAAACAATTCGGAGGCTCTGTCCCTCACTATGTCCAAGAGAATCTTAACACATTTTACAAACTTTACATGTGTTGGGTGTGAACCTGTAAACCCTTGGGTCATAGAATCATAGAAACGTTGGGCTGGAAAGGATCTCAAAAGCTCCCCATGCCAATGCAGGATTATGTGAGTATAGTTCATAGTCATGTGAGTGAGTTCAGTGAGCCTCCTTGTCTGAGTCAGGATTACTCATGTGTTCAAGGGTTTGCATGACAAGGCTCACAGGAATCACTTCAGCTGCCACTGAAATGGACCCTCTTCTGGAGAGAGAAGTTGCAGCTGTTTAGGGCATGATGCTGCAACCTTAATTTATAGAAGTAGTCCTCACTCAGCCAAGTAGTCCCATTGACCCTGTCAACATGAGGGACATCCCAACATTGCTATCACCAATTCAGCACTACCTCTGGTAATAGCACTGGGAGTGCTAGTTTAGAAGGGCTGCTGACATTTTGACAAAAGTGTTGTCAAAGCAGGTCTAATCAACACAGTATTTAAAATGCTGGTGGAAGCTGCTGGCTAATCTACACTAGGCTGACTCCCACTCTTGCAAACATTGCTGCAAAATTTGCCTAGTGTAGACAGGCTGTTGACATTAATGGGACTATTTTCATGATTAAAGATAACAGAATTGACCTTAAGCTGCTCACAGAGCAAGACTATACCCAACTTGCAGTGAATTGCTTACTTGGGGAGGCAGAATGTGATTGAACGCTTTGCAGTTGGACAGGACACCAGGGTTTAACACCTTTCATCTTGATGTAAGGTCATTAATGACCACATGCGGTCAAGACCTTGGTTTAACATTGGCAAGATAGCACCTCCAGCCTTGCTCTGACCCTTAGCATCATGCTGGAGTATTGGTTCAATACTAATTCAGAAGGAAGAGTGTTTTTTCCCCCCCTACCAGCAACACTTTATGTATCACGTGTGTGGGAATTCTTAGAGGAAAATCCAAGTGCTACTGACCCTACCAGAATGATAGTTAGGCTGGTTGTATTACTGATGTAATTTCTGTTTCCTGTAAACAGATCTAAATCTCTGTCCTCCTTACAACTGTACAAAATGTAGCACAGTGAGAACTCATGGTTTCTGTTTGCTTGCAGAAAGGATGATGAGTAGAGTGAAGCAGGCAATGTGATTTCAGACATCAGTAAAGACAGGCAGTAATACCAGTACACACTTGTGTTTTCACTGAAACCATTTATGGCAATCAAACTAGACAAAAGAGAGCAACTCACCAGGTGCTGCCTCTGTTTAGTAGGAAACTAGATTCACTCCAGTGGACTACTTGGATGAGTAAGGATTACTTGTGTCAGCGAAAGTCTCAGGATTGCGTCTCAGTGTGCAGCACTTAGTGCAATCAGTGAAATAAGCTATATAATGACTTCCTCATGCAGTGGAAATAATTTGGAAAGCATGTGGAGCAATTTGAATGGTCTTTGTTTAAGGAAGAAGTTTGTTGTAACATCTGTGTCAGTCTGCTTAAAGCAGGGAGGTGCTTCCTATTGTCTTATATGCCCATTAATCCCTCTAGTTTAGAATCTAAGTGGAATAGATTTCTCTTTTTGAACATTCAGTAACTTAAACTTTCTAGTTCATTATATGTGCTTAATTGTAACCCTCAGTTTTGAAACCTAGATTACAGAGGGCCTTAAATGTGTCTTACAGAAGCTCAGAAGGTTTTAAACATGTTTTCCAGCCCAGGGCTGCCCAGAGGGAGAGGCAAGAGGGGCAATTTGCCCCAGACCACGGGCCCTGGAGGGGCCCCCATGAGAGTTTTTTGGGGCCCCTGCAACAGGGTCCTTCACTTGCTGCAGGGGCCCCGGAAAACTCTCGCAGGGCCTGGGCCCCTGGAGCTTCTTCCGCTCCGGGTCATTGTCGGCAGTTCGGCGGCAGGAGGTCCTTCTGCTCCAGGACCTGCTGCCGAAGTGCCCCGAAGACCTGCGGCAGGGAGTCCTTCCACTTCGGTGGTGGGTCTTTGGTGGCAATTTGGCGGCGGGGGCTCCCCACTGCCGAAGACCCCAAGTCCCCTGAATCCTCTGGACGGCCCTGTTCCAGCCTTCACACAAGCATGATGAAAAGACAAAAAGAAAAGAAATGAGGAAAACAGATCAGGAAGAAAATATAATATTCCTGAATTCAAACTGTATTCAGATTATACTTCCTTATGGGCATGAACCAGCACTTCTTATTCAGGGAAGGACTCTGTGATTGGTAAGGGAATTTTGTCTGAATAAGGGACACAGAATTAGACCCTAACAATAGCTCCCATAAGATGCACTCCCCTCTGAAAGGTGATGTATAAAGCCTCAGCCCAAGTGTCAAGCTATTTTGCCCCATAGAACAGCATGTAGCTCTCATCCAGCACTTTCTACCCTTAGATCTCAAAGTGCTTTGCAGCCATAGGTAAGTACCATTATCTTCATTTTACAGATGGGAAACATGAAGCCCAGAGAGCTGAAGTGACTTTCACAAGGTCAGTTGCTGAGCTGGGAATACACCCCAGGTCACCTAGCTCCCACTCCAGCACTGTAGCTATTTGGACCACATTGCTGAAAAGGAGGGGAAAATTGGTTTGGGTGGCTGTTTTTCAAAATGATCACAGTGCAGTCTGTCTCTCAGCTCAGTATGAAAGTTCATGAGTGTTAAATGATACTTTTTAGTTCCTATATACTGGAATTTACAGCATGACCTTAATGACACAGATATGAATTCAAACAAAGCAGCTCCTTTGGGAACTACATATTCAGTATTTTTGGCTAAATTCTCCCCCTTTCTCCTCTGTGAGCGTGGAAAACCCAGAGGGGTTTGGAATCTTCCAGAACTGAGTGGCAATGCACTGTCAGTTTTCTGAGGTGGATCTGTGCTGAGCCATGAGGAGCAGAGACCTAGCGTGTGTGTGTGTGTGTGTGTGTGTGTGTGTGTGTGTGTGTGTGTGTGTGAGAGAGAGAGCGAAGAGACTATGCACATGCCCTGGACAAATCAGCACGTACCTTGTGTGGCACTCCCAGCTTACTTGGGTAAATAGTAACTGCTAAAATGACTCTTGTGACTTGCAGATCATATCTGTATATTAATGTTGAGCTAGATCCTCATCCCATTCAGGTCCGTGGCAAATATCCAGTCAGTGCTGGGTTTACAGTGCCATGGAGCCAGGCCCATGCTCAGAAGGGGCCCCAGCCTGCTCCACTTGCACTGCACCCCGAGACCCCGCTCCCTCTCGTCCACCAATTGCTCCTCTTGACCTGCCTGCCAGCTGGCCGAGGGCTCCTTTCCATCCTCTGGCCCCACTCCCCTGCTCCTCTCTGCCCCCTGGCTGGACCCCAGTGCACATCTGGCTCCAGGAAGTCTCTGCTTCCCACCACCTGTGGGGCCCCACCTGTCTCCCCAGAGCTGAGCTGCCTGGGATTGGTGCAGAAGCCTGGCCAGTCTCAGCCAGTAGTGGGGAGACAGTGTGGGAGGCTTAGTTGGATCCCTCCAGGCAAGTGGGTCTTGAGGGAGTCAGGGCAGGCCCTAGTCTGGCTGATTGCACCACAGTTGCCTCCCAGCAGGGCTGGTGAGTGTGGCCAGGAAGCAGAGTGTGGGGGAGTGGGTCTCTTGGAGGATCTGTGGGGGTGCTGGGCTGTGAGGGGGCAGGGAAGAAGTGAGTGTTGGGGCACCAGAGAGTGGGGTTCTGTCTGGGGTGCTGTACTAGGCAGGGGTGGTGGTGTGCAGGGTGCTGTGCATTTGTGGGAGGAGGCCTGGGTAGGGTGCTGGGCATAGTGGGTCATGGAGGGGCTCTGATCATAGGGAGTTGGGGGGGGTGTTGGGTGGGAGGGCTGCGTGGCCCGAGCCCAAGGGGAAGGGGCATGCTGCTAGGACAGGGCAGGGTGGGCCACCGTGTGTCTGGCAACTGCCAGTTTGTAAACAATGCCCTTGCACTGAGCTGGGCGGAGCAGGGCCACCCCTGCTGTGCTGTGCCCCATTGCCCCTCGCTCTGGGGACTGACCTCCCCGTGCCATGGTCCACTGCCTCCCTGAGGGCCCACAAATATGTTTTGGGGCTGGGCCCACAAAAGGTTAATCCAGCCCTGATCTCTCTGAGTTAATTGAGAGCAAGATTTGGAATTTAAGAGCTGTCTAGCCTCTCATATCTCCCCCGTTTCCCTCCCACCCTGCTAAATCAGAAAATAATTCTTTGAGAATATTTTTTATGCATTTGAATGTAGTGCTTGTGAAAGATGTTGGTAAATATCACTGGAGGCAGATGTCTTCTGTTTAGCCACAGAGAGGGTACAGCACCAGTAGCAGCTTCGTTGTTCCCTCCCCCCTCCCTCAGCATGCTGTGTCCCAGGTAAATTCATTCTTCATGCCCCACTCAGCTCTTGGTATCTCCGCTGAGTCTGCCAACAAGTGGCCAACTATTGTGGTGTTTTCTGTACCGTGGAGATACATTAAGGGCTCTCAACATAAGCACTTCACAGCTTAATGAGGAGGTGCAAGTCCAGTAGTCTAGCTGCGGGTAAAGTTGGGTAAACTAAGTTTGCCTACTTCTCATTTAGGGAATATGGAGGTTAGCTTAGTTTACCCACTTCTTTTTTTACCACTATACCACTGTGTCAGTCTACTGTTGATGATGGCTTTGTCCAGGCCTACAACCTTGGACAGTACGTGGAATTCACTAACGCGAACCTCACCAAATGGCATTTAAGCAGAGCTGGGCTGACCAGCTACTAGACAGCGTACTTCAAAGCCAGGGAAAGGGCATCTTCTTTTCATACCCTAGGCCAAATTAGGGCTTGGCTTGTGTAGTGGTGTTTGCACACCTATGTCCTGGTTACCCACATTATAGATAGAAGCGGGTCAATGGACGCAAGCTCTGTGGGGCTGTTACATCCCTAGCCCCTAGCACAGGTGGGAAGGAGGGGACAGGATGAAGAGGAGAAGTAGTAGTGCTGAACCCACCCTCCAGGGGTTCTAGTGGAGTAACTGCTGGCACATCCAGTGTAGACCCAGTGTAGTTTAATCTTTCACTGGAGCAACAGGGGAACTGGGAGGGTGATTGTAGTTCTCCACTAACTCTGCACTGATTCTTTGCCCCTTAATCCGGGAAGACTTATCTCACAATATAGCTCTCTCTAAGGTAAGTCAGGAGCATACAGTTAATAGAGGCTGGGGGTTGGAATGGCATTAAGTCTTCTGCTGTTTTCCAAGCTAGCATGTGAACATCCTCAGTGCATGTTCTCATATTTTGTACTACAGGTTATGCTCTCAGAGGGAGCAGCATCTAGGACACTGCGCAAGGGTGTGGGGCTCTTTGTTGAATCATCATGTTGTCAGGTACCGAAACCCGGCGAGCAGATGCAGAGTAATTCTGCTGACTTGGAGTGACAGGCAGTTTTAATTAACTCCAACCAGAATATAAAAGGAGTTGGATAGACTTCTGCGGAGAGGTCACTGGGACAGAGATGGGGTGCAGGGAGCATCTCTGGGACCAAACGAGGTTCAGGAGGAGGTGGCTTAGCTTTTGTTCTTACTTAAATTAACAATAAAGGAAACTTCAGGAAGAGGGTATATATATATATAAAATGGTGAAATGCAAGTGGAATTAGATCTGGATAGCTGCTGCCTGTTGTGATTCAGGAAGGAAGTATCATGACCTATTCTAAATTTGGATCAGCACTTTTCTTTTCACTTGAAATATCTGTAATATATCTCTGGACCCAAATATTCTTGAGAATTATCCATAGCTATATTCTCACTGACTGCACCCGGAGCAGAATCTGCCCCCATCTTTCTGTGAGTGCTAGTTCAGTAATCCCATATGTCTGGGCAGATTTTACAGTTTTTTTTAGAAGTAATAGTAAAATGAAGTCCAGGCTTTTCTTTAACCGATATTCTGCCATAACTCTGTGCTTGTTCATGAGTATGCGGTTAGGCCTGTATAGGGTGACCAGATGTCCTGATTTTATAGGGACAGTCCTGATTTTTGGGTCTTTTTCTTATATAGGCTCCTATTACCCCCCCGATTTTTCACACTTGCTGTCTGGTCACCCTAGGCCCGTATGATACTATCAGCTATTTCAGGGCAAACCTGGAATCCTAGACGTAGGCCTTGTCTGGCAAGTAATAGGGAAATGGACTGTCAAATATTTTGCTTTAAAATGTATGAAAACTTTAAAGTTCACACACAATTTTCCTTTGCTGTGATGCCTACAAAAAAACTTGGCTATGGTATGCTGAGACCCCACCACCTGTCATGTGGACTCATATTGTCTCATTGTTCTCCTGTGCTCTCCCATCCGTCTGTCTATATCCACATGCTGTCTCTTGACTTATACTTGGATTGTAAGCTCTTTGGGGGAGGGATTGTGTTTTGTTTTGTTTGTACAGAGCCTGCCACAATGGGGTCCTGATCCACAAGTGAGGCTCCTAGCCCCTACCAGCATACAAAGCATCATCATCATCTAAGTCAATAGGAGTTTTCTATGTTCAGGGAATACAGGATCAGGCCCATATCCTGTTAGGGTGAAATTCAGCCTCGTGCAGAAGGCCTGCTTGGCTCCATGCACCATTTAAGCCCTTAGAGGCAAATTCGCCTCTATGGATAAGGATGTTCTTCTGCATTAGGACCTGAGTGAGTCCCCTTGTGTGTGGGGAGGGGCGGCTCGATTTGATGTACCTGTGCAGGAGTGCGAACCCGGTGTGGCGTGAAGCATGGTAGTATGCAAGCTGAGTGGACATAACAGGGGTGGGCTGAGGGTGGAACCAGAGGATTCATCATTGGGCAGTTGCCCTGCCCCGCTGCAATGGCTGTCGTGTGTTGGGGCAGTGGATGGCACTGGCTGAAGAATCTTTAGAGGGTCGGTCTCTGGATGTCCCACAGCCACTGGGGAGTGTTCTTGGCTACTTGAGCTGGGCCCTAAGTCCCTAGCCTACTGCTTGAGTGGGGCTTGTGTGGCAGAGTTGCACCTGTGGTGAGTTATGTGGCCAGTTGTTGACAGCCTAGACAGCCAGGGCTGCCAAGGGTCAGGCAGCTCCAGCAACACCCACCTGAACGCCCTACTGGCCCCTCATTCATCTAGCTGAGCTGTGAGCAGGCTGAAGGCATTTGCTTGTTGTTGAGCCTTCTGCCACATGGGGCTGCTGTAGTGCTGGCTGAACTGGCAGCCAGGTGTTTTCTCTTGCTGCTTCACCTCTCTGTTGGCTCACAGCCAGGCATGAACAGCGAAGAGAGGAGGTGGTGGTGGCGGCGGCGGCAGCAGCAGTGGTGGAAGAGGTGAAGGGTTTCCACCCACCAACAGCTGCACTAGGCTCCCCCATCACACACTTCAGCAGCTCCCACAAACAATCCCCACGCATCCAGGCAGCCACCGCTCTCCCCAGCAACTCCAGGCGTCTCATCACTCTCACAACCTCTCAGACAGTCACTAGCATCTCCCAGCGTCTTTCCACCTGCCCCGTTTTGTGCACTCCCATGTCCTACCTTCCCCAGCTCGCCGGGCAGGAATTGTCATAAGCTGAAGTTGATGGCTGTGTGCAAACTGGCTTGTTGATTTGCATGACATGTCACACATGGAACTGCACAAGACTTGGCCGTTATGGACAAGATCTTGTTGTAGTTGTTTAGAGACCTTAAAGGGGCTTAGATTTGTTTTCACGCTTTGCTGTTCTCCTCAAAGTGTTAAGGTTACACTCTTAGGTCACTGTTTGCATAGTTGGGAATGGTATTTTTGCTTTCTGTTGTTTGTTGAATCCTCGATGAAGCCTGAAATATTTTATCCTCTCTTGCAACTTGTACTCTGTCACCGAGTTTGTTTTTCTCATTTGGATAACATCGACTGATTGACCTTCCTATGTTTTGAATGGAACAAAAATTAACATGAGTGGTTTTACTTAACGGTCCATTTTATGTGACATTGTATCAGGCTGAAAGGACCTGGGAATTCCAAGGTGGTGAATTTGATGCTTTTCCAGATGAAAAGAGACAAAAGCCATAAGAAAAGAAAAACTGCTTTGTAGGGATCTGCTGCTGGATCTTAAACTCCAGGTCTGTTGCCCTTCATTTTCAGGAGGCTGGAGGGATTCTTTGTGACCCAAACCTATATCTTTATCTCATGACTGGCCCCCCTTCTAAATCCAACCATTTCTGAGCTTTGGAGGATCCAAAATCTTAGTCTGGGTCCAAACTTTGCAGGTCTGCTATTTTAAAGTTTCTGAGGAGTGAACACAGAAAAGAGAGAATGCAAAACAGTAACTTGTGTACAGATAGTAACTGAGTGTCTCTGTAGATCAAAACATGCTCTATAGTTGTTCTGTACCATAACTGCATATTTTTTATTTGAGGTGGTACATAGTGTTACCCATCAGCCCCTGATCAGGACCTAGGCTCCTTCATTTTTAATCTGAAAACTTCAGGCCTGATTTTCAGAGGTTCTGATCACCCGCAGCTTGTGTTAACTTGAAGTGAGAGCTGAATTGTAATGCACTCTTCTTGGCATTTTGTTTGCCACCTACATCATGAACGGTTGCAAGAAGTGCACTGCCCTTCAGTTTTCTGTTAAACTGAAACTAAGCACCAAAGCAGATTGTTGTAATATCCACAGGTTATCAAGTTCGTTTTCAAGCTTTGTGAAATGTACTAAATATTTCCAGCTCGTTTGTTAGTCATTTCCTATTCTTCCATATAAACGGTCAAAGAAAAGTGAAAAAAGCTGCTAAGCAAACCTCAGCACTGCCCTCGCCAAATTTACCCAGTATTTAAGAGCAGCACAATGTTAGGTGCATTTTGTATAAAAATATGTAATATTATAATATTTTGCTCTTTCCATCTACAGGTATCAAAAGCCATTTTTATGTTGTATATGTATATTACAGTAAAAAGGAAGGTAAATATAATTAGCTCCCTTTTCTGGATAAGAAAACTGAGGCACATAGCCGGAAGGGCTAGATGCACAGACTTTGGTTGTTAGGGCACTCCCCTGGGAGTGGGGACACTGAGGTACCAGTCCCTGCTCCAATGAATATTTAATTATATCTCTATCTATAAATGCACACATGCAATGGGAGAGATTGAGAGAGATCTGTCTTAGAATAACTTAGTGCTCCAGGCTCTAAAGAGGAGGTGGCCTACCTGATTCAAGGCCCTGCTCTAAATTAGGCAGAGCAGAGAGACTTGAACCTGGGTCGCCCATATGGCAGGTGAGTGCCCTGACCACTGGCTTATTGGATATAACAGAGGCAGCACCTCCTCAGCTGTGTTTTGTGATTGTGCTATGTGGGTGACAATACACCTAGCTTGAAAATCCCACTGGGGCTGAGGTATGAGCTAGGCAGCATCAGGACAGATGGCTTTGCACATGTGTACTGGCAGACATTTTGGCCAGGGAGAACTTTACAGGTGGAAACTTAGGTACTAGCTGAGCAGGCGGTTTTGAGGATCTCAGTGGCATTGAAATGTTGGACTTAAACACCTGCATCACTTAGTAGATCCAGCCCTCAGTGACTTGCTTAGGGTTAGACAGCTATAGCTCTGTGAATAGAACTCAGGTCTCCTGCCTAGTGGCCTGTCCACTGAGCCATTTCAGTTCACATAAGAAGTAAGCCTTTTCTCTGGGATCATGATCTTCTGGGATTTTATAAGTATTCTTGAATTATAAATTATTTCTACCAACAGTTCCTCTGCATAAAATGCCAGTACTTTTCAGCCTAGTGGTGAAATAGCAGTTATGTCCAATGTTGTCAGGTGAAAACAAACAAGTTTTTCTCAGTTCCATCAAACGCCAACTCAGGGATAAACTAAATGTTGTTATAGGGAATCCCCATCAATGAGTCCTTATCTGTTTCCTCTCCCTAGGCCCCACCACTGCATCTGCAATAGAGCATGGAGGAGGAATAGAAAGGTATTTGCTCTAGTTACTTAAGCTGTGGTTGCAGAGCTCCACACTAGAGATGGAACCAAATGCCCAGTTACAAACACCTCTGCTGGACTCTGATGAATTTTGGAGCTGGATCCATAGTTGGTATGTGCCACTCCCTCTACACCATCTCTTCAATGGGCTGAACTAGAACTTGGGCTCTGAAAAACCCAGAGGTTTGGGGAATTTCTGATCTGAATCCAAACTGTGTGGTTTGGATCCATTTCCACTACTTCAAACTACATCTGTGCTGTGATATCTTGAAAGATAGGGTTTTCATTCCTACTTATCTGTTTCGAATATGAAATGGAGTCCTAGCTGATAATAAGTAATAGCTGATGCTGAAAAATCAAAGAAAAATTGTAATAATAATATTCTACAATGATCTACTCCTTTCATCTACAGATCTCAAAGCACTTTACAAAAATAGATAATTGTTACTGTTCCCATATATAATGGGTTGTCCAATGTTATACAGCAAGTCTGTGGTGGAACCAGGAATAGAATCCACATTCTCTTGGACCTAGCCCCTTTGGCCTAAATACTGGACAATGCTGCCTCTTTCCATGTTGCCATTTTTGGAAAAGAGATATAGTTTCAAAGTACATTCTATTGTGACAATAATGTATAATGCTCAACAGTGCTAAAATACCTTCCATCCAAGGGTCTCAAAGTCCCTTAGAGAGAGAAGTTAAATCCCATGTGCCATCCTTTTCCCTCTCCCTGCCCCCTATTAGTAAGGTAGATATATAGAGGAGAAACAATTTTGAATAAAAGGAATATAAAATGTATGGCTTATATAAGATGAAGTGCTACTTTTCAAGGCTGATTAATAACAAGTATGTCCCGTTTCTGTAACCTCTGGAATGAATGCAGAATTCCCTTTACTTCAACGAGAGCAGGGTTGTGACAACAAGATGTCGATATTCCAGCACAGAATTACTAGACATCTTTTCCCAGTGAATGGCATGAATGGAGTCTTGGTGTATTACACAGATATTATAAATGGGCCTTCATAATACTGGAAATCATTCTTAATAATAACAGGTAGCTAAGATATTGAAAAAAATATGAATCTCATAACTATGTAATTTTGAACCATGACTCATTAAAACAATATAATGTGGTTGCAAAATCAATAACGTATGTTGCATATATGCAGGGTCCTACCAAATTCATGGTCCATTTTGGTCAATTTCATGGTCACAGGATTTTAAAAATAATACATTTTAATCATTTCTGCTATTTAAATCTGAAATTTCACAGTGTTGTAATTGTCGGATTCCTGACCCAAAAAGGAGTTGCAGGGCAGGGAGTCACAAGGTGATTGTAGGGGGGCTTGCAGTGTTGCTACCCTTCTGCGCTGCTGCTGGTGGCAGTGCTGCCTTCAGAGCTGGGCAGCTGGAGAGTGGTGGCTGCTGGCCAGAAGCCCAGCTCTGAAGGCAGAGCCGCCACCAGCAGCAGCGCAGAAGTAAGGATGGCCTGGTATGGTATTGCCACCTTTACTTCTGCAATGTTGCTGCCGGGCACTGCCTTCAGAACTGGGTGCCTGACCAATAGACGCCACTCTCCAGTTGCTCAGCTCTGAAGGCAGTGCAGAAGTAAAGGTGGTTATACCATGACCCCCTTTAAAATAACCTTGTGACACCCCTTCTCCCCCTGCAACTCTATTTTGGGTCAGGACCCCCAATTTGAGAAATGCTGGTCTTCCCCCCCGCCCCGTGAAATCTGTATCGTATCGGGTAAAAGCACACAAAAGACCAGATTTCACGGTCCGTGACGTGTTTTTCGTGGCCAAGAATTTGGTAGGGCCCTACGTATATGTATTCTTTTTCTAAGGATCCCAGAATAATTTATGAGAACTAACTGAATCAGCCTTTATCGGCCTTGCTGTCCAGGTGAAATAGCTGTTGCCATGCCTATTTAACATCCAGGCAAACTGTAGCAAGGAGAGGTTACATAATTTGCCTAAAAGGGCATAATTCATTGTAGAGACAGGATTAGAACCCAGGAGTTCTACATCTTAATCCCATGCTCTAACAGCTAGGCCTTACATCGCTTCTAGCAGTGACAGGGGGGAAAAAAGAACAAAACGAAGAAAAAATAATTAAAGCAACCCAGACTTGCTACAAAGTCTGGCAATTATTAGAAATTTACCAGTCTGTTAAATGCAGAGGGGTTATATTTATTAGATGCTGAGTGCAAGAGGGTATTTTAACTGAAGGACAATTAAACCATGATGGAGTACAAACCAATATAAATCAAATTAAAAAGAAAGATGAAACACTTCTCAATTTGACTTTTCTTGTCACACAGCAGGTGTACAGAATTTATATTCTGTACATAACCGTGTGACGTGACAGTTGTTTAAAAAATATAATGGCCTCTGGCCAGAGGCACAGGGCTGTGCAGTAGAGGAGCAGGGACTTCTTGGGAAGTGTTAGGCAGGTAAGACCGTCCTTGTGTTGAAAATCACAGCTTCCTAAGTAAGGTGAAGATACTTTGCTTTTGCACCCCCTGGTGGTGGCTGGTTACAGAATAGCCTGACCGTCTTTCTTCCAGCTGAGTAAGGACTTGATCTTCCAAACCCTTATCGCTAGAGTAGTTCTTACACAATTTTGGGTTGCTGCAGACACTGGAGTGACTTAACTAGATTGTAGGGTTGCCTAAATTATGGCAACCTGTCCTAAGCCACCTATGGGCTGCAGCACCCCTTGGAATGCCTAGTCCTATATATTATGGCCCTGCCCTTTGCCATTGCTGATATAACCCTCCTGGCCCCATCAGTCTGTTGTGGACCTCGGAGGGCAGCGTAAGCCTCTGCCAAGGGAATTGTCTCCTGGTTGGATCTGGGTCTCTGATATCCCCTTTATGCTGCCAGAACCGCATAAAAAAGCTGTAGTAGAGGGAAAAGGCCTTCCCTCAGGGTGAAATTCAAAAGGGGTGCTCGGAGCCTTGGCTGCCATCCCCATGCAGGATTGGGCCTTATGTGAGGCACAGTGTGATGGGAAAGAGAGAATGGAATTATACAAAGGAGCGAGAAAGAGCAGTGCTTTGGGGTCACTACAACAGCACATACAAAACAAAGATTTGTAAGTTTCTTACCTACAACTGTTGTTCTATTAGTAATATGGTAAGAATTCCAAGTGGTCAACCTTGCCGAAGCAGGAGGCTAGGAACATGTAAAAACATAGCAGTTGTGGCATGGAGACTTACCCGGGTGTTCAGATCTTGGACAAGTGAATTCCTGTATTAATATACGACTTTAGCAGCAATAGGCAGCAGTTGAAATAGTATTACTTTGCTATGAGAGCTTTCTGCCTCATGGTAGATGATTTAATTGGGATTTTTTTTTTAAATTAAAATGAAAAAGTAAAATAGAGACAAATAGGTAATTAAATATATGCTCTCATATTTTTTGTTTTAGTGTAAATGTACTTTTTAGTTGTAAACCTCCTGTCATTTGTAAAGAGATACATATAAAAAGTCACGTGCATGAAATTGTTCATATTCTTGTGCCTTTGTGTGGGAGCAATGCACTGTCAAAGGGTGCCACTGTAGTCTACAGTAATAGTACAAACCACCACATCCAGTTTGGAGCTATTGCTGTGGTTATTTTTACATGGGCATATTTTCAACTGCATTTCCAGCATTTTATTTACCTCGAGATAACATGGCTAAAGCAGCACATGTTGAATTGAGAATATACCTTTTGGCCAGGGCCTAGTCAAAAGCACAAGCCAACAGAATGGCTTTGCATCACTCTGTGGTCTAACACAAGCTTTGCAACCCACAGGCTGTGTCTGATCCTCCTAACTGACAACTCATGGCTTATGATTCTTCTGCTGCTCTAGGCAGCCTGGGCCTGAATTTGCTTCAGCTACTGCAAACCATAAGGCCACCTCTGCCCTTTGTTTGTTATCTTGACTTAAGCTACACAAGAAAATATATTTTTAGATCCTGCTCCCATTAAGTCAGTGGGAGTTTTGCCATTTCCTTCAATGGGAGCATGATCAAGCTGCTTGTGATTTTATCTAAAGCATTTGGCCCCAGGCACAAAGACAGGATCTTTGAAAATGACAAATTGTAGGTTTTGGAGAAGTCATTAACATATTTGACATAGGGAGAGAGGATAAATAAGCAACTTTAAAAGAAAGATATTAATTATGCTTTAGACAACGTTGCTGTTTACTGATGACACACTATAGCTCTGCAGACAACTATAATTTGCAAAGTAAACCCAACCAGCATACAAGCTGAGCAATTAGTTCTTTGTGAGTTGCAAGAGTGACATCATGTGTGCAAAACATGCCTCAGTCTTCAGCTAACACACACATTCATTTATTCTTCTTTTGGAGTCCCTCTGTGCTGCTAAGGCACTAAATCATATTTGTGATGGACTTTTTATCACTCCGAATTCAGTGACTAAGGAACGTAAAGTGCAGATGAAGAAAGCTTCATCCCAAAGCACTGGTTTAAAGTTTTAACATAGACAGATAGAAACAAACCAATTCAAATTCAGATTTCTGATTGTGCACTATATTACTGGTACCCAGAATCCTTATGTCATTTCAAGAGCTAAATGTATTCTTATGAAAACCTTAAGCTGGAAGGACCCCCACTTTTTGCACCAGCTGAGGAGCTAGCCCCATAAAATCAAAATATTATTATTCCGATGCAATTGTTGGGAAAGCCTAGCTGTTGGTTTTACGAGACCTTATTTAGACATTAATAATACACATATAGGAAATATAACACAGCAGTATGAAATAATCAAACAACGAGATCTATTAAAGATTTGGGAATGACCCACTGTAGACTAGACGGTAAGGAACCATTTGATATAGACGGAGGGATGAACTAAAGCCTGGATCCATCAAGACACTTAAGCTCACGCTTAACGTTAAGCAGGTATGTAGTCCCATTGAATTCAACTACTACTCATCTACTTAAAGATAAGCATGTGCTTAAGTGATTTGCAGGATCGGGTTAATTGACTTAAATGGGATTTTTTTCAGCTCTATTGTCTTTGTTATTAAAGACCCCATATAAAATTTTTTATTATGGATAGTGACATTTTTATTGGGCTGTTTTTTTTTTTGTGTGTGTTTTTGTTTTTTAAAGTGGGGGAGCATTGGTAGGCTTGATTTTTGTAAGTGTGTTTTCAACATGTGGAAAAAATTGTCTATCTGTCCGTTCTTTCATACCACATTTTTGTACAGGTGAAGTTAATTTGGCACCACGGCTGTTTGTATTTTTGATCCTATAGTGGCACAGAATGAAATAGGAATGGGCATAACGAGTTTTGGGTTCAGAAGGAATGCAGGATTGGGACCTAACAAACTAGCACCACTGTAGTGAATTGGAGAGACTTGAATCACACCTAAGTAGGTATCTACTACTGCAACAAAATACCTTTTCTGTGTTGTATTATATGTTTCCATGGACAAGTGTAAATATATACCCAAATCTCCTTTCCTTTTTGTTGTCCTAATCCTGTGAGGTGCTCAGTGTTCCTAACTCTGCATGTGGATCACACTCAGTATCTTGCAGGACTAGATGATGTATTAGGATCCCACTGACGTCAGTGGAAGATTCTCATTAATTTCAGTGGGGGTTGGATCACACCTATAAAGATTTTTCTTGTTGAAATTGTATCTACTTTTCATTTGTTTGAATTTTTCCCTATAGCAGGATACTCTGACCTCATCATCTACATCACATGTTCTTTTCAAATGACTCAGTCATAACTCTGGTCCATATTTTTTCGGCTGGAGGCCATATTTACATTGCCCCCAGGTGATTTAAAATCAGAACCTTTTGAAAAAGCATAAACTATTCTCTGAAGCCAGTAGTGCAAAATAGCCAAATAAAGGCTCATGTCCAATCTTGGGAAACAATGAGCAGATCATCAGAACATAAGAATGGCCATAATGGGTCAGACCAATGGTTTATCTAGCACAGTATCCTGTCTTCCAACTGTAGCCAATGCCAGGCGCTTCAGAGGGAATGAACAGAACAGGGCAATTATCAAGTCATCCATTCTCTGCTGTCCAGACCCCGCTTGTGGCAGTTGGAGGTTTAGGGCCACCTGGAGCATGGGGTTGCATCCTTGACATCTTGATTAATAGCCGTTGTTGGATCTATATTCTATGAACTTATTTAATTCTTTTTTGAGCCCTGTATAGTTTTGGCCTTCACAGCATCCCCTGGTTGACTGTACATTGTGTGAAGAAGTACTTTTTTGTTTTGTTTTTTGTTTTAAACCTGCTGCCTATTACTTTCATTGGGTGACCCCAGAATCCTCATGTTGTTTACTCCTCCACACACCATTTACTTATTCACTTTCTCCACACCATTCACTATTTTATAGACCTCCATCAGATCCCCTCTTAGACATCTCTTTCCAAGCTAAGCAAGTCTTTTAAATCTCTCCTCATATGGAAGCTCTTCCATACCCTTAATCATTTTTGTTGCCCTTCTCTGTACCTTTTCCAGTTCTAATATATCTTTTTTGAGATAGAGTGACCAGAACTGCTTGCAGTGTTCAAGGTGTGGGCATATAATGGATCTATATAGTGGCATTATGATATTTTCTGTCTTATCTATCCCTTTCTTAATGGTCCCTAACATTCTGTTAGCGTTTTTTACTGCTTCTGCACATTGAGCAGATGTTGTCAGAAAACTAGCCACAATGATTTCATGGTCAACTAATTTAGATCCCATCATTTTGTATGTGTTATTAGGTTCACATTTTCCAGTGTGCATTAGTCATTTTGTTGTCCAGTCAACTAATGTTGAACATCACTGATCCCAGTACAGATCCATGAGGAACATTACTATTTATGTCTCTCCATTCTCAAAACTGACCATTTATTTCCTGTCTTTTAACCAGTAACTGATCCATGAGAGGACCTTCCCTCTTATCCCATGACAGCTTACTTTACTTAAGAGTCTTTGGTGAGGGACATTGTCAAAGGTTTTCTGAAAGTCCAAGTACACTATATCCACTGGATTGCTCTTGTGCATAGTTTATCAAAGTGGTTGCTGTAGCTCTGCTCTGGTTTTGCAGGTTGTGACCTGTTTTGTGCCTTTAAAAAAAAATTATGTAGCAACATAATAGCACCTAAGAGGTGAAAGTCAACCCGGAAGAACTTTAAGAGGGACAGGGTCCGAGTTTGACCTTAGTTTGTCTGTTGCTGAGAATATTTTATACAGGCTAATCATACATGAAACCATGTTGCCTTCTATTGGGTGAATATGTTAGAGAGCTGTGTTTTCAGAACAGTAGTTCTTGAGATTGATTTCTGCTCATGACCGAGTCCATGTGGCTGTTAAAAACTTATCCTACTATTGATAGAGAGAAAATGACAAATGGTGCTAGCTTTGTCTATAGCGCTCCTCCTGGCCGATCACAGGACTGGAAGAGGGTAAGTCAGCCATACTGTAGCTCTAAAGGATCCATGCAAGGACCAAAGCTTTGGTGTGAGGGAAAAAGATGCTGCCCCACTTTAAAAGATGTTACAGGCTTGTTCCCCATGCTCGAGTGCAGGCAATTTCCTTTTAACTGAAAAACTGGGGGCTCTTCATATAAAGCTGGTAAGTCAATTCCCTTATCTGTAGCTGCCAGTATGGCCACGGATGTGATGTGGGAAACCATTGATTGTGGTGTTGTGGTCTAGGGGAAGAGAAGAGCACATTTGCATGAGCTCTCCTCCGCTAACTGAGCTCTGTGGTGCTTACACAGCAAGGCTGAAGGAGTCAACCTCCCACAGAGCCAGAATGTGCTTGCTCCACAGATCATTCTGGTTGAATTACTCCTCTGGCAATGTATCCCCTTAACAATGTAAAGCAGGCGGAGGGCTGGCTAAACTTTATATAAAGCATGGGGTTGGTTAATTTCCTACCTTTTAAGGGCAAGAATGTGTGAAACCTGGTCTTTGCTGGACCTTACACCCCTGTCCGCATGTTCGCCACCCCTTTCCAGCATATGCCTCTTTCTGGCCTACGTGACATGCTTCTCCATATTTTGGAAGAGAGACTTTGGACACTGCATACTTGAAATCATGGCATCCATCCTATTATTTATTCAAAATCACCCCCCAAAAGGTGAGCCACATGGACTTAAGTGTGAACACAAAAGAGCTTTTAATCTATTCGAGACTCATCAGGTAAGCTGAAAACATAAGTATCATTATCAACCCATCAGACCACACACACGCGCGCGCGCACACTCTCTCTCTCTCTCTCTCTCTCCCTTGCTATACACGGACATACAGCATGTGAAAGACCTAAAAGAAGTTTCTCTGTTTCTCACACATGCATGCTCATGCATGCATACACCCCTTCACCCACCCACACACCCCTCCCACAAAGCATATAAGAAGGAATCCCTTGGGTGGTTTTTAATGAAAATGCTGTTTCATCTCTCTAATGGCCAACAGCTGGAAAAATGCATGCCTTCCTTCTTCATCATCTCTAGACTTTTTTGAAAGATTGGTGTTTTGTGGCTTTACTGGGTGACTTTCCTGATGATTTGATTTAAAAAGTCATATAATTTCTTCAAAGACCACTGTGGTTACCATAGAAATATATTAGCTGCAAGACAAGGAATAATTAGCTTACCTTTGTTCCTTTGTTTCTCCTAATTTCTTCCATTCAGAATTTTATACGTGTAATTAAAGAGATTATTCATCTTTGTGATTCCCCCCCCCCCGATAAATTCATTTAAAGACCAAACTCTCATGTCTGCAAAGCATATATAATAACAATTATATTTGGTAATTAGTCCAACCTGTTTGTCCATAGAGCAGAAAATGGTGTGTTTCCTATTGAGACACAGGAATTTAAACTAGTGGGAACTCTTAGTTTTCACAGATTGCAGTACTGTGAGTTATCGCTTACTTTATTATTGTAACTAATTAGCCTCAGCTAGGCATAATTTGATAGCTACATATGATCAATGTGAAGTGAAATGATTAGGAATTGTTCTGAGTATGTGCGTAGTTATGAATGCAAAGCTAGCTAAATTGCTAATTGTGTCCAAGGCATTAATGCTAGAACTGTTTATCTATATAGGGCAGGATTTCCAAAAGCATTAAGGGCCTGTTCCTACTCCCACTGAAGCCAGAGGTTTAACTTGAACCCCATTGACTTTCAGACAGACTTGTGCTAGTACATCACTCAAGAACTTTTGAAAATCCCCCTTATTTTTTATATGGAATGTATGTAAGCAATAGGCCTACACAAGAAATATTACAGTTTATAGAATGTCTTTGCTATGTTACATTGGTGGTTAGCATGGAAACATTTTATAAACGAAACAATATATTTTAGGGAAAAAATCTATTTGCATGAATAACATCACAACTGGACCTGAATATTAGGCAGAATTCAGCCCTAGTTACACAGGAAAAACACCCAGTAAAATGGTGTATGTAAGAGATGGGAGAATTTGGCCCAGCATTTTTTTGAATTTGTTCCAGGTCCTTTATAAAGAAAAAATTCAAATGACAGGCTCCACTAATTTTTTTATTGCTTTTCCTATTAAATTCTATGATTACTTCCAAAAGTGATCTAGCATAGCATATAGTTAACTTACAAATCACCTATAAAGAAATTTCACCTAGCCAGTATTTAGCTCATAATTTTGAGCAGAGAGTTTAATTTAAATACAGATATTAACAAGTCTATATAGATTATGGCTTGGGTTTTCAAAAGGGCTTTAGTTTGAAAAACCTTATTGATGGGAGTTGGGCAGATTTGAAATCCGAGCTTGCAAGGCCACCCTTTAAACATGGGCACCTAAATTAAAGTTATCCAGGCTGTAATCTGTATATCAGTGTTTAGGGATAAGGCCCCAGATTTTTAAAGTTGAGCACAGCAATGCCTACATAATGTTGCAATGCCTGACTGATTTCGGAGCCTCACTCTCATTTTCAAAAGGGATTGAGGCATTTAGGAGCCTAAATCCCATTGACTGATTAACTGTCATTGCCTTAACTGTAGGCAGACAGGTTTGAAAATGTTGTCCATAGGTACCTAAAATGTGTACTTGCCTATGTCCCAATTTGAACACCAACACGGTGGGGAATAGAAATGAGCCTCCATGAACTTGGTACCCTAGTATTATGGTTGGTCACTCAGTCAGATTTTTCCACCCTCTACTTTCCCATTAACTGCTTTTCCACTTCTTGTACATAGATCTGTGGTAGCTTTAGATCATGAAGATTATATTAATCCCATATGACAGATTCTAGAGTAGAATCATCATCGCATCCATGACCTCACGCCAAATTCAGGCTATCAAATTAAAGATGTTTGACAAGTCTCCTATAAATCATCACTCCACACTATAGCAGGTAAAATTCAGGCCAGACTTTCCCTTTGAAGCTTTTAAAGGCCAGGCTAGTTTTGTGATGGTCACTCACTAATGTTTAAAGACTCAGCTGTTCCTGAAGGTGCAGTGCATAGCTTTGTGTGTCTGACCAAGGCTCCCTCTAGTGGCTGACCCCTAAAATTATAAAATCCTGCTAATAATTGACAACTAATGGACTTGCTTCTTGGGCTCAAGTGGTAGGGGCTGGGGCTTAATATATTGGATTTGATCTGCTCTGATGATCATGGTATTTAGATGGATGCGCTCATGGCTTGTTACAAGATAGCACCCTGTATGGGACTTGAATTCCATTGAACCTCAGATGTCCTGGATTAGCTTGTCTAATGGCAGGAATATGTAGCACACTACCCGAGTGTGTGTGTGTGTGAATGTGACTTCCCCTACTGGTGGTTCTAGCACCTGTAACAGCCTGCTTTTAACAGCTAGTAATAGCCAATTTAGCTTAAGCAATAAGGGTGCGTTCTTTTGCTGTGGAAGATCCTGGGTTCAAATTCTGCTCATGACTATGGTGTTTGTATGTATGCAGTGGTGCTTCACTACATTGTGGAATTCTCATTGACAGTAATAGGAGCTGTGAACAGAGATCGTGGGCACTACATGGCTATAAATTTTCAAAGCCCAAACCTCTAGTTCTTCCTGACTACAGCTTCATAGAGTACTGGCCTCATACAAATCTCATTTGCATAAAGATTTCCAGGCAGATATACTGAGCCATATTTTCAAATTGTTCTATTGTTTACCAAGTGGTCACCTTTGCACATGCTCACTGACCTTTGTCCATGCACTCAGGGAAATTGCGCCCTTAATAACTCAATTTATGCTTGCCCATGTGGGGTTTTTGCACACAGAAGGACATTAATAGATGCTGTTCAAAAATATGTCTCTCTGTGTCTCTTTCTACCTCTTATTGGATGACAGGTAAAATAAAACAAATTTCTTTACATCAGCATGATTTTTCTTATAGATCATTTGCAACAGTGTGAAATATCACTTTCCAGGGAATTCTAAAACTGGGCATTGAGATCTATGCTAGAGCACACTACTTAATGCTGTTCTGCAGAGTTATGCATCATCTGCATTAAATATTATCGTGAGAAGTACTAAGAAAGTATAGAAAATCCATTGGACTTGTCTACACTGGTACTTTACAGCACTGCAACTTTCTCGCTCAGGGTTGTGAACCCCCCCCCCCGAGCGCTGCAAGTTTCAGCACTGTAAAATGTCAATGTAGACAGTGCATCAGCGCTGGGAGCTACTCCCCTCGTGGAGGTGGGTTTTTTTTAGAGTACTGGGAGAGCCCAACTGTCTGCAGTTGGTTTAGGGAAGTCCTGAGAACCCTGATCTTTATCATAGTGCAGGTCAAGTCAAGACCATTCTGTTTATCTCACAGAGGTGACACTATAGTTTAACCAAGGGTAATGCTTTAGCACATCAATATAAAGGAAATGTACAAGTCTGAACTTCATCTGAACCCTTTAAACAGTACTTGGCAACAGACAGGCGGCCAGCAATGGTGTGCATTATTCAGGGATCTGGTTATTTTTTTTTCAGAGTATAGAATCTAGCAATTATCTCATAAATATGGTCTGTTCTTTTTGCTGTCTTTGATGTGGCAACTTTTGATTCTCTGAACGCTGCTGCCTACATTTACTTTGCTGCTGATGTCACTATGTACACTGGGCGAATGTCATGAGGCCCTCTCAAGATCTGTATAGGTCAAGATAAGAAAAATTAATTTTCAACATCCAAACCATTATCCTGTCGTAGAAGATACACTTCGCTCATGGTCCTTAGTGATCCTTGCCAAAACTCCGCTGGAGTTCAGGGAGTCTCAGCAGGGATCAGTTTAGCCATAGTACACTGGAGTTCCAAAAAGAAGTCTCCCAAAAGCTTTAAACTGACAATGGACCCTATGTTGCATTGTGTCCAATGCTATAGTAAGATATAAATAGAATTAGAGATATTGGAACTGGAAAAGATTTAGTAGGTCACATAGACCATCCACCAGCACCACAAGGATTCTTCCTACCAAATATTTATTAGTGCTTTATCTTGCTTGCTCTTAAGCATCTCCATTCTCACCCCTCCTTTATTCTATATTCTAATTTTCTGCTGTAATTCTCTCTCAGGTTGAGTCTAAATTTATCTTTATGGACTATCATATAATTGCTCCTAGTTATCCACCCAATTCCACCCTGTACAATTCCTTTCCCCTGGGTATGTTGATATCTTTCAGATATTCATGGACTGTTTCCTTTTGTCAAAGACAAATATATTCAGTTCTTCTAATCTTCCGTCTTCCATCTATTACTGCTAAGCCCTTCATTATCTCGATATCCTCGCATGAACTGTGTCTCATTTATCAATAGCATTTTTAATAAGACCTCCCAAACAGCACGTTATTCTCTGGGCCATATTCTGTCCTCAGTACACATGTATAAGTCCCATTATATTGGTAGGAGTCATGCATGTGGATCAAGTTGGCATGTTGCCCTATCTGTTGGTATATCTGTGGAAGAGACAGAGATGAACTAAAAGAGAATATCGCCTCCTCTAACTTGTAATGACATTTTGTACCACAAATGGGTAGTAGAGTTTGTCCCATGGTAACTGGCCATAATTAAATGTTTGTCGGAGAGAAATACTAGAGGAAGGAATGCATGCATGATTGATATAGAAAAAGAGGCTGCGTTTGCCTACCAGTTTAGAGATTTTATTTAAAGAAGCTTCCGATGCCAGTGAGATCTCTGCACTATAGGAGCCAATAGTGGGAGCTAAAGCTGCCCTCCACAACTATAATTGATGTAGCTGACTTCAAAATCATTATATATTTTGCCTTCAAGAACTGATATTGTTTGCTTATTCAAGGTTAGCTCCTCCCCTTTCAGAATGTCCACCTCACCCAGTTTGAGGCTTCTGCTTTTATGACAGGTGAGTCTCTGTGTGTCTTAGGTCAAGTTGTGAATTTGATATGCTCCTTTTGTTTGTGCGTGTGCACAAACCTTGCAGTGTTGTGTGGAAAAATAAGTATTTAGGGAGATTCTGCAAGGAAAATGCTTTTAGAGTAAGTAAATTTTGGCCCTAAAACTTTGCTCAGTGTCTGTTTAATATAACTTTACGGTTTCATGCTGTGATGGGCCAGGAAGATTGCAGAAATATATGTTTAGGAGTCTTTTTATAGCAAACAAATTATGCTAATACACAGAACAGAAAACAACTTGTAAAACCACTAAGTACTAGCAATAAAATATAGTGACCACTGACTATTTCATTTCTGAAAATAAACCACCATAGAATTACATTTCAAATGGTTTGTAGGCTGAACACGCTTCTAAATGTTAGCAGACTTTGAAAGAAAGAGCTGAACAATAAATCCTTATGAAAAATTATCTATAAGTAAACAACATGTAGTTAAGAGAGGAAAACTGATCACTCCTTATGCATGCCGCACAATTTTAACAATAATAATAATAAACTATGGCTGAAACCGATGGCCAGGTCCTTTGCTGGTGTAAATAGATATCGCTCATTGACTTCAATGTCAGTTTACATCAGTTGAGGATTTGGCTCAGGGCATATCATTTCCTGCTCTTGCTCTTGGGTGCACTGCGTTGTAGGAAGCTGGTCTGGGCTTTTTCCTTAATTGTGAGAAGAATCAGATGGATATGCACTAAGAGGAGGAACGATTGAGATGATTTTCCCTTAAAAAAGGAACTAATATTACAGAATAGCCCAAAGAGGGTTTAATGCCTGGGTGCCAGAAATGGGGTAGAGGGCAAAGGGCCATTATCTTCCCCATTGCCCCTGTTTTGCAAACCTGAACTCAACAGGGCCCCCCCACAGTCCCTGACTGGAATTGGGTGGCCTGTCAGCAGAGTCCCTTCCCTGCTGGCCGGATGGAGGGCCAGCTGGGCCAAATCTCACAGAGAAGGAGGGGCAAAAATGTCATTGACTTCAGTGGGATTTTTGCCTGAATAGAGACTGAATAAAAGATGTGAACCTAAATGTGCCATGGAAATCCATGTAAAGAGGAGACTTTGTCAATGGATTTTTTCCTCCTCCCACCCCCAGTTTCCATATTGCTAAGCCCAGTGGAAGGTGCTCTGTGACTCTGAGGATCCACACATCAGGGCTCAAATGCACTCCTCTTGCATACTTTTTCTGCAAATCTACTTCTGCACAGTAGAGTTGCACCAGTTTCACTGCCAGAGGATCTTCCACAGCCATAAGGCTTTGGGGCAAGCTTAGCTGCTAAATGAACTTAAAGGGAGTTTACAAGTATGCAGAAAATTGTACCATTAAAGCATTTTAAAATCCTGCAGTTGCCTTGAGTTCGGTTTAGTGCTCACCTTGACATGTTCAGAGACCCTGAACTATACCCAGTTGCACTAGGGGTGGCTGAATGTAGCACACCTAACTGTAAAGCTTCACAAACTTTCTGAGGTTGAACACTGGGCTGTGGACACCAGCCTCTCCAGGCTTGTGTTCTGCCTTGGCCTGATCAAATTGGAGGTTATTTTCTGGCTGATAAATGAATTGTATTTATTCCCAGTTCAGAATGGGACTTACTGTAACCCCTGAGGCCAAAAGACACTTCCTCCTTCATGAACTGTAAATAACCTGAGAGCTGCTGTCTCATGCGATTTCCAGCCCATAGAGACTGGCTTCTGTGTGTGTGTGGGAGACATTGTGGGGAGGGGATCTGGAGGTGAGAATGGGCAGCAAACTTTTGAATTGAGTGTGCTCAGAAGCCCTTGAAGGCAATGGAAAATCTTCCATTGCTTTGAATGTACTGTGGCTCAGGCCCATGAAGATGAGCTCTGTTTAAAAACAGCAGACGAGGAGGAAAATACTGATTTAAACAAAGGGGTTTGAGGAAAATACTGATTTAAACAAAGGGGTTTGATAAAAGAGGAGAGGGCAGGAAAATGCTTTTCTGGCATGGGCTGTGGGAAAGCATGGGCTACAATAATGTTTTAGCATATGGGAGACCACAAACTAGTATGCCACCTGTTTGTGATGTGTTCCTTCCTAAAGGCAAACAACATTCATGCTATACCCCTTTTTTCTGTCCTGCTAATTGCTGCTCTTCAGTTGTCCATTTACTCTTATTAAATATAGGCCCCCATTGTTTGTGCCATTGCTGATTGTAATGGAGTATGTACAGTTTCCTCTGTGTCCGACAGACAGACATGATGCGCCTTCTGTTGATCTGTCTTGAGAATTGCTGATCAGAGGCTATTCTTTTGCTCTGTGTGTGTATGACTGTTCTAGATTTATGGGAACACATGCCCTGAGTGTAAGCATTTTCTGCACGTTTTTGCGTGGCACTATATCAGTAGTAAGATAACACTGGGACATCACCTTCTGTGTCAGTATCCTGGGATGTTATTTAGTATCTAATTGCTATATGTTAATTGCTTGTTTCAATAGTGAGTGTAAGTAACTTAGAACAGCACAACACCTGCAGTTCCACTTTCCATTATTGACATCAAAGGGTTTAGGAGAATTTTTGTATTTCTGGAAGTTGTTACAAAACACATACATACACATGTAGAACATTGCCTGGGAAAGTATGTATTGTAATACACCAACTAGTACACTGCCCTCTACTGGATGGATGTAGAACTGTTCAGTTGTATGTTACAAGTGCTAAAGGCCAACAGAGGTTCTCTGTGAGGGCAGGTGGCAAGTGCCTGTGCTTTACAGCAGGAGACTCATAGTCCTATTCCTGGTGTCTCTGTGAAATTTCATGTGGCCACTGTGTGCAATCAGAATGACAACTGTGAAGTTCTTAGGTAACTGGAGATTTATAGACATGAGCCTCAGTCATGCAGCAGGGTTTAGATAATTGCATTAAGTATATGTGGGACTCAGTAACAGAGAGACTTTTGTGTGTGTTGGTTGAAAGGCATACAGTAATTTTCAAAGCCCAGAGGCACGGGTGTGCCAAAAAATGCATGTGGGAAAGGCCAGTTAAATGACTGACCAGCCCCTTGTGTGCACATTACCCTGATTTACATATATGATTACAACTGTATGCGAAAGTGTGAGTGCCATTTTGTGCCTATGCTTTTTCTGTGCATAAGCCTTGTGTCTCTATTTTTGAAAATGTGATCATATACAACCAAGAGGACCAAATACACCCGAGGCATCAGTGGGTAGTGTAGTTCAGTCGAGTTGTGCTTGATTACCTCAGCAATGAAATTTCGTATACCCACTGAACATCAAGATGGTGCAATCTACATCATGTTTCAATATTTTTGAGGCAGTTTAGATCTCATGTATCACATATACAACGTACCCTACTAAATTTTGCCCTGACACTTCCAGGGGTTTGCACCCGTTTACTTCCGTCTGAATTTGCCTCGCACAGACAGAATTGAAAGCATGCTGGCTATTTAGAAAGTGCTCAGTGAGACCAGTAAATAGGTGCACTTAGACTGGAAACACATGCAAAGCTGTAGCAATTCACACGTTGTGATGTAACCCTTCTGTTTAAATTTTCATTCATCTCTGCCTATATTTAATTGTCTATGAAGAAGATCAAAGTTTGGGAAAGTAGATGGTTAGTATGGGACAAAAATAGCATGTATTTAGAAACACTCAAATGGTTTTGATTGTTTTGCAGAACTTTATAACGTTACTGCTTTTGTGCTGGAGTTTTAGCTACTGTAGTGTTAGAATGTGGATGTGAAATTCCATGGTGATTCAACACGGCATTTATGATTTTTGCTGACATTTACCAGACATATGATAGGTTGTATAAAAAAAATCAACATTAAAATTAGTAAGAAATATACTGCCACAGAAAGCCCTGAAATAGCATCAGTGGGAGGCCACATGCATTCAAGGGATATGAATAGCCTTTAGTGTGGATAAAAAGGAAATATTTGCACAACACAGACTTTAAAGATGAGCAATAAGAACAAATTCATGACTGAAGTGAAAAGGGATGCTGTAGCCTAGGAGGAGGTCACGGGCTAATTGCTTCTTGGGGTGAATTTCACACCTAATTTACCACATTTTTGCAATAAATGAACCATAGTGTTATAAAATACAGTAAGTGATTTATGATCAAACAAAGGATCTGATTCAGTACTCCTTGCACTCCCAAATCTTTCATTGAGGCAGTAAGCATTTAAGGGCTGCCAGGAATATAGAATCTAGCCCTAAATCAGGAAGTTACCTTAACTGCTCAAGAAATACGACTTTTAAGGGTATGTCTTCACTACTGGCCAGATCGGCGGGCAGCGATCGATCCAGTGGGGATTGATTTATCGTGTCTAGTCTAGATGCGATAAATCGACCCCCAAGCATTCTCCTGTCGACTCCTGTACTCCAGCTCAGCGAAGGGTGCAGGCAGAGTTGATGGGGGAGAGGCAGCAGTTGACTCATTGCGGTGAAGACACCACGGTAAATCGATCTAAGTACATCGACTTCAGCTACATTATTCACTGAGTTTGATTTTCCCCTCCCCCCTGTGTAGACCAGGCCTAAATAGACTTTCAAAACTGTCACAGAAATTTTGTTGCCAAGGTATAATATCCCCTCACCTCCCCCATGATGATGATGGTAATAAGAAAAAAACACATGCTATTTTACTTCCATGTTCCATCCAAAAAAAACCCCCAAACCAAACCAAACCAAACAAAAAAAAGAAAACCCCAAAGAAACCAAAAATCCTACTCTAGTGAGCAAACAAAATTTTTGCAAGACTTTTTTTTTTTTTTTTAAAGAGCATAAACCCAAGTAAACTTGCAGTCCAAGAGCTGTTAAAATCTACATTAAATTACAGGAGGGGTCCTGGTGTTAATCTATTGGAATATGAATAAGTGGAACCATTAAAAAATTCAGCTGCTTAACACCCACTAGGAGTTTGCATTGCACTTGGCATTAATAGCATTTGCCTCTTGTACCTTATCCTATTATATCATTGTTGTTTGGATACTTCAATTGGAAGAGTTTGTGTGTTTGGGTACTTAAATAAATTTTACAAAATTATAATTATAGGCTATGGGTTGTCTCACTTTCCTTTCTCTTCATTAGTATATTTAACAAGAGCCCAGATGAGGAAGTCAGAAGATAGGGTTTCAGGGCTTGGTGCATATGATATTTAGTTGTGTCCAGGGGCGGCTCCAGGCATGAGCATGCCAAGGGCATGCTCGGGGCAGCAAGCCACTGGGGGTGCTCTGCCGGTCGCCGCGAGGGCGGCAGGCAGGCTGCCTTCGGCGACTTGCCTGCTGAGGGTCTGCTGGTCCCGCTGCTTCAGTGGACCTCCCGCAGGCAAGCCGCCGAAGGCAGTGCTTGGGGCGGCAAAATGTCTAGAGCCGCCCCTGCTTGTGTCTGCTATGGAAAAGGGCAAACATCAATGGATGGCCATTAATTTTAATGGAATACACATGTAAAACAATAACAATACAAGTGTGCTTCATTGGAGGATCTTAAAGTACTTTACAACGTCATTAATTAGGCTTCACAACACCCTTGAGGGACTGTAGGGAAGCAGTATTACCCCACTTTACTGATTATGAAACTAGAACTCTTTGCAGAAGAAGGGTTGGATCTGAAGGTGTTAGGGAAGAGAAATCCACCATCCACCTCAGCCTGTATGGCTCAGAGCTGCTGCTCCGCTCAATTTGCTGGAGTAGCCCCTCCGTGCCAACCAGATGGTGCTATGATGCCACAGGATCTGCGTAATACAGGCAACTCTTGGACTATCCTTATCACTACTCTCTGCGCCAGCCAACAGATTGCAATATTTGGGGCCCCATTTACTTTCAGGGTGCTTTTCAACCTCCCTGGAATCTCCTATTTTTCTTCCTCCTTGCTAATGGATCTGGTGTCATGCTGGCTCTTCTCCTGGTAGGGGAGGGATGGATGTGACTGCTTGTCTGCCAGAGGGGTTTGCTAGAGAGTGGAGTTGTCTATTATCACTCAGCCCACCTGTATGTGGGGAGCAGTGGTGGAGAATCCTAGTCAATGCTATGTTGACTTCGTTTGTATAAACAGCTTTTATTGTCAGAGCTTTGTTTTATGAAATTACTTAACTCTTTGAGTACTGTAAATATAGTCAAAACAGAAACCACATTGACTGTGGGAAGTGGAAGATGACATGTAACTGCCAGACCCCTTTAAAAAGGTGCTCCCTTTGACATTAGTCGTAGCCATTGTCTGGATTTCATTGGATTTATTTATGTTGCTTTATTAATTTTTTTTTAAGTTTAGTTGCAAAGAAATGTATTTCCTCTTTATTCCAGTGGTTATATAATGCCAAATATTTAATGCTTGTGATTCTCAGAGAGAGCCTGAGTTTTGAAACATCCAGTGTTGTAGCTATTACAAATTAATGAACATTCTCTTAAATATTTCTGTTTAATATCTTTGCTGTCTTAAAGTTCTGCTAGAGTAGGGAAAAAGAAAGCTTAGTAAAAAATAAACAAGTTGCTTTCAGTTTGTTGGGGTAAAAAAGGACTGATTTCGGGAGAAATTTGGATGGCTCTTTATTTTTAATAGTACAGTGGCCTGAAATAAAACCCATTGGAGCCACAGGAAGGTCTCTTATTGATTTCATTGGTCTTTGGATCAGGCCCTCAGATCTTCAACTTGTGTGAATTTTCATAGCTCAGTTGAAGTCAATGGAGGTGGGACAATTTGTACTAGCTATTGCTCTGCCTCCCCAGGTTCTTAATAACTTTTCTGGAGCTAAGGCTTTACGCTATATTAACATGGATTAGTGTGTAGTGGCAATTAGTAGCACTCTTGACAGACGTAAGTATCCTGAGAATGATCTACAGCAGCAAGTTAATAAAAATAGAGAGAGACAACAACAAAATAAAAGGTTGTGTATTTGTGTAATCTATTAGGCATTGAATTTCTCTGATTTGAAAGAGGTTTGATTCTGCTTCCCTTTGTGTTGACCTAGATTAATTTGAAAACGTTCCTGTTGATGATGATTGATAAACCTGTGCCCTTGATATTATTAATAAAAAAATAACGGACAGGAGTGCTCAGGAGTATCCCATTTTGTGACTTCAGGTTTTAAACGGTTAGTGTGGAAAAAAACGTAATGAAAAATTATGAAAAAAATTAAAGGAATGACTAGTTAAAAAAAAAAAAAGAGACTTTAGCGTGACATTTTTTCAAGGCTTGCCACTTTTCAAAGTTTGCTACTTTTAACTATGCCTTAGATTTGCTTTTTATAGTTTGTTACAATCTTCTCATTTGCTAATTCAGACATGATTCATCTGTTAAATAATCCAGCACTTGATGAGAGAAGTTTTTTAATTTAATATATTTTTCATTTCTGTTTTTATAAATTCAGTTGTATTGCAATGAATCTAACAAAGAAAACCACTAAGAAATATAATCTGATATATCAAACAGTGAATTCACAGTAGCAATAATTAGATGCATTTAGTTAATAAATCTATATCTAGTGCTGTGTGAGAATTTCTCACTCAAGAAATAAAGGTGCTACATATAGACTTAATGCACACCAAAGCTACAAATTTCAGAAGTTTCCATTGTCTACTTATCTAATTATGAATCTATCTCCATGCAAACATGTCTACTGCAGGTAAAAATATATCTAGATGTCTATCTTTGTTCCACTGTACGCTTGCCAGTAGATAGCTATACATAGAAACATAAAACAGCTTGTATATCCTGCTATCTTTTGAAACTTACAGAAAATTACCAACAGTTTTTTTTTCTGTAGTTTGCTTTCATGTTTGTGGATATACAGGATTTAAAAAAAAAATTAAATACTTTAAAAATCAGTTGCTTGGTTAAAAACATATTTCTTTAAATAAGCAACCACATTTTTATGATTCTCAGTCTGTGTATGCAGTGTTATTTGATAATATATTGACCTTGAAACCACGCAATATTGCTGTTAAAAATTAAATTTATGTAGAGTTCATGGGTAGGACTGAAGTCACGTACAGTGGCATCTGATTGCTAGAATTTAAGAGCAGGTGTGGTGGGTTTTATAGGAGTAGATCTGCACCACATGTATATTACCAAAGAGAATATGGATATAATAACTTAAGATTTTCTTGGGAGCGCCCACAGTTTTCTTGCTTCTTCTCTACTTTCTCCGTACCAGAGTGCAATTCAAGTTAAAATGAAAAGCCTTTGCAGGAATACTACTTTACATTTTTTAAATTTAAGTAAGAATGATAATATTTTCTAGCAGTACTTTAAAAATGCAGATAAAAAAAATTAAAACCCATTTTTCTTCATTAATGGAAGCATAGCTGTTTTATATTGTGATTTGTGATAAGACAGCACAAACAGTGCTTGATAACTGCGTGTTGTTTAGTGATATGTTTAAAGTGATGAGCCTCAGTGTTAATCAGACTTGTTCACATCTCCTGGTTGTTTGATCCTCAATCTGATTGTCCATTAATATTCAAAATCTACAAAGAGAGAAAACACCTGGCCTTATTTTATGTTAACACATTCTGGCAAGGAGAACAAGATCAATATGGTTGTAACAGCAAAGCAGTGTATAGCATTTTGAATTTAATGGACAGTTACACAATAATTATGGAATCAAAGGAGCAGTGAAAATTAATGAGTTATTTTAAACTGTTTTGCTTGGGAAGGTATTGGCTTTTAAAAAACCACAAAGATTTATTTAAATAAAACTGTCTTCCCAGGATCCAAAGGTTTTATGATGTTATAGCACTGTATTTAAACTGAGCAAAAGTTATTCCTCACCACAATATCCTTTAAATGTTTATTATTTCTACAAAACCAACAAGGAGTCCGAAGGCACCTTAAAGACTAACAGATTTATTTGGGCATAAGCTTTTGTGGGTAAAAAACCTCACTTCTTCAGATGCACCAAATAAAACTTGAGCTCTGTATTTGAGAATTTTCATTCTATACTATATTTCAGTAAAAAAAATTATGCTAATGTTTTAGAAAATGTATATCAGTCTGATGCTGATTCAATTGAAATGGCAAATATCCCAATGACTTCAATGGGAGCATGATTAGACACTCTCTGTTTTCTTTGTAATTTATGGTCCTGATCCAGGAAAGCACTTAAGCACATGCTTAACTTGAAGGATGTGCTTAAGTCCCAGTGACTCAAAGGGACTTAAGGATCTGATCCTTGTCTTCAATTACTGCATTAAAATTACATTTCTATGTCAACTGTGCCAGAATATCTAATTAGAATCCAGTTGTCAAAATCTATTCAATTGTTTAAAAGGTAATTAATAATTTTCTTCACTTAATTTACAAGAACAAATCATGAAAATCACCGATTTTTTTTTTTCTAAAATGGGTCACATTAGAACTAAAAATATATTTTTTTCTCTTCCATTTCATATCTTGAAAGGCTATGATTTTTTTGATGTGCTTTGATTCTATCTACACTCTATTATAATTAGAGGTGAGTGACTAATTCATAATCCAAAATTAATAATCCAGTGAATTTCAACTTTTTTTCTGTTCATAAATTCTCAAATTGTGATTGTTCTCAGATTTATTGGTTGCTTGAAATCACTTTAAAAAGGCTCAAATTTAATTTAATCTGTGGTTTGCTATTCCAAATCCAAAATTCAAACTGTGTTGTTTAGATATGGCTGCCACCCAAGCCACACGGTATTGTTTCTATCCTGTGGTTGGAGGGGTCTAACTTTAACATGTGCTTTCCATGTCTATTCCAGCATTAAAATCAGCTTTCTGTTATCATTCATGCTAGTATAACTGTATCTCACTAATGGTCATGGAAAACAAATACAACAGGGGCATGGGAATAGACGAAGCAAAGCAGTTACAGATGTAAACAGACTATTTTTTATTTTTATATTACTATTATTATTTATTATTATTATGTATTTGTTGTTTTATTGTTTTACTCTTTTGCATTATTCTCTATAACTGCAATACAGCTGGGGTGGGCCTGTGTTTGAGCCTGCATCCTGAAACTCAGTAAATGTTTAGTGCAGAAGGGGTTGCGGTTCCAGAATAGCAAAGGGTTTTTTAAAATAAGTTAACCTCTGCCATCTCATCAGTCCAGTATGTTTCAGGTAAATACTGTGAATAGTCACCTACATAATCACATCCAGGTGCGCTGGTGTCTGTCAGAGAGTTCATGTAGGACCAGACCCTGTGAGATGCTGAGCACTTTCAATTCCACTGAAATTGAGGACACCTACATAATTGACAGGTAGGATCCATAAAAGAGTAAGGAAATTTACAAAGTACCCTGAGGTCTACTTTGCATAAATGTATTCACAGAAATGATTATTTATTAATCTAGTCTAAGGGAAAATTCTCGTTTTTGGATAAATGCTTATTCTGCATTGATTCTTTGTGCTGAACTGCTATTGGCGTCAGTGGAATTTCTGTGTGTGGAATGAGCGCAGGATATGACAGAGTCCAGAGTGTGGTTAAGAGATCTGCAGACTGCAGTTCAGAGTTTTGCTTCAGTTAATGCTACCTAAGAGTATTAAGAAAAAAGTTATGTACTAAAATATTCAGAGATCAAGCTGTAATATGAAAACATGAACTAAACATATCCCCCAGCACGACTTCAATTTAGCCATGCTCTGGAAGGCCTTTTCCTTAGTAGAATATTTGAAAATATGGTTTGCATTAGAGGGGTGTAGAAAATTGAAACTTAAGGCTCTTGTATGTACAAAGGTACAATAATGCT
The DNA here is from genome assembly GCF_007399415.2 of Gopherus evgoodei. Lineage (NCBI taxonomy): Eukaryota > Metazoa > Chordata > Testudines > Testudinidae > Gopherus > Gopherus evgoodei. The sequence continues at coordinate 12,969,076 of NC_044329.1, forward strand.
GCATTGGGGTGGTCGACTAGAATGAGAGTTCAAAAAGCAGAAGTAAATGATGGAAGTTAGGGGATCCTGCTGTGTCAGGGAAAGAGGTCTAGATGGCACCTTAGAGAAATGTTTTTGCCTTTCACTTTTGGAGACCTTGGTTAAACAACAAAGGACTGCACCAAAGACTCCTGTTGACTTCAGTGGTCTTTACATCAGGTCCTAAGTGACAGTGAGCTTCTAGGTGTCAGCCTACAGGTAAGTTTAGATGAACAATATCAGCGCTTGGCAGGATTGGCACCCTCTATTCATGGGAAGCCAGGACTTTGGATGGAAGGAGGTGTTGTAGGGCTTGATTAATTGGCATTGGCAGTGCTGTCTAGGGAAGCCTATGTATTCCCGGATTTGCAGTCTGCCAGGCTTTATGTCCAACCCACCATTTTCAGAAGCTCTGGAATGCTCCACTTTCAGTTCAGACAACACCGACTATTTATATTAAATCTTCTCAGGGTTCCGTTTACTTCACAGTGATCTGCTGGGTAGTTCTATAAAGCTCTAAGATATAAAGTTTTGATTCAAACTATTACAAAAATAAACTGGCCTGGAAAAATACAAAGGTCCTTTTGCTGCCATGAAGCATGAAATGGAAATAAAGGTAGCCAGTGTGTGTACTTGACAACACTGTGACATGTGATGTTTTCAGAGGTATCTCGGGAGCATCTACCACATTTTACAGCATGAGAGGCATGTCATCTGGAGCCGTTTTGATCTCTTCGAGCCTGTTCACGAATGCACATATTTCATAACAAGCCCTACATCTTGATAAGAATCTCTGAGTTTTTTCTATAAGGTACCTGCAAACAATTCAAAGCTCTTCTACACAACAAATGTGAGAACCCCCTGACCACAGGCTGCCTTTAGAGCAGACCAAGATTTGACGTTACTCATATCTTCCAGTACCTGTCAAAGTTCAAACAGGAAACTGGTTTTTCCTCTAATGTCAACAACTTTTTTTTTTTTTTTTTTTTTTTAAAGCAAGCCTTCAGAGGCAGGCTCAGAATCTCGAGCAGTGGAAGTCCTGTATTTCTTCAGGACAAAATACACTTTCTCTGATACGTCATTTATTTGTGACATTAACAAGAGCTGAATATGTGGTTTTAAGTGAACCTCTGGGTGCTTCAGTAGAAATGGACACATTGGCTTTGAACCACCACACACCAAAAAGACCCATTCATTCATACAGGAAATAGATAATATATAGCAGAGGGCTCATTTTAAATAGTACTTGGCTTGGGAAAGGTCAGGAAAATATCTGGTTTCTTTCCTTTCATGCTGCTACATTAAATGCACCCAAATTTGTATGCATGACACAACTTCCCATTACTCCAAACATATATTTATATAGTTTGTATGATAGACTGGAAATTTAAATACAATAAATAATTGTATTTACTAATTATAAAATACCTTTCTTGGGAGGAACTCAACCATTAATTAATTCTCATGGCATCTCAGAAAGCTAGGGAAATATTCTGACACATACTTTGCAACAGGGTTAAGAGACTTGCCCATTGTCACAGCAGGGGACAGACTGTAGGAATCCTAGCTAACAGCCACTTGCTCTAACTACTATACAAAATTCCCAGTCTTTAATAATAACAATTAATAATATAATAAATGTTGCAGCTCTAAGCACTTTACATGCCAAGATTCAATGTGATTTATAGATATTAAATGAATTAAGCCTCTCAGCACCTGTGGGAATGGGGAAAATGTATAAGCCCATCATTCTTGACATCCACCAATGTTCATGATGGAAAACATTCACTGTATTAGGAAACCTACTATATTGGAGGATCATTTTTCTCTTATGATGTATGATTGGCAGATGAGAAAAGCATCACAAATAAGCTGCATTGTGAAAAGAACACACAGGCATTTCCATTACTTTCATCTTGCTTTGTATTTATGTCATTATAAAATATGCTTTTGTGGCATGCATAATTAAGGGGCAGAACATATGGTAAAGACTACTTACAGTAAAATGTCCATAAAATTAAATTCTGTAGCTGGATTTTAAAAACAGCTGGATAATACGATTAGTAATAATAATTACAGTGAGTGATACATTCTAAAATAGTGGTAATGAACTGACATGGTCCATGGCATAAGCTGATCCTTGCAGGGTCAGGATAAATTGTTTCTCTGTGAACAGAACTGCATAAAAGACTGAATATGTCAGGATTTTTTTTAAACCGTTCCATGACTTATCAAGCATACTGAACCTAATGGACCAATCGGCACGTTCCGTCTTACAAATCCATGTTCCAGTCTGGTAACACACTGTCGTCTGCTCTTTACTTCCAACCTTGCAACAGGGTCACTGCACTTGAGGAAGGAATTTAATTATTTCAATTTTACCCAGGATTCAAACATTTCTCATTATTTAAAACACATTCAAATCAACATGTAAAAACCATGGTACAATTTATTTATCAGTCTATTCCATATGAGATGTGAAACTAACTCACCATGCTCTAAGCACCCCAACTACAAATTTACAGGAATCTTCGATTCTCAATTTGTCAAACCGCTTCTATCCTAAATGCTCATAAACAAGAAGATGGTAAGAAGAAAGTGATCAGTTACTGTGTCAAACAATTATAACTGCTTCCACTATGCTTTGCAATTTAGTAAAGGGAACATTTTCATTTCTAAGATGCATTTTATTTCTAACTCCTAATAGCCAATGAAATATCAATGGCAAATCATTCCAGTTATGAGCAAGTTTCTTATCGCCCCCTGATTTAACAAAGCACTTACGCAACATGCTTAGATCACATGCTTAAAATGAGTAAGAGCTTTGCTAAACCAGGTCCTCGATGGTGGGCCACTTTTAAGTTCTGCTTTGATAGCGACTCAGATTAGCAATAAATATTAAAGTACTCACAAGCTGCATCTTCCCATGTGGCTGAGTTTGCTATCTGCATCATGCCTTACATGTCCATGTATGTTCACTGACTTGAAATGCACTTTATCACTGCACTGCAGGGTGCAGTACATACAGGAAAAATTCTGGAGTAAGCCAATATGAATTTCTTGTGCTCAAGCACTGATCCTTCAAATATGGCCGTCTGGCCAGAGACATAGCATTAACCCCTGTGGAATGGATAGGAAGTGATCTGTTGTAGTATGGTCATGTATACTCTTATACCAAGAGGCATTCAGCAGGATGGTGGATATTCCTGTTTTGAGAGGTGTCTCCATGTAAGTACCAGAGCATCACTACGACTGCAGTGATATGCTAAGATCATTATGGGCATTTCTGTAAGTGTATATATAACTACATTCAATTACTACTTAAAGGCATATGGATAATAAACTGTCCTTTCATAGTAAATGTATGTACTGCGGCTATAGGCATCCTAATAGTAATTGTATATACTGTAGTTGTATCGTGTATTTTTATGGTTACATATAGATTCACCAGGCCCTGCATGAAAGATTATTGTGTTTGTTCCTTATTTCAGTCATGGAATAAAAAAACTGTTTTTCATGACCTTTTAGTGCTGTAAATAGCAGTTGTGATTCCTCCATACGTTGGGAAAATTCATCTCCTGAGGTAAATGGGTTCACATTGATGCAAATTAGGTACATGTGCTGAGGGCTGTGTGGATCCAGTACCTAGATGTTCTATATTATTTCTAATGAGCATGTGCATTTAAATTTATGGAGGGCTTTTTTTTTTTTTTATTCCTTGCACAGTGCCACGGCAAATGTGAAATCCCACTCAAAGACTGGAGCAGTTTGCCAGCCTTCAGGAGACCACAACAGGGATATAATTATTAGACTCTGAGCATATAACAAAATATGTTTCCTGCCACTGAGAGCAAAGCTTTAAAACCTCACTACTTTTAAAAGTTGATTCCAAAACCTCTTGGTTCCTGGTTTTACCTGGGTCATTCTGAGTTTAACTTGTCAGGGCTGAATCCCGTATGTCCTCTTCATGCAGACCTGTCATTTAAGCAGTGGGAGCTCTGCATGTGTGGTAAGATCCACTGCACCTACATAATATTGCAGAGCAGGTACAGCAGTGCAATCTTCCCTTCCTGTGTTTCCTTAACAGTGCATCTCAATTCTTACCACTGTGGTGAAAAGGAATGTTAGAGCTCCATAGCCCACTTGGTCTTTGACTTCTCTGTTGTGACTGCCAACAAGGAACTGAACTGAGGCTCCCAAACTCATTTCACATCAGCCAGCAAAAACCCTTTGGATGATAAGAACCTTTGGTCATCACTGACCTGGGCTGGATTTTATCCAGCCACTTAAAATTGAAAGCTTCTGGTTCTCAGTCACACTCTCCTCATCCCCTTACAGTATTGTGTTATAATGTAGTAAGGGAAAGAGAACCACTGGCTGTGTTAACTCAGGTGTTTTCGAGACTCTGCCCTAGAATTGCTATGGATCTTTTAAGGAGCTTTTGTTTGATTTTTCAGAATTAACATGATCATGAAAGACACTTAATTTGTAAGGGCTTGCTTACTTTTGGAATTATACATGTACAACGATGGAATTCACCAACCAGAAACCAGCTGGTACATTTATGGATCACCAGGTCCCTTTGGAAAAGAGCATCCTCTGTCTTTTCATATATAATGACACTGACACTAGCTTCTTTATCTCGCATACTCTGGTTTTGTATTATGGGTATAACAGTGTCTGATGCCTCTCCCTGGGTTAGATTAGCTTTGCCACAAACCCTGCCTGTGGGGCTGCATGTAGCTGCACCTACTCAGGAACAATGCCTGGAGGGATTGATTCCTCTGAGATGCACAGTTACCTCCTTGCTTTGCCCTCTAACATGTACTGAGGGGGAGAATTAATGTGCTGCTGGTATAGAACAGCTGCAAAGACATCCCCTGTATTGGCTCTGATGTGCTGAAAGCTGCATTTGGGAGGGCTGCAGAGCTGCTCCAGGGTGCACCTGCTCCAGTGATGTGGGGAGTAGTTGGTACACCCAACTGTTTGTTCCTACACACCTGGAGCCACCGTGTGGGTATCCCATGCAAGGCAGTCCTTGCTCCCTTTTATATGCTCCTCACACAGCTATGCAGCATCAGTCACAAACTAGCTCATAGTGTCTGCACAGAATGGTCAAAGGCTTCACTTGGACAAAATGAGCATCTTTTGCTTCTGGTCTAATACTATTTCACATAATATCAAATGCAGCAGTCATGGGCCACCCCATCATTATTCATGCCAGTGTATAAAGCACAGAGATCCTTAATAGCCAAAATTGGAAGAGAAACCAGTGTTTTATTCCTATATAGAATAAAGTCACCTTTAGTCTAGAACAGTGTGTCCACATAGGCAGTTATACTGGTCAAATTCCCTGTGCAGACAAGCCTTAGGTGTCATAAGCAGCAGCATATAGTCAGATCTGGCTGGAATGGATGTGGTGGAGAGGCACCAGCCTTCTGTGTGTAGATGGTTGGTGTGTTCTGCACAAAATGAACTAGAATCATAAAACTGTGTTTTTATTTTTCAGCAGTAGGTAAAGCATGGGACTGTGACTTAGGAGATCTGAGTTCTGTTCCTGACTCTCCTGTTGACTGAATGTGTGCTGTGGTTAGTCACTTAATCTCTCTGCCTCAGTTTCTCACTCAGTGAAAAGGTTGATACTCCTCCTTTGGTAAGTGCTTTACAATCTATGGAGGAAAGGCTTTATATAGGTACTCAGGGTTGTCATCATATTGGTTTGTTATTAGGACTTCACATCTCTCTAAGGGTCAAGGAATGAGATCTCCCTAATTTCAAACAACTTTAACGTTTTGGATTCAAAATTCAGAGCCAAATGTTTGAGTTCTTATTCCAGTACAGAGAATACACTATCTTTACACTTTGTTTGATATCTGACTTAACACAAAATTCTATATAATAACTGTCATTTCACTGTAGTAACAAGGTACAATTCATGTGCTTTTTGTTTTGTAACAGTACGTACATGGTCGTGTTAGTGGAATACATAAGGGTTTAAAAGTAGCTTCTTTCTCTCACATATTTTAGTTTCGTATGACGTTGGTAGCAGCAACCCAAACACGCTTTCTTTTTTAGTTACTTATGTGGCCCTCATCATCATAGTATCTGAGCACATCACAATCTTTAATGTATGTATACCTCACAGCACCTGATTAGGTAGGAAAGTACTATTGTCCTCATTTAACAGCTGGGGAAGTGAGGCACAGAGAGGTTAAGGCCCAGACCCAGAAAGGTATTTAGGTGCCTAACTTCTTTTGTCACACCTGAAGTCTATGGCTGAGCAATGAATTGAATTTAGGACTCTTGGAGTATATATACATGGGAACAAAAAACCCATGGCTGGTCTGGGTCAGCTGACTCAATCTTGTGGGGCTTGGGCTCTAGGGCTGAAAAATTGTTGTGTGGATGTTCAGGTTCAGGCTGGAGCCTGACTTCTGGCACCCTGCAAGGTTGGAGGGCCCCGGAGATTGGACTCCAGCCCAAGCCTGAACATCTACACCAGTGGTTTGCAAACCTTCTGAGCTGAGCCGCCTCTTTGAGTTACAATTTTCGGTTGCACCCCAACCCAGACAAAACTAGCCACATGCAAAAGTATGCTTGATCACCCACTCATAAACCTGACATAGACCTTCACACCACTTTAGTTAAATTACCTAACCTGTCAGTTTCAAAGAGCAGATACTTATCAAGGGCACAGCCAAGGCTTCCTCAGCAACAGGCTCATGGATAACAGGTATAATAGGCCAGGGAGGCTAAGCCTCACCTGGCGCAGCCACCACTAACCTGCCGCCGGACACCTGGGCCATCATGGCCCTGCCTGTGCTCTGTTTCTTCCCCTCCCTGCTCTGCCCCTTCCCCGAGACTCCCCCACTGCTGCCTGGTGAGTCCCTCCTCTCCTCCATCCCCCTCCCGCATTAAGCCTGCACCACCCTGCATCCCTCCACTCCACACCTTTCCCCTGTGAGATCCCCCACCAGCTCACCGCATTCCTCCTCTCCTTTTCCCACCCACGAGTCCCCCTTGCTGGCTCCCTGTGTCCCTCCTGTCCTCCCCTCCCCTCCCCATGAGGGAAGCTTCACCTGCTGCCCATAAATGGGCACATGCGATGGTCTCTGGGGTGGAGCCAGCGCTGGGTGCAGAGGCTGCTGGGAGCAGAAATCAGTATGGCCATGGCTGATGTTGACATTGATCCACAGGCTGGGTGGCTCGCTGAGGTGAGTCGGGGTGGAGGTGGCACTCCTTCTCTGGCCCTTACGGGGGCTGTCTTGGGCTCTGCTGGTGTCGCTGCTTGCCCCCCCAAATGTTCCTCCATGCCATGCTAGGGGGGAGCCTGACTCACAATTTGAAAACCTCTGATCTATACAGCAATTTCTAAACCTGCAGCCAGAGCCCCGTTAGCTTGGGTCAGCTGACTTGGGCCAGTTGTTGCCAGGCTGTGAGGCTTTTATCCTGGGTAGACATGCTCTCAAGTCCTAAACTAGTGTCCTAACTACTGCACCATCCTGCCTCATGCGTAGACGCTAGAGAACCTGAAAATGAACTTGGCTAGAGACTGACTGTAAACTAATATGAACTTGACTATACTGTGAGAAATGCAAAAATAAACAAAAAGCATAAACAATGAAATATGATTTTAAAAATTTTTCAGTTTTAATAATCTAAACTGCTATTAGAACACACAGGCAAAGCAATGCCTTTTTAAACTATTATTTCAACCAGATAAAATCCTTTTAATTAGTCTGAAATGTCTACATATGTTTTACAATAACATATTTGCATGCCAGAAAGCTGGGAAAACATGGAAATCAGTTACAGTTTATAGCAGTCACTGACAGGATTCAATCGATTATTTTAACAAAACTAAGATAAATGCTGTCCTTGTAGAAACATTTGTTTGGTGGTCCCTTGTCTCTGCTTTGTCATCTCACATTGCACATCTGCTTTGGAGCAGAATAAATGCAGCCAGGGTTGAGAACCAAGCTGTTTCCATGATGCAGTATTTAAATGATTTTATATTTCCATAAATGAAAGCTATATGCCCAGAAAAAGAATTATTGTCTGTGTAGAGCAGATTACAGTTATGAAGTGCTCAAGTTATGCTAAACTAGTGTTGGTCATTGTAATCTCAGAGCACTACTATCCACAAAGACACCTTTGCACTTGAACTCTTTGGATAGAGACTACATCTTCCTAAGAGTTTGTTCAGCGTCTGGCATACTTAGGGCCAGATTCTGATGAGAACCTTCAGGCCCTCTGCAATGCCAATAATAAATACCAAGCACAGACTGTTAATTCACACTAAAGACTTGGAGACCTCTTGTGAATGACTGAATGTTGTGAATTGCAAAAAGGCCTTGATCCTGCAAGGTGCTCAGTGCTTTCATGGCTCATTGAAATCAAAGGTGCCTAAATACCTTTGTAGACCTGGGCCTCAGTACCTTGCTTGCCATGGGCAGGTTCTATGTGAGGAAACTATTAATCAAGAGTGAGTATCCCGAACTGAACTTTGTTCATTTATCTGACCATTGCAATTTGGTTTTAATTAATTCTGATAATACTTTGTAGTGTGGTCATGTATGTAGCTTTATACCAGTTATAATAATGTTTCCATGCACTGCACCTTGACATGTCTAAAGATCTGTGGTTCACAGGAGACTGGCAGCCATTTTTTGCTTTTTGTTTTTTTTGGTACAAACTGTTACAAGAAGGTGCTTACGTAATGTGTGAGCTGTCCTGGAGACAATACTTTTATTCTTTTTCTGATGTTTTGATGTTAAAAATAAGTCATTTTGACTGCAAGTATATAGTTGCTCTTTGCTAAAGAAGAATGTAGAGCTACACCATGAATGAATTTGGCCCATTAGGTGGTGGTAATTGGAGACCTTTGTTATTGCATTTTTGCTGAGAGTTGGGCAGAGACTCCATATTTTTTGGGGAAGTACCGGTTGTGTGCATGTAACCACCCTCCACCATGGGTTATCAGTAGAGATTGAAACAAGACGCCTCAGCATTGAAAATAAGAGCCTTTAAAGCTTGAGCTAAAGCAGGGGTCTCAAACACACAGCCCGCAGGGGCCCACCATAGGCACCGACTCCACCCGCAGCCAAGCTCCCCTCCTCCCCTACCCCCCCCGAGCGCACAGCCTCCCCGCTCCTCTATCTACCTCCCAGCGCTTCCCACCATCAAACAGCTGTTTGGCGGCACTTCGGACTTTCCAGGAAGGAGAGGGGAGGAGTGGGGATACAGTGCACTCAGGGGAGGAGGTGGAGAAAAGGTGGGGCCAGGGCAGGGTTTTGGGGAAGGGGTTTGAATAGGGGCAGGGAGGGGGCAGAGTTGGGGCAGGAACTTTGGGGGAGGTATGGGGTGGGGAAGGGGTGGGAAGAGGCAGGGTAGGGGTGGGGCCTCATGGAAGGGGTGGAGTGGAGGCGGGGCCGGGGGGCTTTAACTGAAGTAATTCTAAAAGTAAATGTGTTTCGTTGTTTGAGTGAGGTACATTACTGAGTGTTTATTTTATTAAAACCCCTCTTTGCATTACAGTTTTTAAAAGTTAATACATTGACTTTTAATAGCATACTATATTACTCTTCATTTTTTTCATTTTTTGACTACACTTTTGTATCATTGTATGAAAAGGTTTCAGTGATGCAGCCCTCCAGCCAATGTTCTAGTCCTTATGTGGCCCTCATGGTGATTTGAGTTTTAGATCCCTGAGCTAAAGGAACAGCTCTTCTAGATGCTGGCAGAAGTAGACTCTTATCCTCTTTTGTGAACTGGCCTCTAGTGGAAGATAGAGACCCACACTAATGTGGCTTATGGGTAAATTAGCAAAGCACATGGTAGCAAGATTTTACTGTAATTTTTTTGTGTTGTCATAGTAGTTTTAAAGTGTTTTATTTCAGACAATGAATTGGTGCCCAGAGAGCCAATAGTTAGTGATCTCCGCACTAGAGTAGGAAGCTGGGAGGCAGGGATCCTCTACCTGACACTGACGTTTGATGTGACCTGAAGTAAGTCACTTGAGTGCTGCTTGTAGTTACACTGGTGTAAAATAAGTTACTCCAGTGGAGTTCCTCTGGATTCATAGCAGTATGTGAGAACCGAATTTGGCCTTCTGTGCCTGTTTACCCATCTGTAAATGGGTATAATATTTTTTTCAAGGGTGTTAGGAGGATCATAGAATATCAGGGTTAGAAGAGACCTCAGGAGGTCATCTAGTCCAACCCCCTGCTCAAAGTAGGACCAATCCCCAGACAGACTTTTGGCCCCCATCCCTAAATGGCCTCCTCAAGGATTGAGCTCACAACCCTGGGTTTAGCAGGCCAGTGCGCAAACCACTGACCTATCCCTGCCCCCCTTTACTAATTTTTAAAAACTATTTTGAGATCCTCAGGTGAAAGATTACACAGACATGCAGAGTATTCCGTAGTCGGGTATTTCTCTTCACAATCAGTTCAACTGTTTGATGTCTCTGAACTGCTGAAAAACTGCTACATGAGCAGGGGAAGGAATTCTGAGAAGTTTTATGTTGCCAAGAAACCCACTTCTTTGGAGTCTGTATGTCTTACATTGCTTCTTAGTTCTCAGACTTCAACAACCTTGTGGTGTAGCTTTGGGTTTTTTTTTTGTTTTTTTTTTTTAAAGGAGAACACAACAGAAATACTCTAACAAAAAAAAACAGCTTTAAAATACAAAGTGATGTAGGCTGATTTTCAGTAGAATTTCCTTGCTTTTTTCGTTTTTGTTAAGACGGTGTGTGGGTGGCTGCATATGACAACGGGCATATTTGTGCTCCAGCTAATGGTGTGGGAAAAAAATGCTAGTGCAGTTAAGAGAGCCACAAAATCAGTTCAGATTAGATGTTTCTGATGTGGACTTCCTTTGCTACTAGCGTGGTTTCATCTCCATAAATGTCTTTTTCTTTTGGTCTCTCTCTTTCCCCTCTAGAGGGAGCTTCTATGAGTAAGTGGAATCGTTATGTCCCCCCGTTTATGGATACAATCCATTTCAAAACAATTTGTCCACCATCTAAAGGTAGACATGCTTCCAAAAGCTCAAATATCTTTGGTTTGAAAACCAGGCAGCAGATCTTAGATCAGCTGTCTTGCAAGTTTTCAAGCACCGCCTCTGTTTTGGCCATACTGGAAATACCCAGGATTAAAAACAATTTAACAGGAATGTTGGCACTTCTGTTTCTGTCCTAAACTTTTAACAGCTTTTCATTTTTATTTGGTGTGTGTGTGGGGGGATATAATGGCAAGAGAGAGGAAACGTCTAATTCTGTGTTAGAGATCTGATTGGTTTGGGTAAAATTAGAGTTGTGCAAATAAATTAAAAAAATGTAAAATGAAATTGAAACCCCTCAAAATTAGCAAAATTTTACATCTCATTTTGAAACTGAAAACTGTCCTTTCTTTAGCCAAAATTCACTGATTTTTTTTCCATTCACAGATAGGGTATTTTCAGATTAAAAAGGTGAGATTTAGCCTGAAATTGAGTAAAATTTGGCCGATTTTTAAGCAAAGGAGATATGCAATGCAAATATCCAAGTTTTCAGATTTTTTTATGGTTTGATGTAAAAACTCCATTTTTTTTAAGGTTAGCAAACAGGCAGAAAAAAACCATAATATAATTTTGTTGTTGCAAAATCATCTGAAATTTAAAATAATGGATGTTTGAAAGATTCTCCCTCCTGCCCCAGATTTCACACAGCTGTAGATGAGATCTGTTTTACTTCTGGAGGCCTGTGATTTATATTTGCATCATTTGCCATTTCCTTTGCACTCTAATTATATTACTGCAATGCACATTTATTCTACTCCATATGAATATTTGCCATAATTCTGGTGATGCTAAACTGGTTTGATTTTTTTGCAATTTTATTTATTAATGGCTCTATCTTGCCCTGTTGGAGTTGAATGAGAGTTTTGCCAGTGACATCAAAAGAAGTGGGATAAAAGGCCCTAACTTTGTGCATATCATCAGAATTTCCAAAGATCTGCTGCATTTTGCACTGAAGTGTAGTGTTGTCGAATCATGACTCCGAATTCATTGAAGTCAGTGAGAGTCTTTTCATTGACAGAAGTAGGTGTTGAATTGAGACCTAATTGCCGATATTTATTTCACATTAATTCTTAGTCCTGTTTATCAGTATTGCTGTAACTTTTTCACCTTCCTCTCCTGGGGAAAGTCCATCTTACATCCCTTTTTCTCCATCTTTTAACTGATTCTGTAGGCGTTGTGTCAATTTGACAGCCTCCTTCCTTCCCTCAATGCTACAGCTTTGTTCAGAAGAACAGAAATCACCAGAAACGTGGATTTGCTGTCTGCTGTATATGATTATGTATTATGATTCATCACTTCAGTGATGCTTAGTGTTTCACCATGGCAAGCTGAGAGCTAACACAACTGTAATCTGCAACTTCAAAAGGGTATAAACAGCAGGTCACATCATGCATATGGATTATTTAGGAATCTGGGTATTGTAGTTTTCTTTCAAGATAAGCTCTTTCTCATGTTATGCTGGTGTTTAGATAAAAGAACTAGGATAACAAGACAGCCAGCCAAATGTAAATCGGCTTTTATTTTTATCCATCATTATTTGATCTGTCATGACAAAGACTACTGTGGATGCTCATGGAAAATCCCATCTTTGCTACCAGTTTGTTGAAAACTTGAATTTTTTGTAGTGCAGCATTTAGATTTGTCTTTTGTTCTATAATAAGATCTGTTGTCTTTTGATTCACAACATTTCCTGATGCCTGCAAGGAAATATATCATTAGAATTCAGTTCTAACACAACTCTGAGTTCAGGAAAGCCAATAGGTAGCCTGACTTGTCTCTTTCTCAAACGGCTCTAATAAAATAATTATGGGAAAACATATATTAGAAACCTTTGTGCAGCGAATAAACCAACGTAACCATTTGTGTGCCCAATCTCTGAGTTAGTAGCATAGATGCTAATAAATCTGTGGATTTTTAAGTAAATAGCCTTTCGCAAAAGAACTTCATTGTAATTCAGCATTACTTAATGGACAGTTAAAGTGATGTCAAAACCTTCACATGAAGAGTGGTACTTTCAAACTTGAAACATAGCTATTACAAGATGCCTGAGCTTTAAAGGGTTGTAAATTGTGAAACCAGTCCAGGGAAAGTATTTAGATTCAAACAGCTTCACAGTAATGGCTTTTATGCACACACCTCTGGTGTGCTGTTGGTATACTTATCTGTTACATAAGGCACCCTGGCTTATAAAATCATCTGTCCTGGCACAAGGAAACAAATGTTGTTTAATCTGAAATTATGGTTTTCATGCAGGAATTATTGGATGAAATTCTATGGTCTGTGTTCCCACAGTAGGTCAGATTAGATGAACATAAGAGTCTGTTATAGCCTTGAAATCTATTAGTCTAACTCTCCTGTCTTATATAACAAACAAGAAATGCAAAACATTTTCTGAACAACATTTTAGCCTTGTGATGGTCCGTCTATTCTAGGTCTGCTTCTCTTTTGGGCCTACAAGGAGGGGTGGGTAGATGTATATCTCTGGGCACTGCCACCACATAGTGGCATCTTACTATTGGTCTTCAGGGTCAGCTGCTGTATTATCATCTTATTGCGTTTTCCCAGTGATCACTCTGTTTCCTCACCTATCAGTGCTGGACAGTTACTGAGTTTTATTTGTTACAAGTGCTGAAAATTGGTTTGCACCTGGAGCTCTATCCAATAGGATTTCCCTTTGCTTCAGTAAGGAAGCAGCAATGCAAAGGCGACACAGACTGATCTGAGTAAAAAGACATCAGCCCTAAATTATATTTTTTGGAAAGATGAAAGTGAGTTAACCCCAGGTATCTGGGTTATCCCAGCCTGGTGATTAGATCACTTTGCCATTCCCTTTGGCAGGGAACATTCCATCTTCCTGCCCAATGAGCAGCTTTTCCTGTTCAATATTAAAAAACCTCCAAACAAGCTGCGTTTATACTGGATCCAACCCCTCTGCCTCCTGTGCCTCTCCTAGGCCTTCAACATCCTTTAGCAGTTTATAAGGTGATTTCCCACTGGGGCGGTTGATCTGTTCTCACACACTCCCCACGCAAGAAATGGAGGAAACGTGGAGACATCTCACCTTTAAAGGGTTTGTTTCCCAGACAGGAAAATGACTAATAGGTCCATTATTCAAAGCAATAATTTTCTCACTCCAAGGCCATGAAGGGATAACAAACCGTCCAAGGTTTGTGGCAGTGTATCTGGGTTTTGTGGACTTCCCAGAAATGATTTTCAGCAATACAGGTCCCACTCACTTAACATAATATTGCAGCTTTTAGACATTTTCTTCCAATTTATAGCTTTAGTTTGAGTTTTGTTTGCCTGTCACTAGTAGCTCATAGCCTGAGCATCCCTAGAACGAGCATGAACAGCCATTATGTTGCAAATGCAAACCTCCATCTCTTCGATTTAGCTGTCCCTCAGTCACACCCAAACCAGCAACTAAGCTGTTTTCAAGGTGCTCTGGTGCTAACATAATGGGGAGCCATTAGCACTAAGACAGAGAGGTAATGGTGGAGTCTCTGAGGAATGGCTAATTGTGCTTGACGCAGCATCAATTCCTGAGCAGCTCTCTGCAGTCTCCAAAGGATCATGCCAGAGGAAGGCTTCACAGCCTTCTGCCCTGGCATGCCTTCTACTGACACATGGAGCCCTCTTCTAGTGGAAGAGAATCTTCTGCAGGTGCTGTGCAGTGGAATTACTGCTCCCTATATTCTGTTTTCACTCCCAGGTACTCCTCTGACCTGCACAACTGCCATGCGTGTGCATTGGCTTGTGTGCGTGTGAGTTCTCAATGCAGAAGGGGCTATACAGAAAATATAATGCAGCTTCTGGCCTTTTGGCTGTACTCTGTTAAAGTACTTATATGGCTCCCACCACCAAAGTATCTGAGCATCTTAATGGCAGGGGCAGGTAATCAGTCTGTCAAGGAGGGGCTCAGCGTCTTGCAGGAAAAAGCAGATTTTCACTTTGCCATGCCGACTCTGTCAAGAATACAAGTGCAGGGTCTGCTCCTACAAAGCCTCCTGGTGCACAACTCTCCCTTGCCTGCAATGCGGGATGTGCCTGCTAGTCACTTGCAGGATTGGGGCTCCTGATACCTCACCCAGAGTGAAATGTATCTCCCTGCAGAGGGCCAGCTTGAGGCCTAGATGCCACTTAAATCCACCTGAACCATATGTTGAGCACTGTGGTAATAAGAATGCAATGACCACTTTCTCTAGTTTCCCAGGTTTCTATTTTTACCATAAATATACTGTACTATATCAATCTACGCCCCCTCCCTCCCTGGTAACCTAATGCTCTGTAAACAGGAGAGAGAACGCAAACAAGGGACCATTCTCAGAAAAGCAAAGGTAACCACATCTGAAAAACTAGAGTGTAACTCTTCACAAAGAAGGGAAAAAGAGAACCACTTTCGGACCAATTGAGCTAACTGATTTTTTTTCAGTAGCCCTGTCTGGAGCTCAGAAGTAATGAAGCATAGCGAAATGGAAAACAAATTGCATCTTTTGAGACAGTTTTTCTGCATTGCAATCCGTGAAAGATCACCAGAGAAATAGGACTGGAACAAACAGGGCACTGACTTTTTATTTTCAGTGGACAGACTGGGGTTTTATCTAATGAGAAATCAGTCACAATGCATCTCCTATGTTTCCTCCAGAGCGCTTTGCTGCCACTGACTAATTAGTGCCGTAGCTGACTTAATTCCATTTGAAACTAACTTTAGAAAAGAGAAATTATTCTAGATGTTCATATACATCCTCCCCGTCCACCCACCAGTCCTATTGTTTTCTCTGTGTATATATGTACGTGTACACACACACACACCCCACGCAAATACTCTATAATCAAACCCTCAAGACTTACTCATCCAAAAACTTCAACATTCCCATTTAACATCTAACTTCTTTTTCTAGTGTGTGTGTGTGGGGATATTTTGTTTGTTGCTACACCTTGTTTTTTGATTTATTTTATTTCTGTTTCTAATGGGGGAAGCTCCTATATTCACCTGGCGTTTGGAACTTGCACTCTGTCCAGCTTGGCCCCCCAGAGCCCTAATTAGTTAACTTTCAGGGTGCAGTGAAAAATCCATCTATTTACCTGAGCTACTGAGGATGAAGGTCAGAGTAGAGGGAATTGGTAGATATTTAGTGCTAGAGTTCCAAAATGGTTCAGTTCCAGCCCCAGGTTTAGGTCAGTGATTTTGATGCCTTTGTGGGCAATGAGCTCTATTGAAAATTTGACCTCAGCTGTAGGTGGTGTCCCCTGGTGAAAAGTCTTACACGTGGCCAATCCTTTATACTATGTTATGTGTTTGGATTTGTGGAATGGGTGCCCATGCAGAGGAAGAGCACCTGTTGCTATATTTAATAAATTAAAATAAATAAGTACTAATAAATGCACGAGCATACATAATATGCTGGTAGTAATATTCACTTAAATGTGCAAGCCGTAAAACTCCATGTGCAAGTTTTGTGATGTTAACATTCTGAAAAACTTTATAAGATTCCACTGGAGAAGAATAAAGAATTCTAAGATTCTACAAAAAAAAAAACAACAACCAAACCACACCTTTGAGATGAGAGTTTTGCAATTGATTTCCATGGGGCCAAGACTTGGCTCTGTAAAATATAAGCTGGTCCTAAGAACTTTTCAAAACACTTAATGCCAAAACCTTTCCTCAGATACATGCATGGGGTTCCCATTAACTTCAATGGCAGGTGTGTGTGAGAGTATCTGAGTGAACATTTTAGCCTTAATTAACCTTCCATCCTTCTGGAACAGCATAGGTTTTGAAGTATATGGTTGAAATCTTGGCTTACTGAAATCAGTGGCAAATCTTCCATTGACTTTAACAGGGTCAGGATTTCACCTTATATGTCTGCTTATCTCATAGTAGAGGAAGGCCATATCATGCTGGGAAAATATGTAATGTGCAGTCAATCAGCTGGAGACAGAACGAGAACAAGCACATAGTCCTTGTGAAATAAGGGGGGCATTTTCACTACGTTGCCATGGTGTTTGAGAGGAATGTGTTTCTTAACAACATTGATGGCACAGAAATGTCAGCTTCAAAGGTAGAATTCACCTTTCATTTTCCTTTTATTGGTGTGCTTTAAAAAAAAGAAAGTAACTATACAATAGACCTACATTCTGTGTAATAGGGATTAAAATATGTAGCATGTTTTGATTACTGAGAAGTAGAATATTATCTACATAGTGAGGGCTCTTAATTCTAAAAGGGTTGAAGGAAAAAGCACGTATACACAGAACACTAGAAAAGTATTAATCTGCACTAAGAGCTTTGTTCTTTGAGGCCAAATTCTAGTCTGAGGTTGTCTGGGTGAAAGCCAGGGTTGAGTTTGGAGCACAGTGTTTATATTAAATAACTTGAAATATATTAAACAGCTCCTCATTACTTTCTATTGCTATTACTTTTACGTAGAGCTTTTCACCACAAAGAAGCCCAAAGAGCTCACATATGTATCCAGCTGAAATGCACACTGTATACACAAGTTACTTCAGTCACCACTGAAGTGCAGGATGAAGTAGGGCAACTATTTAACAGTGCACAGCATGGGTATGTGGCATTTTAGAACCGGAAGTGAAGATTACTTCTGTTGACACTGCACAGGGAATTTGAAGCCAGAATGCAATTACCCCATTGGCCAGGATACTGTGGTTAACTCTTCTGAAAAGGGTCTTGAGGACTTTACTGACCACAAGGACCTTGGTTTTACATCTCCTCCCACACAGCACCCCCAGCAGCTCATTCTTCCTAATCAGCAGCTCGATGTCCCCTAACAATACGTGCAGGCTCCGGTCAGTCTTTTGCAATGGACAATTTTTTAGGCATAACATCATAAGCATTATGTATTGCATGGGAAAAAAGCCACTTACCAGGACTGTTGACATGTCTGAAAGATTAATTGGAGATCTACTCTGACATCTGCCTCCAAGTTTCCTATTCTTCTGACTGAAGTAAGAACCAATGTGCTGTATCCATCTGTGGAATTTAAATTATTTACCCCCCCCATGACAAAATAAATGCATGAAAATGTGTCAAAGTAGTATAATATTTTACACAGGTGCTCTCTAGAATCTGTTTTTATATCATTTATGAAAGGAAGTTCAGGGGGTTTGGCTTGGTTTCAGTTGACATATTATTACCACAGAATCATGGCACACTTCTCCGAAAGCTAGAAAGACACACATTGCACAGTGAGAACTCATATGTAAAAGTAATAGATTCATATGCATCAGTCTTTTACTAGCCTTTTTTATTCACCTATTTTTTTTCGTCTTTCATATAAAATAGAAATTCTGGGGAAAATTTTGCAGTGTGCAAACAAAGAAATCAGCAGTTACTGAAAGAACAGATTTGACAGCTGAGATCCATAAGGACAAAACATTTTATGTATACCATACTTTGTTTTGTTTTAAAAAACCTTTGTGTCCAAAGCAATATGTTGTACTGGGAAGGCTCAGTTTAATGCTAACGTGATGTTCCTGCTATCCTCCTGATTGTATGGTAAAAGGTGTATTATGAACAAGCAATAAACATGCGGATGAGTGGGTGCTGAAGTTGAAAGCCAAGAACCTTCAGACACCTGGGCAATGAGGACATATAGTCTAGTATGAGTTTACTTTTGGAAGCATATTAAGCATGATTTACTTGTATACAATGATTGTTTTGGTAACTGAGACCTAACTGGCAGCATGCAGTTATGCTAGTTCCTCATACAGTTGGAACTTTCATCAGCCAATCATGCTCTTTCTTCACGCCTAATGCCTAGTTTAACATTATTAAGCTATGTTGGGCCAAGGGCTAAACTACAAATGATAAACCATTGTTAGGATCAGAAACACAGTGGGATAGTAAATTACAAAACATTAAGAAATATGTATGATGAGAAAACATTTTACCACCCTCTGACATCATTGCTTTGGCCACAGAGGCAAATAGTTTCTTCCAAAAGAAGAAATGCTCCTCCCCCCATCCCCAAGAAGTACTTGATTCAAATCTTCATGCCTACAAGATTTTCTCATATTTTGTTTGTAAAATTTAACACGGGCAATAAATCTGCTGCACAATCAAAATCATCTGACGAATATGGGAAAAAGTATATATAGTCTCTGAAAGGCAACAATTTAGAGAGAAGATATAAATCCACGATAGATTGTTTTTGCCTGAGGGTTTTATAACTTTACAAGGATTTCTAATATAAGGCCAGGTTCTTCCATCCTTACTCACACTGAGGGATACTGTTGCCTTGATTTCTATAGGACAGCTTGTGGAGTTAAGGTACTACTCATGTGAGCAAAGGTGGCAGAATTTAACCCATCACTCACATGCCACATAAAAATGTTGTGCATAAGGGTTTCTTATAGAACTAATTAGGATGGAGAATGAAATAACAAATCAGAACGTCTTCTAATAGAGTGTTCTTTGAAAGTCCATATAAAAAAAATCAGTCAAAAGTTCTTCCTTATTCAGTTTTGAGAGAGCTTCTCCTAAAGTATGGTGAGCATCTTGAAGGGAAAATAAACCAAAACCAGACTGCTTGACATTAAAAAGTGTTGATCATCTGGGTTTGGTTTTTTTTGGCCCTCTCGTTCCTCTGAAAAATCCCATAGACTAATGTATGTCTGTTGATGTGACAAAATGGTGTGAATCTCTATCTTGTAATATCCCTGTAATATTCTATTCCCCACAGCATTTTGTAGAATGATTTGCTGAATGAATGAATCATTTCCAAGACCCACTATATCTCCTCTGATTTTTTTCCTATCAGATTGAAGGCAATATCAATTGAGTCAAGGCTTTGATTAGACCTGGGTTGACAGTTTGCAATGAATACTTTCTGCAGTGAATTTTCACCCTTTTTGCTGTTTCCAGTTTTTCTAGTCACAGGAATCAGTTATGGCTTTGCCATGAGCTTTGCTGTGTTGCCCCAGGAGCAGCCCAAGAGGAAGACTTGGACTCGGAGCGTCAGTCCTCCTGTTGGTCCAGAGAAGGTGCATGCTATGCTGTTCAGGGTCTACTGCTGGTGCCATGGATGCTCATTGTTGTGGTGGCGACATAGCTGTGGAGTGTTTTGTGGGTGAATGGGTGGGGAGACCTAAAGTTTCAGAGCCTGTGTCCCCTCTCACTGTTGATGTGAGTAGCTGTTGTAGGAGCATAATGGATGCCTTGCATGCCCCTATGCCCAGTGCTGGGGTGTAGCCAGGGCCACAGTTCAGCCCCTACTGATTTTCTTGAACGTGTTAAATATTCAGAACTATTCAGTAAATCTTTTCTGTGGCTAATTCCTACTTGTTAACTCATCTGTGAGCAGTTCATTGCAACAGTCTGAGATCAAAAATTTTACCTGTTTCCATTGAACACCCTAGGTCACATGATATATTTCTCTTTCTGATTGGATGACCCTAACTCTCAGGAACAAGATTCCAATGTTAATATTCAGGATGATGACCCAAAATTTCCTTGTCACTAATATTCTGAAATATTTCCTGTTTCAGCCAATATTCCTATTAGCGAATTTGTTCATTGACAGGTAATTTCAAAGGGGCCTAATGCAATTAGGTACCTAAATTCTATGGAGAGTTTAATGGGATTTGGGTGCCTAACCAACTCCCTTAGATTCCTTTGAAAACTCCAGCCCAGAATATTTGCAGAAAGCAAATATGAAAGGCTGCGATTCCCAGCCGAAGCAAATTTGTTTAAAGATGCAAATGAATAGTCTTGGATATTTTGCAGTAGTCGCTCAGCTCTGTTACTGATCTATGAGATCTGCTGAATGTTTTGCTTTAGCAAATGGTGTTACTTCGTCAGGGTGAAATTCTTCCCTTTGCTGAAGCCCAGAGCACAACCCTTATATTGAGGCTTTAAGAGAGACTTAGGTGATGCTCAGGCCTTGTGCTAACTCTCTGCATATTGGTGAATATAACTCAAAGTGAGCAGGGAGAATTGTTATTGAGCCTTTAAGATTAAAGGTTTATGTCCAATGAAGAAAAGCATCCAGGGCCTTGGCCAAGTGCTGATATACAGTTCAAAGGTCCAAACTGTGTCTTTGACATCCGAGCATGGGAGGAATTGTAGAATTTAATAGAAAACTGTAACATCCATAAGTTTTTGAACCATGACAGAATTGAATAGAGAATTATTTCGCTGATATAGAATTTCTGTAGGACAGTTCAGAACAGAATATCATCAAATCCTTTAGGGGTTTAGAGTAATTTCTATAAAACCTTATTACACTTTTATAGCAGTCCATTGGTTTAATCCGTTACATAGGACTTTGTCATAAGCTGTGTCCTGGCCATCAGGAAACTCAAGACTATGCTGTCATTGCATGGCTGCTGCATTTGCCTACACAGTCACTACACTATTAGTATTTTCTTTCTTCTGTGACTCTGCACTGCTGCTCTGAGCTGTTGCCCCCTGTCTACGACTAGTAGCTGTGATTGCTGAAGCAGCTGCTTTGATACTGAGCAACAAGTTCAGACATGGCATAAGTGGATACAATTGCATGGAGTATCGTCTGAATCCAGTCTCAAGTTGGACATGTGGAGGAAGAATAGCTTTAAATATGGCTTTGGCAGAATCCTGATCTTATTCCTAAGTGGATATATCCATTTGTTCTTCTGCTGTGAGGAAACATATGGTGTTATGGGCAGAACATGACACACAAGGAGAATAGTAATACAACTCCTAAAAGAAGAACTGTATCCTCTTTGTAAAGAAATCCAGCCAGAAATCCTGGAAATCACATGGAAAATGGTTCAAGCAAGTGGAATTTTTTTTTTGCAATTAAAATTAAATAGGCAATATGGAAATATACCCTTTTAACAATGCTATGTCCATGTCTTACATTCTTACAAAATCAGTTTTGGCATAAGACTCCATACAATCTAGCTCCTCCTTTTACTGTTGCCTTTAGTCTTGATATATTGAGCAGGAAACGGACCATGAGTAGGACAGTGGAACGGTTCCCATGACACTTTCCTCACAGAACACAAAGATCCCGAATCACCAGACTTTGGAAAGGTAGTTGTGAGGAGATGGGATCTTCAGACACTAATGAGAAGAAGTACCTGTCAGTTCCTGAAATTAAATAGAACTATTGCCTATTGCTCACTAGGGGCTGGGTTCAAAGCCCACTGAAGTCAGCTGGAAGATTCCCATTGACTTCAGTGGATTTTGGATTAGATCCTACATATATTAGTTGATGTTTAACGAATGTCTCGAATCATGCAACAAGCACACATTGCAACACGTTACACCTTGAAACAGACCAGGTAACACTGAATATGATCTAATGAAACATACCCTATTGAGAAATAAAATACCGTATTAAGAAGGAACTGTATGATTGGAAACATATTATTGTACATGTCAACTCATTTTAAACTTAGTTGATATGCATTTTAATATAATATTGATGTGGGAATTCTTTAATTTTAGCAAGAGGTCATACTTTATAACAAATGGAGTTTTCCATTAATTCATTTCTAATATTTTTCTTTTTATCCTCTTGTAAGTAACAATATTTATTAGTATACATAGCAGTGACTTGATTGTTATCCAAAGTATGGTACCACCAGAACACCCTGGTAGTTATAAAATAAGCAGCAATGACATCCAGCAGCGAAGTTGTGTGGTGAACATAACTGATGCCACTCCCATGACACACAAGAACCAGTACTATAAATGATAGACCCAGAACTTTCCAGGGGAATCTGAAACAAGAAGTAAATCTCCAGGGTTTGCTATAATACAGGAATCAATATAAAATATTATGTCTACAGTGTCTGTCTACTATCTTCTAGTTTATCATTTACATTGATGTGTGTGCTACAAGGATTTTGTCCATGATTTTGGAACCATCACATTGCCCATGAGTGGTCGAGTCACTAGAAGGCTATTCTGGTTATCCAGACAAGTGGAAGTAACATTTTAATAGCACTGCACATCATTATATAAAGTAGAAAATTAATCATCAGTATTCTAGGTGTAGCTGTGTTCAGTTCTGGATATTATCAGAAAAATATTGACTAATTAGTGGGCATAAAATATTCAGAGGTAGTAACTGAGGAGGAAAGTTTAAAACAGCTAAATAGGGCTAGCTTGACTAAGTAACAGTTAAGGTGGGACATAATCTACAAATGCTTGAAGAGGTTTAACATCAGGAATGTAAACATATTTTTTAGTGGGATGTAATTATGAGTAATGGGATGAAATTAAGAAATGGAAAACTTTGGTTGAATATCAGGAAATCTTGACAGCGAGATGTGTTAGCCCATGGAGTAGTGGTCTGAGAGAACTAGACTTTGGACCATCACTTGGACCTTTTAAAAACTAGATTGGACAAAGTACGAGAAAATGTGCGATGGAGCAATTCTGCATTGGCAGAGGGAGATGGGTGGGAGGAACTAATAAGCCTTTTACACTTATAACTGTTGTGATTTTTTTGATCCCCGGGCATCAGAGGCTTACATCAGGTATGAGTTTGGCCCAGTCTGTGTAATAGCTTGAAATATATACTGGATTTTGTGAAATAAAAGCATTTATGTGATAACCACAAAGGAATTTGTGTGTGTGTGTATGTGTATATATATATATATATATATATATATATATATATATATATATATAAAATAAGGTTCCTTTTACACATGCACATCACCGTAAGCAGCAGTAAGAGGAAAGCAATCGAAGGGATCTCAACGAGTTTAATGGGGGCGGGTCTTAGTAAAAACAAAACAAAACAAAAACTTCCTAAGTGCATTGACACCCCTGATATTTTTAGTCAGGCATGGAATTGTACATTTGCAAGCAAAATAGTGTCCTCCATGCAGTGTGACTTTGCACATACAGTGAATCCGAGGCCACACTGTACGGGGGACACCATTTTGTTTGCACATGCGAGAACCAGACTAAATTGTCCTTCAGGTACAACTAGTCCTGGGGCATGCGATGCATTCCTTGCATACACTGATGGCATGCCACTGCCTAAGTGTCATTGTTTTAAGGATGCCTGTGAAAAGTGCTCATTTGATTAAGTCAGTGTTTCTGAAACTGGGGTCGCCGCTTGTGTAGAGAGAGCTCCTGGCGGGCTGGGCTGGTTTGTTTACCTGCCCCGTCTGCAGGTTCGGCCATTTGTGGCTCCCACTGGCCGGGGTTCACTGCTCCAGGCCAATGGGAGCTGCTGGAAGCGGTGCAGGCTGAGGGACTTACTGGCCGCTGCTTCCAGCAGCCCCCATTGGCCTGCAGCGGTGAACTGCAGCCAGTGGGAGCCGCGATCGGCCAGACCTGCAGACAGGGCAGGTAAACAAACTGGCCCAGCCCGCCAGGGACTTTCCCTACACAAGCGGCGACCCCTGTTTGAGAAACACTGATAAGCTAATAGGGAAAACAAAACAGAAAACAGCGGCTCTGTGATTTGTTGAATATCACGTTCCAGATTCCTTGACAAATTCGCAGCATTGATCAGTTGATTTAAAAAAAATCTGCTTGAAAATATATTTCAGTAATATACTCTATTAATATCTTAACAAACAAAATCTTCCCTTTTGCAGTGTTTTCACTGTGTCCTTTTCAGCCAGGCAGCAGGAGAGAAAGGTGTGACTGTATGTGGAGCTTATATAGGGTTTACGGCATGTAGGGAAGAACGTGCCTTAGTGGAAAGAACGTTTGATGGGGAACCAGGAAAGCCTAAATTCTAAACCCAGCTCTAGCACAGATCTTCCGTGTGACCATGGCCAATTCACTTATTCATTCTGAGTAAAATTTTTAAAAGTGCCTCAGTCCCACTGGCATCAAAAGTCACTAACGGTCACTGACTTAACTCCTGAGTGACTTACGTGCTTTTGAAATTTCCATCCTGCATGCCTTTGCTTCCTCCAGGTTATAAAATAGGGATAACTATTAGTTATTATTCGTATGATTATAGTGCCTAGGCATCCCAGTCATGCACCAGGACCCCACTGTGCTAGGTGCTGCACAAACAGACAACAAAAAGATGGTCTCTGCTCCAATAGTACTCTCCTATTACCCTGAGGGTGTTAGTATTATGGGCATGTTCCAGCCCCCACTGAAGTTATTGGTAAAATATGGCTAATTAAAGGCGTTTTATATACCGTAATGGTTTGAAATCGGTGACAGAATGAAAATGCTGAGACATGTGCGTACGCTCATTCATTCTGTATTTGCATGTTTGGAGGATCACACAGAATTTAGTAAAGAACAATATGTTTTAAAACATTTTTACAAAATGTAAAGTGATGTGATGGGCATGGTATGGCCTGAGTACACCCTAGCAATATGTGTGCTAGCACCCTCTATTTTGAGCTAAATTAAAATGGCCAATTTCGAATAGAAATGCTGACTCGTCTTTTATTAAGCCTGGCACATATGCTGCAAGACTAAATCTGGAATCCTGTTTTTATGTGCTCTTTATTGCTCAGCTGCTTCCCCCCTAGCTCAGCATACCCATCAGGACAGGAGTATGATGACTGCCGCTTAGGTTGGTAATAAAGTGTGTTATGTGCTTCCCTCATCATCCATTTTCCTCTCACACAAAGATGCACGTTAATCAAGAATGAAGAACCCAACATCTTATCATGCTGTGCTGCTTATCTGGTTACTGCTCTGCCTTTTTGCAATCTGTGCCACTAAAGCTTTACCTTTTCTTCACGGTGATGTCAGATGATGGGACAGTCCAGAACTGTGACATATATGGTCAAAGTCCGGTATAAATGCAGGGTACCAATAATGAACAGGAAATGGCGCCCAATGATTGACCTGAAAGATATGACAGGGGCTAAGGAAAATTATGCTACATACTATGTGTTCTCGTGAAATTAGTCTTTCATTATTTAATAATGACACTTTATGGCTTGTGTACTGGCTAAGTCATTTCCATGACATCCTTGTTTGGGTTGCTCAGTGACAGATTCTGGAGGCAGCTGGAGGAAAATTATGAAATGATCCAATCTCCAGTGCTACAAACACATTCATCTAGAAGCCGCTAAACGGTGAGTATGGGATTCTTACAAAAGTTGGTTGCAAACAACATTTTCAGAGGGTGTTTAGCAAATCTGCTACAATCAAAACAGGTTTTCTTGGACATGACAAGTTTGATTTGTTGCCTGCTGGTGTAAGGGAGTATAGTTTGCTGCCCTGTAGCAGTAAGGGAAGCTGTATGTGACAGGAAGGGCAGATAAGATTGGCACCAGAGCTTTCCCTGAGAGTTTTCCCTTGAGCAGGTAGCTTTAAATTGTAGTTGTTTCCATAGGTGCCTTGCTGCTGGAGGCTGTGTAGGGCAATGTTGAATTAGTGCATCTCTCAGGTGCCCTAGCCACACCTTTTCTCTGGTTAGCTCCCAAAGGAGCTAATCTTGGCTTTGCCACTGATACACTGTCTAGCTTTACACAAGTCACTTAATCTCTCCATCTCCATCCCTGTCCTCATATGTAAAACAGGGATTGATGCTTCCTTACATACATGGTAGCAGGATTGGGAGGTTAATTGATTAATTTAGGTGGCACTTTGATAATGTTAAATAGCTATTTAAAGGCTCAGCAACTATTGATGTCAATGAAATGCCTACTTGTATCGGAGTAAAAACCACTGGATGGACCACAGTATTAACAGCGTGAGGCTGCTGACTTCAGAGGCTTTAAAAGCCCAGTCAGCATGTTCAATATATGCGGAAATTAGATCTGGGAATGGCGAGATCACATATTTTGCTGAGGACCAGTTGTTGAAAAAAAGGACGACAGAAGATGATAATAACAAAGAGCATCCAGCATAGAGGAGCATAGCAAAAGTCTTGTGCCACTCAGTTGGGTATCTGATACCCACATCTATCATTCGAATTTGAAAACTCTTGTGTCTTCTCTGAATATCTGATTCAGAACTCTTGGCATCAGGTGACAAGCAAGCAGAAACCGGAGGATCAGGAGATGGAGGAGGCATGCTGTGGTCCATTCGGAAGTGGATGGTGGAATCTTGATTATGGTCCAGGGGAAAGAATCTAATCAAGTATAGCTTTTACCCTGGTCAAATGAACTCTGCAAAGATTAAAACACAGTGTGTATATTTATCAGAGTAGTGATTCTCTGTACTTCTAAAACTCCTCTGTCTGAGGAATTTTAAAAACATTTCACCGTAATGCATTATGCCTCATAGCACTCTTGTGAGGTGCAGCCAATAACTATCTCAGTTTTACAGTTAGGATACCTGAAGCACAGAGAGGCTGGGCAACTTACCAGAGGTCATGCAGCAAATCAACAACAGGGACAAGAATACCACCCAGATCTCCTGACTTTTGGTCCTGAGCTTTCCCGACTGGAATGGTGATGAATCAGAGAAGGGCAATGGAACGACTCCTTTGGACATGTGACTCAAATTCATATCATCCTTGAAGTGCTTCCTTATTACACAGATCTGCTGGTATGGGGAAAGGGCAAGGTATTTGGTTCAGGCGCCTCTTAGAATATATTAGAGAACTTTAGCACAAATGGCCAGATCCTCAGCTGGTATAAATCAACAGAGCTCTGTTGGAGTCAGTGTAGCTAGACCAGTTCACTCCTGCTCAGGATCTGGCCCTTAAACTTTTATGGACTAGTTTGTTCTTGTAATATGCTTTATGGAAAATCAATTATGCATTTTATTTCCTGGACATAATGAGGGAAACTCACCTCTCCGGAGAGAGCCAACGCCACATAAGTGCCACCTAAGCCTCAAAACAGGGATGAATGACACCTCATTCTCTGTTTCCAGAAGTGTGATACAGATTTTGTCTATTAGGTATCAGTTAGGGGTGGGAGGGAAGAAAGCTTGGGATGGTGTGACATTTTCACAACCTTCTGAAGAAACCCTAAGTTTTCAAAACACTTACACTCCCCTCTTTCCTCTGGGGTTTCTCTTTAGTGAAATTATTTAATAACAGTTGTTTTCAGGTGTTTCTAGAGAATCTATAGATTGTGGCCATTCTTTCTCAAAGTTTGCCATAAAAGGGACTGGAAATTGTGTATTGCTTAGGACATTAGACAGCTGGGAAAGGTTGTTTTGGCGGTGCAAGTAATTCAGGGTCAGCTCTTAAACCAGCAAGTGTTCTCATTTCTACATTTTAAATGAGCAACCTTGGGCCTCTGAATCACAAGGAGTTTTGGCTACACACGTGCCACAGAATCAGGCTCCTTAACACCACTTTATATGTGGAAAGAGGTCCATAAATGGCTTGGCTATTCCCCAGCATGGAATTCCTGGGGAATTTACTCCTTTTCCTAGAGTCATGGTGAGGACAAAGTGGTCAGAGATTTACTCAAAGAATGGGTGGCTAAAACCATCAATAAACTGAAATGGCTAGATCCTCAGCAGATGCAAATTGGGGGTAACTCAACTTCAATAGGCCTATACTGATTTACACCAGCTGAGGATCTGGCTCAAAGAGTGTAATTAAATTTGCTACATAAATAAGGCATATGGTACATTTTACAAACTGAAAATGGGCTCAGCCAGTGAATTTTCCTCCCACCACCTCGTTAGAGCCTCACCACTACTAACACATTAAAACGGATTGCTCCCTTCAAAAGATAGTTTGAATCTACAGAAGCTGAAGCAAGAGTGGGAGGATGATATAGGTCAAGTGCTTCAGGAAGACGCCAAGCAGAATGTTGAAACAACCACAAAATGTGTTTCTGTTAACGTAAGAAATAACTTACTGCATTTTAACTATTGTCATGGAATTTATTTTACACCCATCAGAGGAATCCTTAAAATAAACTACACGTGTGTGCCACAGGAAGAACCCTTATAAAACGCTGATGGTGAATATTAGCCTGTCTGCCCATAAAGCCTGAAATATTGGAATAATGTTACTAATGTAGACTGTAGTGTAATTGCTCCTAAGAAAGGGATGGTTTACATACTATGGGTCACATACAACACACGAACCATGGACAAAACTTCCACTGACACGTATAGCACCTTATAGAGGCCGCCACTGAGCTCAATATAATGGGAAAATATTGAAGATAGGTGTGTTTTTGCAAAACCGATGTGACTTTGTTGTTAGACTCAGTGTTTGTTGCAATTTCCCCCTCTCCTTCCAGGATATTGTCTTTCTTTCTCACCACTTGCAGGGGGTACTGGTCAATGGTATGACTTCCCAGTGCTCCAAAGCCATTTCTGTGGCCTGTTTTTTCCTGCTTCCCTCCTTTCCTACTTCACTGTTTGTTCAGCACATCACAGTCTAATGAGAAAGATGAGAGGAAGGAGCAGGGTGGCCTTAGGCATAGCCTGAGTAGGTAGATGTCTGGTAGAACATACTAAGGGGATCAGAAATTGTCCTCAAAGATATGGGCTTGGGCTTTCACAGTTCAAGTCAATGGGCATTTTCCTGAATGGGAGCAGGATCAGGCCCATACTCTAGTTCAATCACAAGTTATTGGGCTCAATGCAGCAATCACTAGGTCAAATTCTATGGCCTGTGTTATGCAGGAAGTCAGACTGGATGAATGTAATGGTTCCTTCTGGCCTTAAACCCTGAGTACTGGGAACACCCACCATAGTCACTCAGCAGTATGCCAGTTTTTGTCAGGGAAATCTGGCTGTCATGGCTTTTCAAATATTTTGTTTTAGCCCGTGCCTGTGTTTGTAAATTTTAACCACACATAACAACCACCATACTGTACCTCACCATTGCCTGGCTGTCCTAAAAGGCTGGAATGTCTGTTTTCCGATACCATGGCAACTAATTCAGAAAAGTAAGATTAACCCTGTAATCCAAAAAGCAAGAGAAGAACCAATATAAATAAATGCTGGGTGAAATTCTGGCTCCAATGAGATTGATAGGAGTTTTGCTATTGACTTCAGTGGAGCCAAGATTTCATCCATCATAATTTAACTGAAATAATCCATATGTTTATAATTACACACACAGGGCTGAATTCTGAAGGTGTAAAGTCAGTATAGCATTTAACCCTCACTTCTGCATACTAGCTGGTCTCCCTCTATAGGTGTTCCCAAAGGAGGCTATGGTGTCCTATAGTGTGACCTGTAGATGCCCTCTGTAGCGTCTAGACAAAGTTACTTTACTAAAGGTTTTCAATGGTGGTAAATTAAAACAAGTGATTTCTGTTAATCTGTCAAGTAGAAATGGACCTACACCAAGAGCCTGGATGCAAACAGCATTTCATCATCTCAGACTCCAATGCTCCAAAGACTTACAGACATACTTAACATTAAACATCTGAGTATTATTATTATTTGCATTACAGTAATGCTGAGAGACCTTGATTACGATCATGACCTTCCTTTGCTAGACAAAGTGTATACAGTTGGTAAGAGACAGTCCCTGCTTCAAAGAGCTTAGAATCTCAATAGATGAGGCAGATCGAGGGTGGAAGAAAGCAAGTTCTTTCTCTTGTTAATACTTCAAAGGAGCAACATTTTTAATGCTAGCCCGACTAATCTCAATTGTGTGAAGTTAAGTATACATGTAAGTCTTTGCAAGACTATGGCCTAATTTTGCAGAAATTTGGATTAGTATCTAAAATTTGCAGCTGATCCATTTCTCTCTTCAATAGGCTGAAGAAAATCTTTGGACTCAAACACCCTTGAATTTTGGAGAAGATCCAAACAAGAGCTCACCTCGACCCCAAGGGAAGGTAGAAGCACAAGCAAATATTGTGATTGTGTCAATTAACTTTTTTTTAAAAGGCATATTTTTATCAAGGAATGTAAAATCAGACCCAACTTAATCACACATGAGCTATGATCCTGCAATCAGATTCACATGGACTAGTTCCACCAACATCAGTGTGGGTCTGTCTTGGCACAGAGGTCTGCCCACCTGGACTTGAATTGTGGATTCAGTCAGCTGAAAATCTCACAAACTCAGTATAGCTTAAAAGTCATAAATAATGCAACAACTATGGGCTGAAATAAGGTTGGCTTTCTAGTCAATTATTTTTCACAATTGCTGGAATTACCTGATATTCGCAATGAAACCATAACAAGACATTTCCATAATTTTGTTATTTAAAATTTTCTTGATGACAAGCTTTGTTGAGCAACTGTCTTGTAAAGTGACCTATTTTTCATTTTGTTTGAAAATTTCAAGCTCCTTGCTGCAAAACTAGTA
Source organism: Gopherus evgoodei (assembly GCF_007399415.2). Lineage (NCBI taxonomy): Eukaryota > Metazoa > Chordata > Testudines > Testudinidae > Gopherus > Gopherus evgoodei. The sequence continues at coordinate 13,000,296 of NC_044329.1, forward strand.
GCTTTTGGCCTTTTTATCTTAGGACCATGCTCTCCCCAAACTTAGTAGTAAATCATCCATGTTGTTTGACATGAAAATTCCAGAGTAGCACGCTTGTCACACGACTCCTGTAACTGTTAATTAACTGTGTGTGCCTTCCCCACATAAAAAGCACTTTTTTCTAATGGGGGCTGGGGAGGGGAAACACTGTGTTCTCTTTCTTGTGACCTACTTGAGCTTTAAAGGCTTCATTTAACAGTAATGTTCTGCATATTTCCTCAGAAGTTACAGAAGTGATGTGATCTGTAAAGTGTCGAGGGCATTTCTGGTGCCCCAAGCGAGACTGTCAGCCAATAAGTCTGAAAGGTCTGAGCCTGGGATGCACTGATTACATGGTGATTTTGGCAAGGCATCCAGACAGGTCAGAGAACAACAGCAGTGAGAAGAAAAAAAGGAATCTTGGGGGACAGCTAATGCTTAGCATATGCTTCTGCAGGCCAGGTGCTGGAGCTGTGTGCTAGGTGGGCTTGGAGATGAGGGGCAAAGAGTCATATGGGGGCCTGGGTAGAGAGGTTAGGTGGGGAAAGATGCTTCAGAACCGGCCAAGGGGAGATGACCTAGTGAAAGGAAATGACTGCAGCATGGGGTAACGCCACAATCTTTTGATCTCTGAGCTGTTCCAAAGTTGCCAGTTTAGACTTGGGACTAAAGGGGTAAGGGAGCACAGGACTGGAAGACCTAAATTGATTGGCTCTGTTCCTGCAAAGAAGGCTAATGCTAATGCCCCATCGGGGGTCAGTGAGGGGAAAGTTTGCCTCCTCTTCTGCCTTGGTGCTCATACAGTCACCTATTTGTGGACCACGTACCTGGCTGAGTTATTCAGCTGCTGTTTCAGATGAGTTGTGAGAGCATGCTGGATCAGTTCAGCAGGATGCTGAATTTAACATTACAAACTTACAAGGCAGTTGAAATTCAGGAATGTTGAAGCACAAACTCCTTAGCACGCCAGCTGCTAGCAGTATAAAGGGGCTTCTGACAGGCACAGTGAGTCAATGGAATTCTGATATTATGCAAGTGACATCACAATGTTAGTGCAATAAAACAAATGTCCAGAAAACAGGAGAGCCAAAAGACTTCAAATACATGTAGAGATGACAGAAGAAGAAACATGTATAAAGGAGAAATATGGGTCAAGTATTGTTATCTGTAATGGATCACGAGAATCCAGCATTTGTTTTAAGTCCTTGAACTATCAGTAGAGCCAAATTTCCAAATTACTCCTTTATGGGTTTTTAAATGAAAAGAAAGTCCTAAGGGACTGATCCAAAGCCTACTGAAGTCAAAGCTCCCATGGACTTTGTGTTAGGCCCTAAATGATGCTATCCAGTGCATCTACTGTAGTGGAAGGGGGAATGGAGCATCTCTCAGAGTACTCCGTTACAGAAACCATAGAAATGTAGGGCTGGAAGAGACCTCTAGAGATCATATACTCCATCTCCCTGTGCTAAGGTGGAAATAAGTTTAGCTAGCCCAGTGTTTCTCAAACTGGGGTTGCTGCTTGTGTAGGGAAAGCCCCTGGCAGGCCAGGCCGGTTTGTTTACCTGCTCTGTCCACAAGTTCAGCTGATCGCGGCTCCCACTGGCCGTGGTTCGACGCTGCAAGCCAATGGGGGCTGCTGGAAGTGGTGGCCAGTAAGTCCCTCAGCCCACGCCACTTCCAGCAACTCCCATTGGCCGTGAGCAGCGAACCGCGGCCAGTGGGAGCCACAATTGGCCAGACCTGCAGACAGGGCAGGTAAACAAACCAACCCAGCCCGTCAGGAGCTTGCCTTACCTGAAGCGGTGACCCCAGTTTGAGAAACACTGAGCTAGCCCATCACCTGTGACATGGATTTCACAGCCTTCCTAGGTAATCTGTTTTGGTGCGTCAGTATCCTTATAGTTAGAAAGTTTTTCTTAATATCTAACTTATTTCTTCCTTCCTCCAAACTAAGCTGATGGTTTCTTGTCCTACCCTTGGTAGACATGGAGGACAAATGATCACTGTCCTCTTTGTAACAACCTTTTACATATTTGAAGACTTCCCATGTTTCCCCTCTGCCTTCTCTTCTCCAGCCTAAACACGAGCAATTATTTTAACCTCTACTTGTTGTTGCTCTCCTCTGAACTCCCTCCAATTTCCCAATATCTTTCTTAAAGTTTGGTGCCCAAAACTGGACACAGCACTACAGCTGAGGCCTCACCAGTGCCAATGCCAAGGAACAATTACCTCCTTATCTTACATATGACACTCCTGTTAATACATCTCCAGAATGACATTTTTCCTTTTCACAAAAGCATCACACTGCTGACTCATATTATTTGTGATCCACTGTAATCCCCAGATCCTTTTCTGGAATACCGCTGCCTAACCAGTTATTCCCCATTTTATGCTTGTGCAATTAATCTTTCCTTCCTAAGTACGGTACTTTGCACTTGTCTTTATTGAATTTCTTCTTCTTGATTTCAGACAAACTCTTGAATTTATCAAAATCATTTTGAATTCCAATCCAGTCCTCCAAATTGTTTGCCATCCCCACCCCACTCCCAGCTTGGTGTCATCTGCATATTTCATAAGTGTACTCTCTACTTCATCATCCAAGTCATCAGTGAAAATATTGAATAGTATCAGACCCAGAGTATACTTCTGTGGATCTTGCATTCTCCAAGCTTGACAGCAGACTATAAGTGTGTTTTTTGAGTGTGTTTTTTTCAACCAATTGTGCACCCACTTTATAGGAATTTCTTCTAGACCACAGTTTCCTAGTTTGCTTATGAAAATGTCATGTGAGATGGCATCAGAAGCCTCACTAAAGGCATGATGTATCATGTCTACTGCTTCCACCCATCCATTAGGCTGGTTACCCTGTCAAAAAGGAAATTAGGTTGGTTTGGCATGATTTATCCTTGACAAATCCATGTTGGCTATTACTTATCTCCCTCTTATCTTCTAGATGTTTACAGATTGATTGTTTAATAATTGTTAGCTAGAAAGGGGAGTGCTCTTATACTTGGAGCCAGAAGCCTCTGAGTGTGAGAGGGTCTGAATCCAGTAAGAAATAACAGCACAAGCAGAAGCCTATGGCAGGCAGAACAAGATTTTGGGGACCTGAATACAAACTAAGACATGTAAGATCCTACCTATTTCTATCCTGCCTAGGACCAGGTTTGCCCTGCCACTGTGTACTCAGAACCCCTCCTTGTGGCTGCGTCCTCCTATCTTTGTGACCGTCCATGGTCTGTCATGCCTCTTAATATGGATATCTGACTGAGGAAGAAGGCAGCAGGAGAAAAGTACTTTCACGGGCATGAACCAAGAGATGAGTTGGGTGTGTTTATGTGGAGTTCCAAAGTATGAAAGGATTTATGATACTGTATAGGTAACATAGAACTAAGGCCACAAGAATGATGATGCCTTGAAAATGAGAGAATTGGGGCAAAAGACCACCCATAATGACCTGGTGAGATTGTGCTGAAGCATGTGGAAGAGCAAATGCGGTAGGCTTTGGTTCATGAAACATCAACATTGCATCTTTAGCCCACTGTCATCCCATGAGTTATTCTCTTTGTGGATAGGTTGCTCTCAAAACCCTCCCTGTGCTCAGGAATGCTGCTCACTGTCTGCAGATACTACTTATTAAGCTTCCTGGAGCTTCATTACATCCTGGGGTCCTTTCTATTCATCCTGTCCCATGATATGAGAACGAGGCATTCAGTGGACTGTATGTAAACTGAGAGAACAAAGAGAAGGCTTCTTCCCAGGGTGTACAAAGTTGTTAATCTGTGGGATTTATGGCCACAGGAGAACACAGAGAAAAATACAGTGGCTGTATCCCTCCATTCTCTTAATATTATACAATATCAAAAGGGTTTAATCCCCAGATAAACAATAGGTCCTAGCAATCTCCATCACTAACTCTAGGTAATATTTCTCAGTTGCATTCCTATACCCCTAAGTGATGGTCTGTTATGTGACTTTCAGCCAAGAATGGTGCATTTTGACAGTTGTCTTGTAAACTCCCTGCCTCCTAAGGGGCTTACAGTGGAAGTGGGGACAGACCTTCACAGCGACGTGGCATGAACACGGTTTCTTGAATGGAGCAATATGTGCACCTCAGAGCACTATTTTTTTCACAGCTTAGCCGTAGTCTATCATCTTGGAGAACAAATGCGTCTTTCATGGAACAATCCATGGCTTCAGCTGCAAACAATGATTTGTCTTTTGCTAATGCAGCCTTCACATTTCATACGCAGTATGTGATTACATACACACTTGATACCTAGCTTTAATTGATGCCAAGGGTTGTCCTAAGAGCTATGAAAAGGTATTTTCTCCTTAAGTATCAGAGGGGTAGCCGTGTTAGTCTGGATCTGTAAAAAGCAGCAAAGAATCCTGTGGCACCTTATAGACTAACAGACGTTTTGGAGCATGAGCTTTTGTGGATGAATACCCACTTCGTCGGATGCATGTAGTGGAAATTTCCAGGGGTAGGTATATATATGCAAGCAAGAGGCAAGCTAGAGATAACGAGGTTAGTTCAATCAGGGAGGATGAGGCCCTGTTCTAGCAGTTGAGGTATGAAAACCAAGGGAGGAGAAACTGGTTTTGTAGTTAGCAACGCTTGGTTTTCACACCTCAACTGCTAGAACAGGGCCTCATCCTCCCTGATTGAACTAACCTCGTTATCTCTAGCTTGCCTCTTGCTTGCATATATATACCTGCCTCTGGAAATTTCCACTACATGCATCCGACGAAGTGGGTATTCACCCACGAAAGCTCATGCTCCAAAACGTCTGTTAGTCTATAAGGTGCCACAGCATTCTTTGCTGCTATTTTCTCCTTGCAATCTGCTGCCTCTATAAATCATTCACCCTTAGCTCCTAACATTACATCCACATGCTTCTTGTAACAGTTAGCTAAGGCTTTGTTTGCCCAGTCATAATATTTGGAGTTCTTTGAACAGAAAGCTGCTGTGTTGCAAAATGTACAAATAAAATAAAATAAAATAAATCAATAAAAAATCCTGTACAATGACAGCTTCAAATATAAACCTACTGCTGGTTGAATCCACAGGCTGAGTTACTATACTCTGGGCTCTTTGCTTCCCTGCAGTAATTTAAGTGGATGGGAATGAGGAACTGTGGATCTTGGGGCATATGCCTCCCCTTTTCCAAAATACAGAAGCCCCTCCAGGGGTTGGGCTCTAGGTGATTTGGGAAGGGCAAGTGGTGTGAAAAATTCCCTTAAGGTAATATGTATAATGTTAGAAACCTCTGTATTTAGCAGAGAAAGGTATAACATGAGCCAATGGCTGTAAATTGAAGCTAGAGAAATTCAGACTGGAAATATGATGTACATTTTTAAGTGAAAGTAATTAACCAATGGAGCAACTTACCAAGAGTTATAGGGGATTCTCCATCACTGAACATTTTAAAATCAAGACTGGATGTTTTTCTAAAATACATACTCCAGGAATATTTTGGGGAAGTTCTATGACTTGTTTTGCACAGGAGGTCAGATTAGATGATCACAATAGTTCCTTCTGTCCTTGGAATCTATGAATATGGGGAAATTATATTTTACCTTTGAAGGGAGATTCAACAATCTAATACATCTTTACCATTTCTCAGTACTGCTGTACTGGCACCATAGTGAAAATTGATGGCTAACAAAATAAGACTATCTAGTAGTAATTAAAGTTGTGTTATCTTAGCAACCATAGCAAAATTTTATCTTGGTCCTTAAGAATCTGGAACATCTTGCATTGTATTTACCTTTTACACTCTGAAGACTTGGGCTCAAAGGTGATTAAAGAATATAATGGAGCTGAAGAATGAATGTATTCTTTTAAAGCAAAATGTATTTTTAGAAATGAATCAGTTCTGCTAGCTGCATTAGTCCTTGTAAAATAATACTGGCAAACCTACCCGAAGAATCCTGTTTGCTTTGCCTATATATTATCTATATGGAGGGTATTAACAACTCATGACATTGAGATCTTAGGTGACACAGGCGCCAACTTTTTTCTGTGCCGGTGGGAGCTTGTGCCCCCGCCCCCACTCCACCCCTATGCTAAAGTCCCCGCCCTAACTCTGCCCCTCCCTACCCCTATTGGACCCATAACCAAATCCTTGGCCCCACCTCCTCCCCCAAATGCACCGCGTTCCCCCTCCTCTTCCCTTCCTCCCAGGCTTGCCGTGCAAAACAGCTGTTTCGTGGCACAAGTGCTGGGAGGGAGGGGAGAGAAGCAGGATGTGGCTGTGGGCTCAGGGGAGGAGGTAGAGCAGAGGCAGAGGTGAGCTGGGGTGGGGACGTGGGACGGGGAGCTACCGGTGGGTGCAGAGCACCTACCAATTTTTCCCTATGAGTGCTCCAGCCCCGGAGCACCCATGAAGTCAGTGCCTATGTTAAGTGATATCCAAAACCTTATTGAAAATCTAGGGAAATTTGCCCATTGAATAATATGGCAGGAGAAACAACAAAGGCAATTGAGGCCAGAGAAACAAGGAATGGTGAATGGATAAGGCCCAGGAAGTGAGGCAGGATGGACCAGTGGCTAGGGCACTGGCCTAGTCAGTGGGAGATGTGGGTTCAAATTCTTCCTCTATCGCAGACTTCCCATGTGACCTTGAAGAAGTCCCTTAGTGTCTCAGCTCCCCCTCTGTAAAACAGAAGGGTACTTTTCTCTTTCTCAGGGACATTGTGAGGATAAAAATGGTAAAGATTGTAAGGTATTCAGATACTATAGTAATGAGAGCTATATAAGCACCTTAGATAAATAGAGGAGCACTGGCAAAGGCTGTATGCTCTCTATGAAAGGTCCAGTCTCAGCAGAGTGGACTCCATTTTTAATTATACTTCCTACACTGGGGCGTAAATCTAGGACGGCGTGCCATCATCAGTCCACAGCGGACCTCCCACTGATGCCAATAGGAGCCTGCATAAAGATCAAGGCTAGATGACAGCCATTATCTAACAATTAAGCTTTTAATTATTACTTATAAATCGTGTTCAAAAATTATCCCATGGGAAAATAGTCTCACCTTTAAGAGAACTGCTATTCCTGACCTTTGCTTCTTTTCCTTCTCCATCTTCCTTTCTGTTACTCTCATCCTTCCCCTCCTGTGCTTATGCTTTGTTCTTCCCTTTAAAACCAAAAACTTAGATTCAGCAAAATCTGAAAATGTGTGTGGGCCATGTAAATACATCATGTGATCCCCTGCCTGGGTATTTGATGCAGGGCATTCTCAGAGACTTATAGGCCAGAAGGGACCATTGTGATCATCTAGTCTGATCTCCTGCTCATTGCAGACAACGGAACCTTACCCATCCACTCCTGAAATAGACCTATAACCTCTGGCTGAGTTACTGAAGACCTCAAATCACGATTTAAAGACTTCCGGTTACAGAGAATCCACCATTTACTCTAGTGCATATCAAAACTGACCCCGTGCCCCATGCTGCAGAGGAAGGTGACCCCCCTCCCCGGGTCTCTGCCAACCTGACAAGGAAAATTCCATCTCAACCCCAAATAAGGTGATCAGTTAGACCCTGAGCATGTGGATGAGACCCACCAGCCAGACATCTGGGAAAGAATTTTCTGTAGTAACTCAGAGCCCTCCCCATCTAGTGTTCCATCTCTGGCAGTTGGGGTTATTTGCTACTAGCAATCACAGATGGGCCAAATGCCAGTATAGGCAAGCTATCATACCATCCCCTCCATAAACTGATCAAGCTCAGCCTTGAAACCAGTTAGGTTTTTTCCCCCAGTTCTCCCCTTAGAAGGCTGTTCCAGAACTTCACTCCTCTGACAGTTAGAAACCCTTGTTTAATTTCAAGCCCTTTAAAGGAGGCTACAGGCCAGGCATGGCCCTGATCTTGGCTGAGCCCCAAACAAGGGAACTCTATGAGGTGTTGTTTTCAAGGGGAGACTAGATAGCTATGCATGCTAGGGAAGGCCATAATAATCACCTCCCTTATTCTCAATAAGAGGGAGGCTGGGAGGGAGAGGGGGAGAGACAAGAATAGATTTAAACAACATCTTTCTGTAACTAATGAGGTTCTACTGCGAGGAGGCATTAGAGATCTCAAGGTGCTTCTTGTAAGAGCAGGACTTAGCCCCAGGGGCCACAATGTTCTTATTGTCCTCCTTGCTGTGCACCACTTGGCTACCATTCTTCACTACTGATGTGACTGTGTTTCAGTGCGTTGTGTGTTTATAGTTGTGAAGTGCTTTGGGAGGACCTGTGCTGTGTACAATCAGTTCATTTTTTTTGTGGTCACTCCCTGTGCGTCACTTTTTTGTATTACTATAGCACCTGGCAGCCCCAGTTATGGACCAAGATCCCATTGTACTAGGCGCTGTACAGACAGAACAAAAAGACTCCAAGCAGGATTTACAAAGGCTGAACATATTCGCCGAAAGAAACAAGTGACCCAAGTGCTAAACCCGTGACTCTTACTACCAGGCTTTTGTGAGTGCCATGTGCTCAGGAAAAGGGACTGGGAGCTAACTACAGAGGTTTTAGAGTTTAGAGGAAAACCTGAACTCACAGAGCAGCTGAACTGGAACAGAAAAGCTCATGTAGTGCTGAGGTCAAGCTGATCAAACTGCAGAAAAAACTCCCACCTAGTGTTGGAACTGGAAAAAAATGCTATAGAAAGCAATTGAATGTATTTTTTTTTCTCTGTCTGGTGATTTTACCCTTGCAAATGCTAAACTTAGCAAGTGTATCTCAAAGCCAGACTCTGAAAGTGTGGTTTTAAAGATGAATAATGTCATGTTGGAGTTCTTTTTACAGTTGAAAAAGGAGCTGAATTAATCACTTTCCCATTGGCCATGAAACCATGCTAATGACTGGGGCCATTTGCCAGATACTTAAAGACTCACAGCTTAAAATGTGTCCTGTTTAATTACATATTAAAATTGCAATACCCCATTTAAAGCTGAAGCTGGGTTCATGTAATCCACTCAATTTAAATTACATCTCAAGTATTCTGTTTGGCTTTAATATACACAGAATAAACACTGCAACTAATGACCAGATGGGCTCTTTTACCAACATTACATTTTTGTCTGTATATATGAGATTATTCAGTCAATCTGTCTTAATAGGACTAGATTACATTATAATATATATAGTAACCGGATTGGAACAAATAGCAGATTTTTTTAAAAAATACTTGTTTGAATTGTAAAGAATTTTGATTTGAACATTTTTGTGACACATATGGCACACTCAGCAGTGTGTTTCAGGAAGAAGCCAGGTTTCAGGAAACAGACAGAGGTCTACACCAGGTACTTCTTCCTTCTCTATCAGAGATGAGGGCCAGATTTTCCCGCAAGTTATCCCTGGTAACTACAGCTCATTGGCACACATCACATCTCCCTGTGTCAGAAAGACGAGGCCAGCCCAGACTGGGGAAGAACTGCACATCACTCATAGTAGGCTTTACATTGCTAATCCATTGAGGGGATTCTCTTTCTATCAAACCATTTTTTTCTTCAGAAGTATCCAGTCTTTCAAAGAGTAAATTCTTGCCTAAAAACAACTGACAGTATATTAGAGGCTTATTTAGTGACTCCCAGCCATTATCGTAAGTCTTTGAAGTAATAGTCATTGGAATGTATTGGAGGAATATCAAAAGCATATGTTCATCTCTGCAGAGATACTGCCAGTGAGATGCACTTACATCGCAAACATGACCTCCACAGTTGTCAATATTTCTTTCATCCACTCTTTCTACTGAAAGCATATTTCATGGAGAGATCTGAGAGGTCACCTAGAGCCTAGTTCTCAGGGGCATAATCTACACATCTTCACTAGCTCGTGGTTGTAGAAAACTCTGTCACCCAAAGGCCAGTTACTGCCACCTTTCCTCCGTGAGTTGCCCTCCTCATTTCAATGAAAGGTACTATTATGCAAGATATGAAACAGAATCTAGCCCTAAACAAGTAGCTGCAGTAAACAGAGTGTTATATTGCAATGCCATTAACCACCTATAAGAATAAGTTTGTGACTCACCTACTTCACAATTTGTTTTTAAAGTGCTTAGAGTTCCTCAGATGAATGGTGTTACAGAAATACAAAGTATTGTCTGATGAAAGTGAAATAGCATCCCCCCTGAATTCTGTACTATTGTGTGGCTCATCTTGTTCCTTGATCCTGTCAGGCTTATTGAGTTTCTTCAGTGTTAACAGCAATAAAACCTGCGACTTGTCCTGGAGCAATTGAACACGTTTGTTCTTTTCTACTCAATAAGGACATATTCTTTCCTTTCACACTTAAGTGTCATCACATCTAAAGAATCACGTGAGGCCAATATCCTGGGGACCATGTGTCAGCATTGGGGCACACTGTATCAAGGGTTCTCCAAGAAGGTAACACTACTAATGCACCCGTGGTGATCCTCTGGCTAAGTTAAGGGTCCATGACATGCTTTTGTGAGTCAACCAGATGTTGATTTTTCATCCTACCTCCCCTCCAGTCTTCTTCATTGGAACCAACAAAAGATATCCATTAAGCAATCAAACCTGGAATTCAGCACCCCACCTGACATATATTCATCTCTTCCTCTTGGTGTATTCTTTGAAGATTTCTCTTGTACCTGCAATCACATCACACTACAATGATACCACCCCAAATTCCTTCCAGTGTCAGTCATCACTCCCTCACTGAGTTCCCCATGGATTCTAATATTGTCCAGTGCCCATCAGCAAACAGACAACAACTCTAAGCCTGGTATATTAAAATCCAGACCCTTCCAAAATAATTAAAGTCTTAGAGGCCATTATATGCATTTTGATATCCTGCCTCCAAGGCTGCAGGATACCTACCACATTCTCCCACTTCCCTAAAGTAGCATGCATTTGCCTTTGCAATGTGAGGATGAGATTACAGAAACTACAGGAGTTTGCTCTCCTCTAAACAGCTCTGTTTGAAGTAGACTACTGGTCCAGGACAGACAAGGGAGATAGTGTTGCGACCTTTACAGCTTTTGTTGAGAGTGAAAAGGAAAATATACAGTGACAGAAAGAATCTTGACTTTGATCGCTGCCAGTTACAGGAAATCAAAACATAACCTAATGTGGCAGAGGGTGGAATAAAGGGGGGAGGAGGAGAGATAAAATATTGCCAGGTCAATTTCTGCGTTATTTTCCTAGATCAAAAGAAGATTGGTAGTTTCATTTTTATTACAGTTTCCTTTTGTTTTTGTTTTTGGCTTTCTGTCCCCATCCCTGCCTCCCCACTGCCAAAATCAATAAAATAGGATAGGTGATGCTATAAAACATTTTTACTTAATTTCTTTTTTAATTGAGTATATTGTTTTGCCAACTGCAGTTTTGAGCCTTTGCATTCCCAACTTGGAGTTGTGCATGTGTCACTGAAGGCAGAATCCGGCCCACACTATATCTTCACATGTTTCACAGTTGGTATGTAAGGACCTGATCCTGCAAACACTGAAGCACCTGAGTAGCTTTCCTTACAGAAGTAATCCCTTGGACCCTGGCGTCTGTGAGTTTACTCATGTTCTTACGTATTTGCTGGAGATGACCCTAACTTGATAATTTAATTTTAAATGACTGAATATAATTCAAATACTCATATATATAGGTTTGAGCCACTGAAAATCCATTGCCTGCAGCTCTAAGTCTTATTTGTTTGCCAGGTTTTGAACTGACCTTTTAAATATGTTTTTTCTTTGTTAACATGCAGGGAATTCAGTTGTATTCCATTGATCTGTGGTTTGAGCATTGGCCTGCTAAACCCAGGGTTGTGAGTTCAATCCTTGAGGGGTCCACTTAGGGATCTGGGGCAAAAAATCAGTACTTAGTCCTGCAAGTGAAGGCAGGGGGCTGGACTCGATGACCTTTTGAGGTCCCTTCCAGTTCTCCAGTTCTAGAACCTAGATGTATCTAGGAGCTAGGTGTATAGTCAGCGCCCAGATGCCTTGCTGCTGGGTGATGACTATGGCTCTTGCTTTTATATACATAAAATAATATTTGTTTTGCAGAATAAATGAAGATCCTAAATGCCTGCTGATTATGTACCATAGTGCCAGGCATGTACAAGAACTGCAAGAGATACATAAATGCTGTAGAGACAGACAAACAGCACAAATACCTTTACTTGGTATCTGCAAGGGCGTAATTGACCACCACACCTCTACTGCAACAGATGTAAATGGGTTTCTTCTGGTTTCCATGAAGCAGCATAAAGAACATAACTGCTTGTAACTGCTAGGACAGGTACACACCCATTTTGTGTGCTCAGACAACCATTTGTGCACACATATGAGGTGGTTTGATGACTGCCTGTGCAAATGCAGGTATTGCACGTGCAGTCGGCTCCGTGGGCACAATCAGCTGCATGTGCAAAAGTGAGTAAGCAAAACCAGAGGGCAAGGCAGTGCTGAAAATGTGAACCTCATTATCACCAAGATGCTATAAGACTGGCCAGACAACTGTGTCCAAACCTTTGGAGATGCTGAGTTTATTGACCTCTTATAACATAGTTTACAGGCTCACACTAATTATACTACTCATCTTCCCTTGGGGTAAGAGGTTTGATCCTGTCAGTGGCTGAGAGGCTCATGGCAGGTGCTCGTAAGAGATCCACTTTTCGGTATTGAGCCTTAGGATTTTATAGCATATATATTACAAATGCATATATGACAGAGAACCCGCAGTTATAACACCTGTTTCTGCTGCAAGTCCATTGATCTTATCTATACTACCTTGTGTGAAACAGAAAACGGTCTCATTTCACTGGGAGGAATTTGCAGGGAGAACTGTTGCCTTTGTCTGGAAATGCTATCACCACACAATTCATAGGGAATCCCTGCCAGACAGGATTAATGCTCTGATTAACTGGGACAAAGGCCCAGATACCAGCCAGACTTAAATCCTTGATCCCAGTAACATCAGAGTCTGTAATGAAACTCATCTGTCGGTCACCAGAAGGGAAATAGTAGCAACAGAATTAAAATTACATGAATGCATTTAAGAGCTCAGGGCCTGATCTGTGAGTATCCATTACGTGATCCAGCCCTGCTCAAGGATGCCGCCTTGTGCTGCATCCACGTAACTCCCATTAATATTACAGAATAAGAAAACAATCCTATTTTAAGGCCTGGAGAACATGCTTAGTATTATTTCTATTACAGTAATGTCCGGAGAGCCCAAGTAGATCAGAGATTCCCTGTGCTAGTTGTTGTACAAACATAGTGAGAGTCAGTCCCTGCCCCAAAGAATTTACAATCTGTTTAAAACCAGATGCAACAAGGGGAACGAATAAGTCTACAGGGAGGATGGGAGTGAGGGTGAGGTTAACATTTTTTGCATAGACGAGATATATGCTACTGGAGAGAGTTGGTTTAACTGATAAGCAAAAATAGTTTTAATGACTCTTGTTTTATAAAGGGACTTGAATCAGAAGCAGAATGTATAATAGGTAAGGCCTGATTCCTTGCTGCATTGAACCTTGTGTCATTATTGACTCCTGTGCGTAAGTATAAAATGCTGCTAAATCTGCATGAGAATTCAAAATGTAATGCAGAGGAGACTCAGACCCATAGGGCTGGAATCTGATTTTACTTATGCCACAGATGTATCTCCATTGACTTCAGTTGAGTTACTACTGATTTATACCAGTGTAAATAGGTCCATAATCAGGCTCATAATTGAAAAGATGCATCTCTCAGAAATACAATAGAGAGTTTAAAAATAAATCCTCAGCTGCCATACTAACTTATATAACAAATGGTAAATCAGTTCCAGATTTACCACTAAGGTAAACATCCAGTAAAAGCTGTAATACCAAACAAGCCTGTAGAGGTCAAGATCTGAAGTATCTGATAGCAATGACGAGGCAGATGGACCTTGTATCTGGATTATTTGTGACAAGCAGGGATTCCCTGCTACTCCAGCCTCACTTGTGTCAATGACAAAATAAACTGAGATGCAACATTATCCCAACTATAGACAGCTTAAATAAATGAAGGACCTGCCATTTACAGCTCACTGGTGATTTTTTATGAGCCTCCTCCATTTCAACCAGAGTTGCAAGCATAGATTTTTGTCCTGTGATAGTAGACAGTGCAATCCTTCAGTTCAGCCAGAATTTATTAGGATAAGCTGCAGTTCACTGTGTTTATTGCCTTCGAAAAGAATGATGCAACTATCTAGTGAAGATAGTGAGAGATTTGCTGCCACCTTTTGGTGGATGCATGTTATGGAAGTAGAGTATCAAGTTATTTTACAGTGTAGTTCTCACCCTTACTCAGCCATTATAAACACCTGCTTTCTCTGCTCTGCCTTAGTCCACTTGCCAAGTTCTCAATGCTCCCCACTCCACCAAGTAGCAGTGGATCTCACCCCTTATTGGATCATCCCACACAGCTAGCACCTTGTCTCTTTCTACAGACAGGATCTCGGCAGCTCTGCTTCTGCTGGCCTATCCTCTAGCACTGGTCTGACGCCTCCTGGCAGATGTGTGTCATTGGGGAAGTGCCTGCCAGGTCAGGAAACAAGCAGAAAATGAGAAGTTCCAAATTTGATCCATCACCAAAGCACTAACTTGATTTACCAAACTAACTAAAAGTAAAAAACACCAAGTTTGGGGATTAGTAGAGCTATGATTTTGATATATAATAAATAGGTATGAACCTCATCTCCCCAGGCCTGATTCTCTACAGGAAAAATGGCAGAGATTAGCTGCTAGATGTTAGCTAACTACAAGTACTTTCCCATCCACTAGGTAGTATGTGCATTTGCAGCAGCTTCCTAGATGGCACTAGCGCTGCTTTGCCTTTTGATCCCAGACTCTCTACTGGTTCAAGAATTCACTGATGTCATGGTCTCATCCTCAGTGGTAACCTTTCCTTCTACATCTCCCCTGTTCAGGGACAGGCTGGCCCACTTCTACAGTGTTTGGGGCTTGATTACCATGGATAACTAGGTCCTGAGCACCATCAGATTGGGTTATGTCAGACGGTTCCTCTCCATCTCTCTTTCCATCTCTTTATCCTATCCCTCTTTGGGACCCCTCTCATGAGACACTGCTCCTCAAATGGGTTCAGTCTCTGTTGGCTTTGGGGGCTGTAGAAGAGGTCCATGTGCATCATCCGGGTCAGGGATTCTACTCCGAGTAGTTCCTGGTCCCCAAGACAAAGGGAGGGATGAGAACTACTGTTGACCTTCATGATCTCAACAGATACATCAGATACATTAGATTCCGTGTGGTCACCCTAGCAACTATCCTCCCCACTCTGAATCACAACAACTGGTTTGCTGCCCTGGACTGTCACCCACACAAAATTATCTGTAACTTATACACTCTAGGGCAGGGGTGGGAAAACTTTTTGGCCCGGGGAATAGAAATTGTATGGAGGGGCATGAATGCTCACAAAATTGGGGTTGAGTGTGGGAGAGGATGTGGGCTCTGGGGTGGGGCTGGGGATGAGGGGTTTGGGGTATAGGATGGTGCCCTGGCTGGGACCAAGGGGTTTGGAGAGTGGGAGAGGGATCAGGGCTGGCGCAAGGGTGTGGAAAGGGGGCTGGGTTCTGGCTGGGGGTGCAGAGTCTGGGGTGGGGGTGGGGATGAGAGGTTTGGGGTGTAGGAGAGTGCTCCAGGCTTGGATCAAGGAGTTTAGAGAGTAGGAGGGGGATCAGGGCTGGGGCAGGGGGCTGGGGTGTGGGGAGAAGCTCAGGGGTGTGGGCCCTGACCCAGCACCCTGGCCGGAGCGGGGATGAGCTGCGTGGTGCAGACTTCGACCCACTGCCCCCACAGGAGCGCGACTGAGATGCTTGGGGCAGCTCAGGGGCCAGCTTAAAATAGCTTGTGAGCCAGATCTGGCCCGCGGGCCATAGTTTGCCACCCCTGCTCTAGGGACACCCACCCTTACCCAATTTCTAGGGCTCAGGATGTAATTTTCTGCAGGTTTGCAGGATCTTTTACCAGTGAAAGAGCCTGTGATAGGGCCTTCAGTGGCTGGGCAGCCTACTGGCTAGATGGCTGTTTAGGGGCTGGAGAGGGGGACCTGCCCTCCTTCCCCTCCTTTTCCTGGCTCTGAATCCTGGGCCACTCACCCCCCTAGACAGGGGAGATGGATCTTGCTCCTGGCCATTAGGGGGTGAGGGATCACTATTGTCTGAGCTGCTGCCTGTGTAAATCTTTCAGTTTGGGGTGCGGCCCTGGTAGTCCAGTTTCCCCACAGTTGGGGCTTGGCAGTAGATTTTCCTTGGCAGGGGAAGACTTACTTGCTTCCAGTGTCTGCGTTGGCAGGCAGGTTGCATCTGTGCCTTCAAGTCGACACACAGAGCGCTCCTGCCTCTTTGCCAGTCAGCTCCTGACTGAGCCAGGCGCCCTTCTTTTCTCACTTTTCCAGGCTTGGCATTGGCTGCAGGTATAACGGTGGGACTAGCTGAACCCACAGGTTTGCTTTAACCCCTGCTGTGCCTGGCAGCCATCTCTCTACTCCTTCACAGAGCCTTACACAGTAATATCCTTATCCTCTATTTTCTGACAATTACCAAGCAGAATACACATGCTAAGCACACAATGCTATGCTCATCAGTCCTGATCAGGCAGGTGAACTTTCCCTGTTGGCCAGACAAGGTCAGTGTCGTCTGGAGTCTGGTTGCTGCACATCACGGACATGCAGAGGATTCTTAACAGTTCTGATCTTAGCCTGTGTCTTGGAGGTGAGTTCTTCTTCCAGGTCTTCCCCTATTCTTCTGTTCCCTTTCCTGGTCTCCTTCTTGGACCCCAGTTTATATAGTGAAACTTGAGTCCTGTTTAGCTATTCCTTAACCAATTATTTTACTAACCAATCATAACATATTGTAACAAAATTCTCTAATCAATCATACTCCACCACCTTCATTAATTTATACCTATCAAAATTAATTATGTAGCAGACAGAGATCATACAGACAAGCAATAGGGAAGTGGGGACCATAATGACAAAATAATAAAGAAATTAGGATTTCACAACCACAATTATTGATAAGTGGTTTCTTGCCAGACAGACTGCTATCAGAGTAAGTTTTCTTTAACAATCTTAAGATCTGTTTCTTTATCCGATGATAGTGGGTGCTGTTAGGATGAGGTCTCCTTAACAGTCCCACAATTCTATGATTCTAAGTAACTGTCAGCTTGGAACATTAATACAAAGGCTCTGTTTTTAGAACAACTGGCTCCATCGCTATGCATGAACACTAAGGTCCATCCATGCAGATCAGTTTACAGGGCTGAAGCTTTAATTTGATATTTCGTATTGTGCATAGCTTCCAAACTGAGTTGCTCCTGGCAGTAGGCAAACCTAGTACTGTGGCAACAGTAGCTGTGATCAGTAAAAGCAGTGGCTGTCACTTATCTCCCATCCACAGGCATTTTAAAAAAACAAAATTTTACTTGGAATCCTGCACTCATTGATGGGGGAATTGAAGGAGGCTAGTTCTAACGGTGATATTTATCCACAGTCTCTCTTTTACTCTCCCTCTTTCCTAACGTTCTTTTTAATGAAATCCAAAAGTTTTTGTAATGAAATCCAAAACCAGTTTCAGCTGGTTTCATGCTCTGTTACTTAGCCCACATTTTTGGTTTGTATGTCAAGCAGTTTGGCAAGGTCTGAAAACTCTGGTGTGCCACATTTTAAGTAAATTCACCTCTAATCTAATCTAATCTTTATAATGCACCGATCGTACTAATATCTAGGCATGATCTACAGTGCTGAATGAGAATAGCATTTTTCTATTTGAGAGGGCCATGATGTCCATAAAAAATTACTCCTTTTGACCTGAGCACTTTGCCAATATTTGGGGTCTTGCAAATTGTTTACAGTAGGAGAAATTGGTGACAGTGTCAGATATTTCTTTGACACAGTCCTGTTTATTTACAGAGAATTCGCACAAAGTCCTGTTTCTCTGAACACTGTAGGATCAAATGACCGGAGGCAATTTCCTTGCTCACACTTCCAAGCCTGCCTTTCCAGCCAGCCCAAGGTAGATTACCTCTTTTTCGAACAATTCACAGTTCTTTGGGTTTGATTTCAGATTGGCAGCCTGAATCTTATAACAAACTATTTGTATCAGTTCCTGTTCAGAAGGTTTAGCATGCACCAGAATGTCATGTAGGTATAATTCGCAGGCTGAGAATGGGATAGAAAACTGTTGTAAATGTCCTGTTTCTGGCAGATCCAATTCCTCGTCCAAGTGACTGACTTCTTCCACTGTGATCTATGACCTTTAATTTCTTTTTCAAGGTGTTTTTTTAGCTCCTTAAATTTCTTCTAGCAAAATTCTAGATAAGAGGGGATCTAAAACTAAACCACCTATTTGATCTCCAAAGGAGACAGTGACTGAGGAATTTTCACCCATCTCAAAATGGTAGCAATTGTGTTTGAAACTTGGACTTCTGTAATTTGAGCAAGAACTCCGGATAGTGAGACAGTGGATGAGGTAATAATTAGTCTGGATTTCATTGTGGCTAATAATTGTGTAATAAATGCTAAGAAAGGTGTCCTATGAATTCATTCTGTGGAAATTCCCTTTAAAGATGTGGCACAAATAAGACCAATTATTTTAGACATCTGGTTTGCAGTAAGCAAGTTGTCTTACCTCCAGCAGCATGTTGAGGGTAGCTTTCGAGCAAAAGGAAGATGGACAGTGGTTGAGACCTGCTTTAAAACCCAGGTTCTCAGAGGAATTTTAGCTGCTAAGGTTCTTGGTAATGGGAAGTGGGAATGGATTCCTGTTCATTTACTAAATGTTTCTGATAAACAGCAAGTATTAGAAAAGGGAACTACAATTGCAAAACAAGAACCAGTGGATCTAGTAAATACAAGGGAGAAAGGGGTGAAAGTGAGCTCTCAGAGTTCCAGTACAGTGCTCTACATTTCAATAAAAAGCAGCCACGAAGCAGGCAGAAAGCAGCAGAAAAATACAGAAGACAGCAAGAGAGGCACCTGTAGTGTGGCCCTGAGAGAAAGCCAAGGGAGAGTGTTTTGGGCAAAGTGCTGGCTGCAAAGGGAAGCTTGGGATTGTGAGCAAGGAAACTGTCTCCTGTTGTTTGCTCCTACTGTGTTTAGAGAAATGGGACTTTGTGTACATTCTTTGTAAATAAACAAGACTACATCAAAGAAATAACCTGACTGTATCATGAATTTCTCCTCTTAATGCAAGGTCCCAAATACTGGCTAATGGCTTGGGCCAGAAATAGTAACCGTACCAAAATCAACACCCCTTTCTTAGGTGGGATTATCATTTTTTGTACTTGAAGGGGTAATGCTGCTAGGCTATCCTGCAGAGACTGGTATTGGACAGCAAGGACCTCTTGCCCATGGGGTGCTAGAACAATTTTTTTGGTGGGGGTGCTGAGAGCCATTGAACTAAACTGTAAACCCTGTATTTAATGGAAACTACTTCAAGCCAGGGGATGCGGCAGTACCCTCAGTTCCAGCACCTATGCCTACTTCCAGCACCTACGTCTTGCCCTGAAGGAAGCAAGACTTGGGTGATGCTGGTCTCTGATAGCAGGGAGCTCCTCAGCTAAGGGTCTTTTGAAAAGGATGCATTGTCCTCAGCCATGTGAATTTCACCAGGGCTCAGTCAGTCCCAATATTCCCGTTAATCACCACTGTTCTCATTCATGAGTTTGCTGGAAATGGTTAACAATGTAAAACTCAGTGATTTTGTCTGTATGACTTTGTACTTTACCTCCCGTTCCCCCCGCAGTGGTTGTCTGGCACATTCCTTGTCTCCCTCCATGCAGTCCTGCATTTCAGCCTGTCTGACAACTCCTCATGGATGGGTGGCTATCATCTTTCATTTGACGTGGCCAGTAATAAACTTATTATTCCTCTGAAACCGTCTCTGTCACTGTTGACACCATCACCCACCTCATCAGGGGTCATCGTTAACCAGGGCCGACTCCAGGCACCAGCCAAGCATGCTTGTGCTTGGGGCGGCAGATTCTAAGGGGAGGCATTCCGTCCATTCCTAGGGCGGCATGGCTACCCTTTCTTTTTCTTTTTGTTTGCAGCTCTGGCCGCGCTGTAGGGGCTGGCTGCGTGGAGGAGGGGAGCGCCCTGCTGGGAGCCGGCTGCGCGCTCCATTTGCCCCAGCCGGTGCCAGGTCTGCAGCAAGCCCGGCAGCCCGCATCCTTCCCTCCTCGCCGACTGGAGCAATACGGAGCCCTCCCAGCAGGCGGCGTGGTGGGAGGGAACGAGTGGTCAGTGCCCTGGCTGAAAGAAGCCCTGACTGCCCCCTTCTCTCTCTCTCCTCCCTGCTCCCTCCCCCTCCCCACTGTTAGCCGGGATGTGCACTCCACTGCCTGGGGCACGTCTGCAGCTCAGGGAGTCCTGCTAGCCGAAAGTTTGCACCCTGGGTCCGGCCACCCGCAGGTTTTTTTTTTTTTTTTTTGCTTGGGGCGGCAAAAAAGCCAGAGCTGGCCCTGTTGTTAACTCTTCTCTGTTCCCTTCCTTCCCAAAGTCAGCCACTGTCCAACTCCTTCCACTTCTTCCTACACAATATTTTTAAGATCTGATTTTATTTTCTCTTCAGACAGCTTTCTCCTTTTTTTCAGGCCTTGTTGTCTCCTGACTTGATTGCTGCAACCTCAGCATCGTGGGTCTCCCTACACACACATTGCCTGAGTCCATACAAAATGCCGCTTCTAACTTCATCTTCCATGTTTGATCCAGCACAACCCCTCTGTCAAGTGTAGTGCTGACTATTGTGCTGCACACACTTCAGCACGTGAAAAGCTTTATTTCCATGAGTAACTCCACCGACTTCAGGGACTACTGATTGGACTGAAGTTACCTATATCTGTGTTTGCTGGATCAGGGCCTTCAATTGTAAAGTCCTTGGGGCAGGGAGCATATTTTCCTCTACATTGGGTACAGTGCTGTATTCAATAAATGAATGTTTTTCACTTTCTGGTTCTACCCACAGCACCAAAATACCATGGCTGGGTAGCAGACAGGGCAAGCGGATGTTTCTTCAGCAAAAAATAGAAGCCGAAACAAACACATACCCTTTTGCCACTAGAACTACAAAGGACACCACAGCACGGGTTTTATTAGGTCCATATTTGACTGTTTTTTCCCCTTTAATGTGACAAGAGCAGGGGGTGCTGGAACAATTTGCACAGTGGGGGTGCTGAGAAGCCATTGAACCAAACTGTAAAACCCTGCATACAGGGGCAGCTCTAGGCATTTTGCCACCCCAAGCAGAGCGGCATGCCGCAGGGGGGAGAGGAGGGGGAGAGGCGCTCTGCCGGTCGCCGGGGGACGGCAGGCGGCTCTGGTGGACCTCCTGCAGGCGTGCCTGCAGAGGGTCTGCTGGTCCCGTGGCTTTGGTGGACTGTGGGAGGTCCACCAGAGCCGCCTGCCGCCCTCCCGGCTACCGGCAGAGTGACCCCCGCGGCATGCCGCCCTAAGCAGGTGCTTGGCGTGCTAGAGCCTGGAGCCGCCCCTGCCTGTATATGATGGAAACCCACTTCACAGGAGTTCCAGCAACCTAGGGTGACCAGACAAGAAGAGTGAAACATCGGGACAGGGGGTGGTGGGTAATTGGAGCCTATATAAGAAAAAGACCCAACTATCAGGCCTGTCCCTATAAAATCGGGACATCTGGTCACCCTACAGCAAGGTGCGGGGAGGCGAGGCGCTAGCATGCCCTCGCGGCGTCCCAGAAGCTGGAGCTGGAGCTGGAGCTGGAGCTGGATGAGCCTTCTGGGAACAATGCTCCCCCCACGCTGCCAGGGTAGGGCTGTGCCCAGCGGTGCCTTCCCTAGGACTCTGCCCAGCACCGGCTGAGAGCACGGGGATGCTCCGGGCCAGCCGATGAGCCGCCCGCTGCTTGTCAAGCCCTGCAAGAGCTCCGCTCCCCGTTCCGGGGCGAGCCTGCCCTGCCCGCTGTCACGTCTCCCGGCCGTCGGGGCGTGTCTGAGCGGCTATCGCGGTCTCTCCACAGGCCGGGCGCCTGCCGGCAAGGTCCGCCCCGCTCCCGCCCCCAGCTGTCGCTCAGCCCCGCCGCAGCCGCCGCAGAGCCCGGCGAGCGAGGTAAGCGCGTGGGCCGGCAGCGGAGCAGCTCTGCAGCCGCCTCCCGTGCCCCAAGCAGGCCGCCGCTCCCCGGCCTTTGCAGCCTGCAGGGGAGGGAGCAGGGCCGGGGGTGCCTTGCAAAGGCCTGGCGCTCGGTGCCATCGGTCGTGCAGTGGGCGTTGGAAAGCCAGGCCCTTGCGGCTGCCTCCACCCGCGGCAATGGGTGGGCGAGGGGTTCCCTGGAGCGGAGCCTGACCCATGCACCAGCTGCCCAGATCCCAAAGGGCTGAGCCGGTCCCCCCCAGTCACCTTCGGGGGTGGCGCATTCTTGCGGCACTAAACAGGGGGAGTCGGCATCTATTTTAGGCAGCGCCGTGGGTTTGCCAGCCGGGACCCTGCCCGCCGCCAGCCGGCTCAGAGTCAGAGCGGGAGGGGTTTGCAGGGTGGAAGCTGCAGCTTCCTTCTCCACCCCGTAGCCCTAGGAGAGGTAGGCTGTAGGTGACCTCTGGGGAAGGCATGCTCAACACTGGGATTTACCTCAATGCATGATCATTGCACAGGGCCCAACAAGAAAATGTAAGTCTGCCTCCTGGCGAGTAACTGGACTTGAGCTGCTTACATCGCAGTGCAGGGCTGTGCTAGCAGATGAAATAGATACATTATTTTCACAGCTAGGATGATAGGGATATAAATATAGGGCCTACAGTTTGTAACTTCTGCATTAGCAAGATTTTACTGTTGTTCATTCTCTATACTGCGTTTGTAACTGTTCTTGATTGGATTTTGGGCTCTAATACTTCCAGTATCTTCCTTCCCACCCCCTTGCACTCTGAATGTCCTTAATGCCTTTTTCATGCCTATTTTTTGAGGCTTGACACTAATAAAAAATAATGCTTGCTGTTTATCCATCAGGCTGTTAAAAACTGCAGGATCCTGAAATGTGAACTGCTTTAGTTGATCTCAGGAATGATATGAGGAAATTCCATAGCAGCTAAGATTTGCATGTTTTAAAATGTACGTGGAGGCAAAATAAGAATATTCTAACAGTTTAAATATACAACTATATACACTTTTTCTGAAACAATGTTTAGATTATAACCTTTGATATCAGATGGCTTTTGATCCTTTAAACCATGACTTGCTCTATGGTTGATATAAATATGAGCAATAACACATGACAGAGTGTTGGTTATACTAGGATACTTCCATGCAGTGAACAAAATTCTGTCATAAACGCCCTGTGCAATCCCATTGACTTTGATGGAGTTGTAGTACTAGGTGCTAATCAATCTGAGAGTTGGCTTGAAGGTAATTGTCCTTCAACCCTGAAGTGTGTTCATGTTTCTGAATGGCTTCGCTTCCTGAGGTGTGTGCTTCTTTTCATAATTTTTCATTTCCAGATAAAACAAAAGTCATTGGCTATGTCTCCACCAACATGGCTGTCTTGTATGATAGCATGACTCAGCACAGAATCTTTGATTGCCAGTAATTTACCTTATTTTAACCAGCCCATTATCTTCCTTATTCTTGTGGAAAGTGTGAATAAATTATGGGGCTTAGTGGAGTTCTAGAAGTTAGGAAATTTCAGCATGAGATATTTAAAAAAACACACAAACTCCACCCCCCAAAATACTTGTAATTTAAAAAAAAGAAGTTATTTATATTTTAACTGTATTTTAATACTGGAGCAGTGGGCCAGTTTGAGGATGCTAGGGACTGAAGTCCTTTATCCTCAGAAAAGGCGCAGCCTTGTGCAGCAGCCACAAAAGTTTTCCCCCACCCTGTCTTGTCACGGTTGTGACTTGGAAGAACTATATCTGGTGGTATGAAAGTAGCTCTATCTCCAAGTCCTTTCTGTCTTGACCATTAGTTAAAATAAAATTGGAGTAAAATAGGTCCATGCTGTTGAGTTAGTCAGGCTATTTCGAAAGAGCAGTGATAATGATACCAAGGAAAACTGTTCTGATTCTGGTTTGCATTCCAGCTTGCCTTTTGAGCGTCAGAAATTAAAATTCTGTCATTCCCTGGTATGAATTGTGTCAGAGTCTCTTTGAAGGACTTTCACACTGTGAAAACTCTTTTTAAAATACAACACCTGCTCCAACTTTACACAACAAGTGATTTATTTACTCCCTCATTTTCTGTACTCCTGTTTCTTCCCCCCACATGCAGCCTCAACTTTTGTCTGATCGAGCAGTAGAGTCTGAATTGGGTATGGCAACATGAGTGATGTCCCCAAGTCAGTATTGTGACTCCCTGCAGGATGGTGTCAGCAGAATCTAAGCAGCAAGATTGCAAAGCCCAAACATACATATTTTGACAATATGGCAGATGAAAAACATAGAAGGAGAAAATTGATTTAAGATTAAATATAGCAAATGCTTTTCTACAGTGTGAAAGGAACTAGCAAACAAAAATATCCTAGAGGACCAAATATTGCCCTCGATTTTAACTGGTCAGGCCCATTGATTTGAGGGTGCACTGATGTAATAGAGCAGGGGTTCCCAAACTTGGTTCTCAGCTTGTTCAGGATAAGCCCCTGGTGGGCTGCGAGATGCTTTGTTTACCTGAGCGTCCACAAGTACCGTCGCTCCCAGTGGCGGCGGTTCACTGTTCCCGGCCAATGGGAGCTACAGGAAGCGGCGCGGGCTGGGCCACCGCTTCCCACAGCTCCCATTGGCTAGGAATGGCAAACTGTGGCCACTGGGAGCTGCGAGTGTCCATACTTGTGGACTCTCAGGTAAACAAAGCATCTCCCAGCCCACCAGTGGCTTACCCTGAACAAGCCGCAAACCAAGTTTGGGAACCCCTGTAATAGAGGATATAATATGGCCCAGAATGTTTAGGAAGTGCTCTGTCCCCTCTTCAGTGCGTTGCCCATGCCTACTGTGCCCTTTGTACCTGGTTAGCCTACATTGAATTGGTGATATAATTGTGGTAACTCATAGATTTTACTGGCCAACTAATTAACTGTCCTAATTCTGTTCCCATCCTTGCTGCCAGTGATCGCATTATTGCTCACTGCTTCCTAAACATGTATTTGCATGAACAGTTGTTAATGTATGGTTTGGGATTTTATTTTTAAAGAATTAGATCCTTGGGACTTGTTCGGCTTTCACAGCCTTTTTAACTTTATTGGCCACAGTGGGGAGGGAAGAATTGTATCCTGTGTGTTTTATTTAATTAGTATCTTAAACTTTTGCAAATAACAATAAAATTGTCTTAATTAAAATTGTATTTACACCCATGTAACTCAGATCAGACTCCCCTCTCTTTCTTTAATTCCCTAAACATAAAGATTGTTGAACTGTTCTTATAAATATGTGCTAAAGGGTTTTTAAAAATGCTTATTGTTTGATTAATCAAAGGAGTTACTAGAGTGTGTTAAATACGTCAGTATTTAAGAACAAAACAATTCCTTATTTGGATGATGATGTAACTAGTTTGAGAGGGTTTAAAATGCATAATATTTGCTCAGTAAACTAAAAATAGGGCCCCTATGCTGCACACAGTTCCATGAACTCAATGTGGAACTGAGGTTCAAGTCCCTGCTCTGTCATAGACTTCCTGGGTGACCTTCGGCTAGTCACCTAAACTCTGTGCCTCTGTTCCCTGTCTGTTAAATTTACCTCCCTACCTCCCTAGCGTATTATGGGGATATTGCTCAGATACTATGGTAATGGGTGTCATATAAGTAAGTATCTTAGATAGTTTGACTCTGCAAGGGCTTACTGAATGGTCTGCCTGTGTGGAAGAGCTTGCAGGCTTTGGACTTATATTTGAGTCATTAAGGTATATTGATTTAAGTGAACTTACAAATTGGGGCAAAATTTGGTCTTTGGTTTCCTACTGATCCATAGTTCAGAGTATTCACAAATATGTGCACTTAGGCCCAGGTCCTGCAAAGACTAACACATGTGCTTTAGGATGACTTGTGTTTAAAGTTAAGCATGTGCATAAATCTTTGCCCTGATCCAAAGCTGATTGCAATCAACTTGAATGGGCTTTGTATTAGGCTCTTAAACGTCTTTTAAAACAAGGCCTGGGCAGGCTTAGTTATTTTTTCAACTGCGAGTAGTTTTTTGAGACGCTAAAGTCTGGTTTGTTTTTGTTGTTTTTAGGACCATCGTTTTTGTAATTCTGTAATACAAATCCACCATCTCTCCTGGTTTTTTTTAAATAATTTTTAATTTGTAAATTAAATCTCCTGGCCAAAGAATCCAGAGCATTGGTTCAAGTTGTAACTTTCTAGCAACTATTTTAAAAATGAATCAAATTTCTTAGGTTTGTGGACTGTAAGGGATGAGTCCTTGATTTGCCTTCCCTCTTGTGCAAGGAGATGGTCGTTTGTCTCATAATTTGTGATACTATGTCACCGTGGTTTGCACAAATAGTTCAGTGGAACATATTGTTGGCTTATATCATGGCACAAAGTCTGCCTTTAAGATGCTCTAAAGGAACCCCACTGTGGAAATGGTAAACTGAAATCCTTTCAAATTCAATAGGGATCATCATTTTCAAGAATTGTTGCATATGTTCAGGTTTATAAGTGAAAATTAGCTTGAACTGAGGTCTAAATCAAGACGTCCTTACTCATAGACTCCCACTAACTTTGGTCCTGCCTGGGTTTTTTCCTTCTTATTTTAAATTTGTGGTATATTTTCCACCATAGAAATATTACTAAAACTACAGGAAAAGCCAATAGTCCATGCAGGGAAAGTTCCGGTATCATAGGAGAGGCATGTTGATTGAAGGATAGAGCGCTGGACTGGGGTCAGGAGATCTGGGTTCTGTTCCCAGAACTGCCGCTGGCCTGCTGAGTGTTCTTTGGTATATCACTTTGCCTCTCTTTCCCCATCTGTGTGAAAATGGGAATAATGATACTGATCTCCTTTGTAAAGCGCTTAGTTCTCTTCACCAGTAGATCTCAATGTAATAGCTAGGTAGTATCATCATCTTCATTATTAATTATATCGTTTCAGCCTCGCTCTGGGAAAGGAGGCTGCTAGCAATCAGAT
The DNA here is from genome assembly GCF_007399415.2 of Gopherus evgoodei. Taxonomy (NCBI): domain Eukaryota; kingdom Metazoa; phylum Chordata; order Testudines; family Testudinidae; genus Gopherus; species Gopherus evgoodei. The sequence goes on from NC_044329.1 coordinate 13,027,382, forward strand.
GTATTTAAAATTACTGGGTAAAAAAAAAAAGACACTTTGTATGACACTCAGGTAAATAAATGGTGGTTTGCATGTAATTGGGTAACTGCTGACACAGGACCCTAATATTGTATTATACAATGGAAACTTGCCAACCTCACAATATATGGAAATATTTAGAGCTAGATTTAGCCTAGGTGGAACTCTGTTGACTTCGGTAGAATTTTCTTAACTGGGGCTTAATTTGGCCCCTGTTCTCTACAATAAGTAGAAACTGCTGCACACTCTAAAGGAAGGTTCCCATTTTTTCTCTTTACAATTCTGAATTTAGTGCTTACGTTAGTAGCTCTACTGTGAGTCAAGCAGTCTGTTCGGAGTTTCCCCATGTAGCTCTGTCAGTGCCTCAGTGACTCCCAATATTTTCTACTATTTAAGTCTTGGCCTCCTATGAGCAGGGATTGAGTCATGTGGTAGTTTTATGATCTATACACACATCAGGGCAGGGATAAGACCAGCACATTCAGTTTCACTTGTGACCTAGTCTCAGGAATTCCAGAAAGTGAACTCAGGTGAAAGACGAGGGCATGCACTCAGTATGTCCTTAGTCCCTGGTCCTTTATTCCGGTTAAGCATGCTGTAGTCTTAGGGTATGTCTACACTACGGGATTATTCTGATTTTACATAAACCGGTTTTATAAAACAGATTGTATAAAGTCGAATGCACGCGGCCACACTAAGCACATTAATTCGGTAGTGTGCGTCCATGGTCCGAAGCTAGTGTCGATTTCTGGAGCGTTGCACTATGGGTAGCTATTCCGTAGCTATCCCATAGTTCCCGCAGTCTCCCACACCCCTTAGAATTCTGGGTTGAGAGCCCAGTGGCTGATGGGGCAAAAATCATTGTCGCGGGTGGTTCTGGGTAAATGTCGTCAGTCATTCCTTCCTCTGGGAAAGCAACGGCAGGCAATCATTTCGCGCCCTTTTTCCCTGGATTGCCTTGGCAGATGCCATAGCACGACAACCATGGAGCCCGGTTCAGCTTTTTTTTTTTTTTTTTTTTTACAGTCACCGGTGTGTACTGGATGCCGCGGACAGAGGCAATACTCCAGTGCTACACAGCAGCATTCATTTGCTTTTGCATGATAGCAGAGACGGTTACTAGTCGTTCTGTACTGTCTGCTGCCGGTGTAAATTGGCAATGAGATGATGGTTATCTGTCCTTCTGTACCGTCTGCTGCTATCATGGGTGCCCCTGGCTGAGGTCACCCAGGGGCGCAAAGGCAAAACTGTGAATGACTCCCAAAGTCAATCCCTCCTTCATGGTTTCTAAAAATAGTCAGTCCTGCCTAGAATATGGGGCAAGTGTACTAGAGAACCAGTGTATCAGAGAACCAGAGAGCACAGCCGCTCCGTTTCAGATCCCGCAGAAATGATGAGCGACATGCCATTCACGGGGGGTGCCCCTGCAACAATCCCACCCGTTGCTTCCCTCCTCCCCCAACCTTCCTGGGCTACTGTGGCAGTGTCCCCCCATTTGTGTCATGAAGTTATAAAGAATGCAGGAATAAGAAACAGTGACTTGTTAGTGAGATAAAGTGAGGGGGAGGCAGCCTCCCACTGCTATGACAGTCCAGGCAGGACATTAAGCGGTGCGGAGGAGAGGAGCCCAGCATCCCGCTGCTGTGATAGTCCAGGCAGGACAGAATCTTTTCTTTACACAGGAAAGGGAGGGGGCTGATGGAGCTCAGCCCCCAGTTGCTATGATGAGGACGGTTACCAGCCGTTCTGTCCCATCTACTGGGAATGCCCAGGAATCATTCCTATTTTTACCCAGGTGCCCCCGGCCGACCTCACCTGAGGCAAGCCAGGAGCACTCATGGGCTGATGGTGACAACGGATATCAGTCATATTGTACCGTCTGCCACCAGGGAGGGGAGAGGAGCGGATACTGCTCTTCACTGCTGCAGCATTGTGTCTACCAGCAGCATTCAGTAGACATAGGGTGACACTGAAAGAAGTCAAGAAACGATTTCTTTCCCTTTTCTTTCAGGTGTGTGTGTGTGTGTGTGTGTGTGTGTAAATTGACAAGCTACTCCCTGAACCACGCCGGACAATGTGTTTGAACCTACAGGCATTGGGAGCTCAGCCAAGAATGCAAATACTTTTCGGAGACATCTGTGGACTGTGGGATAGCTGGAGTCCTCAGTACCCCCTCCCTCCCTCCATGAGCATCCATTTGATTCTTTGGCTTTCCGTTACTCTTGTCATGCAGCACTGTGTAGCCTGTAGATTTTTTTTTCAAACGCTTTGGCATTTCGTCTTCTGTAACGGACATACAGCGATCAGATCCAGTATCTCCCGTACAGTCCATGCTGGAGCTCTTTTTGGATTTGGGACTGCATCACCACCCATGCTGATCAGAGCTCCACGCTGGGCAAACAGGAAATGAAAATCAAAATTTCGTGGGGCTTTTCCTGTTTACCTGGCCACTGCATCCGAGTTCAGATTGCTGTCCAGAGCGGTCACAGTGGTGCACTGTGGGATGCTGCCCAGAGGCCAATACCGTCGATTTGTGGCCACACTAACCCTAATCTGATATGGTAATACCGATTTTAGCGCTACTCCTCTCATCAGGGAGGAGTACAGAAACCGATTTAAAGAGCCCTTTATAGCGATACAAAAGGCCTCGTAGTGTGGACGGATACAGTGTTAAATTGGTTTAACGCTGCTAAAATCGGTTTAAACGCGTAGTGTAGACCAAGCCTTATATGCTGTGATGGATTTGTTTTTCTCTTGTAATACAGTAGGCCTCTGTTGACAAGCTGATGCGAACAGAAATAATTATTTTTTCTTTGTCACTGACAACAGTTAAGGTTAACTACCAACTTATACATAGAACGGTTTTTCACCCATTTTAGACACACCTCTTTCTATGTTACTTAAATGATTTGCCTTACAAATAGATTTACAGTGGACATGGATTTAGCATTTTTATATTATTTCTTAAGTATAGTGATTGCATAAGGGGAGACTAAGCATCTGCCACTGCCCTGGAACCACAGGCAACTGCAGCATTGGACAGCATGTCACAGCTGATTCATCACACAAGCATGACTGCCTCTTCCTGCTGATAGCTTGCTGGGGATAATATCTTAGAACTGAATCTTGGGGCCTGCCTTCATTCTGTTACATTTGTGTAGGAGTAACTGCATTGCCATTAGTGGAGTTACACAAGTGTAAGTGAGAGCAGAGTTTGGCACTGTGGAATTTTATACAGGAAAATTGTTAAAAATATATAAATAAAACAATAATATTAGCACACAGTCTTGGTGAAAACAAGTTAGTGTAAAACTTTTGATTTTAGGAAAAACAACTGAAACAATGTGATCATAAGTGTGCATTGGAAATGCATATGAACTCTAAAATGCTCCTTGTACTGAGAGCAATTAGGGCTTCTATAGAATGACAGCAGATGAGTTGCCCTTCACAGCAATACTTACCTGCTTTTCAAATGTAGGGATTTTTAATGCTGTGATTTGGTGCTGCTTGGTCTTTTGGAAATACCCCTTGCTTAGTTCTAGTGAGATTTGGCTGTTATTACTGGAAAGTGGCATTGTCTAAACTGTACGTGGTCCTGATTGTGAATCATCTCAATATGTTCAGGATTCTGGAGTTGCTGGGCCTACCTTGACTCTATTTTCTGTGAAATGATCTGTGCACTGAGGGCCATAGTTGTGCTATGTTTTTAAATTTGATGGTGGTCTGTGGAACAGAGGAATTTTTTTTTTTAAGTACTGTAGAAGCATCAACAGATTTGTAAGCTGTTCAAACCCCCCTCCCCCCAGTCAGATCTGATCAACTTTTAAAAATGGTTTCCACTGTAGGGAGTGTAATTAAATCTCAGCTTTCATGCTGGCACGAAAAAAGTACAAAATTGCATCCTAATGTTGTACGCAGCTTCAAATCTTTTGGAATATGGCCTGAACTTTTTTTTAACCATTTAGCTGCTTGATGTCAACCTATTGTTCCTCAAATACTTTGATGTACCCGACTAATAAATTGCAGGCGTTTTCTGATGTGTGTTTTTGTAGCTGTGTTGGTCCCAGGATATTAGAGAGATAACGTGGTGAGGTAATATCTTTGATTAGACCAACTTGTGTTGGTGGGAGAGCTTGAAAGCTTGTCTCTCTTACCAACAGAAGTTGGTCCAATAAATGCTATTATCTTATCCACTTTGTCTCTCTAAGGGTCTTCTGATACATTCAGATACAATGTAGTCTGGGTAACTGAATCTGGATCTTAATACAGCTGTTATGCTCCCTTATATACTACTTTATGTGCATTCTGAGAAGACAGTTAAATTTGAGTTAGCTACCACATCTGTTTTGTACACTCTAGGATAGGGATTCTTCACTTATGTAACAGCAAGATCCTATCTTGGCAGGCAACAACTGGTTGAAGTGAATGCTTGAGGCTTTAAGTGGCTGTTTAAAAGTGCCTGCCAGCTATTAATGGGTGGTGAAGTTCATATGGAAACAAATTACATCCAAATCTGAAGCAAAAAAAGAGTAGAAGCTGCACCCTCTTGTGTGCATATGATTGGTGGCTTTTTGTTTTGGTATGGCTTTAGGTCTTACATTAAGGCATTGTTTTCTGGCATTGCACAGCTCTTGTGGTATTGAGTCAGGATTGGTTATTCCTGGTAGAAAATTCCCTCTATCACATTTGCACTCTTCTTTACCGGAATTATGTCATTAATGTCAGAAAACCAAGAAGGATGTTAGGAATATGAAATCCCACTGCAACATCTGGTATTGATAGGCAGGGAGAAACCATCAATTTTGTGGTTTTTAAATTGTAATGTGTGAGGAATAGTGAACTTCTGAATGAGGGAAGGCCTGTAAGACTTCAGGTCTGCTGATTTTGGCTGTCCCTTTCAAAAAATGAAACAAAACACATCAGGGTCACAGCTTCATATCTTGGTGTGGTTTGCTTGTTTTTTTTTTTTTTTAAAAAGGGGGGAAAAAAAAGGGTAGTTTTCTTTCCCCCTGGCATGGCATATCCTACAAACCTCTGTGAGTGTGGGGAGTGAGGGGAAATGTGATGAATCCTTCCTTCTTGCTGGCAGGCACTGAACCAGCAAGGGGCAAGTTCTGCTGAGCTCATACAACCTGAAGAACTGTTTGAAAATCTGGGCCAAAGCTTGTGGTTCTCAGGATATCCAGGCCAAACAAAGCATCTCACACAGTCACCTCTCCCATGCTCCATGCTCCCTCGTCTGGTCAGGCCATGCCTTAGAGTTTGCATGGTGCTCTGATTTTGTATCTAGTTAGTATGGAGGGGTAGCCAATGACTGCCTGTTTGGGTGCATTGTATATAGCCACTCTGCCCTCTATGCAATCCCCTCAATTCCAGTTCTGCACAGTGAATTCAGTTTTTCTCCCCAATGGGCAACAGAAGGGAACAGGGGGATCAGTGTATAAGGAGGTTTAAAACTCTGATCCCCCAGTGATGCCCCAGTGAAAGAACGTTTAGGATGAAGAATAGCCACTCATAGATTTTGCTGGCATAAATTGTATCCTGTTGGACTGTGTAACAGAGGAGCTTACCTTACTCTGTGCTTGGAATCAGATCCTTGGAGTTAGAGGAATTTTGGTGCAACTGACTATAGAGGTTAGCCCATGCTAGGCATGTTCTGAATTAAACCTGGATTGCTCAGTCCCGATTGATTGTGATTCTCACCTTGATTAATGGAAGTAACGAACATAAAGAGAAACTTTAATGAGAACAAAAACCAGGAAGTAAATCATGCAGTTCTTCTTGTAAAAGCATCAGTATTTAACTGCCTTCAAAGGCACAGAAAGTTTCTTCACATTGTACTATCCTTTTTGTATTTGTTTTGCAGACTGTTTCTGATTCAACATGGCATATATGTCTCAGTGATTAATATTGGCCAATAAAGAAAATATCAGTATTGCTGCTGATACTTTATCCAGCACTATAGCTAATTGAGAGCTGATGGTTGGAAAAAGGAGAGTGGCCGTACTGTGGGAGTTTTGCTTAAATTATCAGCTAGAATCTAAATATTGTAATCTCTTTTGTTGTTTTTGCAGAAAATGGCTGTTCCACCTACTTACGCTGATCTAGGAAAATCTGCCAGAGATGTTTTCACCAAGGGTTATGGTAAATAATATCAGGAGGAATTTCATAGGTTTTTCTCACTGAATAACTAATTCCTGAAGCTGTTTTCCTAAGATTTTACTCTCTTCACTGCTAGAAATTTCAGTACATTCTATTAGAACCCATTACCTGGTTTCTGCTACTCTGCTCTATAGGTTATTAATGGAGAACCAGTAGTCCCAGGAACTGGTTGACCAGTAGACCTGTTGCAAAACCTAACAACTAGCTGAAACCAGTGGGAACCAATTGAAAAATCTCAGTTGAAATTTCCACCCAGTCTTAATCAGATTTGTTTTGAGCTGTTGACAGCTTGAGTGCTAAACTGAGTGCCTTCTGTGATGAAGACATTTCAAATTATTTTGCAGATGATAATATTTGGGTTCAGGCTGAATTCCAGGGTATTGTAGGAACTGCATCGCACAAACTGAGATTTAGAGTGCTGTCCGTCCTGGCTGGTAAAAACCAGTGGGGAGTTACTTGTTCTCCTGTAGTTGAAGATCATCAATGTCTCCCTTAGGGTGCTCTCTGTTTTGAAGGAAACTGGTGTATAGTACCATTTTGTGGGCCAGATTACAATCCCTTTACTCATGTCGAACATTACCTTACTCTGAGCATGGTATCACTGAAGTCAATAGGGTCACTTGTGGAGCAAGGTACTGCTCAGTAGAACCAGCAGTAGATATTCCACTCTGACAATGTGTAAGTAGCACCACTGAAATCACTAGGACAAGTGTAGGAAGGTGCTACCTAATATGAATATAAATGGCAAAATCTGTCCTGGCAAACAAGTAATAGGAGCAGCTGTCGCCTCTTGTATAAATCCTATTTTCTTAGATTGTTCAAAGGAGATGTAGCTGGGAGCTGTAAGAGATAAAACAGAAGTGCTGTTGCTGTCTGTTGCTGTTTCAAACTAATATGTAACAATCTTGGTTTTTTTGCCATTTTGTAGGATTTGGATTAATAAAACTTGATTTGAAGACAAAATCTGAAAATGGACTGGTGAGTTTGGAAAGAGGAAAACTTTTGTATCTATCAGCTATATGTTTATTATGTCCCCATTTCTAAAAGTGGAAAAATATGAATTTCACACCTTTTACACACTGGATTATATTATAATGTGGCTGTACTATGTTTTGCGGTTATCTTTTTGTAATGAGCTATATATGATGTAGATATGTTCATTTGCAGAACTATGCCTCACTTGTATAAAATACTTGTTATATCTTGCATTTTATGAGAGCAGTTATATTACAAGTATCACGGGGTAGCCGTGTTAGTCTGGATCTGTAAAAGCAGCAAAGAATGCTGTGGCACCTTATAGACTAACAGATGTTTTGGAGCATGAGCTTTCGTGGGTGAATACCCACTTCGTCAGATGCATGTAGTGGAAATTTCCAGGGGCAGGTATATATATGCAGGCAAGCTAGAGATAATGAGGTAGTTCAATCAGGGAGGATTAGGCCCTGTTCTAGCAGTTGAAGTGTGAAAACCAAGGGAGGAGAAACTGGTTTTGTAATTGGCAAGCCATTCACAGTCTTTGTTTAATCCTGAGCTGATGGTGTCAAATTTGCAGATGAACTTAATTTTTTTCCTAGTTGCTAAAATTTCAAGTTTATCATTTCTACTCTGATTGCCATTTTTAAAAATTCCTCCCTCTTAGCAGGTGCAGTTTTGTTGAATAGACTTATATATGGCATAATATTTGTGAGAGAACATTGTACTATTCAATGCATAGGGTGACCAGATGTCCTGATTTTATAGGCAAAAAGAACAGGAGTACTTGTGGCACCTTAGAGACTAACAAATTTATTTGAGCATAAGCTTTCGTGGGCTACAGCCCACTTCTTTGGATGCAACAGGCTAACATGGCTGCTACTCTGAAACCTGATTTTATAGGGACAATCCCAATATTTGGGGCTTTTTTTTATATGGGTTCCTATTACCCACCCTCCACCCGCATCCTGATTTTTCACACTTGCTATCTGGTCACCCTAACAACGCACCATCTTTCTATAAGAGAATTCTGGAGAAAGGGCTGCAGAAGAGAGCCTGGCAAGCTGGTGAACCTTGTTTCAAATGCCAGGCAAATTGGTAGAAATTATAGAGAACAGAATTGTCAGACACACAGAGAAACATGATTTGTTGGAGAAGAGTCAGCATGGCTTTTGTAAAGAGAAATCATGCCTCACCAATCTATTATAATTCTTTGAGGGAGTCAGCAAGCATGTGGACAAGGGTGATCCAGTCGATATAGTGTCTTGGATTTTCAGAAAGTCTTTGACAATGTCCCTTACCAAAGGCTCCTAAGGGAACTAAGTAGGCATGGGGTAGGTGGGAATGGTAAAGTTTGCAGATGATACAAAATTATTCAAGATAGTTAAGTCCAAAGCAGACTGCATGGAGTTACATAGGGTTTCTCACAAAACTGAGAGACCGCGCAACAAAATGGTAGATGCCATTCAACGTTGATAAGTGCAAAGTACAATACAACCTTGCTATAACGAACATGTCAGGATCTACACCGTTTGTTCGTTATAGCCAAGGGTTCGTTATAGACAGTGAAAGAGCCCTGTCACGTATGGGTGGCGGGTAAAATAGGCCTGCCGCAGCCGCTGGAACCCAGGTTGCAAGTTTGGCGGGGGAAGTTTCTGCTTTATTATGCCCCAGGAAGGTTCGGGGGCGGCTGAAGAAGTGGTATGTGCTATTCAGCTTCCTGGGTTCATCAGTAATGTCCCTTGACTCCAGAGAGATTACTGAGGTACCCAGGAAGCTGAGTAGCAAATACTGCCTCCTCAGCTGCCCTGGAACCTGCATGGGGCATATCAAAAGCTTCTTCGCAGGAGTGAGAGCTTTTCCCCGCGGCAGCTTGGGGTCTGGGGAGAGGAGGTGCAGCTGTGGCTGGCCCAGTGCTCCTCTGAGCAGGTGTGTGCATGGGAGTGCCTTCTGGCAGGAGGGATGGGGGCTCAGGGCTTTGATTAGCCTGGGGCTTCTCTGGGTGGGAGGGTCTCAGGGCTCCAGCCAAGGGGGGAGCTTGGGGCTCTGGCTGAGGTTGGTGGCGGGGGATGGACACTTGGGCCTCTGGCCAGCCTGGGGCTCATCAAGCCCAGGGGTGGGGTGTTTGTGTCTCAAGGCTCCAGCTGTGGGGTGGGGGGGTGGGAGTGCAGTCGGAGGAAGGGGCAGAGCCGGGGGCTAGCCTCCCTGAAGCAGGGGTGAGAAAGGCTAACAAGATGTTATGGACTATTAGGAAAGGGATAGAAAGTAAGACAGAAAATACCATAGTGCCACTATGTAAATCCATTTTATGCCCACTCCTTGAACACTGTGTCCAATTCTGGTCGTCCCATCTTACAGAGGATATAGTGGAACTGGAAGAGGTTCAGAAAAAAGCAACAAAGATGATTGAGGGTATAGAATGGCTTCCATGTAAGGAAATGATTAGGGCTGTTCATCTTAGAAAAGAGACAACTAAGGGGGCGTTATGGAAGAGGTCTGTAAAATCATGAATGGTGTGGAAAAAGTGAACAGAGAAGTGCTATTTACCCTTTTGCACAATACAAAAACCAGGAGTTGCCTCATGAAATTAATCAGCAGAGGATTAATTCAAACGAGAGAGAGAGTACTTTTTCAGACAATGCACAATTAATCTGTGAAACTCATTGCCATGGGATGTTGTGATGTCCAGAAGTATAACTGGGTTCATAAAAGAACTGGGTAAGTTCATGGAATCCATCAACTGCTGTTAGCCAAGATGGCCAGGGATGCAACCCCATGCTCAGGGTGACTCTAAACCTCTGACTACCAAAAGTTAGATCTGGAAGAGTGATGGACCACTCTATAATTGCCCTGCTCTGTGTTTTCCCCCTGAAGTTCTAGTATGGGCCACTGTTGCAGACAGGATACTGGGCAAGATTGGACCATGGTCTGATCCAGCACGGCAGCTCTTCTGTTCTTATGTAAACTGCATCGTGATCTGTAATCTGTGGAGCGTATGAGTGTGTGCAATGGGCTTCAATAAAAAGGGGAGCCAGACGACAGAGTAATAGTGCTTCCTAAACCCCTTTGGAATTTTATTGACCTTTCTTTCTCTCACGCCCCAGGATCGCATACATGCCCCCAGCACTAGTTGAAATTTCCATTACTTTTTTTTTTTTATTAATCTGATGATTTGCCACTTCGTCTCCCCCCCCACCAAAAAAGAATAACATTTTGTGAAAATGTTCATGATTTTTTTTCCCTAAGATTAGACTAGCTCTGTTCATACCCCTCCAGCTTTATTTTACACTCCCTCCCTCCTAGTACCCCCGTTAAGGGATGTCCCAGGGAGTATTCCTTTTCCCAGTCCCTTTTTAAAAAAATGAAGTTTTCCCTATCACTTAAGGGTCCCTGGAAGTGCTCTGTGTTCCTACTCTCTGTTCTTTTTTTAAGCCAGACCCCCTGCCCACTTGATGATGAGGGGAAAACTGCATGAACTTCTGCTGGTTCGACTGTGGTTTTTTCCCCTGCAGACTTTGAGTTGGCTCTTAGTAAATAAAGTGTTCAGGTTTGAGCCACTGCTCTCTGGGGACCGATGTCTGAATGCCGTTTGGCAGCATTGTCAGTCACTTGTTTTAAAATAAAGTGTACACACAGTTGGCAGCTGCTGTGATTTGCAACATCTCTTCCTCACTGTCAGAACATTTGAAATGTGATTTCCCCTCCCCCCCCCAAATGTCTGAAGAATTGATGCATTTTTCTCATTTGGTTTATGCTACAAAATAAGCATTAATTGTTGTTTGATTGCTTCATTGAGCTGATTGAAATACCTGATGAAAGATGTAGTTGAAGACCTGAGAGAGTAATTATTTTATTTCATAGGCTTTATCTTGCATAGTAACACTTGAAATAATCTTATTTTGTGTTGTGTCAGCAGAGAAAATTATTCACACACGTATCACCAGTGTATTCCTTAAATGTGAAGCATTCTTATTTTGCAGTTTTGTCAGGCAAGTGTCTGCTTATATTAATGACAAGGAAACAAATATAGAAAAAGCATTTGGAAAAGCATCGTCATGCTGAATACCCCCCCAAATTACTGTAATTGGTACATTCTGCATTTTTATTGATTTATTTTGCTTTACTTTAGGAATTTACAAGCTCAGGTTCAGCAAACTCAGAGACAAGCAAAGTTACTGGCAGTCTGGAAACAAAATACAAATGGGGGGAATATGGCTTGACGTTTACGGAGAAGTGGAACACGGACAACACACTAGGCACAGAGATTACTCTTGAAGATCAGGTAACTCTTAGCTCACAAGTCACAGTTTACCAATTCACTTATCACAGTCTCCTTTTTAATTCTAAACACAACTGATGAATTTCTTTTCTGTTCAGCTTGCAAATGGACTGAAGCTGACCTTTGACTCCTCGTTCTCTCCTAACACTGGGTAAGAAGTGACAACAAAAAGGGATATTTTGCTTGTTTTTATTTCCTATACACTGGCTTATTCTTTTAGTCTCTGTAAACTGAAGAATAAGAACAGAGAGCAGGCATGTCCTGAACAATCAAATCATGTCACATCTTACTAAACCTTGGAATTGAAAATTCCCTTTTTGACATAATTTCTAAGTAGCAAATGATTAAATACAATAATTTGAAAATTATAGTCAAAACTGGTGTCCGGTGAAACATTTTTTTGTTTTGGTCATTGTGACTTAATGCAGTTCATATCATAAAATGTACACTTGGCTACCACACCCGAAACAAATCAGCTAAAGTGCGGAGATTAATGAGCACTGCATGCCATTTGGCTGCCTGCTCCAATAACTCAGTTCAGTAATTCGGTTCTTCTTTCAAGCTGGATGTAAAGCCTAAATTCTTGCAGGCTGTAACCATGTTTAGGATTGGATGAATGTTTCGGTTGGTGTGATTGGACAGTGACCTATTATATGGGCCAGGAGGATTAGGCAGCTGTAAGAATAGATGTTGGTTGATTCCCCCACCCCCTTCTCCCCATGATTTCCTTCCCCCACACAAACAAATGTTGTGATGATTGAGAATATCATGCAGATTTGCATCTGAAAGTAGCACATGGCATTGCAAGTGACCAGGCAGTAATCACAGTGACTATTTCACCCCAAGTTGCAGACCTCATATTCTGATTTCAAATTGCTTGCTGTCTCGTGTGCAGATAGTATATTCGTTGTTAGTTTTATAGCATATAAAGTAGGGCTGTCAATTAATTGCAGTTAACTCACGCGATTAACTAAAAAAACTAATCGTGGTTAAAAAATGAATTGCAATTAATCGCACTGTTAAACAATAGAATACCAATTGAAATTTATTATATTTTTGGATGTTTTTCTACATTTTCAGATATGTTGATTTCAATTACAACACAGAATACAAAGTGTATAGTGCTCACTTTACATTATTATTTTTATTACAAATATTTGTACTGTAAAAATGATTAAGAAATAGTATTTTTCAGTTCACCTCATATAGGTACTGTAGCACAATCTCTTTATCATGAAAGTAAAATATACAATTATAGATTTTTTTCCATAACTGTGTTTTTTTGTTTTTTGAGTGCAATGTAGGCTCTGAAGTTTTACAAGTCCACTCAGTCCTACTTCTTGTTTAGCCAATCACTAAGACAAATAAGTTTGTTTACATTTACAGGCCATAATGCTGCCCGCTTCTTATTTACAATGTCACCTGAAAGTGAGAACAGCCATTCGCATGGCACTTTTGTAGTCATAATTGCAAGGTATTTTAGTACCAGATATGCTAAACATTTGTATGCCTTTTCATGCTTTGGCCACTATTCCAGAGGACGTGCTTCTATGCTGCTGATGGTCGTTAAAAAAATGTGTTTAATTAAATATGTGACTGAACTCCTTGGGGGAGAATTGTATGTCGCCTGCTCTGTTTTACCCCACATTCTGCCATATATTTCATGATACAGCAATTTCAGATGATGACCCAGCACATGTTGTTTGTTTTAAGAACACTTGCACTGCAGATTTGACAAAACTCAAAGAAGGTACCAATGTGAGATTTCTAAAGATAGCTAGAGCACTTGACCCAAGGTTTAAGAATCTGAAGTGCCTTCCAAAATTTGAGAGGGATGAGGTGTAGAGCATCTTTTCAGAAGTCTTAAAAGAGCAACACTGCAATGCAGAAACTACAGAACTGAACCACCAAAAAAGAAAATCAACCTTTTCCTGGTAGCATCTGATTCAGATGATAAAAATGAGTATCTATTGGTCCGCACTGCTTTGGATTGCTACTGCGTTAGAGGCCATCATATGCATGGATGCATGTCTTCTGGGAGGGTGGTTGAAGCATGAAGGGATATATGAATCTTTAGCGCATCTGGCATGTAAATACAACAGTGCCATGCAAACACCTGATGTCACTTTCAGGTGACATATACAAGAAATGGGGAACAAGATGTAGGACTGAGTGGACTTTTAGGTTCTAAAGATTTACAATGATTTATTTTTGAGTGCAGTTATATTTTTGTACATAATTCTACATTTGTAAGCTCAACTTTCATGTTAGAGATTGCACTATATTATTTGTATTAGGTGAATTGAAAAATGATTTTTTGTTTTTTACTGTGCAAATATCTGTAATAAAAATAATATAAAGAGAGCACTGTACACTTTGTATTCTGTATGGTAAGTGAAATCCATATATTTGAAAATGTAGAAAACATCTAAAAACATTTAAATAAATGGTATTCTATTCTTTAATAGTATGATTAATTGTGATTAATTTTTTCAATCGCTTGACAGCCCTAATAATAATCTGAAGTTTTGTTGAAAATGAATTATTACATCATTGGATTTAAACAATAATCACATATGAATGGGAAATTATAGCTCAGCCGTTATCTCACAACAGCTCCCCAGATGATATACCACCTGCCTTGTAACTGAAATGGGGATTCCTCTGTAGAGGGGCCATTTAAAAATTATCCGAATAAACTGGGCCAGAATCAGGTGTGACGCCATTGAATTCAGTAGAATTACACCAGACATGAGTTTGACACATCTTTTACTTTTCCTTCCTGGATGAACCTATTAACCACGAATGGGAATTTCAGGCGTGCTCAGTGTTGGCCTGTCTTTGTTCCCATTGCAGTCATTGTGAGTTTTACTCTGACTTCAGTGGAAGCAGAGGTAAGCCAATGCTGAGTGCTGCTGACAGTCTTTGACTTCCACCTCCTACGCTGCTGCAGAAGAGATTACATCAGGAGAGAACATCAGCTGGGCAATGCAAAGTTTAGAAGCTCCTGAGAGTAAAAGGAAGGGTGCAGTCACTATAAAAGTGTACTGAAGGCAAGTTTGAAGCCATTAAAGTGAAAGACTTCTTTTTCCCAGCTGAAATAGAGCATTACTTTGAAATTTCAATTAGATTGAGCCATATGTTTGGAATGACTCTGGGAAGTGACCAAGTAAAGTGGTAGAGGAAATTTTTTGATACAGTTTTCCCAAAACTTAATGTTGTTGATGGAATGAACCTGTAAGTTCAAAGGAAAGAAAAGATCTTAAAAATGACAGTCAGAAATTCTGGAGTGAGAGTCCACTAGGTAATGAGAATCTGCTCCCTTAATGTAAACAAACCTAAGGAAGTGTAAGAGAAATATTATGCACTGGACAAGACTAGCAAGGAGCAAGTGATTCCAGGCAGCAGGTCTGTCTATAAGCATAATTCCATATTGAAAGATACCAGGACATTATAAGGGGGCTCAGCACACTTTCTGGCTTTCTATTCTAATGTGCTAGGTCCTGGTACTAGTGTTTAAAACCCTTAACTGATTAGGGCCTAGCTGAGAGAATGCCTCTCCCTCTGTGACAGAGTTGAGAGCACAAGATGAAACTTTCCAGGGGTAGTGTTGGTCATGGAAGAGAACCCACTAAAGAGCTACTTGCCATAGATGATCTAATGAGCTTGAGCTTATTTTCAGATCGTGATGCAAGATCCACCCTGTTTGTGCAAGCCTCTCTCAGTAATGGGTGTGGAAGAATGACACAGCATTTCTTTTAAATGTAAAGAAAGAAAAACTAAGTTACAGTGCCTAAATCAAGGAGTGATGGAGAAGAGGTGCATTGTGGACTAAGATTATGCATTCTTCAGTTTGCATTTGGTACTTAATGCATTTAGCACATGATGTCTGCACTAGAAATGCATAGATTGATGCATAGCTGCCAGAAAACCCAAATTCCTCCAACTTCTTCAGAGTTTTACTTAACCCATTGAAAAACTTGCTACACAGATGGCTTACTTGCTACACAGATGGCTCTGTGAGGTGAAGACCTCTGTGGTGTGAAGGCTCCCCATAGCAGCAGAAGGGTGATAGAGCATTTGTTTCCAAAGACTGGCTCAAAAATTTCTGTTACTCCTAGTTTATGGAAAAGCAGATCTT